>NC_072486.1:39303000-39947000 GCF_027574615.1 Eptesicus fuscus
CTCCCGATTTGCAAAACAAACATGATTTTGCTGAAAAAACACAGGGGAAATCATCTTTTCTTAAAAAAAATTTTTTTATTGATTTCAGAGAGGAAAGGAGAGGGAGAGAGAGATAGAAACACCAATGATGAGAGAGAATCATTGATCGGCTGCCTCCTGCACGTCCCCTACTGGGGATCAACCCCGCAACCTGGGCATGTGGCCTTGACTGGAATCAAACCCAGGATCCTTCAGTCCTTAGGATGATGCTCTACCCACTGAGCCAAACCAGCCAGGGCAGGGGAAATCATCTTTAAACAAGAAGTCAGGAAGTATTAAAGGAGTTGTATTTTCTAATTAAAAAATCTTTTTTGTTCCTAAAGTCCGTAAGTCCCTAGTTCATAAGACAGTCTTATGACTAAATCACAATAGTAGTAAAATTTGCTTATCTTTTACAGCTTACATATGAAAAATAATCTCTAAAAGGCTCATTTCCTACACAAAGAAAGCAATTCTGACTTTCAAAGATCTGTCCTCTTTTTCACGATGCTGGAAATCTTGTTCTAGTATTTCACCTGAAACTCCTATTCTCTGAAAGGTATGAGCCAAACAGGCACTGAGGACATGGAGAGGAGAAGGAATAAAACCACAATATTTATGCTACATGCTTCTTTTACAAGTAGCTGCAAGCTGAATAGCATCTGCACAAGAACAAACCATCATGCTATTTTAGGTAAGGACTCTGGAGATCAGAGCAGAGGGACAACTGCGTTAGACATGCAGGCTCTCCACCACGCCTGCTATTCTCTGACATGCATGTCCTTTGGATTTTCACAGGAGTCCTTGCCCATAGAAGACACAGTTTTGAAACATAGGAGATCTATCCTCAGTGATGAACAGAGTAGTTCCATTTAGGGTAGATGTCAAATTAAGCACTAGACTTAAGACTTGTAAGTGCATACATTAATTTAAAACAAAGTTATCTGTACAACATGGTGTATAATTGTTAACTAAGTAGATAGTTGTAGCTCTATATGGGTCAAGGAAAGAATCAAGTTGTTTTTAGATTAACTAAGTCCTGTTGATGGGAAAAATGGGATTGGAGGACACAGCAACTTTTGGCATCTCCACGGTTACCATACAGGAATCAATTTTATTATATTTTGATTATCATATTGAAGACCACAAACCTGCCTTTCTGCCTCTGAAAATACATTACTAATATTTTCCAAAGTGAAAAACCTCAATAAAACACCCATATTCTTATTAACCAAATATTTAATTCTCAAATATACTTAGAGCTACTGAACAGTTTTCAGCATTCAAGTACTATTTTAACCCAGTACTCTACAACCTTTAAAGAGCCTTGGAACCCTTCTTGAATTAAACAGACAAAAAGCTGTGTTCACACTGGCTAAGGTGGCGGAGCAGGGAAGGGCTGGTGGGGAAGAAAATCCAACCCCCTGGGGTCTCTTTTTCTCCGTCACTTCCCTAGTCGATCTGCACAGTCTCTGCCCACTTTATTCTGCATTAATATGCAGCTCCTACAGCATGTGAATTTTTATTTATTTATTATTTAAAATATATATTTTATTGATTTTTTTTTTATTTTATTTTATTTTTTTACAGAGAGGAAGGGAGAGGGAGAGAGAGTTAGAAACATCAATGAGAGAGAAACATCAATCAGCTGCCTCCTGCACACCCCCTACTGGGGATGTGCCCGCAACCAAGGTACATGCCCTTGACTGGAATCGAACCTGGGACCCTTGAGTCCGTAGGCCGACACTCTATCCACTGAGCCAAACCGGTTAGGGCAGCATGTGAATTTTTAAAGTTCCCATCCACCCATCCATGCTCTGTTTCTAGCTATTGTAACTACATATGCTGCATATAGATATATGTTTGTGTGACTGCAAATCTACTTCACATATACATTTACATTTTTTAACATTTACATTTATATGCTTGCAATGGTCAACATCAAATTATCTATATAGATTATCCCTAGCTGACTATTTATTTATTTATTCAACTTTATTGAAATATAATTGACACAAAATGCTGTGTAAGTTCAAGATGCACAATGTGTTGATTTGATATCAATAATTATATTTGGCCATTTCTCTAGGCTTATGCCTATGACCGCACTACTCAGTATGTGAAGAAATGTAAGGTCATTGTACAATAAACTTAAGCAAAGGATAATTCTGAGTTGTGAAACACAATGATTCCTCATACCAAATTCAAATGATACTTAGGTTTCCACAGCTTGGTGACACCTGTGTCATTAAGTTTGTGATCATATTTGACAGTGGACGATGACCAGTCTTGCAACTGATTCTGTGTCTGAACTATAACACGGGAGTTTTGTTACCTTGCTCGAGTGAGATCCAGAGGTTTGGTGGCAGCTTGCCTTATCTGGCAGCCATTGAAATAGAGCGAGTCCCCATGGGCATAGGGTGCCAGCTGCCCACAGCCACTTCCTATCACTCCGCCTTGAATGGTCTCCCAGTTTGTCTCGGTGACTCTCGCTGACTCAAAATTATCTTTAATGTAACTGGGAAGATCACGACTGAAAACAGAGCAGTCGTCACCTAGAGGGAAGGGATTAAGTGCACAAATTAGCTACAACAAGCAGAATGACCAAAGATTAAGAACAAGTATTCAATTTCAAATTTAACCCATTGTTGTTACTGGAAGAATGACAAAATACCCAGCAGATATAGACTCCCTGAAATAAATGTTTCTCTTTTATTTTAGCAACTAGAGACCCGGTGCACGAAATTCGTGCACGGAGGGAGGTTGTACCCCAGCCTGTACCCTCTCAGCCCAGCCTGTACCCTCTCCAATCTGGGACCCCTCAAGGGATGTCCGACTGCCCGTTTAGGCCCGATCCCACCGGTGGGATCGGGCCTAAACGGGCAGTCGGACATCCCTCTCACAATCCAGGACTGCTGGCTCCCAACTGCTTGCCTGCCTGCCTTCCTGATTGCCCCTAACCGCTTCTGCCTGCCTCTCACAATCCAGGACTGCTGGCTCCCAACTGCTTGCTTGCCTGCCTTCCTGATTGCCCCTAACTGCTTCTGCCTGCCAGCCTGATCACACCCTAACCACTCTGCTGCCAGCCTGTTTGCCCTCAACTTCCCTCCTCTGCCGGCCTGGTCACCCCTAACTGCCCTCTCCCGCAGGGTTGATCACCTCCAACTGCCCTCCCTTGCAGGCTTGGTCCCTCTCAACTGCCCTCCCTTGCAGGCCAGGTGCCTCCCAACTGCCCTCTCCTGCTGGCCATCTTGTGGTGGCCATCCTGTGTCCACATGGGGGCAGGATCTTTGACCACATGGGGGCAGCTATATTGTGTGTTGCAGTGATGATCAATCTGCATAGTACTCTTTTATTAGATAGGATAGAGGCCTGGTACAGGGGTGGGGGCCAGCTGGTTTGCCATGAAGGGTGTCCCTGATCAGGGTGGGGTACCCTTGGGGCGTGGGGTAGCCTGAGCGAGGGGCCTGTGGTGGTTTGCAGGCTGGCCACGCCCCCTGGCAAAGCAAGCAGAGGCCCTGGTATCTGGAATTTATTTTCCTTCTACAATTGAAACTTTGTAGCCTGGAGCAGAGCCAAGCCTGGGGCTCCCTCCGAGGCCCGAAGCCATTTGTGTTGGGGTTATAATTGAAACTTTGTTGCCTTAAGTGGGTGGGCCCGGCCAGGGTGTGTGGAAAGCTTTGCTTCCCCTGTTGCTGGCGGCAACCCTGGCCTGCTCTCTCAAGCTCCATTCTGCTGCCATTTGTTTGAATTTGTTTACCTTCTAAAATTGAAACTTTGTAGCTTGAGTGGAGGCTTAGGCCTGCAACGGCTGGCAGAAAGCTTGGCTTCCTCTGTTACCTAGGAAACCTTGCTCTCTGTGGCTGTAGCCATCTTGGTTTGGGTTAATTTGCATGCTCGCTCTGATTGGATGGTGGGCGTGGCTTGTGGGTGTGTCGGAGGTATGGTCAATTTGCATATTTGTCTATTATTATATAGGATTATTGGCTAACATTGTTGAAATAAATTCCATTATCTCTGAGTCAGTATTCACTAAAATATGTAGTTGCTAATATACTTCTTGCTCATGTGAACCTATATTTAAATACCACAGCATCTGGCTGGGCCTGCATACAGCCCAACGATGGGTCTTAGTAGGGAGTTTCCTCCCTGGCATGAGAGGCCAGCCTAATAGCTTTCCCCTAGCATGATTCTGTAGCAGAAAATAAGATAAATCATATTCTTGTTCTGCTAGCCCTATACTTGAGGATTCTTGAGAGCAGAGTCTGTATTTCATTCATTATAGGATTCCAGGACCTAGCACAAGACATTCAGTCATGAAGCTGGGATAAGTAAGTGCATAATGAATAAACTGGACGTGTCTCTCAGAGACCACTGAGCTGAAATACTAGCATTAGGTAAGACGGTACATTAGCAAATGTGTATGTGGTTGCGTTTCCCATTGATTTGCACATCCCAACTTTCCTCAATGCCCACAATAGTTTAAAATGAAAAGGTCACAGAGCTCTGCTGGATCAGGGGAGAGGGAAAATTCCAGACATCCAGGACTCCTTGTGAGACATCTGATTTCGTCATTTGCCGCAAGATCAAATTCCCCAGCTAATACACAGCCAGACCCGCCAGTCTCAGCAGGAATGAAACCAGGTGAAAAAGACGACCGCTAAGTAATTTCTAATATCAGAGATATGCAGCAGTCTACATTAATCACACTCGTTTCATTTGCAGGCAAGGAAATAGCATCAACCAAGAAATCTAACTAGATTCTACTCCAGAATTCAAATCGCTGGCTTCTTTCCTTGCACACTTGGGTAAGTTGCAAAACTCTGGCCCCCGTTGGATAAATCTCTCAGCTATGAGAGACAGCAAGGCTGACTGGGAAGGATAACGTGAGCACCAGCCTCTATTCTGACACTTACTAGCTCTGTGACCTTAGGCAAGTCACTTAACCTCATTGTCTCAGTTTCTTTATCTGTAAAGTGGGACTGACTATAATTAGCTAACTTATGGGATATCATAAACACTAAATGACTCTGCCAAATGATTAGTGGACACGGTGTAACTAGCAAAGCATAAGACACAGTAAGGATTCCTTCAAATGAGATTTCTTGAGCATCGCTATATGACAAGAGTTAAAGCTCTGAGAATATAACGGTAATCATATAAAGTGAACTTTGTAACAACAGAGGCAGAAATATTGCATTAGACTCCCAGGAGTGGGGAGCCTTTCTCTGCCAGGGGCTATTTGGATATTTTTAACATCATTCACTTAATATAACTCACTTAATATAAATTTGTGTTGCTATGAAAAAAGCTCCTATATTTATTGAATTTGGAGTCCCGTCTGCGGTTGCCTTGGCAGGGCCAGAGCAAATGATTTTGTGGGCCGGACATTCCCCACTCCTGCTGATTAAAGGACAGCAGGGCTGCAGGCCGACAGAGCAATTTTTTTATGATTTCAGGAGCTGAGGAGCTACTCTGTCCCAAGGATACTCCAGCTCTTAGAAATAAAGCAGTAAAAATGATTTTTTAATCTTTTTTTATTAGCTATGAAGGCTTTTTTTTCCTCTTTTTTTTTTTTTTGTGATAGAGTATATCTGTTCTGGGAAACAGAATATCTTGAATTGTCAGCTACATCTTGGGAGGGCAGTGGCAGCTGCTGTTGGGAGAGGCTATGAGAGAGAAGAAATATTGGCAAAGTAGCCTTGGATAGGCAGCTAGGCCAGGGAGGAGAGAGGTCCAGAGTGGAAATAAAATGTGGGAGGCAGAGAATTGAATGGAAGATGGGGAATGTGAGGATAAAACCTGCATTAAAAAAATACCTCAAGGAACATAGCATGAACTTATCCTTGATAATTCATTCCAAAGACAAATAACTTTGTGATCAGAGTGTGTCATCTATCCCCAATCCCTCAGGCTGGAGTTTCTATCCATTTCCCAGTGGCCTTTGTATTCGTGCTGAGAGAAGGAGAACGCCACGCTCTCCTGGATTGAAAAGGGCAGCCTGGGGTCCAGACCTTGGAAGCTCTCATCGCAGATGCAGACGGCGCCGGTGGTGCAGTACCCGTGCCCGCTGCAGAGCTTGGGGCAAGCCTCTCCGATGTACACGTGGTCAATCGCCCAGCCTTGCTTCTCAGTCTCTTCCCCCTTCTGGATCCAGCGGAACTGCGTCGCACTGAAAGTCCCACAGAGAACAGGAGGCATTCAGCAGGCAGCTATTTCCCATGGCTGTGCCCAGCCTCTGACCATGGCAATGGGGGCTATTCCTCAGAAAAGGGCTTCCCAAACTTCTCCCTTAAGCACTACCTCACAGCGGTGAGTGAATGTCTACTCCTAAAACGTGGGGAGTATCCCCCAACACACTATTTTGGAAGTTTGTGCCTCCCCTAAAATTTTTCTGTGTATTTTCTCTTCTATTCCATTAGCCTGTGCCCATTTTTCCTACAGAGGTTTCTCATTTTCTAAATCTTGGAGTAAAATGAATTTTCGTATCCTGACCAACACTGCACACCCCAGAGGCTGTGTGTATCCGGACTGAGTGCCGCCTTTGGGAGCACAGAACATGGGGGAGATATGCTGCCAACTCCAGGTCTTCGGGGCTCTGTGCTTGGAGCCTGTGAGTGAGTCTGGCATGTGCGATGGCAGCGGTCGGCACACTCATTAGTCCACAGAGCCAAATGTCAACAGTACAACGACTGAAATTTCTTTGGAGAGCCAAATTTTTTAAACTTAAACTTCTTCTAATGCCACTTCTTCAAAAATAGACTCGCCCAGGCCGTGGTATTTTGTGGAAGAGCCACACTCAAGGGGTCAAAGAGCCGCATGTGGCTCGCGAGCTGCGGTTTGCCGACCACTGTGCTATGGTCTTCAGTCAAAATAAAATTTGAGATCTATGAGTCCTCTACAAATATGACCCTATTTCTTCCCAGGATATGCAGTTGCCATTTTGAGGCAGAGGTTGGTGAGAGGAAGGAGAGAAGAGGGGACAGGGTACTAAGGCTGCAACTAAAACTCCTGCCTCATTTTATCAGTTGCTCTCAGCTCACTGCTTGAGCTCGGTAGAGACTGCCAGGTAATCCTGCAAAGTTTACCTTAGTATGCGACCCACCTGGAGGAGACATGGTCAGGCAGCTGAATGGTGATTCTCTTCCAGCTCGAGCTGTTGACAGCATTGTAGATGGTGGCCTCATGGAACTGGAAGGGGGAACAGCCAATGCTGTTTGAAGAGGATGGGAGGCATTGGCTCTGGACCAGCTGCCAGGAATCAGATCTGCAGAAACCAAAGAGGTTTCATTAGACAACTCAGGAAAATATATGACCTGTCTAATGTGGACATAATGCTTTGGGTTTGGGTTAAAGTAAGATATTTCAATGTAAATGTCCCATTTCCTATGCATATTTATAATTACAGACACCAAAAAGAAAACTTGAAAATAACTGCACACAAGATCTGTTCTACTTCTTTACAAGCAGATGAATATATTCACAGACAACAGAATAAAATAATAGCATTCAAAGTGCTGCATTCTAATGGCTTCCTCCCCCTGATATTGTTACCAGAAACATACCTGGAGTTGACTGACAAAATTCTCGGTCTTACCAAACTTAACTCCCTATAACTCATTTTAAAAAGTGGTGGTGGGAGGCAGGCCTATCAGCACCCTTTGATGGTAACTGTTCTGTGTCAGTTTTTTATTCGATCTGTCTACTATGCTTAGGAGATGTGACTGGCCAAAGCATATTCAGATCTCTCATTGACTAAAATTTTCATTAAGGTTGGTTGAAAATGAGCAACATTTGTACTTTCAGGACAAATGTAGTATTTTACTTATTTTAAAATATAAAGGTTGTTTTTTTTTTGGCTGTAGCCTAGTATGAAAATAGACTTTTCTTGGTTTGAAAAAAAAATGTGAAAATAAGATGTGTAAATTTTATATGCATGGAATTTTTACATGTGAAATACACATGAGCTGACACTTTTAATACAAAATACTGTTCCTCTTAAACAGTTGCCCTAAAAGTAGACAACCATTTGAACTGTGTATTCAGCTTTGGAGGAAATGTAACAATTATTTCACAAACCTTGCATCCTTAGTGTACTCCAACATTACGGAATGAGGGTCACCACAAGAAGTGGCTTCACAACCCACTACAATCTAAAATAAACATAAACAATCAATGTGAATCAGGCAGGATTAAGTAATATCTACATTAAATAGAAATCCCATCAGTCTTCATTATGATTAGTAGTCAAAAAACATTCATTGAAGCTTTTACAGAGCAGTCTGCCAGAACACCAAGAATACATTCTTTTGACTTCAGCTAAAGACATGCAGTTTTGCATGGAGATGAGAATTAAGGTTAAATAAGTACTATTCCTATTTACTTAATTAGTATAACATATTAATTATAAATTTAGAGACTATAAATTGGCCAAAAGGAAAGTCATATTAGAAGAATTAATGGAAAGAAACTCAAAGTATTACTGGTTCAAAACATTGTCAGTGATATCCTAATCCTTGATGCTACTATTTTTATTTATAATTTAAAATAGCAATTTTTAATGACCTAATATTCATTCTCAGGGTTTTTCAATTTCCATATGAATAAAAGCTTTACATATTACATATGCTTAAGCATTTGAATAATCAATAATGAATAAATACTATAAAAATTTGGCGATTCAAATTTAAGTCCTAATCATCTACTTAATCAACAAGTCCTATTTCAGGGTTATTATTGGAGAAGGTTAGTGATAAAAATTTCAGCCCATACATTCATGAATAAAATAATTCTGGCTTCAGAGAGAGAGAGTATGAAACATATTCTAATAGTGAAAATGGAAATCATAAAAGAAATAAATAAAATGCTGTGCTGCTTCATATGAAGGGGAGATTCTATTTAAGAAATAATAATTACGTGATGTGATAGAGGTGCTAACTATTGCTATAATGGCAATCATAGTCCAGTATATAAATGTATCAAATCACCATGTTATACAACATGAATTTACATAATGTTACATATCAAATATGTTTTAATAAAAAAATCATCAAGTTGGGTGCATGTGAACTGCCCCTGAAGCGTGGAAAGAGTGTGAGAGGTAGAGATAGGAGAAAAACAGGTAGAAAGAGGATTGACTTGTAGTCTAAGGTGTTTGGCCTTAATTTGGTGGGTAATGGGAAATCATTAAAGGTTTATGAACAGTGGAATGATGCACTCAGAGCTGTGCTTTATAAAGATCAACGTGAATGTGGAGAGAGATTAGAGGTGGGAAGTCTAGTTAATGGACTAGTGATTTATTAGGGCCAGAATGGAGGTAGTAACAGTGCAAACAGAGCAAATGGGATGGGTGCTAGGAACACTGAAAATTCAAATGAAAGAATACAGTGAAGGATTAGATGTGAAAATTTTAAAGAGTACTTTAAAATTTAAAGTTGGGGAATAGGTGAAAGGTAGTGCCATTAATAGAAACAGGGAAATCAGAAAGAGGCTGATATGGGGAAGGAAGATATGAAATTCATTGTTAGCCATGTTGAGTTGAGATACCAACAAAACAAAGGTATGAAAATGTACACAAGCTATTAAAATACTAAATTAATTGTGGTACCGAGTCAAGGTTGGCCATGAGGATTTGAGAGCTGGTCATATCTTTAAGACCTGAAGCCAGGGATGAATGATATTTCCAATGGCAGAATGTCTATGGTGGGAGAAGAAAGCCGAGAAGTACTGGGAAATGCTGACATTTAGAGAGGTGAAGGAAGAGGAGGAGTTAAAAAAGAGATAGAAGTAGATATCAAGAAGATAAGAACAGAATTGGCAGAGAGCCCAGAAGCCAAAGGGAATGGCATGGGTTGGAGAGGGCAAGGACGACAGTGCCAAATGGCACAGAGGGAAAAGGAAAGATGAGGAATGAATGAAAGCTGTCAGATGTAGAGCTTAGGAAGTCTATGGTGACTTTTAAAAATGCGGCTTTAGTGATACTTTATTAAATTTCCGGGGACAATTTTTTTTTAACAAATTGATTTGGTTAGAGAAGAAAATATTAGTCTCTTTAGTTCTAGGTTGATAAGGCAGCAAAAGAGGAGGTCCCAGTCAACTTAATCAAATATGATGACTTTGATATTGGCTAGGTAGAGGGAAACCCTTATTCTTAAAGGATTAGAATGACTGGATGTGACCCACGACCTTGAACAACCATCATGCCCCTACGTTAAAGATAATCCTGAGGGAATGGTAGCATTTGGGGAGCTTGCCTCACCCTCCGGTCTCTGAAGGAGAGTTTAACATAGAGTTGAAGAAAAAGAGTGAATTTCTTTTTTTTCTAGTAGATCTGAAGAGTTTTTTCATCTTAAAAAATGGAAACTCTTTACCCATTAAACAACTCCACATTTCTTCCTCCAACTATCAGTACATTTTTATTTCTGCTAATAAGGACTCTTACTATTAACCATCATTGTAGAACATTTCTTTAAATAAGGGCATTAGAACAATTGATGTTTGTCTTTAAAATGATCTAGTAATCATTTCTGTAATGCCCTTTCCTTTAGTATGTTTTGCAATAATAAAGACATCAATTGATACTGTTTTATCTTTCTCTGACTATCTGACTGTTAATTACCTTCTATGCCTTCCTTCACTGGTTCAAAACATTGTAATTGATATCCTTCTATATTAATAAATATGCACTTAAAAGATCTGAGAGTCCTTTTAAAATCTTTGAGGATTTGCAACTGGGCTAATATATAGGTTTGTGTTTGGAAGTAAGAGACAAAAGGAAAATGGAAAGTAATAATAAAAAAGGATAAATAAAGAAGCAAAGTGGCTTCATACATGAAGTAGGTATATAATAAGAAAAGTGGGAGGAGAGAAGAAAAGAGGGAGGGAGGGAGGGAGAGGTGGAGGGAGGGAGAGACACACACACACACAGACAACTATTTCCAAGGTTTGGGAAAGTGAATTCAAGATTACATATCTGATGTGTAAAAATACAGTTACATTTCTTTCTGTGTCCCAGTATACTTATAGATTTTATATATGCTCCAATAATCCTACCTGATAAAAACTTTGTGAAAGATTACTTCTTTTATTCATAAGATAAAGTCTCTTTTAATGAATGAAATCAATCATTTCCTTATCCTTGCCCAAATAAGCATTCTCTCCACATCCCCTCCTGCAAACGTAATGCCGTCCTCTGTGTGGAAGGGCCACTTCCCTTACCTTAAACTGCATCATGTACCCTGGCTGTATAATGAGCTCTCTGGAGGAGAGCACATTGTGGGTCTTGTCTTTCTTTTTATTTGGCCAGTAGAGGTGGAAGGAGGGATTGCCACAGAATCCTGCTGTCCTTACTGCATTAGGGTAAAAACTCCAGTTTTCTTCATGGGAAGTGCCTTCTGTTAAGGTAAATTGGAAAGAATATGGCATGTTATTCTCTTGAGCTGACTGGCTTATTGTTGAATTACTTGAATATCTATACTCTAGCTTTCTGTTTACTCTTTAAGATTTATTCTTATTCTATTTAATTGCTATAAATATAAATCCAAGCTGAGAAATCAAATCTAGAAAAGATTATTAACTACTAGTACTTATAACGATTACCCAACTTTTAAAATGTAATTGCTATTTTGTTCGCCAGTTTATTTTGTTCATTAGGTTCCACATATACGTAATCCATGGACACAGAAAATAGTGCGGTGAAGGCCTAGGGAGGGGGCAGGAGTGGGGAAGAGGGGGTCAATGGGAAAAAACAAGAACAAAAAACAAAGGGGACATCTGTAATACTTTCAACAATAAAGATAAATTTAAAAAATAAAATGTAATTGCTAGTCTGGGTGACTTTCACCATTGCAAAAGGATTCTTGGTATACTTTTTAAAAAATTCTTTATTGTTACAAGTATTACATAAATCTCCTTTTTCCCCCATTGACCTCTTCCCAGCTGCCCCACCCCCCAGCACATGCCCTCACCCCCCTACTGTTTGTGTCTATTGGTTATGCTCATAGGCACGCATACAAGTCCTTTGGATGATCTCTTACTCCCTCACCCCCCACCTTCCCTCATAGGTTGGACAGTCTGTTCAATGCTTCTATGACTCTGGTTCTATTTTTGTTCATCAGTTTATGTTCTTCATTATATTCCACAAATGAGTGAGATCATGTGATATTTATCTTTCTCTGACTGGCTTATTTCGCTTAGCATGATGTTCTCCAGTTCCATCCATGCTGTTGCAAATGGTAAGAATTCCTTCTTTTTTATAGCAGCGTAGTATTCCATCATGTAGATGTACCACAGTTTTCTAATCCACTCATCTGCTGATGGGTACTTAGGCTGTTTCCAAATCTTAGCTATGGTAAATTATGTTGCTATGAACATAGGGGTGCATATATCCTTTCTGATTGGTGTTTCTGATTTCTTGGGATATAGTCCTAGAAGTGGTATATTACTGGGTCAAATGGCAGTTCCATTTTTAATTTTTTGAGGAAACTCCATACTGTTTTCCACAGTGGCTGCACCAGTCTGCATTCCCACCAGCAGTGCACGAGGGTTCCTTTTTACTCCACATCCTAACCAGCACTAGCTGTTTGTTGATTTGTTGATGATAGCCATGCTGATGGTGTGAGTTGGTACCTCATTGTTGTTTTGCTTTGCATCTCTCGGATGATTAGTGACTTTGAACATGTTTTCATATGTCTCTTGGCCTTCTGTATGTCCTCTTTCAAAACATGTCTATTTAGGTCCTTTGCCCATTTTTTGAGATTCTTGGTATACTTTTAACCCAATGTAATGTATATCTCTGCAGTAAAGAAATTCCTAAAGAAACTAAAATTATTTTGGGGTATTGGAATTTCAAGTTTTATTTGGAGCTAGACATTTCGTCTTTAACAGGATTTACTGAATTCTCAGTTGACATTTCAGCAAGCCTTGAAGATTTATAAACTATGGGGCAAAACAATAGGTAACATTTGTTGAACACCAAATATATGCTAGGCACCATTCTAAATTTTCTTATAGTAATTCACCCAAAAACACAAACAGACAAACAGCTCACAGGAAAGACCGTTCAATGTCTTGTTTCTTACCATCATCAAAAGTGTCGACCAGTTGACTGGGATTGATCTCTGCTCCGCCAATCAAAATGTTGTCTAGTGCCCACTGAGCACGCTCCACCCCGGAGACCACAAGTCTGTTGCTGATCACAAAAGGCTGCCACCAGCGAAGCCGAGTTGTGTTGGTGAGGGCATCTTCAGGAAGAAGTATGTAGTCGTGTCTAACAGAAATGTATTTCTGATAATCCATCTCATGGAGCAAAGTCCAAGTAATTCCTATAACAACAAATAAACCAACATAGTAACATATCTGGGAAAACCCCCCACAAACCACTGGTGTACTGCAGTTACTGCAAGCTTCTGGAAAACAAAAAACAAAACTTCAACCAATGAGAATTTATTTCATTGACTTTAATGGAAAGGCTCAGCACTTATAAATATTGTTGCAATATGAGGCTGATGATATGAAGGGAAGGATATTTAGAAATACTTGGCCAAAGATAAAAACTCTAAACATTATATATTTTCTGCCTTTAAAATTTTGTGCTAGATTCCTAATATGTATTATTCCTCATGAATAATGAGAAACATCCACGTTTTGCATGCTTCTAGACAAGAACTGCTATTATTAAAAAATATAGCCATTACAATTCTATGCAATTTGTGGTTTATTGGACTGATATGAACGTTCCCTCTTAACAACTGATATGACTGTAGATGGGATGTTTAAATTATTTAAGAAAACACCTTTTGAATACATACAGTACTTTAGGGCCATCTATTTATATGCTAGTTATTAAGAATATCTACCTGCTAAAGCTGATTCTCAAGACCTTATGGCATTACTTCTGGTTTCAGCTACTTCCAAATAATAAAACAGAATTTGGCTAAAATAGTTTATGACACACTTGCAAATTCAGACTATCTTCTTTCACAATTAATGATGTTTTTATAATCTTGTATGTTCTCTTTGAATTTATTTCACACATGTTCACATGAAAGCTTCTTAAAACACTTTAAAATGTTTTTAAAATTATCTTTTACTTGGAAACTATATAAAAATTATTTTTAATTGTATAACTTATAATCTAGCTTCAGTTAAGCATAGAGATTTTTTTCTTTACTCATAAACTTTGGAGATTATTTATTTAATATATTATTTATTTTCCTTAATTGAAAAAATTTTAAATTACAGTTGACACTCAATATTATATTAGTTTTAGGTGTACAGCATAGTTATTAGACATTTACATAACTTACGAAGTGATCTCCCTATAAGTCTATCCCCCAGACTCCATACAACTTTTTAATGTGATTTCTCTCTTGTTCCTTTATTTGGTAGGATTTTGCTAACACAGAAGTCACATATATGGAATGTGTAACACAACTAAAATCCGTAACTCCCTCTTTGTAAGTTTCACTATTCTCTTTGCAAAGACTTTTCTGAGGGGCACTGGATGGAATTTGGGAATCTGCTCCAAGGTATGGCTTTCACCCCTGAAACGTGCCTCCATCCGTAGAGTAGTCCAACAGCACGCCTTCCTTCCGGCAGATGGGCCGATGGCAGGAGGTCATGTTGTTCTCACTGCCGATGCGCCCCCAGTATTGCAGGAATCTGAAAGCAAGCACACATTAGCCATGAGAACAGTAAATTAGAACAAATACTCTACTCAAGTCCTGGATAACAACCTTCTCCCACATGTGTTCCTTGCTTTGGGGCCAATGTGCTAAGTTGTGATGAAAATAAACTCAAAATGACTTACTTTGCCCCTCTGAGATCCAAATCTTGAGTAATAGCTTGTCTCACAGTGGATCCCCCAAAATAGAGTGCAGTGTCCTCGGCAAGAATCCCACACTCAGTACAAGTACTCCCACCTTCTAAGGACATCCATAAATCAGGCTTGATCTCTTCACTGTCAAAGCGTTCCTTCAGAAAAGTCTGGAAAAAAATAAGTAGCTTGTGGTTAAAAATAATTTCAGATAATAACTATGGAATAGTTAAGTTAATTCAGAATTAAATCTTGGACTTTAAAAATTAGAGCTGATGCTCGGCTGGTGTAGGCTCAGGGGTTGAGTGTTGACCTATGAACCAGGAGGTCGCGGTTCGATTCTTGGTCAGGGAATGTGCCTCGTATTCAGGCTCAATCCCCAGTGGGGTCATGGGGAAGGCAGTCAATTGGTGATTCTCTCTCATCATTGATGATTCTATATCTCTCTCCCTCACCCTTCCTCTCTGAAATCATTAATAAAATAAAATAAAATAAAATAAAATAATTAGAGCTAGTGTTAAATGGTTTTCCAAGGATATGAAAAAAAAGGATAGCTTCACATGTTCTTTTCAATCATATAGTGAAGATCATTTAAACTTAAATAATGTTTAATAATTAGAATTTAAAGTCTAGAGAGAATCTTAAAACAATTACAAGGTTGAGTAGAGTAATACTCCTATTTGTAAAATGTTACTTAAGCATATACTCCCAAATTATGTTTATTTAAATGGGGGTTTATAAAAGTAGCAGTATAATTTATTATGATATTATGAAACATGCAGAGTAGATAATTAAATATTAGGGTTCATTATGGCTAAATTTTGTGTAAAATTATTTCATCTCCTCACATCATAGCAAGATCTTGATTATTCACTTTTCCCATAGTATATTCTTTTTGTCCATAATACAGTTTTGCATTGGGTTGAGGCACCCAATGTTTTCTAATGGTAGAAATATATCATGGAAATAATTTGTTAGAATTATTATTGCAGCAATTATACAGAAAAACTATATACTTTTCCCCACTTATTTAAGAGAGTTATCTAGTTGTTATCTTATTGTATAGTTGAAATGATTTAAATAGATCTTCTTCAGACTTAGAACATGATCATCTCTATGGTTAAAGATGTGTAGTCATATGTGAACCTTACCTTGCTGTTGTTAGCAAATCAATGCAATTTTAAAAATGGAGGTTTACATGTAGGGACTCTAGTCTGAAGACATGCATTGTTAACCATGGAAACTCTCATTAGAAAGATTTGAATCATAATATAGATTTGTACAATTTGTAATCCATCTGAAGAATGCTAATGAAATTTGAATGTCATGAAAGAAACTAGATTTTTTTTTCAGTTTATTCATTACTTGTGACTATGTTTCTTAAGTTATAATACAGTATTTATATACTTTGCTCCATACAGTCTGGTGTATTTGTGAATTGGGTAAATTGTACTAGATCCTGATCTAAGAAACCTATGACATTTTTTAGTTTCTACCCAAAGAATTTATTTCCTGGGGCCCCCAAAGAACATTGTATAAATTATTAGTCTCACACGTAAGTGGGTTCTTAAGTCAGGGCCTACAATTCGAGTCCATGCTCCATCAGGGACTTTGACATTACCTTCAGAGTGTGAGTCAAGTAGCAGTTGGGCCCAGAGAATCCTGGATCACAGATGCACTGTTCCTTTAAGCAATCTCCATGGCCCCTGCAGTTGTCCAAGCATCCAGGGCCCAGGTAGAAATTATCGATTGCCCACTGCATATCTGAGTACTTTTGATAGAACCTAAACCTTACTGGACTATTAGCAACACAAAAGCAGAGGAGTGAAAAACAAACGTTAACTCTATTCAGGTTCATTTTCCTGTGTGTGCATTCAGTGTGCAAGAGAAAAAACATTTAAGACACTCTGAGAGTATGAAATGGATTAATAAAAAATGTTTTCTGACTGTCATTATATTTTTCTTTCTAGTCATGGAACTTTAAAGCTAGTTTCATTTAAATTTTATAACATATGAACAAACTTGTACAACACAATGAAAACATAACGAAATCTCTATCTCAAGCAATAGGAGCATTTTAAAGCACACAATTATTTAAAACATTGCATATGAACTTGAATACAGTGATTGCATCACAATTTAGATTCATTAATTGCATTTTTGAAATGGTGCAGAAGGTGAGCAAATCCTTGGACAGAGCCTTGTCAGCATGCACACAGCCCTCAGGTGATTGGGAAACAGACACTTCTGAATTCCCCAAAGATAATCAATATTCTCAGAGTAACTATGCTAATCAGAAAACAAATTTGGAAGGGTTATATTAAAGGACATTTTCCTGAGATTTTAATTTCATCATTGTTCTTCTCTGCCTTCTGGGAAAAATACAAACCCCATAATTAACCTCATATTAAAATACTCCACACCATGTTGGTGTAGAGTCCAAATCGCATGAGGGAACTTTCTGGGGTGATATAAATGTTCTGTACCTTGGTTCCTGTGGTGGTTACAAGGATTACACAATGGTAAGAGCTCACTGCACTGAACAATTAAGATATGTGCATTTTACTGAATGTAAGTTGTACTTCATTATAAAAAAGAAAAGAGAGAACAGGAGGGGGAAAATGAGGAAGGATGTTGTGGTGGCTTCCCAGCATGCATTTTACCCCAGATGAGTCATATGAGATAATTTTCATAATATAATTGCTTTAACTATTGACTGAGTCAGGAAAGGGCATTCTTGGGTTAATTTGTACCAATGGGATGCAAGGAGATGCTTGCTCTGGCTCTCTTTGAAAGAAAAGCAACTCTCTTTCTCTCGCATTGAACACAGGTAAGATTGCATTCCGTTCCAATTTTCTGAAAGTCATCTATGGTCAGGGGAACCAGCCTGAAGGCTGAGTGTGGCCAATGTGTGGACAGTGGAACAAAGTAAGAGTTAAGAGTAAGAAATAACAATGTCTTTGAATATTGTTATTATGAATCATTTATCTTTGGATTATTTTCATTATAGATATAATACATTTCATTTTTAATTGAGTCCATTTGAATTGGCTTTTCTGTTACCAGCAGCTGAAAGTATCCTGATTTGGCTTCCTATTATGTTAATTGACCAAGCCCTTTAGATTTGTTCCTGAAAACTGTGAATGCTTAAGTAGTAAATGATAGCTATAAACACTGGAAAAGCTATGTGTAAGCACCTTATTCAAAAGGCTTTATGTATTCTGGTCATATATCATAACTCTCTTTCACGAGAAAGTTTTTCATTTAGCCACGCACTATGATTCCTATGATGGAAGTTCACCTATCATTTTCTTTAATGTATCTTTTTTCCTAATTTTACAGTTGAAAGATAAATCTTTTGGAATTGCCTTAAATTAACTTATCCACAGACTTTTTAGAGAACAGTTTAATCATGTTGGCTCACGACTGATCCAGACTAATTACTTTTCACTGCAGGTACAGAATATAATGCTTTGATAGGAGAAAAATGAAACCTACAAACCATACTTGTACAAATAGCATGAAGAGTTAGGATTTGTACAAACACCATAATGAGTTAGGGTTTTGCTCCTGGCTTCGTCTATCATGGGTTGACAAGGCCGTAACGAGGAAAGCATATGATGTGTGGTGGACCACAGTCTACAGGTCCATAGGGTAACATACACCTTCTCAGCTGGCTCCCAGGCCATCACCATTGCTCTGTTCCCATTTGCCGACACTGAGGTATAGCACATGAAAGGGCCTGCCAAGGTCCGTCTTGACAAGTCTGAGAATTACAATTTGAGATCTCCTTGACTTAGCCATTCATGAGGTCACCAATTTAGAGAGCCTTTAGAGTTAGGGAGGAAGACAGCATTTTACTCACAATCACACAGACTCTCAGGCTCAACCAGGGTCCCTAATCTACTCCTGGATGGTTGGAGCCAGGCTTTATTTTAATTTTCTACTTACTTTCCCACTAAGCTTTCAGGGAGGGGGTAGGTGATCCTTTTCCATCCTTTCGTCGGAAAGAATACAGATGGCTGAGAAACACTTCCCGAGCATTTTGGGTCCGCAGGTAGGCACTGAGGGACCAGATAATTCCAGCTCACTCCAAAGTCAGTAGAATACTGCACATGAATTTGATTTTGAGCAACTTTTTCAGATACTTTACATCCAACAGAGATCTAATAAACAGAAAAGCAAGCTTGTTAATACATTAAACCCATATTACATGTTTCTACTCTAAGGACTTGGTACAAAAAAGTTGCTGATCATTTGATAGACACTGCACCACATCTATCCTGTATTTTCAGGTTCATTCCTCGTTCTGCTGATGCGTGGGAAAGTTGACATGGTTGCTCCAGGTGACACGTTACAGAAAGTGCCAAATATATTGGGCAGGGAGTTTGGAAAGAAGCTGAAACCTGTGCTTTTGCCATGGTTGGCTGATTGCCTGGGGAGGCCTGGGCCCTCTTGCAAATTGTTGTTTGTTGTGCTAATGGTCTGGCGCTTCTCTTTGGCAGAATGCTAACAGCTTTACCAAGTTTACTATTTTGTCCTACAATTTATGACTCTCAATAAATCACTTTCAACTACAAGTAAGACATAATGAAGTGATAACAGAAGGTACTTTGATGGAGGTAGCCATAATGCGGCATTTGTTACTAATACAGTGCAGGTAAGGTAGACAGAATAAATTGGTTGACATAAAATCTTAGCCAAAATTAACGCTGGCATTAATGCTATTCATGCCTTTGTTTCCCATAATTTTCCTTCTTCAGAAACATTAAAATGCTCTTGTAAAAAAAGTAGATATAACCATACTAACTTTAATCCTTTTGTAAAGGAAAAGATTGCCAGTTGGAATCAGTATTCTACATATTTATCAATATTTGCTCTATTAGTATTTGACCCTGAGCAGAAGCACATTTACTCTTATAAAAGATTTATCCTGAAATAGTTCAGAAGTAAAGTATATTATGTCATTAAGTTATATATAATTGAGTTGTATACCTTAATGTTAAATTTTATATTTCCAAGTATATATTAAGTCAATGAAGTAGATGACCTTTGTCTCTACAGTTGCTTTTTCATTTTTATATTGCTAGTATATGTTTACTTGTGTAATCAAGACCATAACATTTTCACCTTGAACTGCATGATCCAGTTGTCAGTGGGAGTCAGGTCGTGAGTCACTGCGTACACTTCTCTCCCATCATGACTGCCACAGATCATGACACCATCAGGGGAGTCACAGAATCTTTCCACTGTACAATCGTCATGGAATAGCCAATGCTCGCTCACTTAAAAAAACACAAAGGATGAAAATTTCATGACAAAAATACTTGAGGCAAATTTTCATTGTGCTACTCCTACTGGAATAAAGGGAAAAGCAAGACCTTGGACACTCTCGGAAACATAAATCACAAATGCATCGGACATGTAGCAAAACTAAACACTTGTCTCTTGATATTAAAACAAAGTGACCAGGAAATGTTGGCTTTCTACCCAAAGTTAGAAAACAGAAACAGAAATGAAAATTTTATACGAAAATAAAATGTCCTATTAACAAAACTACAGAATGTTATTTAATAAAAACATACTTGATGGCGTGAATGAAAGAAAATATTTAGGTATAATGTAAACTAGGAAGACTGAGAAAAACAAAAGGGTGATACCCTTTCTCTGTTTCTGTACCATTTGGGAATCTGTAAAAGGTTCCATAGTCTACTCTTTTGAAAAGACCCAAATCCAAATAGCATTTCCACTGGATTTTTATTTAGCATTATGAAAAATGTACCTGCAGTTTTGTCCTCCATAAACATGTCAAAAGCAATTCTTCCGACAGGGCCAGCGTCTGCCGGGGAGCGTTCGTGCTGGGGCACTGGGGCGCTGCTGAAGGTGTCCAGCATGACTGTCCTCTGGTCGGCAGAGCCTGAGATGAGGACATTGTCGATGGCCCAGTCGTTCTGATCCAGGCCATCGTGTCTCGGCTGCCACCAGCGGAAGCGAGTAGCAATCTCTTTAGCATCAGGAGGGAGAAGGATATTCACGAATCTGTAAGAAAATGATGGTGGGGTGGGGGAAGTATTGTCAAAGGTCTCATGTAAGTAAAAGTAATTTACAACCGTGTCACATAGCGAGTGGAGGACATTGACTAAAATAATTTTTAAAAACCACAATGAACTGACTTGATCTTATGAAGTCTCTCCGGCCACTAAGTCAGGGAAACAGAATGCGAACAATTCAAGTATCCTGGAACTACCAACTTACTCGACTGCCCCTGGGCTGCCTTAGAAGGACTCCACAGTTTTCTGCTTGCCTGGGAACTGTAGACCTAGAGTATATGCACTTGGGTAGACATAAGCCAGTTGACTTTTTTTTTTTAAATGTCACCTTGGAGCTAATTTCATCCGTTTCCTTCTCCTGGCTCCTTGATTTCATTCTACGCCCAACGAGCACCAACAATTTGCTCAAAATATGCACACTAGATTATGGCAGGATAGTTTGGACTCTCAGCCTGACAGTACCAGGCTGTAAGTAATTACTTTATCAGTTGCATGTGGTTTGACATTGACTTTACATGTGTGTTAAGAACTGTTGAGTGAGAACCATGGGCTAATGAGCCCAGCACGCCTTTCTGACTCAGCCACCAAGGACAGACATGGAAGAACATGGCTCCACGCTCCAACATGAACCTTAACCAGCGAGAAATCAGGTCTGAAATACCCCTTAGTCACAATTATGGATTTAAACCCCAGGGATATGTGAAACCCTTTCAAACTTATATTCACAACTCATAAAGTCTGTTGAGGAAAATAATTTCCTGAGGTTTATTGTTCTCTGCATAAACTCTCACTTTTAATGCATGCTAATTTACTTCCCTTTATTCTTAATATTAGTGCTCCAGGCCAGGGCCAGGGCTATTCAGGGTTTTTAAATAAGGAATTTAAAACTAGACTCTAGGATTCTTAAGAATATTTACATTTTGTGTTTATTTTCTAGCCCCCAATTCTCTAAAATGGAATGAACCTATATAAATAAATATTTTTTCTGTTTTCATTTTCCCAAAATGCTGTTGAACTTAATTACCACAAGCTCATGAATATATATGTTTTTTTGGGTCTATTCATTATTGGTACTGTATTTTATCTTTTTTTAAAAAAATATATTTTATTGATTTTTTACAGAGAGGAAGAGAGAGAGATAGAGAGTTAGAAACATCGATGAGAGAGAAACATCGATCAGCTGCCTCCTGCACCGCCCCCCCACCCGCACTGGGGATGTGCCTGCAACCAAGGTACATGCCCTTGACTGGAATCGAACCTGGGACCTTTCAGTCCACAGGCCGACGCTCTATCCACTGAGCCAAACCGTTGTCGGCTGTATTTTATCTTATTCTGGGATTTGAAAACTAGTTGGTCTTAAAAACCCAAACCAGCTGTTTATCCATCTCAAGAACCTCACCTTCAAGTGGGTCGGTTTCAGAGGCATCCTCTACTGATAGGTAATGTCAAGGTCCCCATAAGTCCCCGTGATTGATTACTGGCAGGGCTCACCAAGAATCTTTGCTAATCATACTTGTTATTAGAGATAACAGAGAATACAAACCCAGGTTTGCTGTACTGGTCATAGAAAATTTCCATTAGCAGGTTCCAGGTGATGCCTCCATTGACAGAATATTCCAAGAGGACCCCTTGGTTACGGTTGTTTGGTGGAATCAGGCATCCATACATGAAGTAAAATTGGATAAATTCGGCATTGGTGAGGTTTAGATCCACGGTGACTAACAGTCGACTGCAACCCTAAGGAAAAGCAGAATGGAACAGACAGTGATAAGGAATTGTGATTGCATGTTATTGGTTTTCTCTGGCTTCCATCCTTTTTGTTTTTCTTTTATAATACAAGTTACACAATATTAAAATACCCATTTTATTAATTTCTCCTGTTATACTAGCTCCTAGCATGGCTTCTAGTACACAGTAGGTACTCAGCAAATATTTGCTGAACTTTGAAATTTCTGTATTAGAACTTACAAAGGGCAATGTATCTAAGAAGATTGTCTTCTATTTTCTTATAAGCAAGATAAGAGCTGGAATTAAAGTAACTGTTCTATGTTTTTATTAGACACTAGAGGCCTGGTGCATGAAATTCGTGCATGGGAGCGGGGGCGGTCCCTCAGCTCGACATGCACCCTTTGCAATCCGGGAGCCCTCAGGGGATGTCCTACTGACAGCTTAGGCCCGCTCCCCCTGGGGAGCGGGCCTAAGCTGCAATCTGGCCTCCCTCTGCAGGAGGCGACTGGGCTGATCAGAGGAAGGTGCTGCCCCCATCACCCTGCTGCTGCCACCACTGCTGGTCGCTGCAGCCGCCAAGGTGTTTTCATCAAGACAGACTTCAGTCCCTTCACCACGCAAAAATGACAATGTTCTTTAGGCATTTTCAAGATGTCTCTTTCATAGGATATGTCAGCTCTTTCTTTTCTTTTCTTTCTTTCTTTCTTTCTTTCTTTCTTTCTTTCTTTCTTTCTTTCTTTCTTTCTTATCCTCACCTGAGGATATTTTTCCATTGATTTTAAGAGAGCATGGAAGAGAGAGGGAAAGACAGAGAGAAACATCAATGTGAGAGGGACACTTAGATTGATTGCCTCCTGCATGAACCCTGACCTGGGCCCCGGCCAGGGAGGAGCCTGCAACCTAGGTACATGCCCTTGAACAGAATCGAACCTGGACCCTGTGGTTGACAGGCCGAGGCTCTATCCACTGAGTCAAACTGGCTAGGGCAGGATATGACATTTCTTAGCCCCTCCAGCAGCAGGCCTTTGTTTTTTCCTCCAGAGTGAGGTGGAAAAACCCTAGATCACCTTCTTGGATTCTCATTATGCAAGTTACCAAGAACACTGCGAGTGGCATACCAGGAGCTTAGCCAATGAGCTGTCTGAAAAGGTGTTTCCTCTGCAGTTCACGTGCAGAGGCGGGACTGCCAGTGTGCCCCAGCAAGCAGGCAGGCCCACCCTGCTCCCCGCTCTCTGTGGGTGGGCCTGCTTGCTTGCCGTGGCTGTACCCGGGCAGGCAGGCCCATCCTGCTCCCTGCTCTCTGCGGGCCCTGCTCTGTCCTGCTGCATGCGCAGTCTCCTTCTGAGCTGGTTGTGACTATTATGGCATCCCAGCTAATTTGCATATTACCTCTTTATATATATATATATAGATTTCCCAGTTACTCATAGGCATTTATTATAATTAGAGATAATAGTTGTAGTGCTTTTTATTTAAACTTTTATAGCTGATTTGAATGTCACCAATATTAACTCATTAATGTAGGTAGAGATTTCTTGGTTGAATATCTGAGGAAAACGAGTTCCCCTAAGTTCCCCTTAGAGTTCCACCTAAGCTAGAAAGAGTATTGTGAACACACACTGCATTCCTAGTCAGTGTGGTTGGTTAAAAAAATCTTATATGCTGTATGTCCTCTTGTTACTCTTGGGCCTAAAACACTGAATATAAATAATATACTTCATTGGCACAAATGCAAACTCGAAGGTAGGGCATGATAGGGAAATAAAGAACTCACAGTAAATTTATATATTTTTTTTTAAAAAAAGAGAGAATAGGGGAAGGAAAAAGGAGAGAGAGGGAGAGAGGAGAGGGAGAGGGAGGAGAGAGAGAGAGAGAGAGAGAGAGAGAGAGAGAGAGAGAGAGATGTGAGAGATGTGAGAGAGCCATATCAATCGGTTGTCTCCCTCACAGGCTCTGCATGGGCACAGGGATCAAACCTGCAACCGAGGTATGTGCCCAGGCTTGGTAATTGAATCTGTGACCCTTCGGTGCATGGGCTGATGCTCTAACAAGTCAGGGCTGAATTTATAATAAAAATTCAACTGCCTGTGAGGGATATCTAATTATGGTATTGGAGAAATACTATATTTTAAAAATATCTTTTTATTGAGAGGAATAAAGAGATAGAAACATCTTAATCAGTTGCCTCTTGCACCCTCCCTCCAACTGGGGATTGAGCCCAGCTGGGCGAGAAATACTATTTTTAAACAAGTCATCTTTGGCAGCAATGTAGGATGAGTATAAATTTCTGAAGGAAATTTTCTAACATTGCTGCTGTCATTCAGAAAATAATTTGCTATAAATACAAGTATCTAGTAATTACTGACAATTATTCTTGGATAATTTACAGAAAGGATTAATTGTTATTAACAAATTCAGGAAACACTGAAGCTCATTTTCTAGATTTTGGCTCCTTAATTCCAAAATCTGTTGCAAGCTCGAGTTTTCAGTTAGAGCATCATCAAGATGGAAGACCCTCACACATTGTGCCGGCACTCTCTCCCAGGATAGAAATTCTAAACATATGTACTTCAATATGTCTCGTGCTGGCACTGCCCTGCATAATTAAATTGTCTCAGCTGATTTGTGATAGGAAAATGTTGGACATAATTAGTGTATTCTGATATGTATAAAGTTGCAAGTTCAGATCCGGCTGTGCATTTAGAATGCATAACTCTGCATCTTGATCTGCCAATTAAACTTTAAAGGAGATGCAACCATTTGGGGGAATCTTGGAGGATGCAGAAATGATTAACCAGTAGCCAACCACTCACTCCGCTGAAATGAAGAGCCATTCCTGAAGCCACAGCTCCACACACGGTGCTTAATTTCCCTCCGTTCACAGTAAGCCAGTTCTGGTTGGATGGAGCTCGATTGAAGTTGTCTTTGAGTTGAGTTGGAAGGGAGGTCTCAGGCTCATCACAGTACAGGCCACCCCACTGCTCATCACAGCTGGGTGCGGAGAAAGAGACAGGAAAAGTCAACATCAAACACAGCCCTGCACAAGTGTGTGCTCAAATTAGTGAAGCCGAACCTTTTCCCATCCGTGATGATGAAAGGTTATTCATCTTCACAGAGCTTGCCAGTATTCACCTCCTCTCCTTAAGAGTGCTTTAGGTTAAAAATAAGCTGTGGATTAAATGTCCCTAGGCTTTCCTAAAGTAGTGGCGTGGACTTACAGGTGGAGAGAAAGAAGCAACTTCAAAAAAATTTACTAAAGCCCTGTATCTATATGACACAGTTCTGGATGGCTGATAAACAGCTGCAGCTGCCAAACTAAACTGGTAGGCACTAACAATGTACAGAACGGGTCTTAATAGAGCCTTTGGGCCAATTGGGAATCCAAGAAGCCATGTTCCCAACAGCAGAAGGTACTTTGAACGGCATCTGACCTCTTTGACCAAAGGACTGACTTCTCTATTCCATGTGGGAGGAAAAATGAATCCAGAACTGGGAGGCTCGGGAATCTCAGAGATAATTCTGGATATGGGCCAGATCATTAAACAAAAGCAAGACTTTCCAGGTGTGTGGACATGAGTGGAGAAGGCACTATGAATTCTCTCTTAGCATCTTCAATTCATCAAACAGTATAATCTTTGAAAATAAAGCACAGAGGCCTGTAGTACACAAAACACACACACACACACACACACACACACACACACACACACACACACACACACACCACCTAGTTTAGATCCTTCCGAAGATGCCACGGATCTCTAAGAGTAAAATAATAGGCCTCTCCATCAAATATATACATGTTAAATTGATCAGGCATTTATGTACTTTCTTAAGCAAATGACACAGGAAGACCAATTAAACCACAGTAATGTACATCATTACATAAATTCAGACCTAAGTGAGGAAAATACTTAATGATGTATTACTTTTGGTCAGAACATATGGAACTCCTGATCTTCTTTTAATGTCTATTTCAAGGTTCTGGTGTATCACAGAAACACAGAAGGAAATAAAATCAGTCAATTATAATTCAGCTTTCTCCTGACAACTCCAAGCAAGAATGAAGATACAGTTGCCATAAACACTGTAGTTAGCTCAGCATCAGATTTTAGGACAAATGTATAACCTCAGGTAGCTTGGGAGTGACTAATAAACCAGTTTCAGAAAAATCTCCTGGCTGGAATGTGAGTCAGGAACTTTCTACAGAAGGAAGAGAACAAATCTACTTACACACAGTTTCCTTGGATGCACCTCCCATGGCCACTGCACATGTCTATGCAGCCATCCCCAATATAGACGTTATCTATCGCCCATGTCTGCTGCTTGTCAAAAGGAGCTGGTTGATGCCAACGGAAACGAGTGGCTTGGGACCTTTGAAGAAAGAGAGAATTTTAATGAAGGGTGTGGTGAAAAAGACGTGTTCTGGTGTGATTAAACAGGTGCATGGAGGAGGGTAACACAAATGCATGGATATCCCCACTTGTGTTCCGAAAAGAGCATTCATCATTGCAGTATTCTATGCAAAAGTGATTAACAAAACCAAACCAAACTGAACTGCAAAAGCTTGAGAATATATTTTGGGCCAATGATCTTTATAAGCCTCGTAAAAACAAACTAAAACAGAAACTAAAACTAACCCTAAAACCAACTGTTTCAAGGGAACTGTGAGCCCTGAATTTTTTTGTGGGGGGGAGCCACTGTGGAGTGACTTGGGTCTGCAGCCAACTTACATTTGCAAATTAGAAAAAGATGCCAGTCCTTGAGCAGCCACAACCCCTTTGCATTTGACTTAGGAAGCAGGCTATGAGTTGGATTTCAACTCCTGCTTGCTCCCTAAGGCCAGATACTTGGGCATACTGGTCCCCCTCACACAGCATTTGTGAGGAATTTTCACATGCAAGCCTTAAAAAGACTGTAGGAGTGCAAATCAGAGGGATCAGTGAAATGCTAGATAACTGAACAGATAAAAGAGAGAGGGTTATAAATAAGACTAGAATTATTTTATATTGATTTAAAAGCAACATAAATAAAATCAAATTAGACATTATCCCATTTCAGAAGTAGAAATATATTTGCACAGTTGTACAGTTTGGGGAAGTGTCTTGTTCAGAAACACAAACTTATGATTTCAGAGACACTAGGTGGCAGTAAAATCCAAAAAATGCCTGAGGCTCAAGTGAGTTTGAAACAGAGGAAAGGATTAGCCAGAGCAAGTTTTGTTTTATGGTCTCAGATATGTTTGTCATTAACAGATTGAATCACTTGACTGAGATATATCTGTGTCAGGCAGGGCAAATGACCAACAACAAACAGCAAGGTTTTCGTATTTTCTAACAGAAAACATTTCTATTAAGTTTAGAAAATAGAAAAGAAACAGATCAGAATTGAAATCATCACACTGAAAACAAATAGTTCAGTTTGATATTTGTTTACTGAACATCTATGTACAGACAGATTTCTCCACAATCCTCTTGCTCATCAGCCCCCATATGTCACTCCCAGCAGAGAAGTATCTACCTAATTCCCTCTTATCACACATCCTATAGCATTTAGCTTCAAACCCAAACTCTTCCTTGGCCTATGAGGCTCCACACGAGCTAGTCCCTCATCCTGTCCTCTCACTCTGGAGCATGGCTCCTACTCTCAGTTCTTGAAGCTCACTGATCTCCCACCTCTGCCTGCATATTTTCCCTCTCTCTGCCTGATTAATCCCTGTGTGGCCTTTGGGGCTCAGAGGAAATGCCAGGTACTCATAGAGAAATTTTTCTTTGTGATCCCTTTAAAAATTACATTTCTTCTACAGCAAACTGCTCTTTTCCTTTTATAGTATTGACCAAAACTGTAGTCCTATGATTATGTGCATATATATTTCTTAAATGTCTGTCTCCTCCTCAGAAGAGGAAGTTATAAGAGAGCAGGGTTAATTCCTTTTGTTCAACATTACACACTCGAGGTACAGTGCCTAGCGCTTAGTACGTGCTCTATAGGTGCAGGGAATTGGTACCCAGGGGCCGCCATTCTCACAGGAAATTATGTGAAGAAGGCCCCTGCAGTTGTGCAACTCAGTGGCTCTGCTGATCACTTAATTTTTAGTGACTAAGTTTATTAATAGCCATGCCTGTTAATGCTCAGCAACATCTTATAAACAACATAGTGGAATATCGTATTTCCAGAGCACATCTTCACTTGGATTCTGATAGCAAGTCAAAACTTATATATTTCTTCTGTCTTTCTTTAGACCATAAGCTTCTGAAGGGCAGGGAATAGGGCAGGGAATATCTCTGTATCCCTTTGGGAAATATTGCTTTATATCTTTAGTGCTTATAGATAGTAGGCAAGTAATGGAATTTCCTCATTTCCCTAATGTTTTATATATGCTTCATCAAAGTCCTCTCACCTTGCATCAAAAGTGCCTTTTTATGTGTAATTTCCTCTGTTAGATAATTATCCTTACTTATTATTTTATTGTTGGGCTTCATAAACAGTTACTGAAAGGATAGCACGTTAACAGCAATAAAGATGGCCAGGAAAATGAAATAAGAGAGTTCTTACAGACGGGTAGGCAGGGGCTGGGCGTCAGAGTGGAGGGGCAGTGATTTGATGTTGAAGGGGAAGGAGAACTTCGTTGCCATTGGGAGGTGGCATGGGCTGCCTAGCAGTGGTGGCTTTCTAATCACTGGTTGTGTTTAATCAGGCTGGGCAGCCACTTAACAGAGAGCTTGTACAGAAGAATTAAGAGCCAGGTGCGCCCTAGCTGGTTTGGCTCAGTGGGCAGAGAGTTTGCCTGTGGACTAAAGGACGCCGGGTTCGATTCTGGTCAAGGGCACATGCCCGGGTTGCGGGCTCGATTCCCCAGTAAGGAGCGTGCAGAAGGCAGCCAATCAATGATTCTCTCTCATCAATGTTTCTCCCTCCCTCTCCCTTTCTCTCTGAAATCAATAAAAAAATTTTTTTTAAAAAGAGTCAGATGCATTGTGGGGGTTGATAGCTTTTATGGGGACCTCTAACCATGACGTTTTCAAATAAGGGCTCTGATCTATACTCTGGTACCAGTAAATTCTATGTCCACAGGGAGTAACTTAACATACTGTATATAATGAGAGGGTTAAATTACCGTATTTTCCGGCGTATAAGATGACTTTTTAACCCAGGAAAATCTTCTATACGCCCAGTTGTCTTATACGCCGGAAAATACGGTAGATGATTTTTAAGGTCGTGTCTCAAATGTGATAATCTTATATCCTTGGGAATAACTACACCTAGTAATTATGTACCCACAAAACAGGAGTACTTAACACTAGCCAATGTCATCTCTATATATAAAAGTCTAAGTGACTGTCGCAACCGAAACAACCAAATGGATGACCGAACAGGCTGTGTGAGACAACCAGGCCGGCGGGGGAGTTAGTGAGGGCCGACCAAACGACTGAGCAGCAGGCTGTGTGGGGCGACCAGGCCAGCAGGGGGGTTAGTGAGGGCCGACCAAATGACTGAGCAGCAGGCTGTGTGGGGCGACCAGGCCAGCAGGGGGGTTAGTGAGGGCCGACCAAATGACTAAGCAGTGGGCTGTGTGGGGTGACCAGGCTGGCAGGGGAGGCAATAAAGGGCGACCAAATGACCGAACAACAGGCTGCGTGGGGCAACCAGGCCGGCAGTTAGGGGTGACCAGGCCAGCAGAGGGGGGCAGTGAGGGGCAACCAGGCTGGCAGGGGGGGGGCAGTTGGGGGGGACCAGGCCGGCAGGGGGCGCAGTTAGGAGTGATCAGGCAGGCAGGGAGGTGAGCAATTAGGAGCCAGTGGTCCTGGATTGTGAGAAGGATGTCCGACTGCCAGTTTAGGCCCGATCCCATAGGCCTAAACTGGCAGTCGGACATACCCCGAGGGGTCCCGGATTGGAGAGGGTACAGGTTGGGCTGAGAGGACCCCCCCCCCCACCTCCCCCCTTGCACGAATTTCGTGCTCTGGGCCTCTAGTTGTATAAGAAAAGGGAACACATTCACTAAGAGGATGAATTGGAATAGAAATTAAAAATGTAAGTCTGGGAGTAAACTTTCCCTTTCCACCGAAGACTGAGTCTCCCTCCCTGGCTGAGCTGAAACACCAAAGTTACCTCCCTGGAGCAGAGAGAAGGAGACCAGTGCAGGCCAGAGCAGACGGGCACAGGGCAGAGCAGACCAGCTCTACACAGAGGAGCAGACCAGCAAAGCACAAAGCAGACTGGCAAAGCAGAATAGAGCAGAGCTGTCCAGCCAGAGAGGGGCCTGGCCCCAGGGCTGCCTCACAGCCGCAGTATCACAATTGAGCTGTTCTACAGCCTTGCAGCCATGAAAAAACCCCACATGTCTGGAAGTTGAATTCCCAGTCCTGTCACAGCTCCACTGTGTCAAGGGGCCAAACCACTGATGTTTATGGGCTGACACTTCCCCACCCGTACAACTAGGAAATGCTACTTCCCACCTCCCTAGGGTGTTGTGATAATTAATTAGTCGTGTTTTCCACGACCTGCGAGTATCTGAAGTCCCTTGGCAGGTGTCATCATTTATCCTGAAGCTTTTTTATAATGACAGCCACCACCAGCTGCTGCTTCTTGGTGTTGGGAAGAAAATAGCCCGGAACAGATTTCTTTCCTCTCCATCTATATAGCACATAGCAAGTGTTCCTAAGTATCATTGAATAATTAAATATCCATTGGTAAGTAGTTAAAACGTTCCTGTCAATAGCATGGTTTCCATCACTGCCCTCCCTGGGAACCTTTCAGCAAACCTTTCCTACACCTTCAATAGGTTTCCACACACATTGCAGAGTCTGAATCTGCTCTTTTCTTCCAGACGGCTCTATCTACAGAGTCCGTGTCGTCATCACCAACAGGAGAAAAAGCCCTTGATAGGAACCATACATATTTTTTTTTCTAATCTTTTCACTATTCCCTGATGTTTCCCTTACTCTCAAAGAGCTACATAAATTACTTAGAACCAGAAACCATAGCTCAGTACTCTACCAACAAAGAAGTTGAGGGTGAGTGACCTAATTACACTGGTTCACTCACAAAACTGAGACAAGGCAAGGATCTCTTGGTTTATTATTATTTTGTATTCTCATTCCGTAGATCCCTCAAAACTCTATCTCAGTCTCTACAGAATAATCCCACATCTACCATAACCCCAACATACGAATGCTTGTTTAGCTACTGGAGGCAATGTGTATTGCTGCTGTATGTACACACATGTCTATTCATCTCGACTTCTGCAAGTCAATGTCGACTTCTGAAGCCTCTGACCCTCTGATTTGAGTTACGGGCTATGCAATGTCTGTCCCATTTCAAAATCTTATCCAAGATCCTGCCATTATATTTGGCATAAAGTTTCCTCAATTAGCCTATTTATCTGTGTTAGACAAAAGTGGAGACTATTCCAAAGAAGATATAAAAAATGACCAATTAATGCATGAAAAGATGCTCAACATCATTAGTCATTAGAGAAATTGAAATCAAAACCACAATATGATACAACTTCATACCCACTAGGATGACCATGATAAAAACACACAGCAATAACAAGAGTTGACAAGGACGTAGAGAAATCTGAACCCAAATACACTGCTAGTGGGAATGTAAAATGGTGTAGCTGTTGTCAGTTTCTCAAAACGTTGAACATAGTTACCTTATGATCCAGCAATTCCACTCACAGGTGTATAACTGGGAAAAGCATAGGTCAGATAAACTGAACACAGGGTCACAGCCATGACCCACAGACAAGAGCTAGAGAAAAAAATAGGCTCTAGTATTTTTAGGTAACACTGATCTCACCATGAATGAATGCCATTTAATTTTCCTTTCTCCTTATTAAATACACTGAGGTCTGAAAACTGGCATGAGAGGAGAAAGTGTTTGGACTACAGATTATGACCCCAAACATGTGATAAAGGTAAAGTACTCTCATAAGGTGACCTAGCTCCTTCATGATATCTTTCTGGAGCTAGGGTGGAAAGCACATGATATCTTTCTGGAGCTAGGGTGGAAAGCACAATAGAAGAATGTAAGTGAGCCACCCCACATGGCCTTTCTTCCTTGAAAGAGAACAAATGGGGGACTTTGGTATAATCCTGGTTCAACCACTGTCTGTGTGTCCGTGGGGAAAATCAAATAACCTTCCTGTGTCTCAGTCCTCATCTTAAAAGATAGGCAGGGGGATTCCGGTTAAAGGAGACTTAAGAAGCATATCAACCAATTATATTGATTTGTATCCTAGTTTGAAAAAAACTATAACAGGTCTTAGGAGACAAACAGGGACACCTGAATATTGAATACTAAGTATTGACTAAAAAATTATTAACTTGTAGTGTAATAATGGTATAACAATAAGTTCTTTAAAAAGTCCTTTTAAGAGATATACTAAAACATTTATAGTTGAAATGAGATAATGGCTGGTATTTGCTTCAAGATGGGGGCGGGAGTGAGTGGTGCTATTGATGAAACAAGGTTGGCCTTGAATTGATAATTGTTGAAGCTGGGGGGTGATTATATGGAAGTATAGTTTACTATTCTCTTCAATTTTGTATGTTTGGATGTAAAATAGATAAACATGAGCCAAAAATAATCTGTGGTCCCTTCATACTCACTGTAATATTTTGATTGAATGATTATAATAAGAAAAGGGATATCCTTTTTTGATAAAATAAGGTTGTATTATTTTTGCTGATAATTATAACCAGTAATCATAATCAAAACTACAGTGTTCTGAGTAAGCCCACTGAGGCATCAAATACACTGGCCCATCCTTCAAATGAAAGGAACTTCCTATAACTTACAAAATACATTCTCAATGGAAAATTACTTATATTTAATTGTTAAAACAATCTTAACAATTCTGAAGAATCCACACATAGCAATATGTACAAAGTACAGCCAAATCTCAAATTTCTCTAATAAAACTTTGGCAACAAGGTCGACAACTGATAAAGCCTAGAGGGAATGCAGAATTTCCAGAAATAGTTTTAGTCTCTGTTGCAGTATAAATAGAAATAGATTTAATTTGTTTTAACATAATGACAAAATAGGATTAACATATTCAATATGTGAAAATCAATGGTACAATGGTTTATAGTAGACAGAATTATTTTATGTCCTGTAGTCTGGAATGACCAGCAGACATTTGGTAAAGTTACAGCAGCAATGTTTAAAGTATCAAAATAATGCATTCGAAGATGGGTAGGTAAGAGAAGTCCAAGGCTTCCTTGACTTCAGAGAAAAAATTTAACAAGGTGTTCAGTAATATGAATGCGTGCCAAAAATCTTTCAAAAGGTACTGAGTTGAACATAATGATGGAGGGAAATCAAGAATACCAGGGCAAGTTTAAAGAATCTCCCTTTTAAAAAATAAACCTGTAATGCCCTTGAATATTTCTCCATGGCGAACTCAGTAAATATTGTGCTTAGTTATTTGGTTTTCTTCGAATAAGACCTTTTTTTTCATTTATAGTGATAATAGGTAGAAATATCATGGAAAATATCCTCCCTCCCTAAATTTATTTACCTGCAAAAAGCTACAGCCTCCTCCATCCCCATCTTATCACCCCAGTGGCTCCAGTCTTCTAGCCCTTTTATGTGCTTATCACCTTCCCTTCAACTTCCTGCAAACATTAAGTAGCTTCCATGCTGTGGTTAAAACCACCTGGCTTCCAAAGTGTTGTAGTTAATCTTTAACGACTCTGGTATCAGCTAGGTCATTAGGGATAGTAGAAGGGAGTGGATCATCTTCAAACTGTGACTTAAAATAGCCAAGTCACACCTGAGCCTTTCAGTGGCAGCTCCCCCCTCTACCTTTCTGGTGGATTCGAGTTACCTGCCCTTCCACTGACTCACCCTGGTTCTCAGGTGGCATTTCAAGAACCCAAGCCACTTGAGCCACCTGTTATTTTTAGTCTTGGGCTAGTAAAGAAGAGGTGGCAGATTCAGGTTAGGGGCTATGAAATTGATTTTTGGCATCTTCATATCTTCTTTTTCAGTTTCTCTCAAGAGCTCCTAGCATTCTCCCTTCCTACGTCTCCTAGAACTATAACTCTTACGCAAGCAATAAAGATGTAGTACTAATACAGCGATGAAGCCCATGGGCTTTGGGCCATACAAGCTGCATTTATTTTCGGTGTCTTACTGAAACTGTTCTTTTGAAGGTCACTGACTAAATTTAGTAAATTTATTGTGAAACTTTTTTCTTCGGGATTTTCTTCCTGCTTGACACTCTCTTCTCACTGGCTTTTCAATATCATGTTATTCTGATTCTTCTTCTACTTCCACCTGCTTCCTTTAATAGTCATTTCCACTCATTCTGCTATGAAATTTAGGTATGTATCCTTTCTTTTCTTTTAAAATAATAGTCTACATATATATTTTTAAATATTTTTTCAATTGAGTTTAGAGAGAGAGGAAGGGAGAGAGGTAGAGAGATAGAAACATTGATGAAAAAGCAACATCTATCGGCCTGCACGCCCCCTACCAGGGATCGAGCCCAAAACCCAGGCATGTGCCCTGACCAGGAATCGAACTGGTGACCTCTTGGTTAATGAGTGGACCCTTAACCACTGAGGGACACCAGCCAGGCCCTTTCTCTTCTTTTTAAATGCTCTCCTATGGAGAGCTGATACATTTTACAGCATTGCCTATCGCCTCTATGATCATGCCTCCAAATTTATTACCTTACCTTGTCTCCAATCTTTGTATCTCTGTCAAATGCATGTTTGCATCTGTATTTCCAGCAATATTATTTAATTCAGCATCAATTGATTAAATTTGCCATATTGTCCCTCCTTGAATACACTTTAACTCTCTTCCCACCTCTTCTCACCACTCTTACAGGTTTCAAACTTCAGAGTCATCTTTTGATGTGTGCAACTAAATAAATTGTTACTGAGTTTTATCAATTCTTTCTTTGAAATGTCCTATAATATCTGCCTCATATCCTCCATGTTAGCCATAGCATGGGCCTTGTTATTTCATGTGAGGTCACTATCACAATTCCTTTTCCACTTTCCTCTTACTTAAGTCTCTCTGTTCTCCCAATTTTTTTTTTCTTAGAAGAATAGTCTCATCCCAAACCCACGATAGTTCATTTTTTCCTGTAAGTCTAAACTCATTTGCCTTGCTTCAAACTTGCTATAAGTTAACCCAACTCTACTCACAAGTTTCCACACCTTCCAGACATGAGCTCTCTGCTTCTATCAGCAACTCCTGTGCTTCACCCAGGCTCATGTGGCCTGTTCACACGGTTCCCCTAATTTAGAATATTCTTCTTACCCACTGAATTCTTAGCCATCCTTTGAGGGTCCATCTCTTCCAAAAAACCCTCTCAAACCCTGGCATTGAACACTGTCTTCCCTTTCTTAATACCTACGGCATTTCTAGCCCATTCCTTAGTGAAGCTCTAACGTACACACAGCATGTATTATTTTTAAGTTGTTTATTAGGTATACTTCTCATTTTCCCCAAATCATATTGTAACCTCCTACAGGAACTTAACATAGCATCCTACTGTAACCATGGGCTCACTTTGCTTACGCTAATTTAGGAAGACTTCTTAATCTGACTGAAGTTTAAGCCTGATAGTAAACAAGTGTGGTAAGTGGTTAACTTATAAAAAATAAAAATGATTTATATTTTAATAAATGCTTACAATATCTGAAACACTTCCATGAACTTTTACTCAATTTTCTTACGGTAAAAGTATCTCAATTTTTCAGATAGGGAAACTGAAGTTTAGGGACATGAAATGACTTGCTTCAAAGCTCACTGTGCTGAAAAGCTAGAGCCTCCACTAAAGCACAATGCTTTCCATTCTTCTTTTTTTTTTTTTTTTTTTTTACTTGTAGGACGATCTAACTTAACCAGTGTATATGGGGAAGAATATACACTATGGTTCTATCTACCTCCATTTATTAAGGTTTAAATAGAACAATGTTTGAAGCAGAGTTTGGTGTACCTTGTGTTTAGTCTGTGTTCCCTTCCCAGTGAAAAGCACCGGCATGCCTTCAGTTCTACAATTCAGAAACCAGGGAGTCATCTTCAACATTGTCCTTTCCCTCACCCTCCCACGTCCATTTAATCAGTAAGCGCAGTCAATTTTATTGCCTCCATTTCTCTTGAATTTCTCCACTCTGTTCATGTTTGCTGCACTTTAGTCCAAGTTACTAGCTCTTACTGTCCTTTTTAAAAGTCTCCTTACATCTATTCTTATCCTCCACAATTTGTTGTCCAGTTATAATAAGCTTTTCTGAGTGCAAATCCGATCACATCTCCCTATTCCCAAGCACTTTAGCAGGCTTTTCATTGTTCATGTAACAAATCTGCAAATCTTTAGTCCAACCTACAATGATCTTCATGATCTCACCATCTCACACCTCACTCTACCTTCTCTCTTTCTCTGATCCATTCTTCTAGTATCTCAAATACCTGCTTCCTCCTATTATAAGTTATTATCTTTACATACAACACTCTTGCCCTTACTCTCCACTTACTTAACTCCTATGCATCCTTCATATCTTGCCTCAATTATCCTTTCTCAAGAAAGCATTCCTTGGCTTTCTTCACCAAGGCAAATCTCCCTACTATATACAATGTCTTAGCATCAGGCAACTGTCCTTCATCTTTTATTTAATTGTATATTTACTTCTGTGATTACTGGGGATTTCCCTCTCCCACTGGACTAAATGCACCTTGAGGCAGGAATGAGTTCAGCCCCTCACATGGAACTAGCACATGATTAAACACTTTAAAAAATATTTAATGAGCGACTAAATGGTTGAATAATCACGACTGATGACTACTGGCCATTTCAGTTTGGTTAATGGTTTCATGTTAATTTGTGGACAACCAACCTCAGTTGACTTACCACCACTGTACCAATTATACTGGGATCCTAGCTTGGGGTCACAAGTGAGTGAGTGGAGAGACCTACACTGGCACATTGCCACACCCTATATAGCACATGGCTTTAAGTTGTCAGATCATGCTTGTTTATAGGAAAGAGCTACAAACTAAAATTCTCAATTCTGTCCTGTTGGACAACATAAACAGTGATGTCTCAATGCTTCACAGATACTGAGACAGTAAGTTCGACTCAAAACAAGGAAACAACATGTTTAGAAAGTGAGTGGATATAAGAACAGATATAGTATAATTAATATGTTAATCTGTGTTGGAGAAAAAGTACTCTAAGCCTGGTGCACTGTTCTAATCTTTGGCACGTGGAAGAGCATGATAAGAAGTGGGTCTGACTTAAGCTCCAAACATACACGTTTCTTTCTGAATTATCCCAAGGATCTTGTTGACTTATCCAAAAGGCAGTGTTGGACTTTAAAACCATTGTACAATGTGAGCTTTGAGAGTAGTATAATAAATGAACTGTATAGTTTTACTACAATAGCAAGAGAAAATAAATTATCATCAGATTTTTCAAATATAATTTGAAAGGGTTAAAATTATCATGGGTATGTATAAGAGACAATTAAAAGATAGGTTAAAAGATGAGGAATAATTATTTTCCTTGAGTAAAAGACCTAAGGGGATAATGACTAGCTGGAGTAAATCTTAGAATGTCACTTATTTGCAAAATGCTACCAAGTAGCTGGGTAATAATTCACAGAATACATAAAGACTTAAAAGACTGCTGCCTTAATGGAGGTTTATTTTTCTATTTTACTTATTAAGATCACCTTAATAATTCATGCATGGCAATACCTTTAATGAGCAACAAAATCTCACGTATCTCATTTAAACTTGGCAACTGTGCTGACAGTTAATATAGCTTCGTACCTCTGAGCCAGCAATTGTAGGGCAGCCCTTGGCTGTCAGTAACTGAAACCATCCCATTTTTGATAATCCTAAGAAAAGTTATGCCCTAGATGAATGGTTGACTGTTATGGTCATGTTCTAGGAAGATTTATTCATTCTTCACTTGTGGAGAGGCGAGAGAACAATAATGAGCCCACACTATAACTCCTTCTCCATAAACTGCATCGGTTGCTTTGCTTCTTTTGTGAGGACAGCAACTGATTGCCATTTTCTTGGAGGGAACAGAAATTCCTAAACAGATTTTAAAACTTTCCTATGATTGGCACTTACTTAGGTGGAGAAAAGAGAGTCATGTAGCACCATCCCACTAGACAAGGTGGATTATCTGCTTTACTCAAACAGTTGCAAGCACACAGATATTTAGACGTAACTTTATACCTTTACCAAGGCAATTTTATTAAGCCAACATCATTTCTTCCCCCCCCCCACTTATCTTTTTACTATCCCTCTAAAGGAAGCCACCATCATTTCTTATAGACACAATGAATAAAGTATTTATAATTGTTTTTTCACATAAAAATGCTCCAGGTGATAATTTTCAAGATACAATTTAAAATAAAATTTCAGAAACAGACATTAATTTTAATACACATTTATGATAGCAAATACCCCATTTATCTGACACCACTCACTGCTATATTTACAGCAGTCTGAGTGGCAGAAAACAAAATCTATTTAAATCTACTTTATATCCAATGTGCCTGTTTTAAATTTAAGACTTGTTCTTGGCAAAGTGAATGAAGGTGGAGAAGTTTACTGATTTCTTGGATATGTCATTCTTTAAAAATATTAGAGTTAAAAGTAAGTAAAAGTCTCTATTTTTGGAAAAGACAAAACAATGTCATAATAAAAACTGGTTTCTATGTTACTTACCAAGATAGACTTAATTCGTGCAGGGGAATACCATCAATAGGTAACAAAATCTCATATATCTCATTTAAACTTGCTGTGCTGAGATCTGACATGCCAAATCATATCACATTTGGGTTCACAACACACAGATGCATCCATACCTGGTGTAAGGAGGAAGAGGCAGGGTGATTCTGGTCCACTTGTTGAAAGTGTCTGACACCAGGATCCGCTGCAGATGATAGCGACTGCATTCGACATTGGTAGGCAGACAGTCCCTTACCAATGGGTGCCACGATAATCCCAGATCTACTGAGTATTCTAATTCAATAGCTGAAATAGAAGGCATTATTCTGAATAGAAATACATGTCTCTAGACCCAGGAACCATAATAACTTATGTATTCATTTCAATCAAATATCAATTTGATTCCCCCCATACAATGTTTTCTATTTTGAGATGTTTCCTGGTTTGATTTTTCCCTCTGTATATTACTAGTTATTATTTTTTACATTTTTCATATTAAAATAATTTTTCTTTTAAGGGGATATAATTAAATGAAACATAAGTAAAATTTACTAAATCATTCTTTATACTGAGCAATTTTCAGAACCACCATAACAAAGCTGTTAAAGCAATAGTCATAATAGTCATAATTTATATATATTTATGATTTAACCTAATAGTTATAAAATATATGTTACAGAAATACATCTTGCTCTGCTGTGTAATGGTATATACTGGGAAATCAGAAGGCATAGGAGGTAGCTGAAAGCCATGTAATTTCTGCCAAAATACCCAATTTGCTCTGGGCCTTTGGAAAGATATTTCTTTCCTTTCTCTTCTTCTGAAACATTCAATTTATACTCCCCATTTTATATTTTTTTCTCTCTATTCCCTTCTGAAGGCTTTATAAACTGCTTTAACCCCCACCTCCTTACTGAAATTACTTTCTCTAAGGCTGTGATTCTCAATCTTGGCTGCACACTGAAATCAGCTGGGTACTTTTGAATCTACTGATGTCAGGGTCCTACCCTCAAAGATTGTCATTTCATTCTTCTGGGGCATGGCCAAGGTGTCAGGAGCTTTAAAGCTCTCCAGGTAATTCTCAGGTTCAGCTAGTATGGATCACTCACTACCCAAAGGTACCTACGAGCCTTTTCTAGTTACATACAATGGATTGTCTCAGTCTTCATTGTACTTGTTCTCCCCAGGGCACTGAATATTATTGATCACTCCCTGATTCTTTCTACTTCCTTTTCTTTGGGAATCAACTGTCTCATTTTCCCTCTGACTCTTGTGCTTACTACCACAACTACCAACATTGGACATTCTTCCAGACTCCATTTCTGGTCTTCTTTTCTTTTTTTAAAAAATATTTTTATTGATTTTAGAGAGGAAGGGGGAGAGAGAGATAGAAACATCAATGATGAGAGAGAATCATTGATTAGCTGCCTCCTGCATGCCCCCTACTGGGGATTGAGCCTGCAACCCAGGCATGTGGCCTTGACCAGAATCGAACCCAGGACCCTTTAGTCTGCAGGCTGACGCTCTATCCACTGAGCTAAACTAGCTAGGGCTGGTCTTCTTTTCTACCTGTATACTCTTAGGGCTTCAACTACTACCTCTGTGCCCAATTTATATCTCAGAATTGATTTTATTTATTCAACAAATGTTCATTCAGCTCGGCATGGTGCTGATGCTGGCATATTGTCATGCACAATATGCACAAAGTTCCTGCTTTGCATATTGAAAGTCCTCCTCACTAAAGAATATCTCCACTCAAAGCTACTTTCACCCAAGCTAAAGAAACACTCATCATTTCCCCTCATAAATAAACATATTTTTAACAACCAAATTCTATCAATGACAAAACTTTTGCACTCATTTTCTAGGTTCGAAATTTTACTCTTCTCTCTCCTTTACCCTCTATTTTCTCACCTAGTTTTGATATCTGCTGCTTCTTTCCTTTTCGTTTGCATTGTCCTATATCGATTTTACCCATTCCATTTCTCTTCCTGCCCTCTAGTTCAGGTCTTCGTGGCCTCCCACAGAGACTACCACTAAGGCTTCTTCACTGGGATTATTCCTTCCCCACCTTCCTCAGCTTCTGGGCTAATCTCCCTGGAACATACCAAGGCATTCCAGGCTAATCTCCCTGGAACATACCAAGGCATTCGGGGCTAATCTCCCTGGAACATACCAAGGCATTCGGGGCTAATCTCCCTGAAACATACCAAGGCATTCGGGGCTAATCTCCCTGGAACATACCAAGGCATTCCTCTGTACTTGTGCCCGCTTATTCATGACCTGGTCAAGCACAAATTCCTACGACTGCTTTTTAAGGCACTGTGTTGCCAACTGTGCTTATCCACTTGCCTCTTTCATTTTATCATTCAGTTCGACCTCTTTCTCTCAAGACGCTGCACCAACCAACAGTAGAAAGCACACATGGCTGAGCTTATAGGGCAGAGTTTCAGTACTGGTGCCGCTCTAGGCAAACCATGTCATAACTTAACTCCTTGAGTTCTCATTAACCTCCTATATAATGAGGAAGTAGGTATCTTGGACCTTAAAGTCCTTTTCTATTTTTAAATTCAGCACTCTGGTGTAAGGTGGGTTTTTTGTTTTTTTTTAGGGATAGTTTGTAGCAGTAATAACTGTCCCTTATGTTAGTGAATGACTTGTATAAATTGAAACTGTAAATTGTGAACACTGGAAAGCACCATTGTGACATAGAGTCAACATCTTAGTAATATATTAAAATGAATGTAAAATGGAGGTTAAAATTACATTACTGTGAAAACTCATCTTCCAACTCTAAGTTAAGCGGCGGAGATTTGTATTAGTAGGTAACTGTTCAGAGCTTTGAAAACACTGCCCATTTCTGTACAAGCCAGAGTTATCATTTCTTTGTAACTTATTCAGCTTGGCAATTGCTTTTGATTTGGTGAGTTGATAACATGATATAATACATTTAAGTAAGAAGAATCATTTCTACACACTATTTTTTAAATCATCTAGAACTGAAATCTACAATTAAACTACCTGTGCTGAAATTTGGGGGAAGTTTAGGTTCTTTTTTTAAAAAAAGTATTAATAATCATTAACTATATCTATGATAAAGTGCTTATTTTGGTTTACTTAGATAATGCTGCAGTTGGTGGAAAAGATAAACATTTAAAGTGCTAACACTCTGTGAATGCATTGGATTTAGGAGAATAAACATTTTATAAAAATAAAAAAATAAAATAAATTCAGCACTCTGGTCTCCTTCAGGATGGTCTGCTCACAGTTTCCCCCATAGAACAGAAGAGCTCTACTTCTGCTTCTTTGCTTATGCTGCCAGATGGCATGGGCCTTTTTCTCCTCTCCACTCATCCTTCAAACCCACTCCAACAATCAAAGCCACTTGAGACTTAGGTCCTTCTTGAAATCTTACCAAACACTTTGGATTGACCATCCATTGATCATCTCTCTCTCCTTTGGACTCTCATTACATTTTGCATCAGTACCATTCCATGGAGCATTTGATTTAGACATTTATTGGATTCTAACTTTTTGAAATATTCTTTCAACTGGACTGTACCTATTGAAGACAGGATGTGAACCTTATATTTTTCCAAGTTCCACTCCTACCATCTAGTTTAGTGTTGGCTGATTGACTGAATATGAGGTAGAAAGAATACTTCTGGAATTCCCCCTAAGAAAGGTGCATTAAGTTCAAACTAATAAATATGAAAAAATCTGGATTTTGCAGGACCTTTGAAGTAACCAAATTCCTCAGATTTCGGCATTCCCTTCAAATCTAAAACAGTTTGAATCCCTTGGAAGAAGGGTGGCTTGAGGTGGTGAAAGACCAGGAGGGCCCCAGATCTGTAAGTTCTGGTGAAGAGTCCAAGTATGCAATAATGTCAGTTTTTATTTCTCCTAAGATAGGCCCATTAGTGTGTGCAAGGTATGTATGAGTGCAATGTGTACATGCACAACTGAGAGGATGCAAACTGGTCACAATGAGGTGGCTTAGAATATGCTATGACAACTTTAAGCATACCAACATTTGCATCATGGGGGTGCCGGAAGGAGAAGAGAAAGAGAAAAAAAATTGAAAACCTATTTTAAAAATATTGACAAAAAATATTAGGGAAGTCCCTAATCTGGTGAAGGAAATAGACATATATGTCTAGGAAGCACAGAGAGTTCCAAACAAGATAACCCCAAACAGGCCCATACCAAGACACATCATAATTAAAATGCAAACGGTTAAAGAGAAAGACAGAATCTTAAAAGCAGCAAGAGAAAAGCAGCTAGTTTCTTATAAGGGAGCACCCATAGGACTGTCAGCTGATTTCTCAACAGAAACTTTGCAGGCCAGAAGGGAATGGCAAAAAATATGCAAACTGATGAAAAGCAAGGACCTACAACCAAGATTACTCTACTCAGCAAGGCTATCATTTAGAATCTAAGGACATATAAAGAGCTTCCCAGACAAGAAAAAGCTGAAGTTCATTACCACCAAACCAGTATTACATGAAATGTTAAAGGGTCTTCTTTAAGAAGAAGAAGAAGAAAAAGATAAAAAAATATGAACAATAAAACAGCAATAAATACATATCTATCAAAAATTGAATCTAAAAAAATAAATAAATTAATGAGCAGAAACAGACTCCTAGATATAGAGAACATTTTGATGGTTGCCAAATGGGAGAGGTGTTGGAGGATAGATGGAAAAATGAAAGGATTAAGAAGTACAAATTGGTTGTTACAGAATAGTCATAGGAATGTAAAGTATAGCATAGGGAATACAGTCAATAATGTCCTAATAACTGTGTATGGTGTTAGATGGGTAAGAGATTTATTGGGATGATTATTTAGTAAGTTATATAAGGTCTAAGCACTGGAGTAAACACCTAAAATTATTGTGTGTCAACTGCAATTGAAAAATTAAAAAATGATTGCAAAAATAAACTACTAAAACTCAATTTACATACATTTTTCAAGAATGCAGTTATGATTTGACTCAAAGTGCTCCTGTGTTTTAATTTCAGACTAATCAGAGATGTAATGCAGTCCTTTGATAGAGGTAGCCTTAGATGCCTATTTATACACATCTGTCCCTCTACTCGCATCTGCAATACTTACCATAACAAGAGTCTGTGACTGAGCAGGAGGCGGCAAAATCTATCTGCAGAAATGAATCCTCATTCACAGCAACGTCTGTGGTGACTACATAACGGGTGCTGGCCTTTTCGATGAAGACAAGGGCATCGCCAGTCGAGCCACACACAGGCATCTTGGTGCCTCCAGGGTGAAGTAGCCATTTCCTACTATCCAGAGCTGTGAAATCATCCTCCAAGACTGTATTACCAGAAATATTTCCTCCAATAAGAATCTGTAATTTTAAAAAAGCACAAATTTTCAGTTCGGCTTTAAGATATGAGAAAGTACAGTCTTTTTGTTTGTTTTTAGCAGTCATATTGGTCACAACTGGCATCATACAGCAAACACAACATTAGGGGGCCTTTCTGAATGCTCTTGTTTATGTGGTCTGTTTGGCCATCTGGCAAGGAGCCATGAAAATCCGTGAAAACAAATAGTAGGATTGACAAAACCATTCACAGCTTTCATGGGCCAAACTGTGCCTTTGGAAACTATATGTGGAAAAGCAAAATTTGGCTTACATGTGATTATTTTTCACGTAAAATTTCTATTTAAGGACAGTTGTAACCTAAGGCACTTCAGCTTAATTCTTTGTATGGATTCTACAGTTTGTTAACAGGTTCTTTGAGTTCTACTTGATGCGCATTTTATTATATATGAAGATCCTTTAGAGTTGTCCATAGGATGTTAGGGAGGTTTATTTATTTTTTCCTTCAAAGGCCGGGAAAGAGGATTTGGGAGTTACTGCATGTGGCACCAATGCTAATTTGCACATTTTCCTTTTCAGAGAATTATAACCTCGTATCACGCTTGATAAAGTCCCTCTATCCATATGGCAGAATCCTCTCTGAGCAGGACCTGGGCCTTCTGTTGTGTCGTTTATTTTATAGGCTCAGGCAATTGAAGGAAAAGAGAATGAAAGGAAGCTAAATGCCACATCTAATCTAGCTGTGTGCCCTTGGGCAAGTCACTCAACTGTCCATCCTGGGCTTTCTCTAGTGAACTGGAGGGCTGCTATCTAAGGCCACATTCAGATAAGTGACAACATTATAATAGTTAATTCTAAAGGGACTGACCTGGTCGATAACCCAGGGACTGTAGAAGTGCCCGTTTTCGGATGGCTGCCACCAGCGGAGCCGAGTAGAAGCAGAACGGGCTTTCATGGGTATCTCCAGGGCGATGTACCTGCCCACGTTGCTGGAGTTGCTGAAAAGGAACTCTTGAAGGAGACTCCACGAGAGGCCGCCGTTGTGGGAATACTGCAGAAGCACAGGTTGGCTCCTGGGATCCGGAACCCCTTTTCCACATCCCAGTCTCATGAAGAACTGCACAAATCTGACATGAGTGAAACTTACTGTAGATATTTACTTCAGTGAGAAATTCACACCATTAGCAAAACACAAGCACTCGGGGTAATACGGGGAGTGCATGGCTTTAATGAATATAACAACTTAACGCATGTCCAAAGAAATCATTTCAAAGCCCGATTTCCTTTTTAATGCTAAAGGAAGTTAATACAATGTGAAATCTGAAGAAAGGCAATTCTGCACCCATATTTATATTTTGCAGCCCTCCACAGAGGTGAATCTGAGGACAGTGAGCATTCACTGCACCCGTTGGCCATGCTATGAGAAGACAGTAGGGGTCCGAAGACTGTCCAGGTTGGGGAGTGTGTATTGTTAACTATTTAAGGCAAATTTGGATCCTTGTCCTTAGTATCCGAAACAGGAAGAATATAATTAATACAGTTTACCTCATTTATTGGTGAAATCATCCATTCTCAGTTTATACCAGTAGATTTTTAGATCTCATATTACTGGTTTTGGGAGACACATTTAAATTCACCAGTTGTAACACCTCTTTGTAAAAGGCCAGCCATCTTTTGGAAGAGGTGTGTAAGCCTGGGCCTCTTTTCTGTCTTTTGTGCCCAGGGGCAGGGGAGCATGAGTGTGGGGTGGTGGTGATGGTGGGCTGTGCCAACCTCTGACTATTGCTGGGTCTGCGATGGATGATACCGGCCATCGAGAACTGTGGCGGCCAGCCAGTGCAGCCTTTCCAGCTGGCAGGGAGGTGGGCAGAGTGGCAGCAAGCAGCTGGGGTGCCAATGAAAACAAGCTCACATGTTATCTTTGGCAGGCAAACTGTTGGTGCCTAGTCTGGCTGCTTGCTACCGGGTAGTGCAGAATAAACTTCATGTGAAATCCAATGCATACAGCCAATTATGTATGCATGCCACACATATGAAATATACTGGGGCTTATAATAAAAGTTATCAGTTCCATATATAAAACCATGCATTCTTCATGGGTTCCTCCTCTCCCCTATCTCCATTAACTGTGTATAAATATCCTAACTTGAGAAAATGGGTATTTTACACAGAGCATTTTGAGGTCAATATATGCAAATCCTACACAGCATGCTACTGAGATGAGATAAATAATGGAGCTTTTAACATTGGATTAATGAAAAAAGTACATGTTTCGTGCCTAGTGACGTTTATATCTATAGAAATAGTAGTCATTTACGGAGAAAAACTTTTAGCATGTCATCTAGTTGTATTGGGGAAAACGTTTATATTAATTTAGTCATAGATAAACCATATCAGAATTATTTAGAAAAATGTAATAATTTTTAAATTGGAGAACTCAGCTGCCAATGATAAATCTGAAAAAAGAGCATCAAATTAAGTCAGATACATTAAAATAGGATGGTGATAAATACAATCTTGTTTCCTCTAAGTGTAAAATTATTATCTCACAGATAGAATTGTATTTTCTGTGGGGCATAATCAAATTTATAACTCAATAAATAAAATATTTAGGATGAAGGAGAGGATAATCTGTTATGATGTATTTTAATTTGCTCTGAAATGTTTAAAAAAACAAAAACATCATTCTTTTGTTCACTTGCAAAAATAGGTCAGGGTTCCATTTTACACATGTTAAATTGTCTTCTTTATTTTCCTGGCTAAGTGTTTGGCACTCATCAACTGATCAAAGGATATACTTCTTGACAGGACATAATCCTCTGAGCCAGTTCTAAATGTTTGTTTCTGAGAGACTGTGCTCAATTTAGAAAATGAGTGCTTAGAGTGCATGAGCGAGTCATTGAACAGAAATGCTTATAAAGAATAAGGCTACACTCAAATGTTCTTAACTTAAATTGCTAATGGATATAAAGTTAATTGTAAATAATTTGAGGGTGTATGGTATTTCCATTAGGCTTTCTATTAAGCACGGTGTAAATAATTTCTACACAGTCCAAGTGCTAATGAAAAGCATTCTGTAGAAGATGGGTAAAGAAGTTGCAACATTATTTTCCTGAAGTTAAAGTAAGTTAAATATTGCCATTTCCTAGTCACCATCTTATAAAATACCAGATATTAACTTTTGTCTGCTTATCAGTATTTCATTTCTGATCTAGTTACTGCACAATTCTCTTTCAGTTTTAGAATGTAAATTATGTAAATTGTGTCTTAATGGAGTCGTTGATGAGAGAGAAACTCAGCATTTCCAATGGAAGGCCTTGTCTTTGAGATCTCTTTCTGATTCAATGATGTTCTGCCACTGTACATCACAATGTGATTTTCCAACAACATTCCAAAGTGATTACCTAGCATGTGATAAATCCAGATCTCGTGTCATCAACATGCGTAAGCCATCTTCGTTGAAAAAGAGGTTGTTTCCACTAGAAAGGATTCCACACTTCCGAGATGGCTTTCCACCACTCATTAATAAGAATCTATCCGATTCCAGCTGACCTGAAAAAGGTAAAAAGTATGACTCCAATTATAGTCATACTATTTTTATTTATTTATTTAGTCATATTTTTTAAAGGAGTATGGTAAGTGCTTTGTGTAGTTCCAAAATATGAAGTCATAAACATCGAAGTCATAGATTTGGGGTAAGAGGCCTCTTCAACATTTTAGCAAGTTTGAATTGTTTAACCTTGGCTGTGTTATTTAAGGGTCCACAGGACCCTATGGTCCAGCCAGATGGGTCCCTCCTTTCTGCTCCTCCACACTGCAAAAGACGACACTGGCTAGTCACAGAGTGATTCAGGACAAAAGTAAGGGAGGGCATGTGACCATTCCATAGACTTCTTCACCATGTCCTTGCTATTGTGAGGACAGTATCAGACAAGTGTTAAATATTTTTAACACCGTTTTAATGGGAGAAATTTCAGGATAATTTGATATTTCCTATTAAACAATATTTTTCAAAACCAGCTCTCAAATCTCCTCAGATATTCATCATAGATTTACTTCAGTTTTTTGATTGTGGTAAAATGCATATAATATAGAAATCTACCATTTTCATCATGAACAACTCAATGGCATTCAGCACATTCACAGTGCTGTATAACCATCACCACTACCTAGTTCCAGAACTTTATAATCCCCTGTAAAGATAACCTTGCACTCATTAGGCAGTCACTCCCATGTCCCTCTCACCCTGCCCCTGGCAACCACTGATCGGCTGGCTAGCTCTATGGATTTGCCTATTTCTGATGATTCTATAAATGAAATCATATGGTAGGTGACCTTCCGTATATGACTTTTTCATTTGCATAATGTTTCAAGGTTCATTTATGTTGTAGCCAGTATCAGTATTTCATTCCTTTTTATGTCTAAACTAGAGGCCCAGTGCACTAAATTCGTGCAAGGAGGGGGTGTGTGTCCCTCAGCCCAGCCTGCACCCTCTCCAATCTGGGACCCCTTGAGGGATGTCAGACTGCCCGTTTAGGCCTGAACCATGGGATTAGGCCTAAACGGGCAGTCAGACATCCCTCTCACAATCCAGGACTGCTGGCTCCCAACCACTCACCTGCCTGCCTGCCTGATTGCCGCTAACCGCTTCTGCCAGCCTGGTCACCCCTAACTGTCCTCCCTTGCAGGCCTGATCATCCCCAACTGCCCTCCCCTGCAGGCCTGGTCCCCCCCAACTGTCCTCCCCTGCAGGCCTGGTCGCCCCCAACTGCCCTCCCTTGCAGGCCTGGTCCCTCCCAACTGCCCTCCCCTTCCAGCCATCTTGTGGTGGCCATCTTGTGTCCACATGGGGGCAGCCATATTTGACCACATGGGGGGCAGCAATCTTGTGTGTTGGAATGATGGTCAATTTGCATATTACTTTTTTATTAGATAGGATAGTGGGATTAAAGATTTTTTCCCTTTGTCCCAAATTAAGGATTTACTTTCTTTTTTACAAATTGTCTATGAAATTATTATATTTATGGTTTTAAGGTACATTCTGAAATTACATTTAGGTAATATCAATACAATGGAATACTATCCTATCTAATAAAAGAGTAATATGCAAGTTGACTGTCATTCTAACACACAAGATGGCCGCCCCCATGTGGTCAAAAATGGCTGCCCCCATGTGGACACAAGATGGCCACCACAAGATGGCCTGCAGGGGAGGGCAGTTGTGGGAGATCAGGCCTGCAGGGGAGGGCAGTTGTGGGTGATCAGGCCGGCAGGGGAGGTTCTGTTGTAGGCAATCAGGCCAGCAGGGGAGGGCAGTTGGGAGGGACTAGGCCTGCAAGGGAGGGCAGATGGGGGCGACCAGGCCTGTAGGGGAGGACAATTGGGGGGCACCCAGGCCTGCAGGGGAGGGCAGTTGGGGTGGACCAGTACAGCAGGGGAGAACAGTTAGGGGCGAGCAGGCTGGCAGGGGAGGGCAGTTGGGGGGGACCAGGCTAGCAGGGGAGGGAAGTTAGAGGCAACCAGGCTGGCAGGGGAGGGCAGTTAGCGGCAATCGGGCTGGCAGGGGAGCAGTTAGGCGTCGATCAGGCTGGCAGGGGAGTGGTTAGGGGTGATCAGGCTCGCAGGCAGAAGTGGTTAGGGACAATCAAGCAGGCAGGCAGGCGAGTGGTTGGGAGCCAGCAGTCCTGGATTGTGAGAGGGATGTCCAACTGCCCGTTTAGGCCTGATCCCAGTCAGACATCCCTCAAGGGGTCCTAGATTGGAGAGGGTGCAGGCTGGGCTGAGGGACACCTCCTGCCCCAATGCACGAATTTTGTGCACCAGGTCTCTAGTCCTAATATAGATAGCTATTACATTTGTTTAGGACTTTCTCTTATGAGGATGTTTTCCCACAGTTTTATCAGAGGGCATATCCAAAGGATATATAATTGTGAATACTTTCAATTATTACATCATATGTATTTTTCTATGTTGTAACATTATCGTCACATATAATGTTAGATTCTAGGTTTAAGTGAGGTACAGAAAGTGATAAGAGACTGCTTAATGAGTTGGTGATAAAGCAATGAAAGGAATTTCCATCTCTGGAAACTTTTCCTTCCATCCAAGAAGATTAACCCTCTATAGACATTTTCTAAAATTACCATTAATGAGAAATTACATGTGATAGCAAAAGTGGTGAAAATAACCTTAGTTTTTCTCAGTTACAGTCTTGTTCTCTCTCACTGACCATTGTTTCAAAAATGGAACCCTATAAAATTCAGAACAAAATGAAGGTTTGGGTAGTTTCAATTACAGTGATAAATAATGAAGTATTAGAGTAAAACCTAGTGATTACTTACAAATTACAAATTTTGTTTAAAATGTAATCTCTTTCACAATGCTACATATAATTTATAAGAAAAGATTACCTTCAAAATCATCCTTGAGAAAATCAGGATTTTTGGTGCTTATTTTACAGGTTGGACCTGAGTAGCCAGGATCACATATGCACTTGGTTCCATTGATACAGCTCCCATGTCCATTACACATTTCTTCACATTGGGGACCAATATAGACATTATCAATGGCCCATGTCACTGGCTGAGAGCCAACAGGGTAAAATCCTTGGTACCATCTGAAACGCACAGATCTGGAAAAGAGGAACAAATCTTTCAAAATCTAATCAATAGAACAACATACCTTCAAAGTAAGCACATTTGATCATTAAGCAGTAGGCAGTTACTAACACTGACTCACACTCAAGAAATAGAAAATATAATTCAATTTTGGGAACACAAACTCCATTTCTCAATCTATGAGATTTTGCCAATAAAGTTCTTGCTCCCTGTAAGCCCTTCCCAATTCTATCACTATGTCAAAATTCCACCTGAACGTCCAACTTTTTCTTTTCTTTTTTTTCTTTTTTTTTAAACTATATTTTTATTGATTTCAAAGATGAAGGGAGAGGGAGAGAGATAGAAACATTGATGACAGAGAATCATTGATCGGCCGCCTCCTGCATGCCCTCTACTAGGGATCAAGCCCGCAACCCGAGTATGTGCTCTTGACTGGAATCAAACCTGGGACCCTCCAGTCTGCACGCTGATGCTCTATACAGTGAGCCAAACTAGCTAGGGCCCACCTTTTTCTTTTTAAAAATTTTATTTTAGAGAGACAGGGAAAGGGAGGGAGGGAGGGAGGGAGGGAGGGAAGGAGGGAGGGAGGGAGGGAGGGAGGGAGGGAGGAGAGAGAGAGAGAGAGAGAGAGAGAGAGAGAAACATCAATTTGTTGTTCCACTTGTTTATGCATTCTTGGTTGATTCTTGTATGTGCCCTGACTGGGATCAAACCTACAACCATGGCATATAAGAAAGATGCTCTAACCAACTTAGCTACCTGGCCAGGGATCCAACTTTTTCAATATTGACTTTATCGGTGAAGCTTCTTTCATACCTTCTATCTACACTCTGCATAACATTTTTTTTTAAGTCGAGGTGACATTTGTATAACACAAAAGTATATGTATATATATTGTTTTAACTATTTAAAGCACACAACGTAGTGGTACTTAGCAGATTCACTGTGTTAGCCAACCATCACCTCTATAGAGTTTCAAGACATTTTCATCACCCCTAAAGGAAACCCTGTGCCTATTAAGCAGTTCCCCTATTCCCCGCCTTTGGCAACCACTAATCTACTTTCTGTCTCTATGGATTTACCTATTCTGGATATTTCATATAATTAGACTCATACAATAGGTGACCATTAGTGTCTGGCTTTGTTCACTTAGCATGATGTTTTCAAGGTTATTCCACATTGTAGCAAATATCAGAATTTCATTCCTTTTTATGACCGAATAATATTCCATTGTATGGATATACCAACTTTATTTATTCATTTATCAGTTGATGGATATTTGTTTATTTCAACCTTGTGGTTATTGTGAATAGTGCTTCTATGAACAAGTATTTGCCTAAATACCTATTTTCAACTCTTTTGGGTAAAGTAGTGAACTTGCTGAGTCAGACAGCATATAACCAGTCCTTTAATTTCTCTCTCTTCCATAATTCTGATGGAATTTCCATTATTATAGTTATCACAGGTGTAGGTACGTAAAAGCATACCTATTTTTCCTATTGGCTGTGAACTCCTAGAGGCCAATCTCGATGCCTCTTTCTTCTTTGCACTCACTCGTGGTGCCCCATATAGTGTTTCACATACAGCGATGCTCAGTAAGTGTTTGTTGCATAGCATTTGTTGTGAAAAGCTTTATTTCAGGCGTCCTCAAATTACGGCCCGCGGGCCACATGCGGGTGTTTTTGCCGTTTTGTTTTTTTACTTCAAAATAAGACATGTGCAGTGTGCATAGGAATTTGTTCATATTTTTTTTTAAACTATAGTCCAGCCCTCCAACGGTCTGAGGGACAGTGAACTGGCTCCCTGTTTAAAAAGTTTGAGGACCCCTGCCTTATTTTATTCTATTGGCTTATCATCAACCATGGCAAGAGAGAGCCCCAATAGATTATTTTAAAGAGAGGAGTGACAAAATCAGATTTATTTTTAGACTATGTCTCTTACTTCTTTTTTTTTCTCTTACTTCTTAATTTCTTTTTAAATCAAAGGTACTTTTCCTTTTTATTTGTAAGTGAATTGCCTTTTATTGTTGACTAGAGGCCCGGTGCACGAAATTCGTGCACGGAGGGGGGCATGTCCCTCAGCCCAGCCTGCACCCTCTCCAATCTGGGACCCCTTGAGGGATGTCCGACTGCCAGGATCGGGCCTAAACGGGCAATCGGACATCCCTCTCACAATCCAGGACTGCTGGCTCCCAACTGATCACCTGCCTGCCTTCCTGATTGCCGCTAACTGCTTCTGTCTGCCAGCCTGATCACCCCCTTACCACTCCGCTGCCAGCCTGATTGATGCCTAACTGCTCCCCAGCCAGCCTGTTTGCCCCCAACTTCCCTCCTCTGCCGGCCTGGTCACCCCTAACTGCCCTCCCCTGCAGGGTTGATCGCCTCCAACTGCCCTCCCTTGCAGGCCTGGTGCCTCCCAACTGCCCTCCCCTGCTGGCCATCTTGTGGTGACCATCTTGTGTCCACATGGGGGCAGGATCTTTAACCACATGGGGGCAGCTATATTGTGTGTTGCAGTGATGGTCAATCTGCATATTACTCTTTCATTAGATAGGATGGAGGCCTGGTGCATGGGTGGGGGCTGACTGGTTTGCCCTGAAGGGTGGGGGTTCCCTTGGGGCATGGGGCGGCCTAAGTGAGGGGCCTGTGGTGGTTTGCAGGCTGGCCATGCCCCCTGGCGACCCAAGAGGAGGCCCTGGTATCTGGAATCTATTTACCTTCTACAATTGAAACTTTGTAGCCTGGAGCAAAGCCAAGCCTGCTGCTCGCTCCGAGGCCAGCAGCGATTTCTGTTGGAGTTAATTCACCTTCTATAATTGAAACTTTGTAGCCTTGAGTGGAGGCTTAGGCCGGCAACAGGAGGCGCAGAAAGCTTGGCTTCTTTTGTTACCGTGGAAACCCTCCCGCTCTCAGTGGCTGTAGCCATCTTGGTTGGGTTATTTGCATATTTGCTCCTGATTGGCTGGTGGGCATGGCTTAGGTGTAGCGAAGGTGCAGTCAATTTGCATATTACTCTATTATTAGGTAGGATGATAAGTTAGTCCCTTGGAAATAATCTATATATTTAGGCAGGGGTCCAGAAATAGTTTAGTATATTTTATTATGTACAGAAACTCAATTCAAAGAAGATGGATTTATTTCAGAAGGGACAGATATAGAGATGGCATGTGTATTCATTTTTGTGCCCTGTGAATCTGTCCAATTTTCAATTATCATAGGAACCAAATTCAGAATACTTTTTAAAACAGGAATTAGAAGTCAATATTAGGAGCTTTTATTAGGTTTCCAAAGTTTAGTAGAGAGCAAAGTAGATGGAATCAAGTTTTAACCCCAATTTCATTGTTTATATCAAATATCTAACTATATTAAGCTGCCCCAAAAATGCCAGTTCATAATTAAATTTATTTTCAAATACCTGTCAGAGTTTAGTCTTGGCCAGGAGCACTTCCTACCTTTTGAACTTTCAGACTGCTGAGCTGAGGGAAATGGCTGGAGTTTTTCTTTGAACAAAAGCCTGCATGGATTTTTTTGAACTTCTTATTTATTCAAGTGTTCTGAATACAAATGAAGCACCTTGGTTGGATATTTATTATTGTTCACCTACCTTGACATAGAAACTGCAAGTGCTATGATAAATGGGCTGAAGGGCCTGGTCTCACTGTGGTTGTCTTCTCCTGAAATCTTATTTTGAAAATCTCTCACTGCCACCCTCCCTGGTGAATGTCAGTGCCTGTTCTCCCAAGCCAGTGGTATTCAAAAGGACCTGTTCTTTAAATGTAAACTTAAAATTTCAAGCACACAACAGTGCTTTCATGAAATAGGGGTTTTGGTTGACTCATTATGAATCTGTATAAAGCAAAAGCAATCAGCAGTTTTAAAGACAAAAAAACTCTAGATGAAAAGGACACAAAGGTGATGTGAATAAAATTCAGTGGGAGCTCAACACTTATACTTCAGATGTGAACTGCCTACTGTGGAGGCAAAAAATGACATTTCCATACCTGAAAATATTGAAAATACTTTTTATGGTGCCCAATGTCCAGTAAATGCACAGAAAGGGGTCATTTAAATGTGGGTTATATATATATTTTAGCATCTAGCACTCGTGCCATTATTATGTGCTGTGCTGAATACAAACCAAGGGATGGTTGACTGAGTTGGAGAAAATTTAACTTTTGCCTTCCAGCAATTCATGCCTGTGTGGTTTTTAAGAAGAGTGTTAATTCTTTTCCTGAAACAAGGACTAGACAACACTATGAAGGCAAATTCTTCTCTTTGCAGAAATGGTTGAATGCAGTTTGAAAGATAGGTTTATACCATTGTGGGAGTGGGCATGCCTTCTTAACAGATTTACTTTCTTTTCATAGAAATAGAAACAACATGGAATACAAATAACATGATGGTCTGAGTTCTGTACCTTATTTATAACTAGAGGCCGGTGCATGAAATTCATGCATGGTGCGGGGGAGGGGTTGTCCCTCAGCCTGGCCTGCACCCTCTCCAATCTGGGACTCCTCGGGGGATGTCTGACAGTCGGACATCCCTCTCACAATTCGGGACTGCTGGCTCCTAACTGCTTGCCTGCCTGCCTGATTGCCCCTAACCGCTTCTGCCTGTCAGCCTGATCGCCCCCTAACCTTACCCCTGCCGGCCTGATTGATGCCTAACTGCTCCCCTGCCGGCCCGATCACCCCCAACTGCCCTCCCCTTCTGGCATGATTGCCCACAACTGCCCTCCTCTGCTGGCCTGATCACCAACAACTGCCCTCCCCTGCAGTGACCCACCTCCTCCACCGAGACCTTCCTCCTCTGTGTGAGGCGGCGGAGACACTGGGACCAGCCTCCTCCATGCTGCGCAGAGCCACAGGGACCCCCAGGCCTCAGCGCAGAGTGGCCACCAGGCCCTGCCTCTGCTGTGTGCACAGCCATCTTGTGGTGGCCATCTTATGACGATGTTGCACGAGGGCATTGTGTGAGGGTGTGACGCTACCTAGGCTTTTATTATATAGGATTTGAGGAGGTATATTTTATTTATTTATTTTTAATTTAATAAATCTTTATTGTTCAGATTATTACAATTGTTTCTCCTTTTCCTCCCCCATATCTCCCCTCCACCCGGTTTCCACCCCTCCCTCTGCCCTTACCTTCCCCCCACTGTCCTCATCCATAGGTGTATGATTTTTGTCCAGTCTCTTCCCGTACCCCCCACATAGACACCCCTTTCCCCCTGAGAATTATCAATCCACTCCCATTCTATGCCCCTGATTCTATTATATTCACCAGTTTATTCTGTTCCTCAGATTTTTTATTCACTTGACTTTTAGATTCACTTGTTGATAGATATGTATTTGTTGTTCATAATTTTTATCTTTACTTTTTTCTTCTTTTTCCTCTTTTTAAAGAATACCTTTCAGCATTTCATATAATACTGGTTTGGTGGTGATGAACTCCTTTAGCTTTTTCTTATCTGTGAAGCTCTTTATATGCCCTTCAATTCTGAATGATAACTTTGCTGGGTAGAGTAGTCTTGGTTGTAGATTCTTGCTATTCATCACTTTGAATATTTCTTGCCACTCCTGTCTGGCCTGCATAGTTTCTGTTGAGAAATCAGCTGATAATCGTATGGGTGCTCCCTTGTAGGTAACTAACTGTTTTTCTCTTGGAGGAGGTATATTTTAAATCGACACTCAATACCAGTCAGTGAAAATATTAGCGTCTACATTTCTCCTGTTCAAATTTCCAAATTACATCATCATACCTTATGTGCCAACAGTTTGGTGGACATGACCAAAGGCTAAGTGAGGCAGGCACCACGGTGCGAGGACACTGTCCAGGAGTGGGTCTCCTCACTCAGAACTTCTGATTGGCAGATCTTTGTGACCTTATTTCCTACTCCTTGAAATAATATTTTTTTTTTTCATGTGGGAACTTGCTGAAGCAAGTCTCAGTTGTCAAAGCAATCTCAAGTCATGGCTTACAACCTATATGTACGGTTGTTTTCTATTTAGTAATTACCTGGGAAATTAAAGGTCTATTAAAGAGGAAACCTAGCCCTGGCTGGTTTGGCTTAGGGGCGAGAGCGTCAGGCCGAAAACCGAAAGGTCCAGGGGTCGGTTCCCGGGGATCCTTCACCCTGCTTAGGCCAGCCCTGTACCCACCAAGGCAAATAAGCCAGGTCAAATTAAAAAAAAAAAAAAAAAGAGGAAACCTAGAGCTTCTCAGCAATACCATAATGGTCATGGTACTGGTTACAGGTGTCTAAGAGATTGGCTCTCCCAGCCCTTCCCTGCCTACACTGCCCATAAGCTGGGATTTGGGGGCAGCCAGGCTTCTGTTGTTGTTGACTTCCTGGCCACAGCTGATTGGTTCAGATTTTCTTTTCTAGAAATGTGAAATCATGAGTTCCAGAAAATGAGAGCTATGGTTGCTGAATGATATTAATACCAATATGAAAAAAATGAGGATCACACCTTCTGTTGCTGATGGCCTCACACTTCATGAGAAGAGTCCATGTTATTATTCCCCAGTATGTTTCCAGTAAGTTCTTCCACTTTTTTATATATCTTTATATTTTTTGCAATATGTAACCTTAAATAATAAAACTGATTTTGGATAAAAAGATTTTACTGAGATACCTCACCCAATTTTTTAATAGACAAGCTCATTCCACCTCCGACCTCCACCCGTACCCCCACTGTAGCAGTTTTCTGGTTGTGCTTGCTGAATCCTCAGCTCTACCTGTTCCAATGTTCCCGAGAGACTCTCCCTGCCTCCTCGGCTGTCACTTCTAAAGATCCTTGAGGATGTTTCTCTCTCATCGATGTTTCTAGCTCTCTAGCCCTCTCTGTAAAAAATCAATAAAATATTTAAAAAAAAAAGATCCTTGAGGACATTTTGCTTAGTATTGCTTTTTCTTTTTACTGTTTTTAAAACACAGATTGTCTATTAGAAGAGTATCCTGTTGTAAGTAGCAAGAATTAATAAATAACATATTGTCTGGCCGGTGTAGCTCAATTGTTGAGCTCCAACCTATAAACCAGGAGGTCATGGTTCGATTCCAGGTCAGGGTACATGCCTGGATTGCGGGCTTAATCCCCAGTGTGGAGTGTGCAGGAGGCAGCTGATCAATAATTCTCTCTTATCATTGATGTTTCTCTCTCTCTCTCTCTCTCTCTCTCTCCTCTCTCTCTCTCTCTCTCTCTCTCCCTTCCTCTCTGAAATCAATAAAAAGATATTTTAAAAATAAGTAAATATCATATTCAACAACACAAAATATTAAAGCCCTTAACAATTAAATTGTAAAAAGTATGCTGATTATATGAAACGGAATCAACAGATTTATGTTCAAAGATAATGCAGATTTTTGAAAATTCCTTTTCAACCTTTTGGAAAAGTACTAATAGTTTTGCTTGAACACCCAAGAATTCTATGCTGAGCTTCACATCAGGAATGTAAATCTTGTAAGTATAATATTAATTACTTTTTTTTAACAGACCCTGAAAGAATAAGTTCCTTATTCTGAGGGAAAAAGACAAATTTTGAGACAAGCTGCTTTGTTAACTTCCTCTCTCTCTTTAAATTTTTTTTTTTTTTTACTGTTGACACTATTACAGATGTTTTCCATTCCCTCCACTCCTTAGCTTACCTCCACCCAGCCCCTGCCCCCTCTCCCTTGGTCCTCACCACACTATTGTCTTTGTTCATGGGCTATGCATATATGTTCTTTAGCTAATCCCTTTACCTTCCTTTAACCAGTTCCCTATGCTCCCCACTCCTCCCCTCTGACATATGTCAGTCTGTTCCATGTATCCATGACTCTGGTTCTATTTTGTTCGTCAGTTTATTTTGTTCATTAGATTCCACATATTGAGAGCATATGATATTTGCCTTTCTCTGACTGGCTTATAATGCTTAGCATAATAATCTCCAGGTCTCTCCAGGCTGTTCCAAAGGGTAAGAGTTCCTTCTTTTTTTATAGCCGTGTAGTATTCCATTGTGTAAAGGTCCCATAGCTTTTTTATCCACTCATCTACTGATGGGCACTTGGGCTGTTTCCAGATCTTAGCTATTGTAAAGAACATTGCTATAAACATACGGGTGCATATATTCTTTCTGATTGGTGTTTTGGGGTTCTTATGATATATACCCAGAAGTATTATCACTGGGTCAAAAGGCAATTCCATTTTTAATTTTTTTGAGGAAACTCCATACTGTTTTCCATAGTGGCTGCACCAGTCTGCATTCCCACCTGCAGTGTGCTAGCATTCCCTTTTCTCCACATTCTTGTCAGCACTTGTTTGTTGATTTATTGTCAGTAGCCATTCTGACAGGTGTGAACTGATTCCTCATTGTAGTTTTAATTTGCATCTCCCTGATTTGTGAGTTTGAGCATTTTTCATATGTCTATTGGTCACCTGTATGTCTTCTTTGGAGAAGTGTCTATTCAGGTCCTTTACCCATTTTTAAATTGGATTGTTTGTCTTCCTGGTGTTGAGTTGTATTAGTTCTTTATATATTTTGGAGATTAACGCCTTATCAGATGAATTATTGGTGAATATGTTCTCCCATACCATAGGTTCCCTTTTCATTTTGTTGATGGTTTCTTTTGCTGTGCAGAAGCCTTTTAGCTTGATGTAGTCCAGTTTGTTTATTTTTTCCTGTGTTTCCCTTGCCCTCAGAGACTCATCAGCAAAAATATTGCTCAAAGAGATCTGATATTTTACTGCCTATGTTTTCTTCTAGGATTTCGTATGGTTTTGCAACTTACATTTAAGTCTTTTAACCATTTTGAGTTTATTTTTGTGTATGGTGTAAGTTGGTGGTCTGGTTGTATTTTTTTTTTTTTTGCATGTACCTGTCCATTTTTTCCAACACCATTTATTGAAGAGACTGCTTTTACTCCATCGTATGCCCTTGCCTCCTTTGTCAAATATTAATTGACCATAATGGCATGGTTGATTTCTGGGCTCTTTGTTCTGCTCCATTGGTCTATATGCCCGCTCTTGTGCCAGTACTCTGTGTTTCACTTGTAGCTGTAAACCTAGTTTTGCCCCATCTTGTATATGTAACAAGAATGCTGACAGAGGGCCCTGGCTGGTGTGGCTCAGTTGGTTGGAGCATTGTCCTGTACAGCAAAAGGCTTTGGGTTCAATTCTGGTCAGAGCACATATGGGAGGCAACAGATTGATGTTTCTCTCTCTCTCTCATCAATAAAAACATATTCTTGAGTGAGGATTTAAAAAAATGCTGACAGAGGTTGAAAAAGTAGAAATGCCTGTGGAAAGAGTACTAACAATTTTTTATGAGACACCCGAAACATTCTGTAGGCTTCCATCCGCCATGTGTCTTCTCCCCGCACAAGAAACCTCGGTAGATGTTTGAAAGCCATAAAATTCCTACTGCATTTATATTGTGATGGAGGAGGGAATGGGAAGGGTTACATTAGGGGAAAGCCATATTTCTGCTGCTTCCCAATTGATCTAATAAAGAACCATGGGGGATATGAACCCTTGTCCCCGGTGTGCTCCTTTAAATCCATGTTCAAACCGTAAGTTAGTAATTACGCTAGTTCAGTGTCCTATGTTTTAAACATACATCAGTCTGTTTCAAGTGAAGAACTGAAGAAGAAATTTGAAGGTGGAAATTTCTCCAATAAAGTCAACGATGATGTCAAAAGAAAACCATCAAATGAAAAATAAATGTGGCATAAAGCCGCAGGTCCTTACCCGCAAAGGTGCAGCTTCCCGAAGTGCACAACCTCTCTCCTCCAGCCCTGGGTGGTCCCTGCGTAGTAGGTGCTGCTCGGGTGGTGCTCAGTGGAGCACAGGGAGCTGACGTGGCCGCTGCTGTGGTAGCAGAGGGGGAGCAGCAGGTGCCAGGTTGCCCCAAAGTCCCTTGAAAATTCCAGTTTTATTGGCTCAGCCGATGAGCTATCAGTTGAGCATCCAACGTTGATCTTGGGGAAGAAGAAAAAATGACACAAATTACCTCGAAGCAATAAGCCTTGAAATGATTCACCACGTCATTATTTTCTTGAGTCCATTTCCTGGGAACTGTCTTGCTGAAATATTTAACACTATGAAATTCTGTTTTGCTTGAGTAATATCGGATATTACCTTTAAGTAATACTTTTTCATAAAGAAACTCAATGGGTCTCATGAAAAATTTATTTCCCCTCATTTTATTAAAAAAAAACCCTAGGAAGTGGGTAGAGCAGAGGCTGACACAGAATTCCGGTTCTTACCTTTGGCCTACTTTCATAGCCAAGCCAAATTAATTGTAATGAAAAGACTTTCTCCCTAATTCTAACCACCATTTTTTTTCTAGTCTGTTAGACAGGAACACCTTCTATTTTCCTTCTTGTGACACCTTCCAAGTACATGTAATCCCAGTTTTGCATGAGGAGAATCTTCAACACGTATTTAATATTAAAATCATTTTTCCCAGAACAGGGAGAGCATTCTTAGAAAGACCTTTTTAACCATTAAGGAAAGACCCCCTCCAGTCCTTTTCCCATGTTTTCAAGTAAATTAACAAAAACATAATTAAGTAAATGAATGTTATTTTGTCTTGTGAAATTTATTTCTCTCCCCATTGAGGTAACATTTTCTTGCTATCATAGCAATTCTGTTATATATATATATATATATATATATATATATAGCAACAGAATATATTTATACTTATTTAACTTACTGATTATTGTTAAACTTATTCCTCTTACCTCTGGTGAATAAACTATTGCGATTTGATAACCTTTTTAACTATAGGCATTTGTTTCTACTTGGATTCTTCTGATAACAGAACTCTTTTATTAATATTTAAAGCATAAAATTTAGAAAATATAACAGAAAGTCATATAAGTAACTTAAAATTAGAAAATATAACAGAAAATTTAGAATAAATACTGAATAATTTCTTCATCAAGGCATCATTTGGTCCCTGACTTTTAAAATGTAAGGGATACCTCTAATTTAGAGATCACAGGGAGTTAATCTAAAACAAATATTCAAAACTGTGTTGATGCAATTAGACACTATTTTAAGAACGTCTGCCCAATGATATGACACAAGTATCTTTGGAAGTTAGTACTACTGAACGCTGGCATAATGCACCTTTGGTTCTGCTATTTTTATCTAAGTTTTTGAAATACACAAAGGTTTTTAAAAATACATTATTAATTACTTTATTGAAAAATAGAATTCATAAATATTCATGAAATACACAGAGAAAATATATTTGAAATTATAAAAACAGTGCAGTATTACTTTATCTGTAAAATTTATGACACCATGGTAAATATTACATATATGTGCTAGCATAATATAGGCTACTAGAGGCCCGGTGCACGAAAATTCATGCACGGGGCGGGGGGCGGGGTGTCCCTCAACCCGGCCTGCCCCCTCTCATAGTCTGGGAGCCCTCAGGGGATGTCCTACTGACAGCTTAGCAGTTTGGCCTCCCTCTGCGGAGGCAACCAGGCTGATCAGGGGAAGGCACCGCTCCCCTCACCCCGCTGCTGCTGCCACTGTCGGCCACTGTGGCTGCTGGCCCTTGGTCCTCGCTTCTTAGCACTGGCCCCACCCCCCGCCCACTAGTGGGTGGGGGGTGATGTGGGGGCAGGTCAGCTGGGGGAGGGGCTGTGGGAGGTTGAGGCACAGCAGGTTGCACCCTGTCCAGCCTCTGTGGAGGCATGGTGCCGGGACCAGGCCTGCGCCGCTGCCTTTGTGGCTGCCTCTGCAGAAGGGGCGGCACTGGGACTGGGACCACGCAGCCCCCTCTACCGTTGCCTCTGTGAAAGGGGCCACGGCGCTGGACCGGCCCGCACCACGACCTCTCCTGCACTGCCAGCCCTTGGCCCTCGCAGCCACTGCAGCTTTGTCAGGAAGGATGTCTGGAAGAGGTCCGGTCTATCCAGTCTAATCAGCATATTACCCTTTTATTAGTATATATAGTTACATTGACTTGGGTCCTAAATAACACATAACAATTATGAAAATAATAATACTAGAAGAGTATGTCCTTTTTATACTTATAATTTTTAAAATAATTTATTTCAACAACTTCCCATTTTAGAAGGTGGGAGATTATGTCATAAATAAAGGACAAAAATTCAGAAATAAACCTTAGTATGACAATTGGTTCTGCTAATAAAAATGAGTTATGATGTAAAACCTGTTTTGTCCTTGTATAAAAATGGAAAGCCATAATGCATGAAATTATCTGAGATTTTCCTCTTTGTTCATAGGTTTTGTTCATGATAAAATGTAAAGCATTCTGGTAGAACAAAGCCAAGTACCTCAAATTGTATGATGGTGTTCTCATTCACACTGAGGTCGCGGGTGGTAATGGAATGCTCACCGACTTCATTTGAAACGAACACCATAGCTGAATCTTCCTCACTGTCATACAAAACAACAACAAGGAATCCATTTAAGCAAAAGTTCATTGTGATTTGCAGAGAGCAGTGGTTTCAGTTTTAGTTTCTGAATTAAGTACTTACGGTGCTCCCTTTGAAGAATATGGGCAATAAAGACCAATGTTCCCACCAGGATAGAAAAACCAATTGTCTTCTCTGGGCCCAAAGTCAAATGTATCCAGAAGCATCACAGGGTTGTTTAAATTATTTCCATCAATAATGAAGTCATCAATGATCCAGATTTCTTCTTTCTTACCTAAGGCAGTTTTGGAGAAAGCAAGTTTTTCCAAAGGTGAAAATCAGATGGACATTTTCCTCATGGAAAAAGTCAAGGACAGAGGGACGCAGTAACAACAGGTCAAACAAATGCCCTGGCAATGAAACACTAACTATATAACACTGTGTTTGCAGTGATTATAGTGACAGTATAAAACAAATTAAGCTTTCAATCATATTAAATCAACACAGGATGGAACAGCCTTATTAATTCAAGAAAGACGTGACAAACAGCTTGTGAAGTGTGCTGCCTTTTTTGTCATAGTGGTGCTACTAACCCTAACCCACCGACAAGAGTGAGCTCTGAGTTTGTTTTCATGGTTTCAGGGAATATATAAGACATCTGGATCTGTGAGGATAGGCAGTCAACCTGAAGACTTAGAACAGAGCTACACTAACTAGTCTATTCAAGAAGCAACTCATGATTTTAGAGTTAACCCATGGTTTAGCATCATGCTTTTGTCAGGTTGAAGGATCATGGCTATTAAAACACTGCCTGATGCATAATTTTATTTAATTGTTAAAAACTACACAGAAGAAAATACTGTTATATACTTTATTTTTTTCTTAATGCTTTTCAAAACATCTGTTTATTTAAAGATATGTGGAAATACACAGAAAACTAGTAAAATCACTCCTTAGGCTGCCATAGAATTTGACTCATGGCTTAGGCTGGGTGTTTAAGGAAGATATTACTAAGTAGATAAGAAGGGCAAACCAAGGCTACTTTTGTAAAGCAGTGTTTACATTGAATTGAAAACAAGATAAAGACCATGCCAAGCAGAAACGTCAAGATTTCCCAAAGTTTCTTTTTCACAGGTTCCTATTTTTAGAACAATTCTTACAAAATATAAAAAAAGTACTTGTAAACAGGAGCCTGTAGGAGTAACCTGATGATTTAAATGGTTCTCTCTCTCCCTCATTTTGGAAGCAGTTGGTGAAAACAATAAAGAAAAACCAGGTAAGCAATGCAAACATAACACAAAGACAGTATCCTTTGGACTGTGAAACTGGTTGCATTCCTTTGTGAATTTTTATTTGGTCCAAATAGAAAAGATTATATTTAACATAAATATAAAAGGTACAAAACATAAAAGATTATGTTTTCTCTTCACAACAAATTAAAAGTATTTATTTTGACTTATCTTACCTAATAATAGACAAACATATAAATTGATCGTACCTCCGCTACGCCACCAACCAATCAGGAGTGATATGCAAATTAACCAACAAAGATGGCGGTTAATTTGCATACACAGGCGCCAGAGTGACGGGCCGACAGGACGATTGGGTCGTTGCCATGGCAACAATGCAGGCGTTCTGCTCCACCCCTGGTCTCTCAGGGCCTCTGGGCAGTGTGGGAAGGTGGGGCTGGAGCAGAAAGAGGTGGCTCCAGGGCCTGAGTGGAAAGGGGGTGCTGGCAGCCAGGGAAAGGAAAGCCCATTCTAGCACGAATCTTCGTGCATTGGGCTTCTAGTTAGTTATAAAGGAAATGCTCAGGTTAAATTTTAGAGATGGCAGTACATTTTTCTTATTTATTTCTGTGTTACCTCTGCAAAGAATCTGCTTAATGTGGTATTTCCATGCTTACATAGACCATTAAATGCATAATTTGGTAGAGTCTGGTCCTTTATAATCAGCAGTTAATAGAAATATAGGATGCAATAAAACATTAAAAGTTTGTAAAATCATTTTCTTTAACCATTTGAAAATGCTATTAAATTATACATTCGCTTTGCTTTTTCAACTGAAACAAGTGTATGTGATAAGAATATTTTATCTAAGGCACTATCTTCTTGGTGTAAGCCCTCTCTCACTTTGTCAGGGCATTTTGCTATAATGTTCTATCTCGCTAATGAAATGCCACACTCAGAAGAACTATGTGTTCCTAAATGAATTCAGCAAAAAATGTAGTTACAATTGATGAGTGCCTAATGGTAATGTTGGATTATTTTTTAAAAACCTTAGACCTATGACAAGATTCCATTATATTTTCATCATCAAGAGAATTTATGGATCAAATATGAAGAGATGATAAAGATATATACATATATGTATATATAAAGTTAAATATTAATTGAGACTCCTCAAAAGTGAAGTGTGTGAAATGTGTTTGATGAATAGCTAAGCTACTCAGTTGATAAACACTTCCTCCCACCTTAGAAACAAACATGTTAACATGACACTGTCAGTGTTGATCATAAGAAAACATGTGTATTTTTACCGTTATTATAAGGCTGCCAGAGTCTGAATCTTGTAGCATTGGTTTGGGCGGTGTATGGCAAGGGAACATTAATGAAAAGTATGTTGGTCATTTGAGGGAAATAAAATTCATCCATCAGGTGCCAAGTGATTCCCCCATTGACGGAGAATTGTAACAGAATAGAGTGAGACCTCTCTGGAGTACCTAGAAAGAAGATAACACAAGCATAAGACATTCGGTGCTAAAACGGGGAAACAGTCTGCTCTTAGACTATTCTTTTGGCATCACTGCATAAGCTGACTTATATTCACATAGAGGTTTTGTAGTCCAAATGCTTCAGAGGCAACTTAAAGTAATGATAGGTTGAATTTTCTGTATGAATATATCTCAAAAAAACACAACAAAATTTGGATTTTCATACAATAGTATCTCCTCTTTCCAGCTATAGACATATCTTTGTGTTTTCATTTAGGAAATATTACATAAACTTTTTCTTTTATTCTACTGGCATCCCAAGTTTACAGAGAATCAAATATTTAAATCTCAGGATACAAATAAAAATCTACTTGAAAATTTGTTATATACAATTGACATTATTTGTCAAGAAAATGTTTTAGTTAATATGAAATCTCAGAATGACAAAGAGTTGGCTTTTTTGAATTCACATATGTAAAAGAAAATCCAAAATTTCTATGAGTTAAACATTTTTAATTTTAAAATTCTTACACCTAGAAAGTAGTGGTGGAAAATGACTCAGGGACATGATGATAAATTTAACTATCACAGAACTAGTATGATTATTATAGCTATGTGCAATTATTATAAAATCAGTAATCTTACCTTAAATCAAGGCGAATTTTATTATAGAAGAACATTTGTTAACCTTTATGTACTCAAATTTATGTTAGCTCTTCGATATGATAAAATTTATGGACCTCAAATACATTATTTCTTTGTGGATAAGGAATTGTGCATGGGAGAATTTTCTTGAAGGGAAAGAATAAAATCATACCCATAGAAATGACTTACCTTTTGCTATAAATCTAAGTGAAAACTGGACATACATGGTATTGGTACAGTCTAGATCTCTTGAAATAAGCATCCTTAGTCCTTCCTGAAAACAAAAACATAATATGTTAAGCAACCTTATTTCATTGAAAAATTATTTTCTTTGATTTTATACACCCTAACTTGGATCAACTAAATAATAAATACATACATATAATGATCAAGAAGCCATATTTGGTCTAGTGTAGAAAGAAAAACTGATAGTTTCCACTTTCTTAAAGGCTTTCATTTCTTATGCCTGAATGACACAATTGCATTATCTCAACTCTGAATCACATTTTGCTGTGACTATTAGAAACAGTGCAAAAATGATAGCATTATATATCTACAGGCCTTTAAAAAAAAAATAGCCTCCTTTGATCCCAGCATGCTGTGAGAGGACTAACGAGGAAACAGATGGAAAATGTGCCAAGTGCTCCTGCTGGAAGCTGGGAACTAATAGGTAACTTTCTCAGGGTTCCAAGGAGCCTTAGGAACGTACCACTCCTCTGCGCACTCTGACAGCCCCAGGGGGCTCTCATTCAGGCTGACACAACGCCTTCCAGCTGGCCAAGTTAAATAAGGCATCACTAAGCGAGTCCTCGTGCCTGGGCTCTACCGGCTCATGCAGAGAAGCCGAGGAAGGAGGAAAATGGTCACATTAGCTTTAGCAATTTTTTCTGCTAATAACTATTTCTGGTTGCCTGGCATTGACAGCTCCATAGCTTGTTTTCTATGTGTGCACACAGGACTGCAGTTGAAGGCCAATAAAATTTCACCATGAAAATGTCCGAAGTTAAATTTCTGTAAGCTAAAAAATTTTTAATGTTAAAATTCTTACAGCTCGAACGTAGTGGTGGAAAAAGACTCAGGGACATGATGATAAATTTAACTAAATTTAAAAGGTCCAAACCGGCCTTTCGGTTTTTCAGCTGTGACTTCTGAATGAAGTGACTCTTCGGTGGTGAAGGGCTGTGTTATCCTTAGTGACACTGTCAACTGATTTCTTTAAATGAGTATCATATAGATTTAGGCAAAGCAAATTCTTCCTCAGAACATCTACTATAGAGCACTTTCCGCAATAGCTGAAACATTTTAAATAGAACTGATTTTGTAATAGCAACCGCATACTGTCCACAACATGCTGTGTTCTAAGACTGACACCTCTCATTTAAAGCCTCTAGCACTCCTAAGGGGACGATGTTACTCTCTTCATGTTGCAGGAAAACTGATACTCAGAGGGACAGTAACAGTTTATAAGTGACAGGATTTGAACACAGACATGTCAGATTCTGAAGCTTATCCTCCATCCTTCATAAGATACCAGTGTTGATTTTTTTAAATTCAAAAATATTTTGATACCAGTGTTGATTTTTTTAATTTAAAAATATTTTTATTGATTTTAGAGAGGAAGGGAGAGGGAGAAAGAGTTAGAAACATCAATGATAAGAGGACATCATTGATTGGCTGCCTCCTGCACACACCCCCTACTGGGCATGTGCCCTGGCCAGGATTGAACTATGACCTCCTGGTTCATAGGTTGATGCCCAACCACTGAGCCACACCAACCAGGCACCAGTGTTTTGTTTATTAAATCATCTTTTGGTTTAAGGAGAAGAAATCCACATAATATTAAATTTAGAATTTGAGAATTACTTGATATTGTATGAAAACGCAACTGCATTTAAACACATGCCTGAACTTCACAAAGTGTAGATTCAAACTTTCAGGATTGAAGGTTGTCATGTAACAAGCCTTATATTTCCAGTTGTTTTTCTTTTATCCTAATAACTCACTGCCTTGCTCAGTCTGTGACACTGAATCAATGCCTATTCTTCCTGAGTCAAGGTCATTACACTCTCCCTCATACACTAACAAGCACTAAGCCTTGGATGTTTTTGCAACTTGATGCCATGTGAAGGTGGCAGTTATGGGGAAAGGTGTCTTCTTCAGCTTGTAATGAAAAAGCTTTGAGGTGGTTAGTTGATAGATCCAACTAGTACATATCCCTTGCTAATATTAAGAAAAAGGACTATCCCTTCCCCATTTATTATGGAATGTAAGTATAAGTTGTTTCATATAATTGAAAAAGTTCCGGGGTGTCTAATTTTACACTTCATTTTGTAAGAGCAATTTTGTTGAAAGTGGGTATGATCTGTAATATGGAAATATCTTTCCTTTATATTTGTAGTATTTGTTTATAGTTCAGCACTTGACATTGATAATTACATGGCGAATCTGTCAGGCTTGGGTTCTGCACATATTCTAGTTCATGTAGATATGTTTCTTTTGTCATTATTTTTCCAGGTTCAGTAATCCATTTGTGCAAAATGTGAGAAATTCTTTTGCATACAACAAGCTATTTTAACTGATACAATTCCTGAATCTATAAACATTAAAAAGAGACTATCATTTCTTTTTTCATGAAAGAATGCCTTTCTAGGTCAAACTACAACCTACTGAATGGCACACGCTAAGCCCTCACTACATCTTGCTGAGCTGATGGATAATATGTCTAATACATATAATGCTTGGCTGCTCTTGCATTTGGGTGGTGGCTAAAGGGAAAACATAAAAGGCTATATGTCTTCCTCCTTTATAGGGTCTAGGGACCAGGTTAATTCTATTGCTTAACAATTTACCAGGGAAAGATATTTGAATCATGAAAGGTGACAGGGCTTCTCATTTTTTATCCTGTCAACGGCTTCAAACGGATCAGAAGTGAGCTAGTGGTAATGAGAGCTAAAGCCTTAGATAAGACTAACACCTCCCCTCCCCACCACACACAACAAAACCCAGTAGTTCTACCCAATTTCTTTGGTCCCTCATAACTCTTAGGGACTGTAAGTCTCAGACCCCTAAGCATTTTTTCTTTCTCATCCAAAACCTGAGAAAGTTCTAAATCCAAACAAGGATGATAGGCAACACCTATTAGCTATAATTGAAAAGATTCCGGGGTGTCTAATTTTCAAGTGGTAGGTGTTAATCATTAAGGTTGTACAGAAACCCATGCAGATTTCTGTTAAAGATTTCATTTGCACACCTAGATTAGCTGGTTTTCCCATGCTGAGAGAGACTTGATAAAGCATGGGTTCACATACGCAGATGTGCCAGCTCAGCACGGAGCTTCACACAATCGCCTGGTACTTTTCTAACCAGATATCTAGGATGAAATACAAAAAATTCTATCAATGCTTGAGAATGCTATTTAACTTGACTTAAATGTTTGGTTTTCTTAGTAAAAACATGGTTCTATTGGGGGGGGGGCAAAAAGAAAGAAAAAGCAAAGACCTTTCCTAAAACTATTTTAGCCCGGCCAGTTTGGCTCAGAGGTTGAGCACTGACCTATGAACCAGGAGGTCAGGGTTCTATTCCCTGTCAGGGCACATGCATGGTTTACTGACTCGATCCCCAATAGGGGGCATGCAGGAGCAGCTGATCAATGATTCTCTCATTGATGTTTCTATCTTGCTCTCCCTCTCCCTTCCTCTTTTAAATCAATAAAAAGATATTTTTAAAAAATTATTTTAAAATATTGCAAATTAAATAGTCAATAACACATAAAGTGTTATTATTCTAGAAGTGAAAATTCTAGAAATTTCATCTGTATAATTTTTACATCTATAATTCAAGAAGAAAGTAAAAAGGTATGATTACCAAAGTGGAGGAAAAATTTTATGCCTAAGTGGTCATAAATAATATGCTGAATAGAAGAGGAAACATGGTTTGGGCGAGAAGACAATAATTATGTATAAAACACATCATCTGAGCAGATTCAGAAATGCATCTGTGCGGAGCAGAGCGTGACGAAAGGAATTTCAGCAGCAGTACAGAGAAGTAGAATGTTATCTGACCCCTTTAAAAATGAGAGATGTTCCAGATTTGATGGTTTCACCATTCAGATTCCCCCTCTCTGCACCGTACACTTCTGGCCAAAGGTCTGGATGTAAGTTCCCATTGAAATCATCTTTAAGAATGGAGGGAAGAGGAACGACAGGAACGCAATAGGTTCCACCAAAGCCCCGGTCACACCTACGGAAAAAAAGAGCGGAGAAAAGGCATTATTTGTCCTGAGTTAAAGAAGCCATGTTTACTTTCGCATTCCAAAAAGAGGAACTGCCAGTGTTATTAACTTACACACAGCGTCCAGCATCACAAGTCCCTCGTCCCGAGCACATCCACGGGCACCCGGAGGCCAGCACCACATTGTCAATAGCCCAGGTGTCGCCTCCCACAGTGTAGTTGGCCTGAATCCATCTGAACCGGGTCCTGGGAGATCTAAGCAAAGAAAACACACTGAGTTTGACAAGAAACCTGGAAAGCATGAGAACATTTACTTCAATTCTCCATTTACTTTAAGTACTCTCCTCCAGGTTCCAGTTCTCTCTTCTTTAAGACATTAAATTTTCGTATCAAGTATTGGATGCTGTTTCCTCTTGCACCACAAACAAGAAAGTATTAAACAGGCTTTTAAAATATTTCACCTTTTTTTTTTTCATGCAAGAGGCTTCAAACACGTGTGAGGTGGGAGAGTTATTTTGAACTATGGGTTTATTCTGTGTTTGAACCATATGCAGAATTTTAGTTTTTGCTCTCAGACTTTCACTGCCATCCAACACTGGGAAGGAGACCCAGGGTGAATTGTGCAAAGTTCTTGCCATGAGGTCCCTGCTCTATGGTCGGTCCCTAAAGGGTTTGTGAGACAGTAAATGGAAGCTCCATTGAGCTTTGCCTCTATTTTGGTCCCGACACACGTGATCCCTTCATCATTTGCTCTCTTCCCTTGTCTTGTCTTCCCCTATTTCTTGCCTCACAATTATACTCTGACAGCACTGAATCCTTGCATTTTCCCATGAAATTCTCTGGTGTCTGGGATTTTGTTTAGGCTTTCAACAGCAAACATGCCCTCCAGCAGGCCCTCTGTGTTAGGGCAAGACTCAGCTCAGACATCAGCTCCTCCAGAAAGCTCCCTCTGTTCTCCCCAAACTGAGTTAGATATTACCTCCCTGTGCTTCAATAATATCCCTGTGTATTACCTGTTAGAATTTTATATCATAAATGGCTTAGAAGTCTGTTATCCCAAATAATGCATTTGTGTCCTGGCATCAGCCTATTTGTGTGTATAAGAGGTCTAAAACTCAATAGAAATTCAACAAATGCTTGTTGAATAAAAACAAAGTGAATAAATGAGCTACAAGGAAGCATCCTGTAAAGCTCTGGGGTCCATAGGAAATGATTTTAGGTTCAATACTAAATGCTTTGGTTTCCTGCAGTGTTTTTCTGCCATTTGGTTATGCTTCTCTGAATCAAAATTGAACCAGGAAAACAAAAGCCATTATAAGTATTTAATACAGACAGAATTTGATGCAAGGAACTGTATGTACAGTTAGCGGCAGAGCTGAGAAGCCAACAGGGGTAGCGAGGAAACCAGAGGTTAGCAAAGCCAGGAAGCCTCTACAAGTCCAAAGTTGGAGGGACACAGGCAGGAGACGTTGTTGTTGGTGTCCACAGGTCAAGTTCACATGAAGGGCCACCTGGGAAGAGCTGGAGCCACTGAGGTTGGCCAACATGCACTTGAGGCAGAAAGGGAGAGGGAGGAATATCCTGGTTTATCTCTATTTCCACCCTCCAATCTCTCGCCAGTGTCTGCCACTGTCTAAATCTATCAGGAAGCCAGCAGGTACAGAGGCTGGCACCTGCAGCCTGCACAGGCCAATCTGCTTGCAATTCAGAACAGAGCAGTGCAGAGGGTGCGGGGGGGGGGGGGAGGCAGGACTCGGGGGGTGGGGGGGAGCAGTCCCAGATGGCACAATGTCCAACCAGCCACCACAGTACACCTTAGTTCCTAGAAAGATCCTAAAACATCCAAATGCCTAAACCACGAAAGTGGGAGCCTGTTATAAGCCCCAATACAACTCTTAAATGTGGGAAGAAAGATGTAAAATAATATGAGCTTTTTATTGTGGTATTGAGAGTAAAAAAAAACAACCCACAAACTAACAACTGAGGATACTCTTCCATATGTGATGATTTCACTTACTGCTTAATGTGAGTAAGTATCTGTCTGTTTATTTGGAAGATACTTATTTTTACAACAGTTTAAAAATGAAATCTGATGGGCAGCCTTCATGTGGCTGAGGAGCAGAAAAATTCAGCCTTGACAAAGTTTCGGAACTCCTCACCACATTAAAAACCGCAGCCCAAAGCACCTTACACTTTTCTTCCTGGCACATTCTGTGCCTGATCACCACGAGACAGTAACAGCATTGCCAAGTGGAATCACAATTATTTTCAAATTAGGTGACAGAAACCTAAAGGAAGTTCTGCCATGCAGCCAAATGACAATTCTCACATGGTGGCGAGTGGAAGGTAGACAGTGATCCGCTTCCAATTCTGGAATCTTTCCGAGGTGTAAATTGAACTTTCTGTGTAGTGCAGACAGCCAATGGTTGGAGGGACACACTCTTCGGTGACAAGATGCCAGTCCCTGCCATTGTTCAGAGAATACTGCAGCTGGACGCTGTGGGAGTCGCTGAAGGGCTTGCTACAGCCCATGCTCATGTCAAACTGCAAGAAGGTCGATGCTGACACATGAAAGTCCCAGGTCTCTGCATAACGAGGTTTTCCTACACGAAAGGAAAAGTTTAATGGGCAGCATATAATTGTGCTCTCTTTTCTTATTTGGCATTTATGTGGGTCACAGACACTTCCAGGGGCAAATGAAAATCATGTCTTATCCTTAGTGCCTCATTCTTCGCTGGTAAGTATTTTTATTTGTTTAGCACAGATTCAAAAACATGGAAGTCTGGAAAAACTTCACTATCTTGAGAAGGGTGAATATAGAGCCTTAAGTCTGCAATTCTGCAAATTATGAAACAAAGGAATGTCTTCAGCTAGATATATTTTGCTCTCCTTTTAAGAAACCTCAGTCATATTCTACACGCCCTGTGAGAGTTCTAACCAGAACTGTCATTGGGCTCACCGAGTTATATGAGAGGACAAAACAACTTTATTTTTGTTCCAGGAGCCTCCCTCAAGCACAGGCAGTTATGCAACAGTTTTGCATTAGAGAATCTCCTCTTGATTTTTACTTAATTTAGTCCTTTAGTTAATTAAATATTCTCCCTCTGTCTGGTGAAAATGTATACCTATGTTTTCAGTGAATATCAGAGCAGTATCCATAGAGAGACAGTCAATGTCGACTTGACCTCCTTGGATTCGATACCAGTTGGCTTGCAAATCTATAGAGCCATCAAATTTGTCTTGAAACCCAGTTTGAGAGCTGTCATTCATTCCTATAAGGACATCATCCAAGGCCCACTGGGCTGAATGCTTCCCTGAAATCAGATGAAATAAAGGCAGTTACAGGAGGTTCATTATATACAATATACATATCTTCATGACCGTGCTTTTAAATCAAATTGTCTAGAAATGGACAGCAAATTAAGAAACACACAATACAAGGTGGCTTTAACCATAAGACCTAAATGCTACCAGGAAAGTTGGGGTGAGCCGTAACTTGCCATGTTGGGGTTGCCACCATCGAAAAGCTGTAGCAGGTGTCTTTGCCTCCCGTGGCAGGTCAATGGAAATGATCTGTGGGTCCAGAAATGACATGAAGTCCAACTCGCGAAGCAAATGCCAGAGAATTCCATTGTCATTTGAATACTGAACAATAAGCCCTGAGTTAAAAGACATAAATCCAGTTACTTGGAAAGCTTTCCTAGAGGCAAAAAAGGGCAACGACCAGTATTTTTTAAATGCCAAGGCTGCAGCAGAAACTTCAAATTTCGACTCAAGGAATGAGGGCACATTCATCTAACTTCCAAGGAATGAATTAGTAGACCTGAAGGCTCATCAATTTCTTGACAGTTTCTAATGCACCACCTCCCAGGAAATGGAGAAAAAAAAATACATAAGCTCTTTTAAAGACCACTCAAGTTGTATGAACGATGAGTAGGTTGGTAAGGGGAACATAAAAATCCACTCCAGATTATGTATTTGAATTTTAGATTCTGTCCTGAATATTAGTCTCATATCATTATTATACACGCAGAAGAAACAGCTCAAACTCCCCAGCACAAAATCAAGTAGTGCTCTTTTCTGCCAAAGCACCAGGCAGTGAGCGAGGCCCAATTTGAATTTCTGTTAAGCAGTGAGCGAGGCCCAATTTGAAATTCTGTTAAGCAGAAGGATTCCTTACTGGCTCTTCACATTTTGTCAGACCTTGGTCACCTAAGTCTGAATAAAGTCAAATTATTAAATTGCAAAGCAGAAAAAACTCACTACCCTCCAATGTTGGTTCTACTTTCCTTCCTCTGTGCCACCCTTTCCCCTTCGCTTATCCCATCTACCCAACGTCCCTCTGTCTATCACCAGAGTAACGTGAGTTAGGGACCAGCATCTGAACAGGCTTCTGAAGGGCTTCAGGCGTACATTAAAATAGGAGAACTCAAGAAGCCCACACTCCATCTGGTTTCTGCTTGTTGCCTTTCTCCTCATTACTTTTCCAGGAGAGTCACATATACCTTCAGGCAGCAACGAAGTCTGCAGAGCCGAGGACCCCCAATGCCAAAGGACAATAAAGAAATGCCTCCCAGAGAAGTTACAAAAGAGTGGAGAAATGCAGTAAGGGGAAACAGCAATATCCATATTTTATATCAACTGCTGAGCCTCATTAGCTGTGTCATCTAACACACTGCACATCTGAATAAACCAAGCCATTTTCGCTCATCTACTGAGTGTTTACAGCATGTAAAACATTCCTCCTTGTAAATTACAACTCCATCTGCATTCTGCCCAGTCTTATAGGAAATAGCCTAATTTTGATTTTCATTCCAAATATGTAAATTGAAGCTTCAGCTTGGGTAAGTAAAAAATCTTTGGTTTCATCACTAAAAAAGATTGGTTCAAGGATTTAGAAAGATTTACATGTTAACAGCCAGTTTTTAGTAAAAGGCTAAGAAATGCCTGTGGGATGTGAATTACATGACCAGCAGTGAGTTTAAGAAAATGGCTCAAGAGTAGCTGAGCAGAAGTTGTTTTTCCTAAAGGGACACTGAGGGAATTCGCCCAATGGGCATGCCCAGAGGTCATATAGAGGAGAGCCTAATGCCTAAGAAGAGTGGGTGCTTCCTATTATACTTTGGTCAGAGGTTTTGTTCATTTGTAGCTTATATAAGAATAGGGGTACAGACTAGCAATTTTCAAAAGAGCCATAAATGTTACACTATCCCAACCACAAACTATTTTCAAATAGTAATTTTATTATAAGGATTAAAGAAAACATCAAAATGCTCTACCTCTCCAATCAGAAAACAAGGTCCTGAGGAAAGGACTTGGTCTTTTTCTCACTCCTCAAAGCTCCTATCTCTGCATGGGCCAAGCATGTGCTTGGGAAAAATATTCATTTGTTTTGAATTTCATAGAGGGTTTGTAGGGTGACCTTGTAAACACTTATCCTATGTCGTTGGCTGGCCGGGAAACCTTCAGTTGGTCTCCATGACACATGGATTCAGACCCATCTCCTTACCATGGCCAGCAAGACCCTGTGTGACCCAGCTCCTGTCTGTCCCTTATTACAGACCACTCCCCAACCTTTATGAGCCCCAAGACAGTGCCCTTCTTTCTGCTCCCGCAGTACCACAATTCTTTCCTACCTCGTGGCCTCTGCTGTCTCTTCCGCCAGGAAAATGCTCCTGAACTGGCTGGCTCCTTTTCATCATTTAGATTTCTATTTAAACATCACTCCTCAGGAGTACCCTCCCCCCCCCCCCAATATCTAAATCAACATCTCCCCCGGCATAAGTTTACTTTCCATCTCATTGGCTTATCTATTTGCACTTAGCCCATCAATCTAACATCTTGCTTATTTATTTTCTTTGTTGTTTATTTTCTAACTCCTCTCACTAGAATGTACGTGCCCTTAGGGCAGGGGTTTAGTCTGCTGTGGTCAATAGTGGGACACTGGTTCTTCCTCTGCTGGCACATGGTAGTTTGTACTTCTTGTCCCCATCACCACATTCTCTTTTCCTGTGCTACATGGCTGACAATACCCACAATCTACCCAGCAGCTGCTTCATTATTCTGGTGCTGGAATGAGGCCCTCAGAGGATCCATGTAGCACAAAGGAGAAATCTTTTTTTTTTTTTAAACCAAGATTTAGAGAGCTGTTTGTTATTGCAGCATAACCCAGCTCATCATGACCGATGAATCAGTCTTTTGGTGACGCTGTATCTGCAGCTCACTAGGATAATGTCAGGCTTAGAGCAAACTCTTAATAAACACTTGTTAAAGAGATTAGAGAACACAAAATGGTCTATAAAAGTTTCTAGACTGCTGCTTCAGTAAACAGAGATCTAGATAATTACTAGACTAAAAGTACTGAGATATTCAGAAAAAGTCACAAAAGCTTCCAGCGTGTGCTCTTACGGCCAAGGACCTTTAGAACTGAGCTATCAATAGGTCTATTGGCTAACAGGCACTGTTTAAGCCACCATGTTTTACACAGTCATGCTTGAGATAATAACAAACTTAGAAGCTGTAAAACTCTTCACATGCCATTTATGAGATCAGGGTTTGGAGGAGGATTTTGTGCTAGGAGCCAATTCACATTCAGAGTCCCTTAAGGAACCTCATTATCTTTGTGGAGCTCCTGAAGGCCACCTCGCATGCTTCAAGCCTTCTGCATTTCCTTCAGAACTGGATCACTGAGGCAGAAGATGGTATGGATGCCTAGAGAGAGCAGAGGTCTGGGCAAGGAGAGAGGCAGTATAGCATGGTGGTTAAGTCATGGGGTCTGGACCCAGTGTGAGTGGCTTGAATCCCTGTTCACCCACTTACTAACTGCATGATCTTGGGTAAGTTACTTGAATTCCTAGTACCTCAGCTTCTACATCTATAAAATAGGACTACTAATAGTACTTATAGCAATGGGGTATGATGGAAACTAAATGAACACAGTTAAAACACATGGAATAGTGCTTTGCATATAATGTGTGCTCAAAGTTAATGTTTATTATTATCAAGAAATGCTTCTTATACTCAATGATTCTAGTACCCCCAGAATGTTTATGGGCAGAAAGTAACATTTGATCCGCATTCAATAATGATCTACGCAAACAAGTTTCTAGCCCCCGAGTCAAATGTAAAGGTCTCTGCTATTTTTTTTCCTCCCTGTGGAAAGTTATAAAATGATTAGGGTTCCCTAAAACAAATATACTTTGACCCAGAGCAGACATGATGCTCTTCAGGCTTACGGATCTGCATGAGGAATCTTAGAGATCATGGCTCTATACAGCTGCCCATTCAATGACGAAGAAGAGAGGAGAAGGAATGATTCAGGGCAGTGGATCAATTTGCAAAATCCTGGACCAACTCTGGGAGGAAGAAGAACTAACTTTACAATAGTAATTGCAATTTCTATCAAAGATAGCAGCTCACCTTCATTTCTAGCTCTTGGTTTGATGCAGGTTATGCCTGACGTTTTGCTTCCAATTTGTATATAAAACTGAACGAGTCTGGGAAGGAAAAAAACGCCAGTTTACTTACAAATAGGTGAATTCAGAAGACATTTAATCTTCTGCGTTTTGACACACACACAAATCCTATAATTATTAAGTTTTAAACATAAAGGGCATATGAGCACCAGAAACAACAGAGATTATGTAATAAGTTATTCTGTAACCATTAAAAAATAATTCATATGACATTAATTTTATTCTGTAATAACCACAAAAACAAAACAGTTTAATCCCACTTTATTTTGACAGGCTGATGTAATGAAATGAAGTCACTGAAATGAGAATTCCTTAAATCAAGATAATACTGTTCTTGGAAACTCAAGATGAGGAAAAAAAAAAATCTAACATTAAGAAGCTGAGCTCTTTGGTCTTGGCCACAGAAGCAAGATGTTGAAGGAAACATCCTTGGTTGGAAAGCGGTGCGACAAGTCACACACACTGTGCTGCCACAGTGGCTCCAAGGGCTGTCCCCTTCCGAAGTCCACCTGCGGCAAGCGTGGCTACCGCAAGCAGAAGAGGAATATAAGTGGAGTGCCAAGGCTAAATGAGCAGACACCACCCAGGCACCTAAAATTGTGTACCACAATCAGGCATGGATCCCATGCAAGAACAACACCTAAATCCAAGAGGGCAGCATCCAGTTCATCTGCAGAATTTCAATGACTAGTCAAGCAAGAAATGTTTGTTGTTGTTTTTTTAAGAAGCTGAATGCTACATTTGTTAGGGCCAGATAATTAGATGGTTTAATTTTTCACACTGACACTCACTCAGTGTGAATGACATTATGCCTCAGTCCATGGTAAACCAACTGAGAGGGTCTACGTGACAGGCAGGCTCCTGTGAGAAGGACTCAGAGGAGAAAGAGATTGAAAGCAGAAAGTATGACACAAAACTCCAGATTTTAGTGAGAATAAAGTCTGTAAGTTTCAAACATTTCTTCATTTTTCTTTCTCCCAGTTCTCAAATAATTTAATTGATTTTATAAGCAGCACAGTTTTATTTTATGTGTAATTAACACTTGGCCTTAAAACCAAGCAGTTATTTATTTTACCAGTAGGTGTCAGTGTAGGTATTTTAAATTGCTGGAGCACTTTTCATTAAGCGACAACAAATAAACTTAGATAAATGGGATGTATCATTTTCAGACACAAAATTTAAAGTTGAAAAAAAATCTTTGTTTTACCTGGAATATGTTAAAAATAACACCAAATTGTCTTCATAATAATGCAGAACTTTAGAAAACCACGCTGACATACAAGGCTGGGTGATGACTGTATACTGATTAATAAATTGTGGTATAAATTTTGTAGAAATTACCCATTTTATTACAGACTTAAAAGTTATACCTCAGTTTTATTTTATCAGTATCTATATAGAGAAACATTATTATGTAAACCTCAATAACAGAACAGAACCCTGAAACAGAGTACGTTTCAGGTTAGACCAAATGACATGGTAAATACAATGTTCAAGGAGAAGTGCACCAATGAACTACTTACCTGATATTCCTGGTGTCCAGAGGGACAGTCCGCGCTTCCCTTTTCCCCGGGCCATTGAAGTAGAGGGACTTGCCATCGTTAAGCGTCCCACAGCCCGTTCCAACCTGGCCTCCGGTTATCTTGTACCACAGAGAACTGAGCTTCCCCTCAAACCTATCGTACATCTCACTGTGATTAGGCACATTAGACACACAGGTTCCATGTGCGGCTTCCGAGAAAAGAAATACATGGGAGAGAGGTTTCGTTGAAATCCTTTCATGTTGTAAGGAGCATTCAAGCGCATGGGCCAAGGAAACATTTGCACAGGTGTTAGGAGAAAGAAACCAAATGGAGATTTGTATCTCACAATCATATGACTGAAATGCAGCCATCACTACCATCCTCAGAAATACTATTCTGCCTCTATAATTGTTTATTTTTTAATAGGGAGACATTGGGAACCACACATTTCCATGGCTCTTGCTACTCAAAGGATTTGTACAAACTGAGAAATAGATTTTGTCCACAATAAAGTTAGCTTCTCTGTTGCCCTTCTAGAAGAGGATCAATCCCAGATTTTAGACAACCACCCGGAAGCCACAGGTGACAGTGCTCTCCGCGGAAGGCCCCTGCAACAGCACGCTTGCCCCTGGTTACACTTCAGAAGGGCAGGGCACTGAAAAGCTAAGGAGAATCTGTTTAAAGTTGTCTCCAAGAAAAATTCTAAGAAAAGTATTGATGCTTATAATATTTTCTCTTTAATTTTATCTTTAATCTCAGCTCCCTTTTTATTTTTGCTTATAACAACATTCAACGGTGACTGTGGTCAGAAAATGCTATTCTTGTAAAGTTCTCATTGGTAGTCTTAGATTTATCATTTCATAAGCTGATTGTTACTTTAAATGTATAGAATTACATTTCTTATAAAAAACGATGTAAAAAGCACAGGGAGTCCTCGCAGCCAAGTGACTAAGAGCTTGGGCCTGGGTTTTAGAAAATGACTACAAGGTTTTGAAGCCTAGCTCTAGTAATCCTACCTGTGTAACCTTGTCAGATTACTAAGTCTCTCTGTGCCTCAGTTTCCTTAAACGTACACAGGAACAATAACAATATTATGGGACGGGTTTACTGTTAGAATGAAATGAGATAAAAACAAAAGGCACTTACTATAGTGCCTAGCATGAATTAGGAACTCAAACAATGTTAATTGTTATTGTTATTACTAATAAAAATTTGTGTTGGCTTTGGCTGGATAGCTCAGTTAGTTAGAACATCATCCTAATATGCCAAGGTTGCAGGTTCAATCTCAGGTCAGGGCACATACAAGAAGCAACCAATGAATGCATAAATAAGTGGAACATCAGATCAATCTCTGCATGTGTGTGTGTCTCTCGCTCCCCATCTCTCTAGAATCAATAAAAAAGTTTGTGTTACATTTTTCTTCCTTAGGCAGCTCAAAACTACACAATATTTTAGCATCTCATGTGCTTGGGTTGCAAATTCTTACAATTAGGACTTAAGGAAGAATAAATTTAGAATATATTTCCTTGGAAGAAGTAACATGAAATAGAGTAACTAGAGATACATAGTTTACAAGCAGACACCTGTCTGAGGCCTTACCGGTGTACCCCAGGTCGCAGAAACACACCCCTGACACGCAGTCCCCGTGGCCACTGCAGTAACTGGGACAAGGCTCAGATATGTACACTCCATCCAAACCAAAGGGAGGCACGTTCTTCTGTGAGCTGCTCTCCTGGATCCAGCGGAATCTGATCTTACTGTTGGGAAAAACAACATGTGTTCTTGTACCAATGTCTCATTGCTAAGCACTGAACTCTACAACAGTTAAAATAATTCAAGAAAAATTAAATATATATTTGAAAGTATGCTTGATTGGACACAGCCTTCATAAGGTGTCCCTCTCAGATTTTTTCTCAAACCTTCTTGATTTCTTCTTTAGCATAAATATTTCAATATCAGGTACCGGAGACTTTTGATGTCCAGGAACATAGTATAGGTTTTTACTTGTAGATTGTAAGAGGCTCCCTGGAAATTGTTGAAACCATCAAATGAAAGCTCTTTGCTAGAACACATAAGGGACTCTGGCTATTTGCCACTGGCATGATTCTGATAGTGAAGAATAAAGTTTGTACTGACAGCTCAGTTCCCACCTGTTGCCTTCCTCTTCACTTTTCATCTGCAAATCTCCAAGGCGTTCATTCTATGAACTCTTAGCAACCAGCTGGGCTGCCAGTGAACACTGGTAACTGCCAATGAACAAAGGAGGGACCTGGTCCCTGTGCTTCAAAACCCTGGGACACCAGTGGGCTGGGCTGCTGTCCAGTCCTCCCCCCACAATAACAGTCTCGAGGTCGCCAAACTAAGACTTGTTCCAGTTGCTTTCCAATCTTTTCAATCCTTTCAACACATCTCTTTTCTTTTTAAATACTTGGAAACCTACACGCATCTTTAATTTCATACCAGGAAAATACATTTTCTTCCTTAGTTCTATTGCTATAAAAAAGGAAAGATGGATTAGGCTATCTAGATTTCAATTAATTTTGCTGCCAATATTTATAGACTTTGGAGTGAATCAGTAAAAAAAGGTAAAGAATCTTAGAGATCAATAAAGATTGCTAAGGATAACTGTAGACAAAGATGTTTCCTTCTCCCCTCTTTTATTATGAACATAATATGTCAGTATCAGAACACATTTCTTTCTGCTTCTTCTAATAGCTTTGCTAATTTGGCAACACTGAACTATAGCAATGTGTGTTTTTTTTTTATTGTTTTAAGTTAACTACTTTAGGCAAATTTGCAAAATGTAACCAATAATGCTGTTTACTAGGAGTAAGAGAGTTCAGAGGTTACTCATCTATTAACAGAAAGTCTTAACACACATTCTTCAGTGAACATTTATTTTCTTTGAAGCTAATTAAAAATATATAGGTCTTATTTTCAATGGTAAAAGACAATTGAACTAAATATTAGAAAAACAAAGCAAAAAATAAGAGAAAGAAGAAAGGAAAAGAAAAAAGGAAATACAGTTGCAGAATCATGGACCTTGGAAAAATTCCTCCCATTGGGGTTGCAATGTTATTTAGACTGTGAAGAGATTTTTCCTCTCAAAAGAAGTAAATGGAATTAATGAAGAGTAGCTTTTGAAAATTGCTCTTAAGGAAAATGTTAAGGGCTCTGTGTCCCTTCCAAAATATAGGCTGTGTATCTATAATAAAAGAAGAAAACATACCAATTCCCTGATATAAGTCCTATTTGAATAGAAGTCATACTTGTCTTTTCTTTTTATTTTTCTATAATAAAATCCAGAGACATATGGATCCATAGCTTCTACTCCATGGAAAGTAAGAAAAAAAAGAGGTAAGAACACCTTCTTTTCTCCACCCAAACTCTCCCACCTGGGCATCTCTGCTTCATGGAAGGGGCAACCTCAGACCAAGGCCCAGAGGCATTCAGAAGGTTGAAGAATCCTACCTTTGGGTAGAATTCTAGAAGCTTTGGTAATTTCATAGTGGACGAAGGGCACCTTGACATATTTGATTCTTGGAGTCCTGTAATCTATACTAATAAAAGAGTAAATATGCTAATTAGACTGGATCGACCGGACATCCGAATTCCTTCCGGACAAAGCCACAGTGGCAGGGGCTGAGGCAGAGGCATTTAGGGGCTATCAGGCTGGCAGAGGAGCAAGGCATTTAGGGGTGATCAGGCCGGCAGGGGAGGGAAGTTGGGGGTGATCAGGCCGGCAGGAGAGGGCAGTTAGGCGGTGATCAGGCAGGCAGGCAGAGGTGGTTAGGGGCGATTAGGCAAGGCAGGCAGGCAGGCGAGCGGTTAGGAGCCAGAAGTCCCAGATTGTGAGACTGATATCCGACTGCCGGTTTAGTCGGACATCTCGCAAGGGGTCCCAGATTGGAGAGGGTACAGGCCGGGCTGAGGGACATTCCCAGCCCCTGTGCATGAATTTCATGCACCAGGCCTCTAGTTCTCATTATAATAATAAAAAAAATCAGTCTAGTCTGGCCAGAGAGAAAGTGACACCCCTGTTGGTGGATCCTAAGGTTGCTACAGAACCAAGCAGCACAGTGTGCTGTTAGGTATTTGAGAGGGTGAGGGATCTCAGAAGCTCAGCATTAATGAAGGCATATTTAAATAAAACAAAATGACTAATCATTTTGTTAATAAGGGGAGTCCAGGACATGGTGAATCATAGCCGAGTGTCCTTGCTGGAAACCTATGTTCCAGAGTGAAAGGGCAAGAGCTGGTACCTTTTTTCCTTCTTTTAATCTTTGCTAGTTGGTTTTTTGTTGGAAGCACAAATCAAAGCAACAGAGGTTTCACTGATCATGATGTGGGCGAGCTTTGCTTCATTGCAATTTCTCCAAGTTGTGCCTGCTTCCTGATCCCTATTGCTATTCTGTTCTCCTCTCAGTAGCACAATCTTGGAATTGAGCACAAGTAATTTAGCAACCTCTGGGTTGCTGGAATAAAAGGAAGAACTAGTAAGTTTACTAAAAAATATAATCATAGAGAGATCATAAGAAGGGAGGAAATAAGTCAGCCAAAGATAAGCTAATAAGAATGTCTATATTCCACATAGTTTGCATTTTTATTTATTTAAATCTTTATTGTTGAAAGTATTACATATGTCTCCCTTTTTCCCCCATCAACCCCTTCTAACTTGCCCCCACCCCCCACCCCAGGCCTTCACTGCACTATTATCTGTGTTCCTGGGTTATGCATATATGCATACAAGGTCTTTGGTTGATCTCTGCCCCCCACCCCCTCTTCCCTCTGAGATTCAACAGTCTGTTCCATGCTTCTATGTCTCTGGATCTATTTTGTTCATCAGTTTATTTCGTTTATTAGATTCCACATATTAGTGAGATCATGTGACACTTGTCTTTCTCTGACTGGTGTATTTTGCTTAGCATATGGGAGGCGATATAGCTTTGAAATTATTAAGATCAGTAATGTATGTGTGCACATGTATGCATGTGCTAGTCGTGCCTTTTCAGAGAGACACAGTAGACTTCAGAACAATGAGTTCTTGCTAACAGAATGGAATTTATTTTGGAAATCATATTTTAAAAAGAGAGGTGTCTTGAAAGTAGATAATCACCTATTCCTCATTCAACATCCCTTCATTCAACCAGCATTTACCAAGTGCCTACAACATACCAGAGCCAGGGATATGATGGGAAGCAGACATCCTACCTGGTTCCTGCCTTCATATAGCCCACAGTTGAGTGAGGAGACAGACTTAATTAAACCCCTGTACAAAGAAATGTGAATGTGTAATTCTGATAACTATCACCAATAAGCAGGACACTGAGCTATGGGAGCATGTAACAGAGGCCTTTGACTTGAGAGTCAGGAAGATCTGGAAAGAACTGAAGGAAGTAATGATTGAGGAAAACACAGAATTTAATCTTATGCAGTTTTACTAGAAATAAACCATAGTGTGGTTTGACTACTTAAATTACTGAACAGCCCTAGCCAGTTTGGTTCAGTGGATAGAGCGTAGGTCTGCGACTGAACGGTCCCGTCAAGGGCACATGCCTGGGTTGAGGGCTCGATCCCCAGGAGAGGGTGTGCAGAAGGCAGCCAACCAATGATTCTCTCTCATCACTGATGTTTCTATCTCTCCCTCTCCTTCCTCTCTGAAGTCAATAAAAATATATTTTTTAAAAACTTACTGAACAAAACTTCCCCTTTGCATGTCTCAGATAAGGAAGAAATAAAAGAGGAGACTCTATCTTTGTGCCCTTCATCAATTACCTTTGTTTGGAGGATGCCTGAGTGACCAGGAGAACTGGTTTCTACAACACCCTCTTCCGCTACCACACTTCAGAGAAGGTTGTGTTTGCCTCTCAAACAAGGAAGGTTCCCAAGCACCTGCTTGTCCAGTGCAGAGGTGCACAGGTGGTGGAGGGGACATTCTGCTGATTACTAAGCAACTACTTCTAGCCCTCCCAGATATATAAACTTTTTTTTGCATTCTGCATGAGGAACCTACAGCAGGTTGCATGGCATACTGTATGGTTGGGGGTGTTGCTGAGAGTCAGGAGGGATGTACCGGCATACATTTACCACAGTCAATGTCTCTCCTCTGTAGGCAAGAACCAAGAGAATTCATACGAGTACAAACTGCTCCTTTTGAGAAAATTAGCTTAGAATTATTTGTGAAAGAGCAATGTTCTAGTAACTATTATAGGCATGTTGCTTTCTGACAAAATAGCTCCAAATTTTGACAATTTTCACACTTAGAATTCTCAGCTTCCCAACATTGTATTTGGAGATATCTAAGTTTAACATATTGCAGAAGGAACAACAACAGCTCATTTACTTGGGTTAAAGTAGAAACATATTTACTATTCTCTAGTAGAGAGCTCTTCATCAGAAATGCCATCAACCAATAAGCTGGATGGTATTCAAATTAACCAGGAAGTTGGATTCTAATGAACAATATTTCTTCTTCCAAAAGCTGAGGTCGAAGAAAATATTGATACATTGGTAGCCTCAAAATATTGGCTTGCTTTGTGATATTAAGGACAAGTTTCTCTTATTTCTCACATGTGGCTTTATCAGTTGGATTATTTCACCCAATGTCAAACAAACTACAGCTTCAGATTCCACTGTATATTATCTGGCTTTGGGGATTCAAACCAGATTTGTGTTTTGGCTTCTGATTCTGTTGACTACTTTTTAGTGATATCTTCCAGCACCCTCATATTCTACTCATTGCAGCAAAGATCCACCCTGCTCCCCCCCACAACCCATCGCCTGATGCTCCCCAACTTCGTAGAGTGCTGCACTATATATTTTGGAAGAGCTGTGGTTGGGCCACAGTTTCAGAAAAGCATGTAGACAGAAAGGCAGTGGTGGAGGTAAGGAGTACAAGGACTGCATGCCCAGCTTGAGATGGGCAGAAAGCAGGATGAGATGGCTATTTAGCTGCATGTTTTTATGGAAAAGGAAAGATGTCTTAAAGGGTGAAGCCTGGAGAGTAGAACCAACAGCTGGGAAGAACAACAGATTAAGGAACAGAACTGTCTTAATCAAGGAAACTTCCTTGTCCTGCACATTGTTCGTGAAAGAGGGAGATGCAGGTAACAAGTATCTTGCTGGCTTTCAGAATTCCTACAACCAGTGGCTACTATGTGCTTCCCATTCTTTACCTTTTTTTTTTTTTTTAGTGGGAGTGTCTATTGTGGTTATCTGGTCATTGTCTTTCCAATGTTGAATATAGGTGGGGTACATAATTTGTCTTTTTAGTTTGCAGGCCTATGGATCAAGAGGAGCCTTATACAGGTAGCCATGTCTATACCTTGACCTGATGTAGTGCCTGATACTGTGATGGAAAGTTTGTCTACTGAAGTTTATGGTGTAATTTTTTCAGGGATACACATCTAAGAGAACACAATCAGCTTACCTAGCTAGATGATACAGAGCAAAGTTGATGATCAGTTAGGTGGAAGATTCATAAACAGAATAGTTCTCAAGAACTTTATGAATAAGCCACTCCTATAGATAGCTAAGCTTTTATCATTATACCAGTCAGGATGAGGCAAGTTATGCTGTGGTAACAATCCCCAATCTCCGTGGCTTAACTCAACAAAAGCTTATTTCCTGATTATGCTATATGTCCAGTATACATTGTCTGCTTCTTGTAGACACCCAGGGACCCAAATTAATGTAAGCTTCATCTTAAAACATGCTTTCATGAAGCAGAGAACATGACAAAGTATACAATGGGCTCTTGAAGTCACATGCTTTATTTTACTCATATTTCATTAGACCATGTCAAACTTTAAAGAGTATGGGGATAGCACAATCTTACATATTTTAGGAATGAAGCAAGCTAAATATATTGCTGAATGGCACTAACGAGTATGCCAACCATATATTAAGCCACATCAGTAGTAAGCAGTGCAAATACACTTACTGTATTGTCTCAGCTCCATACAGAAATGCTTTGAATCACAATTTAATGTTATGTTCTAGGATTCCATTAAAAAGTGTCTACTTGAAGAATGTTCCTTTATCTTTCATAAAGTGATCGTTAAAAATACTGATCTCTATGTTACCTACTCTACCTGGCATAAACATACATATACATGCTATGTATCTATAATAATAAAAGCCTAAGCGACCATCGCAACCGAACAGACGACCGAATGGGCTGCGTGGGGTGACTAGGCTGGCAGGGGGGTTAGTGAGGGACAACCAAATGACTGAGCAGCAGGCTGCATGGGGCGACCAGGCCAGCAGGGGGGTTAGTGAGGGACAACCAAATGACTGAGCAGCAGGCTATGTGGGGCGACCAGGCCAGCAGGGGGGTTAGTGAGGGGCGACCAAATGACTGAGCAGCAGGCTGTGTGGGGCGACCAGGCAGGCAGGGGGTTAGTGAGGGGTGAACAAATGACTGAGCAGCAGGCTGCATGGGGTGACCAGGCTGGCAAGAGTGTTAGTGAGGGGTGACCAAACAACTGAACAGCAGGCTGCGTGAGGCGACCAGGCCCGCAGGGTGGCAGTTGAGGGTGACCAGGCCAGCAGGGGGGAGCAGTGAGGGGAGACCAGGCCCACGGGGGGGGGGGGGGAGTGAGAGGTGACCAGGCTGGTGGGGGGGCAGTTGGGGATGACCAGGCCAGCAGTGGGGGCAGTAAGGCGTGAGTAGGCCGGCAGGGGGGGGGGGCAGTTAGGGGTGACCAGGCTGGTGGGGGGGCAGTTGGGGGCAACCAGGCCGGCAGGGGGGAGCAGTAAGGGATGATCAGGTTGGCGAGGGGGGCAATTAGGGGTGACCAGGCGGCAGGGGGGGAAGTTGGGGGTGACCAGGCCAGCAGGGTAGACAGTTAGGGGTGATCAGGCAGGCAGGCAGGTGAGCAGTTAGGAGCCAGTGGTCCCAGATTGTGAGAGGGATGTCTGAATGCCGGTTTAGGCCCAATCCTCAGGATCAGGCCTAAACTGGCAGTCAGACATCCCCCGAGGGGCCCCGAATTGGAGAGGATGCAGGCTGGGCTGAGGGGACCCCCCCATGCACAAATTTTATGCACCAGGCCTCTAGTTTATTCTATAATACTAAATATAGAAAAAGTGTATCTTTTAAAAAATCAGAATGTATATGGTTCCTTTTTTTTTTAACCCAACAATGAGAACTAAATGATCCTATATTTTCCTCCTTTGTTGGAGCTGCCAGGAAACTAAGAGTTAAATTTATTGTCCTATTAATGAAACAAATTCATTTGAAGTGCTTGATCTATTTATCTCATTCCTCTGTTAACTGAATTTTAATCTTTTCCTCTATTGTTTTAATATTTATTGTAATAGTCATTTAAAGGGATCATTTATATTGCAAGATATTTCAAACTGTCTTTATAGGAAGGCATTAATTTATCAAAAATCTATATAAAGTGAAATCTGATATAATGTCTTATAATTTTTTTTAGCCTTTAATATCTTTTGTTCATGGCTGTACTGCCAGTGCTTAGAATAGTGGTCAATAAATATTTGTTGAACAGATGAATGAGTGAGTGAATTTGCTTCACAAGTGTAAATGTGTCACGTGTGCACACGTGCGTGCACACACACACAGACACACATCCCTACTTTAGGAATTTTGTTCCAGCATTCTTTTCCTCAAGAGTCATTACTTAAATAGATAAAGCTAGATTATATGAATTCTTTTAGGTTATTAAGATGCATGAAATAGAAACATTGAGATAAGTATATACTCCCAAGAAATAGCAGCTATGGCACATAATAAGAAAGGTCACTTTACCTGGATGCAAGGGACCTCGGAATAACAATGGTGATTCTTGTCCATTCTTCAAAGTCTCCAGTGTGATAAATGGTGGGGTCACTCAATTCTCGGGCGTTTCCTTCACATCCTTTGCCTGCAGAAGCTGGGTAACAGCCTTCTTTCACCAGAAACCAGGACATACCAGCATCATGAGAGTACTGAAGAAGAACTGGGGCAGCACTGCTGAAATGACTGGCACACCCTATGTTTAGCTATTGAAAGGAAAGGCAGAAGGATACAAAATTTTAGTTCCAAGTCACCATTTAACAAATTAGGTGCCACAGTTGCCAGGGCCCTTTCTACTGAGTTCGAATTAAATTGATAATAAGACCTGCAGCTCAGTTTTAACCAAGACCTTTCCATAGGTTCTGGAAATCTTTGTTTAGGCAAACAATAGGTGCTTTTTAGTAGGAAGTTGGACCAGTTGCCCACTTTGTGAATTTCCTGGGATTATAGGAGGAAAGAGAGAAGCACAGTATCGTGACGTTAAAACCTTGGACAAAAGCCAAGCTATGTTTTCTTCTCCTTTCCCAGATGGCACAAACAGAGGGAAGCAGAAGATGAAAAGCTGTCCTCTTCAGAACATGAAGGTTACCTGAAGAGAGGGCTGTCCTCTCTGCTTTAGTGGAAAAAACATCTTTATTCAATTTTCTTGCCAAAGCCCAGTAAGAAATCATTGTCAACTTAGATGAACGAGCGAGCTTAGTCACAGCATCAAATAAGCAAAAGAATCCAGAAATAAAATTAATATTGCTCTGTGCACTTAAGTAGAGGAATGTCATCATAGGATTAATAGCATCCAAAATGCAACCTAAATCCCAATGCTCTAACACACTACCTTTTTCTCGATTTTTTATCTTCTAATCCAAGCATGTCAAACTCGTGGCCCGTGGGCCACATGCCTCGTTTATTTGGCCTGTGGTAGCCTTTGAGTATGACATACTTGTTCTAATCTTTACTAAGAAGTATATATTTTGGTCATATAGTTGAAGTTATCACACTTCTAAAACTTTCCTCCTACTTTTTATTTAATGTATTATTTTATTATTATCTGCAGTTTTGCAAAAAATGTATCTTTTTTTTTCTTCAGTTGATTTGTTAATCACCAGATAAATTCTAGGAACAATATTACTAAGTCAAAATGTAGACACTCTTTAAATTTTCTATTTATATGTGTTCATTAAAAAAATGTATATATTTTTATTGATTTCAGAGAGGAAGAAAGAGGGAGATAGAAAGATGAATGATGAGAGAGAATCATTGATTGGCTGCCTCCTGCATGCCCCCCACTGGGGACTGAGCCTGCAACCTGGGCATGTGCCCTGACTGGGAATTGAACCGTGACTTCCTGTTTCATAGGTCGATGCTCAAGTACTGAGCCATGCTGGCTGGGCTATATGTGTTCATTTTTAACCAATTGGTTTCAAATAAGTCAATTTTACCACAACTCTGAATATTATTCCAGTTTAAGACAGTTCCTTTCCAAATTCAAAAAGTGTATACATTATTTTAAATAGTTTTAGTTTATAGTTTTGATAATCATAAATGTCAAACACTCTTTCTGATATTTATTTAATTACATGCTACCTTATATGAATGATCTATTCTTATCTTATTTCATTTGTTGCTGGGAGCCATCATAGAATTTTACTGTATAAGACTACAAATAAGACTAGTCAAATATTATAGAAAACATTTAAGTAGGGACTCAAAATATCACAATAATGACCAAAGAATAAAGGATGAAGGAAAGGTAGGGCCATAGACAAATAATACTGGGCCAGAGCTTGAGAAGTCAACCAGTTCATCATTGTCACTATGCAGTAGCTTGATCCAGTCTTTCAAGAGAAGATTCCAATAATCTCCTTAAGATGGTGGTAGAGTAAGTGAAAGGTACACTCACCTCCTCCCAGGACCAAATTGAAATCACAACTAAATTATAGAACAATCATCCTGACTAACCAACAGAAGACTAGCTGAAGAGAAGTGTTATAAACACGGATTTACAGAATAACCCACATAGAGACTGGTAGGAAGTGTGGAGATGTGAAAAAAGGCTGCGGCTGAGGTTCGGAGGGATATCTCAGCTGCAAAAGTTCACCCTGAGGAGTGTGGGGTCTCAACCCTATGCTGGGCTCCCCAGCCCAGAGCACCAGAGCCAGGAAGAGGTGCCCACATAATATCCAGCTGTGAAAATCAGCAGGGATTCTGTCCCTCAGGATGAGACAGGAGTCCACTAGAGACCTAAGTGCCCTCTTAAAGAGCCAACATACAAAATTTCATTCACAGTCACTCACCCTGGGCTCTGGCGAGGGAAGGTGGACCAGAATAGAATCGAGTGAGGATAGTCTGAGGTTTGTGGCTCTGGGGAGACAGCTAAAGAGACAGCTTCAAAAATCCCTGAGCTGAGTCATTCTTCCACACCACAGACACCATCTTTCTTGGGTTTAGCATTCCCCTCTTTATGGCACCAGCCTGAGGGAATGCAATAGCTCCCCCTTTCTGGACTCCCTCTCGCCCCACACTGCAGAGCTTACACCCTACTGAGGAGTCATCTGCCTTGGCCAGAGTGTAGAGGTTGGGGCAGATCCAGGGGATGTCAGTGACTGAGTTGTATGGCTTTGGGATGGGGGGGGGGCAGGCATTCCCCTACTTTCCTGTAACCTGATGGGTGCTTCCCCCCTCATAGCCAAATCTTGATCTGTTTGGCTTTACAAGGGGCTTAGTGTGTGATGTAAAGACAATTAGGATCAACTTTATCACCTCTGTGGTACATTTTCCAGACTTGTTAAAGTTTCCAAATTTCCAGTTTCATTAGCACTTTCATTATTTTAATATATTTGCACTTTCTGTTCCCTCTAATGGAATTCTTCCCCCTCCATTGTTCATCTAAGTCTCTGTATTTCCAGACATTTCCAATTTCAATTTCATCCATCCATCCATCCATCCATCTTTCCATCCATCCATCCACCCATCCACCCACACTTTTATTCAACTAACATTTTTGGAGCACTGGCCACATGTGCTATGCTAGGTACTCCCATAGATCACAGCCTGTTTCTACTACAATAGTCCTGGGACTGCTCACTTTTCTGGTTCACTTACTAGTTTCTGGGATCCTTGAGGGCTAGAGCCATATTTTTAACCTCCATATTTCTATCACCTAGTACCAGCACTGTGCATTTCTTTACAAATGACACAAAGTTTTCTTACAGATGCCAAATATGTTAGTTGTCAATCCCTGAATGACCCATATTACATATCTATTATTAACTAACGGCCACAAGTCAATAGTCTTCTGCTGGCGTGATCTGAGGATTGAGCTTTTTCTTAGGCATTATGCATTCTTATTGGTTGTTTAAATACTTGATACATTTAATGTTTTCTTTATGTAGATTTTATAAACTTCAAAATATCATCCTGCAGACTTCCACATCTTTACTATTCTCATTTTATGACATTAAATAAAAAAAGTGTCAGAGGAGAAACAGCATAGTATGCTGGCACTGTATTTGCTATTGCTGTTATTTTGTTATCACTTTAGAGAGTACCAACAAATTATTATAGAGTCATATACAGTTATTAATGGCTTTCCCATCATAGTTTAGCATCAAAATTTAAACAGAGAAGGATAACAGTTCACTAATCAACTTCCTTGTTTATAGACCAGTGGAAACTATATTTTAGAGCTGCCTATAAACATCTGATCTCTTTAATAATTCCATTTGTAAATTATTTAGCATCTGCATCCTGCTGTTATGTAAGGACCATGTAGTTGTGCTAGTTCATTAAAACTGCATTTCTTTCGACCCCAGAATTCACCAATGGGATTTTATCATAAACACAATGAAATTTTGATTAGGCTTCTGAGAAAAGAGCTTGTCAAAGTAAATACCTGCTATACATGTTGACATGTTATCCCAGTGCTGAAGAACAAGAAGCTTTTAAGAGGACAATGATAAAGTATAAGTTTACAGAATCAAAGGAAGACAAATTATTTGAAAATGCTATAGTAAAAGCATACAATAACTCATGAGTCCAAAAGTGCTAGTAAGTTGAAAGGGAGAACTTATCTATTACTATTCAGAAGCATGGGATTCAGTAAGTCACCATCAGATTGAAATCCTAAGAGTCAATTTTCTTTTTAGTTCTAGTAGAAGTCCACGAGCACTTAAAAAATACAATGACATAGCTACAACTTCCAGGGCTCATGAAAAAAATGATAAGCTGTTTTTTTATGGGGTGGAACTGAAAGGCTTGGCCATTTTAACCCTTTGCACTCGCTTGCTTTTTCTCAATTCCTGCTACCGATGCTAACCGTGTCGAGTCACACTCGACATCCGAGTGCAAAAGGTTAAGATTATTGAACTTCTGTTTGAGTCCCTTCTTTAATAGTATATGAAAACTCTGTGTTCTTTGTCAATTTCACATATAAATATGGAAGACGGAAGAGGTTTGTGCATAAGTACCTTGAACTGTAGCACGTATCCAGGTTTCAGAGTCAAATCTCTAGTTACTGCAAATCGATCCCCATCTGATTTTCCAAATACCATGGCTGATGGCGTGGCAGAGCAGAAAGTTTCATTTTTCAGCATTCCTTCGTTAGCCAACATCAACCATACACTCATTTGATTCATGGGGTAATCAAAAGCTGGCTTCTCATAAAAGTTCTAATACAAACAATACAAACAACACAGAAAGGCAATTTGACAACTGAAAACAAGAAAGGAATTTTCAGTTCATGACATGCAGAGCCATGCACCATTGGTATTTCTAGAAAATACAGCAGAATATCTAATTTAGCTAATTTCTTTTTGGCCGCAATGATTTTTTTCTTCTGATTATTTAACAACTGAAAATATTTTGTCACAGTGTATCTAATTTTATAAACACACTAATAATCATGCTTGATGACTTGGCCAGACTTCATAGTTCTTTGTTTGTTTGTTTGTTTTTTACTTCTAAATAATCTGGGAACTAGTGGTATAAAGAGGTAATAAAAATTAAGTGCAAATAAAAGAAATGAAGTGCAAACAGAGAAAACTTATATTACACGTTCAAGTATAAAGCACTAAGTTCTTTAATCTCATGCACTTTTATAATTGACTTCTTTTTGAAAAAATACCTGGGGTAAAGTTGGGTTGACAACTGGGATGATGTGCTTTTGCTTTTCTGACAGAATGATGATGTCATCGACTGCCCACTGGTCATAGTCCTCCCCTGAGAACACGGGCTGCCACCAGCGGAACCTGGTGCAAGGGGTCTTGGCAGCAGTTGGAAGCTCCAGGTAGATAAATCTGCATCAAAGCAAGTCACTTACGGTTAGAAAAGGAAGGCTGTATCTTTCTTAGCAGCTGTTAACATAACAAGAATAGCAATAAGAGAAAGTTTAGTTGTGTTTGATCTCTTGATATTTTCTGAAAAATTTCTAAGTTTAATAGATCTGACAAGAGGTTTGAAGTTGTAAGCAGATGTAGTCCTGGTCATGTGTATCCCATTTGGAATTGTAGATTTTGGAGGCAATATTTCAACTGTGTTCAATTCACTGAACAATGTCTTTTGAATACCATAATAATGGTCATAACCTTTTCAAGAAATAACTAGAAAAAACTGTTCCTGGAGAAATAATTTGAATGATTTTAAATTGGGTGGTGTTTTTAACCAGTTTGGCACCATTACAATCCCCTCTCTACTGGACTGGGGAACCTCACTAGGTTCCATCTCCCACTCACCATCCCTGACTTTCTCCCTGGATGTTATATTTCTTGATTTACCTAGTTGCCTCATCTTTGATTTCTGCCTCTCCCATGTGTCCTTAGTAGAAATGCTTTTGGTCAGTATGTCTATTTCTGTTATATTATGAAAAGTTATGTCACATTTAAATTACTCAATGTTTTAAAACAATAAACATATGAACCTCTATTGTACAAAATAGCTATATTTTAAGTAACATTTTAAAATATATTTAATGTCTAAAAATTAAATATATCTAATCTTCAGTAATAATTTTTTTCAATAAAACCACTGGGGGTTCAGTAATAAAATTCAAAACAGGGACAACTTTAGTATGTTAAAGTTCAATAATGATTGGTCAACATATATAAGATGTCATTGACTGCCCATTTTGTCTTTGTCTTTGTGTTAAAGTAAAAATGCAGAGATTATAAAAAGGAATACTCTAAAAGTGATATTTTTTGAGTAGATTTTAACGACATATATAAAATATAAAGTACAAACACAAAATTTCAAAAAACTACATAATTGTAAAAGAACTAAACTTACATATATAAATACATTGATTGCCTGGTACAGGTATTAGTATTAAACATGAATCATTTTTCCAAACTCCTTGACAGTCATTATCTAAGACATTTTATTATATATATTCCCTATTCATGAAAATAAAAACAGGGATGGGACAGTGAAAAATTTGAGAGAATCCAACCTCCACAGATTTATCCATATACTGTGTAGAACTAGCCCTGGGTGCAGCCATAAGAAGACTTTTGAAAAAATATATAGCTTACTATTATATCTAAAATATGAACATATTTTGTGTGTGCATTAGAAAAAAAAATCCAGAAATGCTTGGAGTAGCCCTATGTCACAGAGTTTCCTTGGGCGGGGTGGGGGGAGGGGATGGTCAATTGTCACACTTTTCTTCTAGTCACATTTTTCTCAAATTCTTTAAAAATTCAAATGCGAATACAAATGCTTTCTGTCCAGGAACTTTGATGAAATGAAATGTTTATGTATCAGGCTATCATTCATACCAGATATTTATGATTTCGTCTATTTTTGCAAAAGTTAACGACATTTTGGAAACCCTCAACAACAGTATAATCTTTACGTTCCTGGAAACCACTGGGAGGCCATCAGGGTGTGGTTACCTGGGTTTGCTGAAGTCTGAGAAGTACATCTCTGCCAGCAGGTGCCACTGGATGCCCCCGTTGTTGCTGTACTGAAGGAGGACGCCCTCCTCTCTGCTGTCGGGCTTGTTGCACGCAGCACTCTCGCCGCCTATCTGGATGTAGAACTGGACAAAGTCCACCCAAGAAGTATCCAGATCCCAGCTCACCAGCTGTCTTTTCCCAGCCTTGCCGAAGGACAGAAACACCACAGGTTCAATTATCTGGGAGCTCCTAGGCATTTTGTTGTTCTAGTTTTAAATTCATATGAGCATGCTAGCACTATATGGAGACGATTTTGTCACCATTTATTGTTGAAAGGAGCAGTTGCGCCATTTAATTGTCTCTGCTTTGGTTCTGGTCACTGTTTCTCAATACATTCGATTAGTCGCTATATTACTAATTGCTAGACCTGGTTATGAGATCCTTGGGAACTGCTAATTACACCAAAAAGTATTCAAAAGTCTTTAAAAATAAAATAAAATTAATTTAAATGAAAACACTTCCAATCTTTGTTTTGTGAATCTCCCCCAGGCAGAGTACGGGAGAATTTGATACTTTGAGATAAATTGGAGCTGGGTTTGAATCTCAGCCCCATTATTCATGCTGTTCATTAGCTGTGTGACCTTTACTTTCCTCAAAGGTACAATACAGCAACAATACCTTCCTTATAGGGTGTCATGATAATTGGATGAAATAACATTTTGCATGAAACTTGCCTAGCACACTGAATGTCTTCCCGGGAGGTATGCCGGGATCTCCTCCATTTTGGGAATAAAAGTGAAACAGGCTTAAGATAGAAACTTGACAAAACAAAAGAGTACTTGAGTCTCTCAGGCTCCCAGTCAGTGTGTCTGTCTCTGTCTGTCTGTCTCCCACATGAAACAGAGAGATTGGGAGGGACCATTTAAATACGTTTTTGCCACCACTACATGGCCTCTTTGTGTCTTAAATATGTTAAAAATTCCATCAAATCCAGCAACTTATTTCCTTTACTTAGTGTGTCTCCTACATGTTACAGTCCTGTTGTAAGGTGTTAGATAGAAATTGACAAGGTTTGTCATGATTGCTGTTGTGTGTAAATAGGTTTGTGCTAATGAGATTGGGAAAAAAAAAGGCTTGATCACGAGATTCTTCCACCCAGACTGAACTGGTCTCGGAGAGCTCCTAAGAAGTTCACTTAAAAACTGGCAAGAAACACTGAGATAGGATACTCAGTATAGAGAAAAACACCCCTCACACTTATAATTTAAACCCTACTCAAATTCACTAAGTTAATTAAGAAAGGGTTTCAGTTATGAGTCACAGGGAAATACTTGGGGCTAATTAAAAGAGTACATTGTTACTGAAAAATCTAAAGCCAATTAAGAGATTCCCAACCCCCTCAAAAGGAGGATCCAGTGAAACAAGAACTGAAATTAATCCTGACACAGGAACTTACTATTTGGCATGCTCAATTTTAAATATGTATTTGAAGAAATCTTAAAAGTAATACGCATTTTCAATGTGTTATATGTGCTTTTGATTTTTCTTGTTGATTTGAAGTAGTGTAAGTGTGAAATACCTCAGATATTATTATAATCTGGCCTAGAATTTTCATGTTTTAGGATCATTACAGGAAGAGTGATTTTGAGAAGAAAAACTACAGAACCTAGCTGGTTAATTCTAATCCAGCAAACTCTTATGAAAAACTTGGCATGTGAAAGGAACTAAGCCAGAAGAATAAAGATCTAAGGTGTGAATTATAAAAAATCGTATTATCCCAATTAGTTGGTTGGAATGATTGGCCTATTGTGAAATTCACCTGCCAGTGTTATTTTTCCAGGAGACTATGGTGTTGGTCTCCAGAGGTTTAGCAAGAGTGTTTTGGGGGATTTTTGTAAATGGCGGAAAATATCGTACAAGTGCTTGGCTTGGCACTGAAGATGTTTTTTACTAGAGAATAGCACAAATCCCTTCCTTTTGTTCAGTGACTCGAAATGCTGAACATTGTTCTAAAGGAAGGAAAAAGAAAATGACTCCTGGCGCACTTTGTGTCAGAATTTAGAATGTGATGTGACACATGCTTTTCAGTTTTCCTGTTACACTACGATCAGTGTAGTTGGGTGTGCATGTGTAGACATAGACTCACATGGAATGTGTGCGTGCATGTGTGTTGGAGTAACAGATTAAGGATCTCCTAATCCCTGGAGTGTGTAAAATATCTTCCAATTTCCCCTCAACATTCTAGGTTAAAATAGCTTCCTGCTTTAAGGGTTTAGATAAAATAAAACAAATTTTTAAGGAAATGTCTCCAGGCTTTAGAGCCTTTAAAATAAAACTTATAAAAACACTTCATAAAACATCACCTTTTAACTCCCATTAAAACCTTTTAAAATCAAATGCCACTATAAAAACAAATCTACTATATTTACTTGAAAATAACCATTTCTTTTGACCCTTTTGATGTTTCTCAATTTTCATTCATTTATTCGTTCATTCACTCATTCCTTTCTTCAACAAATATTATTTGGTGCCAATTTTACAAACTCAAAAGGAGAATTAATGGAAATGTACAGTGACAGTAAGGACAATTTAGGGCTGCAGACCAAGTTCTAGTCTTTGTTGATCCCATTTAGTCACATAATCATTTATCAATTCTCCAGTCTATTCAGTCTTGAGGGTATTTATTGATATGTAAATGCCTAGCACAAGGCATGCATTTGTGAGTTGTACATCTTCTCTAGTGTTGGCTCAGTCAGTAGGGATGCATCTTACTGGGCACTATGAGAATAAAAAGTTAATCTATATCTGTATAGAACACAGATGAGAAATTAAAAAAGGAAGATATCAGTGTAGTTTGTCATAGTTCCAGAAAGCTCTATGGAAGCAGCAGGATTTGAGCAGGATGTTGCAAGGTTTATATGGATACAGAGACGATCGAAGGCCTAATGGTAGGCAGTGCAGACTAAGCAGACAGGGAAATTGGCAAGACCTGGGATGATTTGGAGAGCTTTTTTTTTTTTATGGGGCAGAGGGCTCATGTTCATAAAGAGAAAATAAGTTACATATTAGGGCAGTAGTACTGGAAACCATCTTGGATATTTGTGCTGGAAAAGTGACAGGATAGAAACATATTTCTACAGAAACCAATCGAGGGTGGTTTAAAGGTCTAGAGAACCCTTCCTTCCTTTGGGTTACTGCCTCTTCCCTATTTCAGTCATACTGATTGGTGGGGCTGCCAAACTGTGTATCCTACCTCTGCCAAAGGAGTGACACATGACTCTGGCTGTGCCAATCACAGCACACCATTCCCCAGGACACTAAGACTGGCCAATCAGAAACCTTCCCCAGAATTGTCTATGGAGCTGCTGAGAAAGCTTTGTGGCCATGGTTCCAATCTCATAATGACAAGCTGACCAGAAAATAGAGTCTATTCTCAAGGGGAGATCTCTGAGGCCAGTTCGACCTAAGCACTCCTTGTGTTTTGATTACATGAACAAATTTTCCTCCTTTTTTCTTTAAAAAAAATACATTTTATTGATTTTTTACAGAGAGGAAGGGAGAGGATAGAGAGTTAGAAACATCAATCAGCTGCCTCCTGCACATCCCCTACTGGGGATGTGCCCGCAACCAAAGTACATGCCCTTGACCAGAATCGAACCTGGGACCCTTCAGTCCTCAGGCCGACACTCTATCCACTGAGCCAAACCGGTTGGGGCTCCTCCTTTTTTCTTATGCTAGCTTCTCTCACTTAGAATTCAGAACAGATCTGACACAAGAGAAAAAAGTAAAAGAAAACAATGATCCTCAAATATTTTGACAAAAATTGAGGGAGAAAGCTGGATTGAGCTGGGAAAATTATTTTACTTTGAAATGCCGTTTTAAGTAGTGGCAGGGCATATATAGGGAAATATTTAATGATAACAATTTGTAATTTAGTCTCATAAGATGTAATTATGATAGCTAACACTTACTGAGCTATTTCTATGTGCCTAACACTATTCTTTACTTGCATTAACTCACTTAACCCTCCCAATATCACACTTTAGAGTTGAGAAAATTGAGATACATAAAAATGTTATTAACTGTGCAAGGTGAAACAATGATTGAGGTTTGCAGCCCAGTTACAAACCCAGGTAGTCTGATTCCAGGCATCATCTTAAATTAAGTGTAAGAAATAGTGATATATAACTTCATAGCCTCAAAATATGTGTATACACACACATGTTATTTGGAGTGTTTGAGTACATACTGGTTAAGAATTCATAATCTTGTTTTAAAATTGATACTTAAGGGAGATACAATCTTTCCATTTCTGTACAATTATACGGCGTATCTGGATCTACGCAATGTATATAGTAACTTATTGACTATTCTCTCTAACAATAAGGCTCCGGGGACTTTCAATGTCATTGGATAGGAAATAATCATTACATGGAATCCCTCACGAATTTTCTATCATTTTCTGTCTTGTTTACTTGCTGATGCTTTGTTCTGCACCTGCATCAAAACAAAACCTGTCTCTATTTTTGCATATGCATATATTAACTTGTTTGGGATTTCTGCCCAAATTCCCCAACATATCCACCCTTCATGCACACTTGTGTGCTTGTTACATGATGAAGACTGAGACATTTCCAATCGTCCTAGAATTGGTGGCTGCAGTGCCTGCTGGAAAGATTGGTGTTTAGTACCCCACATTCTATATTGGGGTTAGACACATTGTCAGGTTAGAGAACAGAAACTGCTTCCCCTCCAGTCCTTCTGGAGACAATATGGAGAGATGAATTGGAGGAGGAAGAAAAGAATGACCTGCTTAAAAAAAGAAAAAAAAGAATGACCTGCTTAGACTGTAGTAAAGGAGTTGTATCCCAGTCCCCTATCCCTAACCAAGCTTCATGGGTTGGAGTTGTTCTAAGAGAATCTGACTGGCACCTCAGTTCCTAGCTGGTGTCTACTGACCTGCCTGCCTAACCTGTGCTGCCACTGGGGAAGCTGAGCACTGCCAGAGAAACTTCTATGCAGAGTCTGTTGTTATGGACTTCATGTCTGTGCACCCCAAACTCACGTTGAAAGCCTAACTCACAAAAGGATGGTATTAGGAGGTGGGGCCCTTGGCAAGTAATTAGGTTATGAGATTGGAGCCCTCATGATGGGATTAGTGATTTCATAGGAGAGACAGAAGGGAGCCTGGTTTTCCTCTCTCTGCTTTCTCCAGAGAAGACGGCATCTGCAAACTAGGAAGTGGTCCTCCCCAGACACCAAATCTGCTGGTGTTTTCATCTCTTCCCAGCTTTCAGAACTCTGAGAAATGAATGTTTGCTGCTGAAGCCACCCAATGCTATTTTTTAATGATATTTTTATATACGGTACTTTTGTTATAGTAGCCCAAGTTGACAATCCCATACCAGCAGGCACCAAATTGAGCCAAAATAGGACCCTGGATGTTTGCTCACCATGAGGAGCTGATCAGTTTCCTAGGAACAGCTTTGTAACCCACACCTCACCATTACTCCTCCTTCTTCCAATAATCTTCTAGAGATTAATGGGTTGACAACTTTAATAAACACTTACAGAAGTGTTTTCTATGCACGAGGCACTGTACTACACAATTTATAACTACACTAATGCATTTAATCTGCATAATAACCCTAATGAGATAGACACCTTCATTATCTCCACTTTACAGATGAGGAAGCCAAGCCCTAGAGAAGTTAAAGAATTTGGTCAAAGTCACAGAGCTGGAAAGCGGCAGTCTGGTTCCAGAGTTGCCATTTATAACGTCTAATCTCCACTACCTCCACCAACACTCACACCTTCACCCACAGGCCTGCATGTTCACACACCCTCCAAAGGCTGGGGTGAGAAGCAACCAAGACCCTGCCCTACTCAAAGACCCCCAAGACACAAGACTGGCTGGCTCTGGAGGAAAGCAGTAAAATTTAAATCAGGTACAAGAGGGGCAGGATTTTAAAACTGGCCTAACCTAGATTTGCAGTAACTAAGAACAATCATAAAGCTATAAAAGTTCCCCAGATGTAGTTAAGGGATAGGAACTTAACAAAGCCAAGTTAAAAGCAGAGAATGTGGGGAAAAATAAAATCATCTCATATCTATACCTTCTGAGTCTGGACTGCTCCATAAATCAGTTACATATTGAAATAGCCATTGCCCTGATCATTGTTGTCATGCCTTAGTCATGACTTAGTCAGCACTTTTCTCCGCTCTTAGTCATACCTTGCTGAAATACAGAGATGATCCAGAAGAGATGACCCCACATCCTTGTTCTGGCTTTACAACTTCTCCCCCAATAACTTCTTGCCAGTCAGACTCCCAACCATTCTGGTTCTCAAAATCTGACATAATTGTAGAAGGAAGAGCAGCTTCCGGGTGGCATTCAGTGCCTTGATATCCCTGGTCACACCTAGAGAGAGGAGGGTCAAGTAAACAAGTCATAGTTTCATCTGTGAGTGCCATGGCCATGTGACCTGCAACATTTCCTATGTCTCACTTTTGCTCTGGGCTTCAGCAGTCATGTGGGATTTTTCTCTACAGTGTTAATCTGTATATGTGGTCATAACAACCTTCAGTGTTGTACACCACAAAACAAGGAATAGAATCTTTTCTTACAAGAAACAATGCTGTAACAGGGAACTCTAGCACCAGGTAGTAATGAAGAAGGATATGAATGTCTGTGTGTGCATGCATGTGCACGTGTGTGTGTGTGCATGGTGGGGGTGGGGAGAGGGAATAGTGGGATTTTCCTGTAGCCTTAAAAAGTCACATATAAATGTTTGCTCAACTAACATGTAACTCTGGCCACGTTTTCTAGTTCCTCTTTCTGAATAAATTACATGTCTTCTAGAGTTTTTAAGTATTCAAGTGTGTTCCTATCTCATCCTCATTATCTATAATCACCATCTCCTCTTGTATACAACTTTGAGCTTCTGGTGAAGTGGGTAGGACAGACTGTAGCAGCTGTCTGACTAGTGCTTTGAGACTGTCAGGGCAAAGAAGAGAAACAATCGCAAGGCTCTTTTAACTACCAAGGAGAACTTTGGAACTAATTAATAAACTGAAGTTTAGACCAAAGAGGCCTTGGTTGAGGTGAGATTTCCAAGTTTAAAATGTATGGCTTTGTACTAATTTATATGTAACAATATCTTTACATCTACAATAAGAACAGAGAAGAGGGCCCATTTTCTTTGGACTATTTCATTATTTTTCAGTCTATCCACATAACTAATGACAACTGCATTTGGGTCCCTATAAAGACAAATCCTGGGAAGCAGAAGCTCAGTCCCACTTTCTGATGCGTATACCTGCACATGCCATGGTCACAGGAGCCGTGCCCGCTGCACATGTTTGGGCACTGCTGGCCGATGTAGATGCTGTCCAAAGCCCACTCGTCCTGGGTTGTGTAATAGCTCTGACTCCAGCGGAAGCGGGTGGCACTGGACCTAGAAATGGGACAGTCATAAAAAACAGTATTTTAACTGACATGTAGTAGTACAGACAAAAAATATCCAAGTTCAAAATCTTTTAGATAACCAACTTTCTGGAACTTGTATTTGGCTGCTAATCATTTTTCTGTAGTTCAATTTCAAGTCAACTACCACCCAATTCAATAATTTTATCATAAAAGGAAATTAAAAAGAAATCTCCTTATTTTGTATATACCTTAGTTTAATTTAGGACATTTTATTTTAATTGAAGACATTTTAAAGAAAAAGAAAACTTCATATTTTTTTGTTATAGTTACATAGAGATTTGATACTAGGAAAAGAAACAAAGTAAGATATTTAAGAAAAATAAAGGTATATACTAAACAGCTTCCCTTTAACAGATGAAAATGTGAAGTGTTTAACTTAGAGTAATACCATTTCTTACACTAAACACATGAGTAGTTATTGGAAGACTTCCAGTTACCTCTGAATAGAAAACTAAAGTTTTCTTGGAGTTATTGCTTTGGGGTTGAGGGGACATGTGGCAATGTACTATATTGCAAGTATAGCCCTAGCTAGTTTGGCTCAGTGGATAGAGGGTCGGCACAAGTGTGAACAACTAGGCGCTAAATTCTGCTTATTATTTCTGAAACATTAACTTGTTTAGGTTTCATGGACAAGCTGATGTTAAGTAGAGATAAGAAGTTGAACAATCTATTAGAGAAACACTTGGGACCTTAATTCATTTAAACCAGATATAAAGTCTAAATAAGATAATATTTTGAGAGCAACGTCAAAGGTTTTCATTCTTTGATTATCACAAATAATTTCTTTTAAAATTGCATCATATTTTTCACCTCTGGGAATTTTCAGGGACCCATAATTACTTCTTTTTGGTCAAAGTGAAAAATAAAAGGAAAAAAACTGCAGAATTAACGTGCATGCTCAGTTCCATTGATTAAACCTTCCCCAAGCACACTATCTACAGATACACTTGATCTTAACGACCCTGAATAATCCATTAAAGTTTACTGCATCAATTACCCACATATTAAATACTCCCTAAGTACATAACAGACTGTGAAAATCCAGACTAAGCCCTTACTGTTTGTTTTACCAATGATCTGTGGCTAATAGGTTGCATTTTCATTCCTAGTAGGATAATTCCAGATTCACTGAGGTGCACCCAGTACACACAGGTTTGCTGCATATCAGAGTCATCATGGTACATACAATAGTACAGATGCAACTCCTCTATGGAAATAGTTTATATTTGTAGCCTAACAACCATTGCAATTTACACAATCGTATTAAGAAATGGTTTTTAGAAAATTCTACTATAAAATAGGTACATATTCTTAGAGCATAGAGCCCTATAGAAAGGAAGTAAATTTGGACTTGTGCATCAGTGTCATGAAAAGGAGAGATGACTATATTCTTTTATGATTCATTATAATCTGAGTCAAGTCTAGGGCCACAGGAGATTAGACTGTGAGCTCTTCTGGGGAGAGATATCTTTTGTCTCAATAGTTCGCACAGGAACAGAAAAGAAACAAAACACACAGGCGTACAAAAAAGGTCTGCTAAAAAATGAATGGATAAGTAGAGCGACAGGCCAAGAAAGGGCAGCCTGTTTCTGACTTCTGTAGGCAACGAAGTGAAGAATGTTCTAGGAGTTAGGAGACCTGACTCCCAGGACCTCCGCTCTGTAATTTATCATCTGTGTGACCTTTGGTGAGAAATGTAAGCCTTCAGGGGCTTCTCATTCCTCACCTCTCAAATAAAGGACTTGGACAAACTGATTGCTAAGATCCCTTCCAGCTCATAAATTTAGTGATTACTTTGGTGGTTTGTTCACCAAGTTTATTTTCTTTATAGTCACATGCCTACATGAAAACCGTGGCATGCATTATTTTGAAGTTTTGATATTTCAAACCTTAAAATGGGGTTGGAGGATTTCAGAAACCTGTCCTAGATTTCCCAGTTTATTTATGCTTCTAAATAGTCACATGTAGACACATTCCAAATTCTTTTTCTGATTATACTGATCCTTATATGTGTCCTATAAACTCTTGAAAAAAGATATTTCCTTAAAATAAAAAGCTTAAGCCCAGCTGGTGTGGCTCAGTGGTTGAATGTCAACCCATGCACTAAGAGGTCATGGCTTGGATTCTGGGTTAAGACACACGTCTAGGTTGCAGGCTTGATCCCCAGCAGGGGGTGTGTAGGAGGCAGCTGATTTATGTTGATGTTTCTCTTTCATTGATGTTTCTATCTTTTCTCTCCCTCTCCCTTCCTCTTTCTCTAAAAGTCAATACAAAGATATTTAAAAAAATGAATGAAAAGCTTAAAATGGATTATTCCATTTAAAATTAAAATCCACAGTTTAATGTATTGATATTAACAGTAAAGGAAATAAAAAGAGGTCAAATATTGGGTTCATATTTAGTGAGAATAAAAATTAGTCCTCTGAGCAATCTCTAGCTGGTCACATGTGAGAACACAAGGTGCGATGTCACTGATTTGCAGCTGCATCACTGATAAAAAGTGCCCTCAATACAAATATTTAATCACCAACTCTCAATTTATTTTTTTCTCTCTCTCCCTCTCTCCCTGTCCCTCTGACTATCATATTCTTAGGGGAAAAATCTCTTTGGATTGGGCCTGAAAGTGGGACTACTGCTCTGTGGATCATGAAAGGAAGCTGATTTACATTTAAAAACCAAACTTTACGGATTCCCCAAAGCAACAAAACTTGACAGTCTTTCCTTCATTAAATTTCCCCCATATAAACTTCTAGCCTGAACTAAAATAACTCTGAGTCATCTCTTGATAGTTAGGTAACCTGAGGAATCAAGGTAAATGAGGGCTGACTAAATATTATATTTTCCAACTTCAGAGTTACTGCAATTACATTTATCCAATTATCCTGAAACTCATTCAGACATTAGGTGTTGATTTGTTTATGAAGTCAGCAACTGACAGCTGCTCCTGTCTCATTAGGCCCTGTTCTTATGTAAATGTCTCTCATAAAAACAAAATTAATTTTCATTGGGTAACAAATGCTCAGTTCACATACAATAAAATTTCTCTGAGCAGGTGTATACATATTAAATATTTCCACTCTAAGTTGCTCTACCTAGAATATTTTCTGAAGTTAACAGATCTATGATAATGCAGGGACCACATTTGCTTGTATGAGTTCAACTTATAGCTGCATATGCTTGAATCAAAACAGTAGGACAAAGATTTGCCAAAAGGAATACTGCTTCAGACTAAACTACACTCCCTTTCCCCAATGCTTGAGAAAAACATGCTATTTTCAGAAGTTTCAAATGAATATTATAAATAATATTATCAAGCATGCCAAGGAGAATAAATGAACTTTATCCTCATAGCAGAGCTTTTAAGCATTATAGATCCAAAGCAATGATAATAGCCAGTTGAACTTTTTTTGAAATATGGCAATAATGTTTAGTTTAAGTATTAGTCAGTAGAAATATTAAAATAAATACCTTATAGGGTTGTTTGCTTCCAAAAAATATTTTTACTTTCTTTACCCAGAAATTTGAAGAAAATTTGGAAAAGCAGAATTCAATTATCTAGTAGAATTCAATTATCTAGTAGAGTAATAATCTAGTAGATTTATTTTCTGTTTGCAAAAAGAGATGCTTTGTAATAAAACATCTCTTTAGTTCACTTAGGCATATTGAATTAAATTCCATTTAATTTTCCAACATTTAATGAGCACCACAACTACATAGCAGGCACTGTGTAAGAACAAAACAGTTAAGGGTCAATTAATATATTGCCTCATAAGTGTCTAATAAACATTGATGAGAATTGATCTTTTCTGACTACTATGCTAAAACTTTTAGCTCAGTGGTCTATCTTTTAAACTAAGAAATAACAATGCAATATACACTCTGAGTGTAAAATACTCTACAAAAAGGTTTTTTTTTAATTAAAAAATTTTAAATTGGTTTTAGAGAGCAGAAGGGAGAGAGAAAGAGAGAGAGAGAGAGAGAGAGAGAGAGAGAGAGAGAGAGAGAGAGGAGTGAGAGAGAGAGAAAGAAACATCCATCGGCTGCCTCCTGTATGTGCCCTGACATGGGATTGAGTGCATGGGACGATGCTCCAACCAACTAAGCCACACTGGCCAAGGCTGCAAAGTTTTTGCTTTTTTTTTTTTTAAATAAAAATAATACTTTTTGGAAATAGCTTAAATTACATTAATTAAAAATAATAGTTTATGGAGTGATGCCAGAAGAATGGTGGTGTGAGAGCTTCCTCTGCTCTCTCCCCTTGAAGTTGCAACAAGTTGAATAGCTAGAATTCATTCCTGCTCCACACACAGACACTGCTGAGAGATCCCATGCACTGAAACATCTGAAGGTATGCAAATCAGAGCAAACAGGGAAGGTGGGTACGGAGAAGAGCAGATGCTGGTGCCATGGAGGCAGCTGTGACCTCACTTGTCAGTCTCGAAAGAGGGGAGGAATCAGGTTGCTGCCTGTACTCGCTGCTGCCCCAAGGAACAGAGATACAGTGAGTGTTTGTGTGCTGCAGCTGAGCCCAGTGGAAGTGCACAGGTGCCATGGGGTTGTCTGGTGGCCCTACAACCCCCCAGAGCTAGAGTGGGTGTCAGGCTACAGAGCATATTATCTGCAGCCCTGAGAACCGGAGAGGCAGAAGCATTTTTCCCTGAGTGGTGGGCGCACCCTGTGACGGATGGGGATACAGGTGCGGCAGCGAAGGTCTAGCAGTGGTCATTGCTGAGAGGAGAACAAAGCCATAAATGCAGCGGCTGGCCTCTTACAGCTCACTTTACTCCAACCCACCCTTGGCTGCACTGCCAGCAGCTTCTGGTTGCAGAGGACAGCGTTGAGATTGGAATCCCATCACCCACCACATTCCCCCACGGGGTTGGTGCCCTGAGACTGAGGTGAACTGGTCATAGAGGAGATGCCCACCACCTCAGGGAACACAGGACATTTTCCACTGCCTACCAGAGACCCCAGAAGCCGGACAGTGTAATAGAAACTAAAACACTGCACTTCAGTGCCACCTTCTGGTAAACAAACAAACAAAAGGCTTATTCTTATCAACCTACTAGGGAAGTGCCTCTCTTACAAAAAAAGTGTATTTCATTCCCATAGATGCCCAGTCAACTTTGCAGTCCTGGCCAGTGTGGCTTAGTTGGTTGGAGCATCATCCCATGCACTCAAATGTGGTGAGTTCAATTCCCAGTCAGAACACATACAGGAGAATAACCAAGGTAATGAGGCAGCTCAGAAAGAATATAAAAAAATCTCCAGAAAATAAAGTTAAAGGCATGGACATAATGACAGAGAATTCAAGACTGCAGTTCTGAAAAAACCCAACGAGACACAAGAAAACACAGAGAAATAGTTTAATGAACCCAGAAAGAAAATCTATGATCAAAAGGAGGACTTTACCAAATGGACTGAAACTTTTACAACAAACAAATAGAAATTATGGAGCTCAAGAACTTAATAAAGAGATGAAGAATGAACCAGTGAGTTTAGGAAATAGAGCTGACCAGAAGGAGGAGAGAATTAGTGATATTAAATATAGAAATCTAGAAATTATGTAGATGGAAGAAGATATTTGAAAGCAATAAAAATGAAAGAACTCTATTATCCAGAGAACTATATAATTCTATAAGAGAGTGAAATATTAGAATAATGGGTACACCTGAAGGGGAAGAGAGAAGGAAACAGTCTATTCAAAGAAATAGTTGACAAGAAGGTCACAAATCAACAGAAAGAGCTGGATCCTTGAATCCAAGAAACAAACAGAACACCTACTAATTATCTCCATCCCAAAAGGCCTTCTCCAAAACACATTGTCAAAAATTAACTCAAAGAAGGAATTCTCAAGGCAGCCAGAAAAAAGAAGATGGTAACATATAAAGGAAATCCCATTAGATTATCATTGGATTTTTCAGCAGAAATTCTATAAGATAATGGAGTGGAATTAAATATTCAAATAATTGAAAAAAAAAGAAATTACCAGCCAAGATTAATATATCCAGCAAAGTTACCCTTTAGATATGAAGGAGAAATAAAGGCTTTTCTAGGAAAAACTACAAATATGTGGAAATTAAACAACATGCTACTAAATAACAACTGCAGTCAACGAAGAAATAAAAGAATAGATAAAAGATACATACAGAGAAATGAGAATGACAATATGACATATGCCTATCTCAAGAAACAATAAAAATCCCAAATAAAGAACCTAACATTACTTCTTCAAGAACTAGGAAAAGAACAAATGCAGTCCAAAGTAAACAGAAGGAAGAAAAAAAATTAGAGAAGAATTAAATAAAATAGAAAACAAAAAGACAATAAAAAATTAATGCAACAAAGAGCTGGTTCTTTGGAAAGATTAATAAAATTGACAAACCTCTGGCTAGAGGAGGAAAAAAGAGAAAAGACTCATATAAACAAAATCAGAAATGAAAGAGGAGAGGTCATCGTACTCATCATAGATAAAAAGGATCATACTACAATCCAATGAAAGACTATATGCCACAAAATTCACTAACCTCGAAGAAATGGACAAGTTCTTAGAAACATATAACCTTCCTAGACTGAATGATTAAGAACTGAATGAGGAAAATAAAACAATTATCAAAACCTCTCAAAAAAGTAATGCAAACCCCATGTAAATCCAAATGGCATTAAAAAAAAATTGTCATCTGATGATATGTTTTATTGATTTTAGAGAGAGTGAAAGGGAGAGGGAGAGAGAAAGAGAGAAACATTGATTGGTTGCCTCCCATATGTGAACCGACCAGGATTGAACCTGCAACCTGGGTATATGTCTTGACCAGGAATTGAACTCAACCCTTTGGTGCAGGGGATGATGATCCAACCAATGAAGCAACACTGGCTAGGGTCCATATGGCATTTTTAAAAGAAATAGAAAGAAAAAATAATCAAATTTGTATTTAACCATAAAAGACCCCGAATAACCAAAGCAATCTTGTGAAAAAGAAATGAAGTGGGAGGTATCACCTTCCTCACTTCAAATTATTCTACAAAGCAACAATAATCAAAACAGCATAATATTGGTAGAAAAACAGACACACAGATCAATGGAAAAGAATTGAGAATACAGAAATAAATCCACAAAGGAGCCAAAACCATACAATGGAGAAAAGAAAGCCTCTTTAATAAATAGTACTGGTGCCCTGGCAAATATTTCTCAGTGGTTAGAGCATTAATCTGCCAAAGAGTCATGGATGTAATCCCCAGACTCACATTGATGTTTCTCTCTCTCCTTCTCTCCTTTCTATTCTCTCTAAATATCCTTGAGTGAGGGTTAAAAAAACAGTGCTGGGAAAATTGGAAAGCCATATGCAAAAGAATGAAACTAGACTACTGTTTGTCACCACACACAAAAATGAACTCAAAATGGATCAAAGACCTAAATATAAGGCCTGAAACAATAAGTTACATAGAAGAAAACATAGGTACTAAACTTATAGACCTTGGACATTGAGAATTTTTATGAATTTGACTTCAAAAGAAAGGGAAGTAAAAGCAAGAATAAATGAATGGGACTATATATCAAAGTAAAAAGCTTTTGCACAGCAAAGAAACAGTAAAAACAACAACAACAACAACAACAACAACAAACAACAAAAAGGCTACCAACCGATTGTGAGAAGATATTTGAAAACAACAGCTCTGACAAGGAGTAATATCCAAAATTTAAAAAGAACTCATACAACTCAACACCTAACCAACAATATAATTAGAAAATGGGCAGAGAACCTAAACAGACACTTCTCCCAAGAAGATATACAAATGGCCAACATATATATGAAAAGATGCTCAACTTCATTAGCTATTAGGGAAATGCTAATCAAAACTGCAATGAAATACCACCTCAACCTATTAGAATGGCTATTACCAACAAGACAAGTAATAAGTATTGGAGAGGTTGTGAAGAAAAAGAAACCCTCATTTACTGTTGGTGGGAATGTAAACGCTTAAGTCATTATGGAAAACAGTACGGAGGTTCCTCAAAACAAAACAAAACAAAACAAAACAAAACAAAGCAGACCTCAGTATGGTGATTACCTGAGAAAGGAGGTGGGGAGAGGTAGAAGAGGATAAAGGAGGCATAAATGGTGATGGAAGGAGACTTGACTTTGGGTGGTGAACACACAATAAAATCTATAGATGATGTATTATAGAACTGTACACCTGAAATCTATATAATCAATATTGCCCCAATAAATTTAATTAAAAAATTTTAAAAACAGAATACAAAACAACAATTAAGAAGAGAGTTACCATATGACCTAACAATCCCTCTCTGGGTATCTATCCCCAAAATTTGCAGATATTTATTGGTAAAGATATATGTACCCCTATGTTCATTGCAGTGTTATTCCTGATGACCAAGACATGGAAATAACCTAAGTGTCCTTCAATATATGAGTAGGTAAAGAAGATTCTTTATGGAATACTACTCAGCCTTAAGAAATGATATAATACTGACATTTGTGACAACATGGATAGAACTTGAGAATATCATGCTAAGTGAAATAAATCAGACAGAAAAAGTCAAGATCTATATGATTTCACTCATGTGGGATATAGAACTAAAAGTAAAAAATGAATAAACAAGACAAACAAAAACTCATAGATACAGATAATAGTATGGTGGTTACCAGAGAGAAAGGGGTTTGGAGGAGGTAGAAAGGGTAAAGGGGGTCAAATACATGGTGATGAACACACAGTGCAATATACAGATGATGTATCAGAATTGTACACTTAGAACCTATATAATTTTATTAACCAATGTCACCCCAGTACATTTAATTAAAAAAGAATAGTTTATAATGTTTTGGGAAATGAAAAGACATCTCTAAAATATACTATTAATATTATCTTACCATCATAACTTTGAAATTGCACCCCACATATCAATGAACAAAAATTAGTGTGTTTTTTTTTAAATAATGAGGACAATATACTTAATGGTGAAATAGTAAAAAGAATAAACATTTGTAGCTTAGTACCAAGTTTGACCAGTATTTCAATTATTTAATGTGTTGTTTTTGTATCTTGATAGAAATACTTGGAATAGCATTGAAATGAAATACATCTTGATTATATTCCCAGCAGTAGACGTGAAAAAGTAGGATGTTAGAGAAAGAGGTAACTTGTTATGCAAAGCATGAATAGAGTATACAGAAAATGGCTCACAGTTGGATATAAAGAAATCTGTGGAAATCAAATTTCAAGCATCCCACTGACATAATGATGAATCTTTAAAAATCATCATGAAGGCATTCTTATATAATGCTGTAATTCAATCTTCAACTAAAGGTGGTATAATAATTCTAGGTTATTATCTAATCAATTTTTGTGTGTGTAGAGCCTAACTTTAATATAAAATAATCTTAGAAGGGTTTATTTAGCAATTTCCTCTTTACAAAAGGACTCTGGGAAGGCAGATACCATAAAAAAAAATAGAATCCCTGTCTCTTTTATGCTTTTTCTATTACACAAATCACAGAATCGTGTCTTAGAACTGTGAGGGACCTTTAAAATCAACTAATTAAACATCTTCATTACATTCATAAGGAATCAAGTCTGAAGAGGTTGTGAATAGTTAAAATCATGTGGTTAATTGGTCATTGGCAGAGACATACTGAGAACTCAGGCCTCCTAATTTTTAGTCCAAAGCTTGGGTGAGCTCGTCCTGACCCAGCGCTTTAAATAGTAAGCATAGCGTTTAACTCTTCAGCCCAAGCCTTGTTTCTGAGCTCTAGACTCATAAGTCCATTTCACTTCTTGACAGTTCTGCTTGGATAGATAAGCATCTCAAACTTCACATCACAAAAATAAAACTCTTTTTAAAAAGTATAGTTGGCATAAAATATTATGTTAGCTTCAGGTGTTGCACAACACGGCAATTCAGCATTACTATAGGGTGTTGCAAAAAATGTATACACACTTTAACAGCTGATCACTCGCTTAATTTTCACTCTTTTTCAGGTTTAACTGATTTGCAGTAATGGGTGAAGCCAGACTAAGATTTGAACAAAGAACATTTATTTCAAAGTGCCACTAGACGTTTTTATGGGGATACATAAAAGATAAAGTTTAACTTTCTCCCTAGTTCCTTAGGATTCTGCTTCCCAGGAAATGATTTGTACTGTTACTGAAAGAATGTGAATAGAAAAAAAAAGTATGTTAAGCTTTTGAAATAAAAAGTAGGGCTTTACAAAAAGAAAACAGCCTTTCAAACCCAAACTATCTTGACACAGAAGTTTTTCGATTCTTGCATCATGTCAAACATAAAGGAATGGGCTCACTGAGTTCTACCATAAAAACAAAGTTGGGGTAAAAAGGGAGGTCAGAAAAAGCTAGGACAGTTGGAAAACCAAATTTTCATGCATCTTGCCATTGTGCTCAACTTTTCTTCATATTCGAGTCATATTAACAGAGACAGTATAAGTTAATGTGACAGCCATATCTAAAAACGTCTCTCACCAGGTTTTCTGGGGGAGAAGCACGATGACTCTTCTCCACTGTGTGAACTCACTGGCATGGTAGATACTTGCTGATGTAAATTCCTGACAACTTGGCATACTTGGAAGGCATTCCTAAAAGAGAGTCAGGCATAAGTGAAAAAGAACTGGGAGAAACCTAACAACATAAAATTAACTATTTGCATTATGGATGCAATCCCTGATTTTTCCTTTTGTGAAGCTAAAATATTTGGGCAATAATTGAAATGAGATGGCACAATGGAATTAAAAGTCTTCCAAAACTCACATGTAAAAGTAGAAATTGATTAGGATCCATTTTTTGACCTTTTATCACAAAACTGGCATTTGGAAAAATTACCGTATTTTCCAGCGTATAAGACGACTTTTTAACCCAGGAAAATCTTATACGCCCAGGTGTCTTATACGCCGGAAAATACGGTATTCTATTCACTATGACATTTATGCATTTATAGCAATGTCAGATTATAAGTATGTATCCTATATAATAAAAGCCTAATATGCTAAGTGTCTAGTCAGCCGTTCAACCAATCAAAGCATAATATACTAATGACTAGTACCTCAGTGCGCGATTCAAAATCGTGCGGCGCCGACCACCCTCAAGTAGTCTGTCTGGCCCTGCCTTGCTCCCCAGGCCCTGCAGCAGCCACAGCCACTGCTGGCCCGGCCCTTGAAGCAGCCACGGCTGCTGCTGATCAGGCCCTCCCCCAGCTCAGGCGCAGAGGCCCCTGCCGCCCCACCCTGATGCTGCGCGCACAACCTCCTCCTGTCCGGTCGACCCGTTACGGCGTCCCCTTTAATTAGCATATTTCTCTATTATATATATAGATATGCTAAGGCCACTCAACCACTTGCTATGACGTGCATTGACCACCAGGGTGCAGACACTCCAACTGGTAGGTTAGCTTGCTACTGCGGTCTGGCAGATTGGGACTGAGCAAGATGGGCTGGACAGGCCCTGGAGCCCTCCTGCGGTCCCTCCCTGGCTGGCCAACCTCCCATGTCCCTCCCCAGCCCCAATCGTGCACCGGTGGGGTCCCTCGGCCTGGCCTGTGCCCTCTCACAATCCAGGACCCTTCAGGGGATATCAGAGAGCTGGTTTCAGCCCTATCCCACAGGCCAGGTCGAGGGATCCCACTGTTGCACTGGGCCTCTAGTGTATAAATAAGTACATTTTATTCTAAGAAACTGAATCTATGTATTTCGTTTTTGTTTTTAAAGGCAAGAGATAACATATTCTTAATAAGGTCTACCTATAGGTAAAGAGACTTCAAAACAGATGAAGACATGCTATAGGGAAAGAAGAAAAGACATGTTTATAGAGGGAGGGTTTGAAAATAATATTCAAAACACCATGCTAGAATAACCAGTCCTGAAGTTATGCCCACTTCTTTTTCATTTTCAATTACCCTTTAGCATTTGGCAGTGCAGAATGTGGCATCCTTATAATTTGCTGCTCACTTTATGTTAATTCTGTTATAAATAACATTGTTCCTTTTCAACCAAATCTAAACTTTTAGAATTGTAAATGCAAAAAGGAAGAGGCTACCTGTCTATTAACAAGCTTTAGAAAAAAAAAAGCTTACTTCTTGGACAAGGTGCCAGGTAAGGCCATGGTTGGTTGAATACTCCAGTTTCACCTGGTTGTCCATGTGTGGAGTGTATTTCTGGCCACAGCCCATGACCAGACTGAACTGAATCATATAGGATGCTCCTATCTGCATTGATTGGGTTTCCACATAGCGCATGCTTGAGGCAAGTTTAGAATCTCCTGTAAAACTGAAAGACAAGAGGGAAATCAGAAAATTTAAAACAGCAATGTATCAGGGAAAAAATTAAGCTCTTCAATTCATATGATACACCCAAATAGTTTCATTTTACATATTTAAACCATGCAAGTTCTAGAATGGCTTTCAGTAAATCTAGTAAATGTAATTTGAAACAATCTATATATTAAAATATTATAATATATATATATTTCTAAGTATATTTTTATTGATTTCAGAGAGGAAGGGAGAGGGAGAGAGATAGAAACATCAATGATAAGAGAGAAAGAATCATGACACCCCACACTGGGGACCGAGCCCACAACCCAGGCATGTGCCCTGACGGGGAATCGAACCGTGACCTCCTGGCTCACAGGTCAATGCTCAACCCTGAGCCATGTCGGCCATGCACAATACATAGTTTTTAAAAGTTAATACCTAGAGTTGTCAAATGTACTTGAAAATGGGTACTCAACTCACTCACATATTGCTCTTGAATATAAATCCTTTGACTCATCAAGCTCACTTCTTGGAATCTATTTTAGGAAATAATCCTAAATTCAAAGTCAATTTTATAAAATATGATGAGTATTGCTGGTTTAACTGAATATAGTAATTGGTAACTATTTCAATGTCAAACTATAGAGAAAATGGGATGCTGAAGTAAACGGGGATAGCCAGTATTTAAAATATTAATGAACATAATTAATAAAATCAACATGCATATGATAAAGTAAGTTAGAAAAAGCCACAAACTTATGCATAAAGAAAATTCACCAGAATATTTTCAGTGGCTGTGTTTGGTGGTGGGACACATTTTCACTGCAATTAATATGGGTCAATGTGCAAATTTTAGCACTATTACATAATAAAAGAAATCAACAGAGCAAAAATACTATTACACTATATAGGCACAAACTCGTCTATATACTTTAAAGTAGGCAAAAAAAAAAAAAAAAATCCCAAACGCATCTTCCTGTGCAAAATAAATGCTGCTTTTACCTTCAAGGGTTAAATACTCTCATACCCTTCATGAGAAAGGTAATTAGAGGCAGCCAACTAGGCTTCATTTGATTTGGTTACAAATAATTATGTTCACCATCAGCTCCTTGAAAATTCCTCCCTGCTGAGATGGTTTAGTGTCCTCTAAATCCTACAAAGAGACAGAAATGCTGTATTTTGTCTGCACCTAACTTTTGCATGGTCACAAATTAACCATGAACTTGGTTGAAGAGAGGAAGTGTGTGCTCTATGAGGTATCCTGAGCTTTTAAAGGCACCAAGACACAAAGAAAGAAACAAGATAAAAATTACATAAAAGGACAAGAGGCGAAATGAGAACAGATAAATAGTAACACAATTTTTACGTAGGATGAATCTCTCCACAGGCAGTTGTGGCAGATCCAGCTGCCATCCACAGTCTCTTTTCTTCTCCCCATTTACCTTCTAGGGATTGGTCTATGTCCACCAATGAGTTCTCACCAATGGGACATAAGTGGAGGATGCTAGGGGGATTTACTTATTCAGCTTTACTCTAAGCCTTTAACCGAACAATGAAAGGTTTAAGATTAAAGATACAGATGGACTTGGCTGGCATGTCCATTTGCCTGTTGCTCCTACATCTTCCTTTCTCCCCATCAGGGCAGCAGGCATCTTGTGACAAGAAGGGAACAAGCATGAAGATGGTGGTCTCTCAAAGGAAGTGGCAGAGGAGAGATGGAGAGGGCCTGGTCCCTGAGAGCCTGAGTGAGCTGCTTACCAGCCCTGTACCACATATCCTCGGTCTGCTTGTTACAAATGATAAATATGCCTCTTCCCTTTTGTTTATGTCATGGTCAGTCTTTTCTTGTTTTTGTTGTAACTTAGAACTGAATGCATGTCTAACCGCTACACCTGCCACACTTCATGGGACTGTCTGATACCTTTCCTGATGTCTTAATCTGAAGCAAAATAACACACAGAAAGCACAGATGCCTCTGCCTTAAATTCTTGACCATTCCCAGTACAAGCTCACTTGGCTGCTTACAAAGACTTGCTGAAAGCCAGTGATGTCAGGTCTATTTTTTCCCTTCTGAATTCTCTGATGTTCATACTCAGCAGAAGTTTTAGGGGAGAGAATTTCACTTAATGCCATTTTTAAATTTATAAAACTGTTCCTCTTTGCTGTTGGTCTAAGATATGTTTATAAAGGCAAAAATGAAGTTGAAGTTCTTCTGTTTTATAATTCTGATTTACTTATTCAGCTTTAATCTAAGCCTTTAACCAAACAATTAAAGGTTTAAGATTAAAGATACAGATGGACTTGGCTGGCATGTCCATTTGCCTGTTGCTCCTACATCTTCCTTTCTCCCAATCAGGGCAGCAGGAAAAAGAAATAGAAAAGAATAGTGCGCCCTAACCGGTTTGGCTCAGTGGATAGAACGTCGGGCTGCGGACAGAAGGGTCCCAGGTTCGATTCTGGTCAAGGACATGTACCTTGGTTGCAGGCACATCCCCAGTGGGGGGTGTACAGGAGGCAGCTGATCGATATTTCTCTCATCTATGTTTCTAACTCTTTATCCCCCTCCCTTCCTCTCTGTAAAAAAACACAAATCAATAAAATATATTTAAAAAAAAGAATAGAGCATATCTGCCTTTGGGATAGAAATTCTGGAGACAGAATGCTTTGGGAATCATGAGGTTTAGTTTTATTCATGTTGATTTGCAAGATAAAAAAATAAAGGAACAATAAAAAAGCTCCTGCATGAATTACAAGATCTAATGAGAGAATGGGGATCTCTTTCCACTAGGACAAGTGCTTTTTCATTCCCACCTCCAAGAAGGCGAGTAGGCTCTCTATTATGACCCGGTAAAATGGGTGACACCAGAATGTAACTCCCGTCTCCACAGTTCTTTCTATTCGTAGTCCACAGTACAGCTGCTTTGCCTCCCTCGCCCTTGCTTAGTCTCTATTGCCAAGGCTGTTTTCCTGACCAGGTTGGAAGCCTCTGCACATGGAGAGATCATGTCTCGTTCATCTGCGCATCCCCTAAAGCACTCACAGCCTGTGTACCTCACAGAAGCACTCGGTGTTGGTGTAGGGCATCCTGATTTTCCAACAGCTGGATTATCTTATTTGATCTTTGAGTCAAGACCATTTGGAAGACATCAGAGATCCTGAACATTGTGTTATGGAGAAGGAAAACTGAGAGGCGGAGTTGCTGTCCCCAGGGTCACACCCTTACTAAAAGCTAGAAACTAGGCCTTCTTATTCCTACTTCGATATCCTTTCCCTTATGTCATCAATGGCATGCCTGAGGAGGGCACTTAAAGAATGTTAAATAAAATGGACATATGAGAGAGGTCTCTCAATTGGGGTGAAGGCAGCTTTTACAAAACTGCAGTTACTTAAATGCTGTAATGAACACAGACAAGAGTTTGAGGTTATCCTCACTTAAAAAAACCACTCTGTATTTCCCCAGAGCCTCCTTCCCATCTCCAGAATAAAGGCTCTTTTACATGAAAGGCAGATACACATAACCAAAGCAGTGGGGGAATGCAGAGCTCATTTCCAGAGAAACATCAGAGCAACAAAAGCTGCTTTTGGTTCGATCCCATTCAGAAGATTCATCTGCAGAAGAACACGTGAATAAACCCAAGCCTCTCTAATATCATCTTTTTTTGGGTTTTGTTCTTGTAATCATTAAATAAATATTTACTGGAGTGGACAGAAAAACTTGTTGATATTGTGATTAATGGTATCATTTTTAACACATTTGTTATTTCTACAATATTATAGTCTCATAACAGAAATGACCGTATGATTTTAATGGATTATATAAATTTTACCTTTATTGGAAAAAACAATCTGACAATATAGAAGCATTTTTATAAGTAAAAATTTTCAATTCTACTACGTAGACATGACTGCTGCTAAAATCCTGGGTGCAAATACTTTCAGACTTTCTTCTGCTCACACATACATACACACTCGCTTTTCTTTCTTTTAAAAATAATTATAAAATCATAATAAACCTTCTCTCTTTTCTTTTTATAACAATTTAATTGCTATCTTTCCATGTGGTGAAGCACTGTCATTTTTAATGAATAAAAACAATCTCTAATTATGGAAATCTTTGGAGGTTGTTTCTACCTTTCACTGTTGTAAATAATAAGGCTTCTATAACATGCATATTTATGTATTTTGCATGCTTGTCCAATTATTTTCTTAGGATAAATTTCTAGAAGAAGACTTGCTTGGCCAAAGCAAATTTTAAAAATTAATACTTATTGCCAAGTTGCCCTCTAAAGAGCTTGTACCAAGTTACATTTACCAAGAACATTAACAATGACTGAGCTGCCAATTCTTACCACTTGTCAATACTGAACATTGACAACATTTTTAATCTAGCTACTCTATGCATATAGTCTTTTACTATACATTTCTCTGATTATTAAAGAAGCTAAAATGCTATACATGTTTATTGGCTATTGGCTATTGTGTGTGTGTGTGTGTGTGTGTGTGTGTGTGTGTGTGTGTGTGTGTGGTCTTTTCATGTACTTGGCCCATTTTTAAAATTCAGATTTATCTTTTTCTTACTTATTTGTAAGAGTTGTTCACATATTGGCATATATAGCCCGTCATCTATTACAAATATCTCCCCACTCCCAATTTGTTGTTAAATTTTGTTTTCAGTAAGCCCCTGTACTCCAACACAAGTTTAGAAATGTTCAGTGGTAGAATACGTGACCTTTACTTGGTGTCATGTTTTACTGGTATCTATTGAGATTGCCTCTGAGCCTAGTTCCCAATCACATTTTTTGAAAATGTCCAATGGACAGTGAAAGGAATATGTATATATTTTACCTGTAGGGTATACGTTTTTTCTTTATCTATTAAATCACCTTTGTCAATTACCTCCATATATCTGTCTAGATCCTCATTTATTTTTGGTTTGCTTGATCCATCAGGAACTTAACCACAACATTACTAGTAAGGTCACACTCTGAATTATGATGGGGGTAATTTTCCCTTTGTAATTCTAACACGCTTGCACTTTGCTCTGTTCTATGGCATTCAGTGTGTGGAGGGCTGAGTCTTCTCATTTCCCTATGGACTTCTATGCCCCACGGCACCACCTGTTCCTGGACTCTGGCCCCAGCTTCAGTCTGAAAGAGTTCAGTGGGGCCAGGGGTGAGGGAGCCACTTAACTTTCATTCATTCTAGTCTCATCAACACATTTTCTCCAACACCACTTCTTTCAGAAGCTCATTCAAGTTTCAAATGCCAAGAATGGCATTTTCTCTCTAATGTTACAATGCCTGGATTACCTCAGTGGGATTTCAGAGAGACAGTAAGTAAAACATGTGGGTTTAACATACAATGTTCTATGATAAGCTGATTTATTAATTTTCCTTTTGGCTTTCTTACTATATTCTCTCAACCAGTTTCTCAACTGAACTAATTCTCTATATAAGAAATTTCCAGATACCAAATTAAATTTATTACAGCTCTTTTCACTCACTTCATTCAATCTATAGCTTCAAACAAATTTGGAATTTCTGCACATAATCAATTTTGTCATGTATTTATTCAATACTTTGTTTAAAAAGTCCTTATTTACTTTGTTGAGTTGGCATTTGAAGATATTTTGCAGTACATGTAGTATTTGTCATTTATTTCAGGCTCCTTTTATACATTTGTCTCTGGCACCTGCTTTATTTTGCTTATCTTTACTATTCTTATTTAAAGTACATAGTTTATCTTCTTTGGGCTCTTCATTCTCATTTCCATTTTCTACAGTTTTTCAAGTCAGCACTACAATCTTACCTTAAGTTAGGTCTTCTTCTAGAAATTTATCCTAAGGAAATAACTGAACAAGCATGCAAAACACACCAACAAACTCTTAGGTTATTAATAAGCCTAAGTCGAGCTGCTTGGCTGCTGTTTATTCATCTTTTACAGAAAGCAGCCTCTTTGTGAACAAAACTCATAAAATTGAGCACCTAGCAGTTTTCTCTAATGGATCAGATAACTTCACATGTGGGAGGTAGAATTTGGTGTAATTTTTCACCAAAGTTAGAGATTCAGGCTGTTAGTACACAATGGCCATGACCACAAATGAGCACTGTCTTCTCTTTCTAGTGAGGTTACATGCACCTCCAGGGGCACTACTGCGGGACAGGTGGGTGGACCAGACTCTGCCAGGAGCCATAGAGTGTCTCCTCCATCTTTCATTAGGAGTCCACAGGCCCCTCGGCAGCTGCCACCAACCTTTTGTCTCCTGTGGAACTAGCCCAATTCTCCTGAAGTCTAGATGCAAGCAGCTAATTCCAATAACTTAAAAAAATATATAATTTTTAAGTTTATTAAAAAATTTTTAAAAATATTGTTGAAAGTATTACCTATATCCCCTTTTTCCTCCCATTGATCTCTTCTAGCCTGTCTCCACCCCTCTACCGCCGGCCCCAGGCCTTCACCACCCTATTATCTGTGTCCACGGGCTATGCATATATGCATATTTGTTGGTAAGATGCGATTATTTCAAATATTTCTGTCAATTTTCAATTGAGTCTTCCTTTGCCCACCTAACAGCATTTTTAGGAAATGTTTAGCAGTTGGAGTAAACTGTGTTTTAAAACAAAGGGAAATGTCTGCTGGGTAAAAGTGTGAATGGGGAGTTGGCACAGAGCAGTCGGCTGTGGCCACCAAAGAGAGAAGAAGGGAGAAAGGCAGTCAGAGGGACAGAGAGGGGACCTGCTGTCAGAGAGCGGAGAGTCTAAGGATCCAGGGGAAAAGAACTTCTTTCAACTCCTGTGGGCCTGCCAGTCTCTCGTCAGGAACCTGTGGGTGTGTACGAGTAGTTATATTGTCAGGGTCCCTTTTCACCAACGGTTACTTGAGAGGAGAAGAATCAGAGGAGCTTAGTTGTTTCTGTTAATAATTTCAACTCATCTCAGATTTTTTATTATCCAGAACCTCCTTACTCCTGTTACGCTTATGTTGCATCCACAGTAACTCCAGAATCAATTTTGGTTGACGTGAACTTGCTCAATCTACAGTTACACTCTTCATAATTACAACTTGCTTTTCAACATACTCCTGTTGTCTTGCTCCTCACTTCCTTTCAGAAAGGAACACACTGGTCCATGTAGTCAAGCCCAAAAGCCCTGACTGAAAATGTTTAGCATGGAAGAAGAGGTGTGGTCAGAGAGAAAAACCTGATCCTTCCGACTATGTGCAGCCAAGTTCATTATTTAGCACATACTCAAGCAGGGCCATTTAAAGACATTTATGGGACCTTGATACTTTTCATTTTAGAAACTTCATTCATATACCATAACATATTAAAATGCACTCCTCTCCCACATTAAATATGTACTTTTTGTTGCAAAAACTTTCAAGTGGATTTTACAATTTTGCCTTTAAGTTTTATTTGACTCCTAGTAATGCATCTATACTAATAAAAGGGTAATGTGCTAATTAGAATGGACGTCTTCCAGATGTCCTTCTGGACAAAGCTGCAGTGGCTGTGAGGGCCAAGGGCAGGCAGCCAAGGTGGCGGCTGCGAGGCCCAGGGCTCAGGCCTCGCATTCTCGATGGCTGGCAGTGGCAGCAGCAGTGAGGGGGCAATGGGGGCAGCACCTTCTCCTGATCAGCCAGTCTCCTCTCTCAGAGGGAGACCAGACTGTGGCTTAGACCTGCTCCCCATGGAAAGCGGGCCTAAGTCAGTAGGACATCCCCTGAGGGCTCCCAGACTTGTGAGAGGGGGCAGGCTGGGCTGAGGAACCCCCTACCCCCCAGTGCACAAATTTTCGTGCACCAGGCCTCTAGTGTAATATATATTTGGCTGTGATTCCTCAGCATACTCAAAAATTATTTCCAATACCATGAAATTTTGTGAATATTTAAATTTTGCAATGAATGGAGCTGATGTATGAGATGTCTTATAAATATCTAATTATCATTTATTAATTTTGTTTTTTAAATTTTCTTATCATTTTTGAGATAATATTCATTTTTCCAGTCCTTGGACTTTTTCTAGTCCCCTGGAAAGCTTAGTGTGTCCAAAACGACTAATGAAAGCACTATGCCCAAAATGGCCAATGAAAGAACTTTCTGGGAAGTGGCATAGTTAATGCAAAGGTGCTGAGAGAGGAAAGAGCTTGGCTTGCTGGAGTACAGAAGGACGACCAATGTGGTTGGGGTAGACTGCATGAAAGGGAGGAGGCAGGAGAGGCCGACTGGGCCAGATGACTGAGGGCCTACCATGGAGATTTTGTGAACCACTGTCCATAGAAAGGTAACTATCTCAGCGCATTCTATTTCTGTTTCAACAAGCCAGACATACTATGAATCTAAATAATCAAATGTAGATTTGTCTTATTACTTTGTTTACTGGTATGTTCTCTTACTTCTGTATTATCACTGAGCTACTTAGTCCAAACGAAAATTTTTAGGGAAATCTAACTTTGGAGAAATAAATGATACAAAAGTTAACTGTCTGAACATCAACAGGATATTAGTCTTGGAACATAGCCATTTTATCCATTCCTTTGGCAGCTCTTAAGACTTTGTCCTCCAATATATACCTTCAAGTGGTCCATTTCTCCACGGCCATCATCCTATTCCTAGCACCACCATAAGCACATGCCGATGACACTATTAGTTTCTGACCTGAGCTCCTTCTACTGCTTCTCCTATTACCCTCTACCATCTATTCTCTACATAGCAGCTACAATTACTTTGGAATATAAGTATGATCATATTATTCCTGAGTTCCCATAACACTTAGAATAAAATCCAAAATCTTTATATTGTTCTATACGGTCCTAATATAATCCTGTTCCTTGCCTGCCTCAGCATCTTTGTTCTTGCTGTTCTCTCTGCCTGTAAAGCTTTTCTTGCACACTTTCCCATGGTCGTCTATCATTATTCTGGTTTTTACTTTTATGCTTCCCAGGAGGGCTTCTTTCACCATTTTACCTAAAATAGTCTCACTCTCAACTTCTGCCACCCAACACTCCATTCCCTTATCTTCATAGCACTTACCAACATCTGAAATATTATTATGCACGTGCTTACTTGTTTATTGTCGTTATTCCCCTCTTGAATGTAACCTCTACAAAGGAATTTTCTATCTTCATCCCTAATGCCAGCTGCTACACCTCTGGCACAAATAGTGCCCATAGTGCAATCAATAAATAGTTGTGTATAAATTAGTTTAACAATGAATAAAAAAATTTCAGGTAATAAAATCCTCATGATGAAAGAGCCTAATAAATAGGCTTTATTTTAGAAAGTCCTTTATCAACCTATTTGGGGTTATATTCAATTGTAATTCCACTTTTATAGAGGCCCAGATACTGCAAATACTCTTTTCATAGTTGTTGGAAATAAAGAGTAAGTGACTTTTCAGTTTGTCACTCAATATATTTACATTATTTATCTGCTAAGCTGCCTAGAATAATCGCTTACTGTGAAATAACAGTTGAAGTGGCTCTTGGGAGCCAGCTCACCCCTACTCACTTCCTGTAGCATATAATTATTCATAGTAGCTTCATGATCCTTTGTATTATTGTGGTGTTAGTTATAATGCCTCCTCTTTCATTTCTGATTTTGTTTGTGTCCTCTCTTTTTTTCTGGGTAAGTCTAGCAAAAGTTTGTCTATTTTGTTTATCTTTTCATAAAACCAGCTGTTAGTTTAATGGATCTTTTGTATTATTTTTTTCCCATTTTTATTTCACTTATTTCCACTCTGATCTTTGTTATTTCCTTCCTTCTACCAACTTTGGGCTTAGTCTGTACTTCTTTATCTAGTTCCTTGAAGTATAAAGCTAGGTTGTTTTGAGATCCTTCTTCTGTCTTACTATAGGCATTTATCACTTTGAACTTCTCTCTTGTAACTGCTATAGCTCCATCCCATATGTTTGTTGGATTTCCACTGTTATATTGTATTTCCATTTTTATTTGTCTGAAGATATTTTTTATTTCTCTTTTGCTTTTCTTGACCCATTGGTTGTTCAGCAGCATGCTGTTTAATCTCCACATGTTTGTAAATTCTCTAGTTTTCTTCTTGTAATGATTTCTAGTTTCATACTATCATGGTTGCAAAAGTTGCTTGATATGATTTCAATCCTCTTACATTTACTAAGACTTGTTTTATGGCCTAAAATATGATCTATCCTGGAGAATGTGCCATGTGCACTTGAGAAGAATATGTTCTGCTGCTTTTGGATGGAATGCTCTGTAACACCTGTTAAGTTCACCTGGTTGAACATGTTGCTTAAGTACAATATTTCCTTACTGATATTCTACTGGGATGATCTACCCATTATTGGAAGTGAGGTATTAATATTGTATTGCTGTCTATTTCTCCCTTCAGGTCCGTTTTATATATTTAGGTGCTCCTATGTTGGGTGCATAGATATTAATAAATGTTATATCCTCTTGTTGAATTGACCCCTTTATCATTATGTAATGATCTCTGTGTCTTATTACAGTTTTTGGCTGAAATACTATTTTGTCTGATATAAGTATAGCTACCCCTGCTTTCTTTTGGCTTGCATTTGAGTGGACTATCTTTTTCCATACCTTTACTTTGAGTCTGAGTGTGTTCTTAAAGTTGAAGTGAGTCTATCATAGGCAGCATATAGTTGGGTCTTGTTTTTTTAATTTAATTTTACTCCATTCAGCCAATCCATGTCTTTTAATTGAAAATTCCGTCCATTTACATTTAAAGTAATTTTTGATAGGTATGGACTAACTATTGCCATTTTGTTAATAGTTTTCTGGCTGTTTTGCAATTCTTTTTTTTTATTTTCTTCTCCGCTTGCTCATTTCCTTTGTGATTTGATGATTTTCTGTAGTAGTGTGCTTAGATTCCTTTCTCTTTATAATTTTCTATCTACTATAGGTTTTTGCTTTGTGCTTACGAGGAGGCTTATAATTATAGTACTCTATTTTAAGCTGATAAGAACTTAAGATTGAATGCATACTAAAGCTCTATATTTTTACCCCTCCCCCTGACATTTTATGATTTTGATGTCACAATTTACATTTTTACCCTGCATATCTATTAACAAATTATTTTAGTTACAGTTGTTTTTAGTGCTTTTGTCTTTTTAACCTTCATACTATATTTTTAAGTGATTTACCCACCACCATTACAATATTAGAGTATTCTGAATTTAACTAAAATTTACCTTTACCAGTGAGATTTACACTTTCATATGTTTTCCTGTTACTAATTAGTGCCCTATTTTTCAACTTGAAAACTTCCTTTAACATTTCTTGTAAAGTCCATCTAGTGTGTTGAAATTCTTTAGCTTTGGCTTATCTGGAAAACTCTTTATCTCTTGTACTAAAACCAACCCCAAATACTAATATGCTAAAACAACCATCTGTCAACAGTTGTACACATCTTGAAATAAAACCTTACATAATACAACTACAATGTCCTTTTCACCTCTGTACCTAGCTAGTCTATTAGATAGGACAGAGGAATGTAAATGTCCCTTGGTATTATCACTAATAATATTAGATGATACTATATAATAAAGAGGCAATATGCAAATTGACCATCACACCCTACAAGATGGTTGCCTATGACCAGTCCACCAGGGAGGTTAGTGAGGGATGACAAAACGACTGAACAGCAGGCTGCGTGGGGCAACCAGGCCAGCGAGGGGGCCATGAGGAGCAACCAGGCTGGGAGAAAGGGAAGTTGGGGGTGACCAGGCTGGCGGGGGGGGGCAGTTAGGGGCTACCAGACTGGCAGAGGGGGGCAGTTAGGGGCGACCAGGCTGGCATGGGGGGGTGCAGTTGGGGGTCACCAGGCCAGCTGGGGAGGCAGTTGTGGGTGATTAGGCCGGCGGCGGGGGAGGGGGACAGTTGGGGTCAACCAGGCAGGCAGAGGGGGCAGTAAGGGGTGACAAGGCTGGTGGGGAGGGGGAAGTTGGGGGCAACCTGGCCAGCAGTGGGGGGCAGTTAGGGGCAACCAGGCCAGCAGGGGCGGGCAGTTAGGGGAGATCAGGCTGGCACACAAAGGCAGTGAGGGGCGATCAGGCCAGCAAGGGGGGGCAGTTAGGGGTGACCAGGCAGGCAGGCAGGCAGGTGAGCGATTAGGATCCAGCTGTCCAGGATTGTGAGAGGGATGTCCTGTGGGATCGGGCCTAAACTGGCAGTTGGACATCCCCTGAGGGGTCCCAGATTGGAGAGGGTGCAGGCTGGGCTGAGAAGACCCCCCCCCCCCGTGCATGAATTTCATGCACTGGGCCTCTAGTCTTTAATAAATCTCCACATTAAAAGTATTCCCTTAGTGATCTTAGAATATATGTAAGAGATTTTAGACTATTTTTAGAATATAAAGTAGAGATTCTGATTTCAGATACTGTGTATGGAAGAAAAGTACTACAAATAATTAAAAACAATTCATTTCTCCACAGAAAAACATGCTCCAAGATGATACATTGTAAAGTGATTTATAGCATATTGACTGTGGTTCTTCTAATGAAAAAGTAATTGTACAAGTTTTCCCTGGAGAATATTCTCAGTAACAACAATCCATGCTCATGGAAAATCATGAGTTAGAAAATGAGAACCAAATGAACTCACAGCTGGGAAAAGCCAACAATAATTAATTTAACACCAGCTATCTGTAGGAGACATGTATACATTTCAAAATTTCTCTTGAGAGAAACAAGGTTATTGAAGGGCACAGACCACTAATTTATTAACATGTTCAAAGAATTTTTTCTTAATAAGATAATATACTCCAAAGGTTTTGCATTAAAAAATAATTTGTTTTAGGGCTAGGAAGTTATGATAAATAGTTGGTCAATACCATCATTTGAATTTTAATATTATAGCAAAGTGAGTTCACATTGAACTTGGACAATATGTTCCTCAACAGTAGTAGAGAGAAAACAGTGTCATTAAAAGGGGCTTTATGCTGATTCATTGGCTAAGAAAATGGGAACAGTTTGAGGTCTTCCATGTTGTTTCATTTTAATAAGCAGCAAGCATTTTTCATGTTCTTATTAAAGTGGTTAATGTCTTTCTCTAGTCTCATTATCACTGCCAGAGTATACTCTCTGTTGTTTCTTAACTAGGACAATTCCTTTTCATTTCAGAGAAGATCAGAAAGTCAAATCTGATTGCTCACATGTGGTTGTTAATAAAACTCCTATTGTGCTGCTCAAGGTTCCCATGGGGATTGTACACTTATTTATATTTTCTTATGGTTTTCTATAATTATTGTGATTGTACTTTCACAAAGTAAATGTATCTCCACCAATTAAAGCAGTGGTGGGTTAAGAATATTCATCAGACTTGTGTGAAAGGATATTGTTCTTAGGGTTTGATCAAAGCATATAAATTAAACTGCTGTTATCATGCATTCAACCCAAGTGTTAAATTAAAATGCTCAGCAACTTTGGAGTTTATTTAAGCTGATGTTAACTATTTCTGAAAATAAACATGATACAGGACTTGCATTCCTGATATGACTCTTTGTTGTATTAAAAGTGGTGGAAAAAACAACTACATTACTCTTGGGGGATATAGTTTTATGGTATATGACCAACTTGATTACTGTTAATTCAGGTCAATTTAAAATTTCAAAATCATAAAATTCCAAAAACCTCATTTTGGTTTATATCTTTGTATGTCATTTGCTTCACCCCTTTATTATTTTTTTGAAGGCTCCAGGATTAAAAAAAAGAATATACATGAAAACAAGCAGCTGAGGCTATCAACTAGAGAAAACACGGTCGCTTTTCCTATTTTGTTGCATAGAAATTTCATTGTATCTAGTCTGACAGTGCTTGCAGCAGAAGTGATCAGCAGTACTTCCATTCCATTAGCTGTCATTCTGATGCTAGACTTTTAGCCTGCTGTGTGCGAGATGGGACTGTCCCTACACAATCCCCATCAAAGGTAATTTTCTGTGCAATGGTGTGTGAAATTTACCTCTAATTATGATAAGGTCACTGATGGGTTACTTATGATATGCTCTCTGGAGACAACTGTGGTGAATGGCTTTCGGCAAGCTTCATCTGGAGAAATTAAATTGGTTTGACCATGACTCAGTAGATGGTAAAAGTCTCTTAGAAAATTCTTCCTCAATCATGTTTAAAGTTCTAAAGAAACCCAGAGAGAGAGAGAGAGAGAGAGAGAGAGAGAGAGAGAGAGAGAGAGAGCAGAATGCATAGTGGTGAAGGCTATGGGTTTTGGAATTAAGCAGACTTGAGTTTTAATCCAGGATTTCTGGGCGTAGAAGGCCCAGTGTGACCTGGCCTATGCACATCTCTTGGCTTGTATTCCTCACATTCGCTACCTGGGCTCAATCACCATTGGCTTCCTTCCTGATCCTCGAACATGCCACGGCCACTCTTGTTCTGGAGACTTTAACCACAAAGTTTCCCGCAGTTAGACTGCTCTTCCTTCAGATATTCACGTGTGTGGAGCTTCCTTGTTCTTCCACTTTCTAAGCCGTGGAATGTATCATATCCACTATTTGAACGATATGAACATGGCCTCCTCCTCTCTATTTAAAGCAGCCAACCCCTGTCTAATTAATCACTGTTGTGTCATCCTATTATTATTCTTGAAGTTCTAATCGTAGCCTTAAATTATTTATTTACTGCTTAACATATAATTAAGTTTAATTAATGTATAATTAAGTTTGCATATGAACATGGAGGAGATATCTAAGAACGAAAGGTATCTTGACTAAGACACACCACAATCTTGAAACCCCACTGATATTAACCAGATGAGTTAATATGGCTGATAAAATGGATTAAAAAGGAGATCCACATTAACAAATTAAGATGGAAAATCTTCTTGGACTTGATGAAAGCATAAAAATAGAACTAATTATTGTTTTATTAAAATAGCATTAGAGAGATTTCACATTTCACTATGATTATGGAGGGTCTCCATGAAGGGAGAATGTTATTCACTTTAGTTATTAACACTTATTGAGGAAAGTTTTTATATTTAATGGTGGTAAATAAAAATGAGATGAATAAATATGGTGAAATTTTGTATTTATTTAAACCTATCAGTTTTTTTGGGTCCTCCTTCCAAAGATAGCTTACTTGTAGACATAATAACGACTTTCAAATGATTCATGTTCAGTAAATATTTGTCAACAAATGACTAAGTGCTAGCTGCACTGGAAGATCCTCCTTATGTTCTAATCCTCAATGCAAATTGTAACAACAAGAACAAAGATGAAGTCCTTACCACAGGGTCCAGTCATGGCCACAGTATGGCTGAACATTTCCCAGGTAGAATCCCAGAGACTGAGTGACCTCCACAAGATTGGTAAAGTCAAGACTAATGCTGTTGAAAAGAACAGATGTCATGATAATCTCATCGATAGCCCATACATCTTCTCCTTGGGAAGAATGATACGGTTGCCACCATCTGAACTGAATTCCAAACTGTCTTGCATCATCTGGTAATTCTACGGAGATTATTCTAAAGGAGAAAAAGTAAAAAATTTTATGTTACTCTGACATCTTAAAATACAAACACGTATAGCAGAATTCTTTTTTCTGCTGTATAGTATTTTTAAACAGTTTTCTTCCACTATTACAAATATTCTTCTGAAATTTCCAATTTTCCTGCCTGACTCCAACAAAATCTTCTAAACACTTTTAAGAATCTAAAAAAAAAATGTGACTTTTGTTTCACTCATCTGATCTCAGAAAAGCTAAGTCAGTAAAACACAGTTCTCAAAGTGGCAGGATTCGTCTCAGTCTGCTAAAGGATTTATTTATTTATTTATTTAAAATATATTTTAATGATTTTTTACAGAGAGGAAGGGAGAGGGATAGAGAGTTAGAAACATTGATGAGAGAGAAACATCGATCAGCTGCCTCCTGCACACTCCCCACTGGGTATGTGCCCGCAACCAAGGTACATTCCCTTGACCGGAATCAAACCTGGGACCCTTGAGTCCACAGGCCGACGCTCTATCCACTGAGCCAAACCAGTTAGTGCTGCTAAAGGATTTATGGCAGCTTGTTACACGCATTAGAGTTTGGGGCTGGTTGAACCATGGCACTTCCTTATTCCCATGAGTGTAGCATAGTGTGCAAGGTCACTTGCTGTGTCATGGTGGCTATGACAACAAACCTTTACCTGACAAATGGAGAAGAAAATTAAGAATAATATCTAATTTCCAGGAGCAATTATTGTACACAGCAGCAGGAACCATACATTAATTGTCACTGCAATGACATCTGCTTGAAAGCTCCATAAATCACAGTGCCATGCTGCTCACACGCATACACAAGGTGAGATGTGAAGCAAATGGCAAATGGAACATTTGTCTCCCATCAATGTGCAATTAAACACCAGGAGAGGTGTTTGCAGTAAATGCACAGTGAAGGCACTGAGTCTTTCTTTAGTGAGCAAAGAAAAACTCTCAAGACAGTGACAGTTGGATAACTTAGAAATAAATTATTAAAAATTTTTAATGTCTGTGTGGTTTACTAAGAAATTAGATTGATTTTAATATTTGCATTATGTTATCTTTAGTTATTGCATAAAGAAACTTTAAATCACATATTGGAAATGTAATGTTTTAAACACTAAAAGTTATTAAAAGTATCTATAGTCCCTTTAAATAACTTGTACATGGAAATATGGGTAGAATAACATGACTATCATCATTGATTACATAAACTACTAGTAAGAAACTGGTAGGACTTTTTGCAATGTTAGAAAACATACCTTTTAAATAATGAAAAATCAATATTCAAATACAGGAATATAAATTAAAAAACAGTTCTCAGGCTAACACACATAGCTATAATATGTTTATGGTTTTTAAATACTTTACACAGTCTGCTGAGTAATTTTTCTAAATATTCATTTGTTTATTAAATAAGTATATTATTAATATTAATATACCAAAAACATAAAAAATAAACCAAAACTATATTTAGACTGGATCAACAGTGAAAATATGATTTAATTGAATAATTTAATTTAATTAGCAATTATTAAAAATTATAATTTTCCTTTATATTAATAATTTTAAAAACAATTGCTATTCTCTCTGATGAAAATAAATATAATTTTAAAAAATAACTGAAAAGTGGAATTTCTCAGGAAACTTTATAGGAAAATAAAGTGCATATTTATGTACTAGAGGCCCGATGCACGAATTCGTGCACAGGTGCGGTTCCTCGGCCTGGCTGGCGATTGGGGCCAATTGGGGCCATCTCACCCAATCCCAATCGCAGCCTCGGGAGGTTGGCCGGCCAGAGGGAGAGGCTGTGGGAGGTTGGGCGGCTACAGAATTTTGGCTGTGGGAGTTCAGTGACCACCAAGGGGCAGCTCCTGTGTTGAGCATCTGCCCCCTGGTGGACAGTGCGCATTATAGTGAATAGTCGACTGGTCAATCTGGTGGTTTGGTCATGATGGTTGCTTAGGCTTTTATATGTATACTAGTGGCCTGGTGGACAAAATTTGTGCACGAGGGGGGGTGGGTCTCTTAGCCTGTCCTGAACCCTCTCCAATCTGGGACCCCTCGGGGAATATCTGACCCTAAACCGGCAGTCAGACATCCCTCTTGCAATCCAGGACCTCTGGCTCCTAACTGCTCACCTGCCTGCCTACCTGATCGCCCCTAACCACTCTGCCTGCCGGCCTGATCACCCTCAACTGCCTCCCCCCGCCCTCCGGCTTGCTTGCCCACAACTTCCCCCCTGCTAGCCTGCTTGCCCACAACTGCTCCCCCTCGCTGGCCTGATTGCCCCCAACTGTCCTCCTGCCAGCCTGATAGCCCCCTACTGCTCCCCCCTGTTGGCCTGATCACCCACAACTGCCCCCCCTGACAGCCTGATCTCCCCCAACTGCCCCCCCATGCCAACCTGCTTGCCCCCAACTGCCCCCTTGCTGGTCTGCTTGCTCCCAACTGCCCCCCATGCCAGCCTGCTTGCCCCCAACTGCCCCCCTGCTGACCTGCTTGCCCCCAAAAGTGCCCCCCTGCTGGCCTAATTGCCCCCAATGCCCCTGCTGCTAGCCTGATCACCCCTCAGCCCTATCACCATGGCTTTGTCCGGAAGGATGTCCGGAAGGTCTCCTGGAAGATCTCCCGGTCTAATTAGCATATTAGTATTTAATTAGTATAGACTAGTAGATATGATAATGTAATTGAAATGACCAATATTTTCTCTGGCAGAGATATTAAGACTGTGGTCTATAACCAGACTCTTGGGGAGATACTAAACTTCTATGTGGCTCAGCATCTTCAGCTATGAAGTTGGGATAATATCCTTATGGCAGAGTCAGTTTTTCACTATTGTGTCCTAGCACCTAGAACAGTACCTGGCATAAGGATTTAAATTCTTGCTGTGAGAATGAACTACTATTATCAGCGTACCCTAATAGAGATTTGAATACAGAGGCAGCTTTTTAGTGACAATGCCAGGATCTAGACCTGGGCAGCCTGGCTCTAGAGTCTGTGCTCTCGACTTTTACTTCATATCTTGGGGTAGGGTGGCAGATTGCTTTCACCACTCTATGCATATTACAGGGGCTGGTTAGAATAGCTATGGAACCATTTGATTGGAAAATTCCTAGAAGAGAGCCCAGGAACTTAGGTTAACTTTCTGTATCAATCTTCCTTTTTAAAGTAGATACTAAGTTCATATCCTATATAATAAAGAGGTAATATGCCAATTGACCATCCCTCCAACACACAAGATGGCCGCCCCCATGTGGACACAAGATGGCCACCACAAGATGGCTGGCAGGGGAGGGCAATTGTGGGTGATCAGACCAGCAGGGGAGGGCAGTTGGGATGGACCAGGCCTGCAGGGGAGGGCAGTTGGGGGCAATCAGGCCAGCAGGGGAGGGCAGTTGGGAGGGACCAGGCCTACAAGGGAGGGCAGTTGGGGGTGATCAGGCCTGCAAGGGAGGGCAGTTAGGGGTGACCAGACCAGCAGGGGAGGGCAGTTAGGGGCAATCGGGCCAGTAGGGGAGGTCAGTTAGGGGTGACCAGGCCGACAGGGAAGGGCAGTTGGGGGGAATCAGGCCTGCAAGGGAGGGCAGGTAGGGGCAATCAGGCTGGCAGGAGAGCAGTTAGGCATCGATCAGGCTGGCAGGGGAGTGGTTAGGTGTTGATCAGGCTAGCAGGCAGAAGCAGTTAGGGGCAATTAGGCAGGCAGGCAGGTGAGCGGTTGGGAGCCAGCAGTCCTGGATTGTGAGATGGATGTCCGACTGCCTGTTTAGGCCTGATCTCACAGGGCAGTCGGACATCCCTCAAGGAGTCCCAGATTGGAGAGGGTGCAGGCTGGGCTGAGGGACACACACCCCAATGCATGAATTTCATGCACCGGGCCTCTAGTATTTCTTACAATAAAATATAATAGTCAAAATAAAATAACATTAGGCTTCATAATAATTTTAGAATATAAGAACAAGCCCCAAAATTAAGAAAAATGCAGAATAAGAAAAGAAATATATAGAATAACTTTAGTCTCATCAGTGATACAAAGCTTAACATTAATAAAAATACCAATTATTTCACAAGACATCATAATCAGTTTGAATTAAAAGATTAACTAAAATATATTCACAGACTCTCAATTTTATAAATAACAAGCACATAGAGTTCTTTTATTTACTGAATGAATCATAGGCAAGCAAATTATTAGAAATTGGCTAGGAGTAGTAATGGTTAGCCAATTAACATATCTAATTTATAGATCATACTTCATTTTCAAACAACCATGACAGAAAGGAACAATATGGAATTCAGAGCAATTACAGGCAGCACATTATGCTGAAGAAAATACAGCAATGGCTAACGGCATCAAGATATATTTAACTTTCTTGTGAAGAATTTATGTGGTTTGTATTACTTATCACATAAGATATAATTTAGCATTTAGAATATATCAAATTCCACTTCTGTCAATCACCTTTTATTAATATTTGTAAGAGAGAGGGGGAGGGAAGAAGAGTCTCAGACAGGGGTACATATATAGAAAATGAAAGTGTTCTCCCCTCTTCTTGAAAGAAAATCTCCATTCTGATCTTAATCTTTCAAGCTATGCACATACCTAATGCTGAAGAGCCACCTTGGTCCTGCTTAGAAGAAAAATGCTGCTGTCAAGTGGCAGGCAAGATTAAATGCACCTTTGCAATAGCACATTAAATGTGTAATTATTTTTCATATCAACAAAGATTAATTTAATTTCATGATATAGATTGATTACTGAATTTTGGAGCTGTCCATCCTTGTTAGAAAAAATTGTGCTTTAGGCCAAGTTAACTTAGGGTGGTGACCTTTTTTCATGTTTTCATCGTTATTATTATCACGTTGATTTAAAATTTTCTTTTAATGTTCACTGTGGAGAGCCTATGAAATGTTTCTTTTGTATTCATATGTGTCTACTGAGTGAGAAAGTTGAGTTTAGCCTTACATTTACCTTTAAAGGAAAATATCCAATACATCTGGTATGTTCTTAAAATTTTATATAGTGTTTATAATTCATAATAGTTGTTAACTATAACCTCTGATACATGCTACTTTATTTTCCATGAAAATAAAAGTTCTCATCAATTAGTAAATCCTTAATTCTGGAAACAGCCCTATGAAAAATGCTCAGGTTTGCCCGACCAGCATGGCTCAGTGGTTGAGTGTCGACCTATGAACCTGGAGTTACTGTTCAATTCCCGGTCAGGACACATGCCCAGGTTGCGGGCTTGATCCCCCAATGGGGGGCATGCAGGAAGCAGCCGATCAATGATTCTCTCTCATTATTGATGTTTCTCTCTCTCTCTCTCCTCTCCCTTCCTCTCTAAAATCAATAAAAAATATTTTTAAAAAATGCTCAAGTATGTCAAAGCTATCATCAGTGCTCCTGCCAGTTGCCACGGTGCCCACACGAACCTCAGTGCCCACAGCCTCAGTCTTTTTCACATCTCCCCATGATCCGCATGGACTTCAAGGAGTGAGTTCTTTATATCTGACTGGGAATGTAAGCCACAGTGTTAACCTCTTACAATGGTATTTTCACTTTCTCATCCTACTCTTTTCCTGATATTTTAAAGGAATTCCAGTGAGCAGATTAATAAATGTTCTGAAAGGGATGAAGATGATTTGGACATCTCTGAAATTGTACCACTTATAGTGGTTACTACTCAGCTTTAAGTGAAACTTAAGTCTCACAACTGTGACTTATAGATTGTGAAATACATAAGCTAAAGAAAAATAGAAGGAGCGTAAAGAAGGGACTTAAGTTATATCCTCACACTCCACCTTTGCCAGGGACTCTATACATGCTAGAAAAATTAATTTATATTCATTTCTTAATTATAGTACAAATTTATTGATCATATTTTATGAGTTATTATTTCATATGATTTATTATAAGATACTGTAATACTGTATTGCTATCAAATATTCATCAATAGCATTTATAATTCAGTATTATATTAAAATCATATTTAATAGTTTGCACTATAGTTAAATGAGAAAAATAGTATTAAGTATTTTTCTCTTTCCTAGGCATCAAATTATTTCTCTTATATGCACATTTCAAAATATGAGAATAAATTTCTCCAAATTTATTGGGTTAGAAGAATGTAGCTTGCTAATTTTTCATTTTAAGATTCATCAATCTTTGTCCTCACCATCTTGCAGTGAAAAAATATCTGGAATCTTACACCATTTGAATGAAGATTTCCTCAGGAAAGAGCAATTACTCTAACTATTTTTTCCAAATGATTTGCAACATACCTGGGCTCATGATAGTTGAGATATGAGTAGTGCTCCAAGAGTTTCCAAGTTATCCCATTATCATAAGAATAATGCAGTAACACTCCTTCCCCGGGCTGGTCAGGGGCTTTGCATGTGCTCAGAACAGACTTGCTCCCCAGCCTCAATGTGAACTGAAGAAACCTAGACATGAATTGTCTATAATTAGTGTGTGTACAAACATTTTTAATCATAATGCTCATCTTGGTTTATAAAGAATTTCAAACAAATTTAAATGAACTACCCCAAAGCTGTAGGTTTCCACTCATCCCTCTTTTATAAAATGTGATTTCACTGTGAGATGTATGAATATGTGTAGAAGATAAGGTCAACACACCTGCTTTATATACAGATACATATGTACAAATATAACTGTATATTTATACATATCTGTATCCTATGACTTGTGTATGTACACTTAAAATGCCAATCATTCCTTTACTGCATTATTTATTAAGCACTGGGGGAAGGGACAATGTAAATCTAATCAGCCTCTGCAAGCTGTCAAATAAATAAAACTACATAAATAATTAACTAGTCCTTGGCTTGAGAACACAGTTTTGATGCCAACATTTCATATTTTTAAGACTCTAGTCAGTCATTAGTATCTTAAAGTCATCAGTGAGCTTTTTAGTTTATTTGAAACTAGGGCAAATTAACCCTATATGAACTCCCTCTCATCCTGGTTTTAAATGAGAATATGTATATATCAGCAAAAATAAATAAATAATAGAAAATTAATAGGTCTAAATTCAAACATTATTATCTGGTTTCAGCATGTATTCCACCCTGCCTTCACTCACCTGGATTGTGAGCTGTCAAGGAAAGATGTAATTAGCTGACGCCTCCCATCTTTGTTGAAAACCAGGGCCTTACCACTGGCCAGGACACCACAGCCAAAGCTGACTTCAGCACCACGGATAGAGTAAAAGTTATGGTAAGAGGAGAGCCGGGAACTGCCAAAGCTTTCAGAAATAAACATTGGGAATGTCTGGGATGCCATCTCGCAAGCTGGGCCAGAAAATCCAGGGTCACACCTGAAAGAGAGCCCATGAAATTAAATCTTAAACTGTTGGTCCTTTCAGAGCTTCCTGAATCTGCCCTGGGGAGGAGGAAGTCCAGAGGCCAGAATTTGATTGAGTGGTAGGCAAGGCTCATTAGTCTTTGGAGAATTCGGAATCAGAAGACTTGGTAAGGGCAGACTGTGAACATTAACAGAAGAACACACACTTTGCATAGCTCCGCTGTAAAAAGCTTATAATTTAAAACAATAACTCAGCACTCACCTTCAACCAATGCCAGCAATTTATCTTCAAATAGATCTATGTTTTTGCACATTTACAATTTAAAATCTTTGTCAAAGGCATATACTTTTATCTATAATTATGTTCACTTGTAAAAAAAACAACATAAACAAAATGCTTCTATAAGATATCTAGAATAAATTTCCTTTAAGAACAAGTGTAAACATACATATTATATTTGTGACGGGAATTATTTGAAAAAGATTGGAAATAAATGTATCCTTAACTATTTCAAACTTAGATTGGCATTTTAAAGGAAATGCTTACACCCTTGACCTAGATAGATGTCTTTTGCAGAACTGTGTTGACTCTCAGTGGAATCCCAAATTAGTAGTGCTTCAAGGAAAAGAGAAAAAAAAAAAACCCACAACAACCTGCCTGCTGCCATGTAAGAATACACTGCTTATGTTAGCTGACTAGAATATGTATGGAACTCCCTGAGCCTTTTACCAGTGAAAAAACTCATCCCAGAAGACTCAACAATTGAATTCAGAACTTTTTTATATTTAAGGAAATTTACTTATCAGGAATTAGTTTCAAACCCTTTATTTTTATTTATTATTTCTTTCTTACTATATTTACTATGTAGCCAGCCCATTACAAAATTAAATTGGTGTCTTTTGGGGTGGCATGGGGGTTCTCATGAAAGCATGCAAAACTTCCTAGTCTGAAACAAGACTTTTATAAAGCAAGTGTACCAGTGAAGTGATATTATGGTATAACTCAGACGGCTATTTGTTTGTTACCACTAGCTCTGAAACTGGGATCCATGCTTGGCCTCAGAGAGGTCCAAGGAATGTATGAACATGCTGAAATCAAATGCCAACTTTTATGTGCATTGGATATGCAGAGGGAGAAAGTTTATAGCAATCATCATATTATCAAAGAAGTTGGGCCCTAAAATGCCAAGAACTACCATAAACTGAAGTTTGAGGGTTGTCTTGGCATTAGAGTTGGGAGTGGGAAAGAAAAACAATATTTTGCAGAGCATGTAAATGAGCCTCACACAGTTTGCTTCTTTCACATGTTACCTCATTGACTTAGTCAGACTCTGAATAGCCAAGTAGTTTCTAAGAAGGACTTACAACTTACCTAAAGAGGACACATTTTAACACTGGGAAACTGAATACGGCCACAAAATGGAATCAGTGTCCCCAACAAGAAAATTGCCAGAGTGTATTTCAGGACAAATGCACCTTTGTGTATCTTAAATGTGTCTTCTTAGGACCAGTGACTGGGAGAAATTGGTGAGCATTTAGAGATGACTTACAGTAGAGTCAGTTCCAATATTCTGGTTTTGAAAGTATACTTTTAGTCAAAAGTTACACAATTGGGATAGAATGCTAATTAGGATTCCACTCAGATATTTAAATACCTCTGTAGCCTTTGTTTTGCAGCAAAACACACACAGGTGATTCCAGGAGTGATCTGAGGCTCTCCTGACTCCAAAGATGTTCCCTATTGGTTCATCTACCCACCCTCAAATGCAGCATTCCCTGGTAAGATACATGGCTGACACGTGTGTAGAAAGGTTTCTAAGCTCTCTGCCCTTCTCATTAGCATCTTTAACATCTCTAACAGGGGTGGGCTTATCAGGATAGTGAGTTGTCAGTTTAGATACACAGACCAAGGGATTATACACAGGCAAGAAAGTGTTAGGGAACAAGAGAGGTGGAATTCTGGTAGCAAATAATGGTAGTGATGAGAGGAGCAATCTGGAGAGACACAAAGCTGCAGAGTCCCAAATTTCAAGGATCTGTTTAAAGGAAATTAGTGGTATTGAATATGAATTCACTTAAAAATATATTTTTATTGATTTCCGAGAGGAAGGGAGAGGGAGAGAGAGATAGAAACATCAACGATGAGAGAGAATCATTGATCAACTGCCTCCTGCATGCCCCACACTGCAGATGGAGCCTGCGACCCAGGCATGTGCCCTGACTGGGAATCGAACCACGACCTCAACACTCAACCATTGAGCTCTGCTGGCTGGGTGAATATGAATTTCTTTTCTCTGCAATTTTGCTCAAACTTGACAAGGCGCATATTGCTGGAAAAGGATGTAGTGGCCAAACCTAGAGCTCAGCCACAAATGCATAAAGCCAATGAATATTACATAAAACATTGTCAGAAATACAAATAAAAACCAACACAACCAACCCAAAGTTCCAACTCATGAAAACATTCTGTAAAACTTCCAGAGGTGAAGGCTATGATTATTCGGTATAATGTATAGTGTCAAAAGAGAATGATGCCCGAAGACATAAAACAGCCATTCAGATTTCTGTTTGCATCCATCATGAGTAACACAGATGGTTGCTGTAATAAAACTACTGAATGCTAACAAGGATATTGTACATAATAAATGAAGTATGACACATAACTACTGTAATTATAGATAGGTCTTTAAAAATAGCACTTTCTATTTTTATTAATAAAAGCAGCTGCCCTTTTAGGTAATTTGTTTTCAAAAATTTTCAGGACAATGTCAGGAATTACTAAAGTGTCTGGCCTCCTTGTGTTAATTTTATTTAAAATGCCTTAAACCAGAGGATGGCCTGGTTATGGAAAATGAATAAAGGTAACAACTTGAAGAAAATACCAGTCCATGATTCATAGATCTAATGAGTTAGTGTTTCTGAGTGGGAGTTGGTGGTTATATGAAAAAGCAAAGAGATGCAAATTATGTTTTGAAATATGAATAGGAATTTTGAAATTCTTTCCATACTTTATAAAACATTTCCATTGTGCAGAGTGAGTTCTCTGTTAATTAAATTCATTGAAATATAATTAAAAAGTTAACCTGATACTCTATACTCTAATCTCAGTACTGGCAAGTGTCTTACCTCAGACATATAATTCACAAAGAATAGGTCCAAAGGTCTTTTATGAGTGTGCTAGTAATGAAGTAATTGGCTAATTAATTAATTACTCTTTGGAGGACAAGAAAAAAAACAGACTAGATAATCTTGCTGAAAACTTATCTGTGTAACAAAGATTGTCTGTGGTTTCAGGGATTTTTAGGATATCTTATAATTAAATATTAACATGGGAATATCCAGTGGTACCTGGATATTACATTATCTATGTATAATTTCACACTAATATTCAACATTATGTAATATACCTTACACATCATTTTAAAGACCCAAATGATTTTCAAAAGGAAGCAAAATTGCAAAGTTATATTTAAAGATGAATTTTCTTATCAAATCTGCTAAATTTGGCTCACTCAGTTTCCTTTAGCATTAGGTCCATGGGTCAGGATTGTCATAATTAATTTTAGCCGAAACCGGTTTGGCTCAGTGGATAGAGCGTCGGCCTGCGGACTGAAAGGTCCCAGGTTCGATTCCGGTCAAGGGCATGTACCTTGGTTGTGGGCACATCCCCAGTGGGGGGCGTGCAGGAGGCAGCTGATCGATGTTTCTCTCTCATCGATGTTTCTAACTCTCTATCTCTCTCCCTTCCTCTCTGTAAAAAATCAATAAAATATATTAAAAAAATAATTAATTTTACAAAGTGTGCTAGGAATTAAAATATGACTCACGAACACTAGAACAAGTCTATGGAAAAATAACATATTAAAGAACATAACTAAATACAGAAAAGGCAGTCATCAAGCTACATGAACTTAAATTTGTTCACGAATTTACATGAGCTATGCTAAATTTGTTCACATTTTAGTTTAATAGAAATTAATTTATTCATTAACGTCAATTTACAAAATACACTTAATATTGTATTACACTTAAATTCCGTTTGGAGTACCCTACTTTTGGTCTTCAAAGACCTCAAAACCCTGAAAAAATATTAGGTTAAAATGATTTGTGGCTTAAACATATAAAGTATATACCAAAAAAAAAAAGAAGTGTAAGTAGAATTTTAAAAGGCTCACCTGCAGCCATGCCGAGTGCACTGTCCTCTGCCAGAACAGAATTTGAGACACGACGGGCCTATGTAAACTGCAGGGCAAGAGACAGCATGTGAAAAATGGCATAAAAATGGGAAAAACCAAGAATACCCCAGGCATTTAAAATAATTTTGTGAAGCAATGCCCATGACATCTAGCCCATTGTATACACGCTGTGCACAGGAAACTAGTGTGACATGTGGAGTGCTGTGTGACAAGGTAAGTGCTTAGTTACAAATCTGCCAGAACTGTCTTAACTTGATTCTTTCAAGATTTTAATGTTTCATAGCAAAGACAGTAGGAACATGTGATTTGGGTTCCTTAACAGAGTCTCCTGAGCTAAAATGATTTCAGGCAGAATACTAATGCTTCTGCCTTGAGCTTTCTACATAGCTTAATTTCTTTAGGTAGAAATAAAGAATTTACAAAGGATCAGTTAGATATAGCATGAAATGGAGAGGGTATAATTTAATTTAAAAACTATGATTTCCATTCTTATCAGGTAATATCTATAACACTGAAGATGAGTGTTACATATATTTTGAAGTATTAATTATCCTTCCTCAAATGGGGAATTAAAATCTGTTGTTGAGCATAAAATCTTTTCTCTATAATGCAGATCTATTCCTAAATGGTGGGCTTGACTGATAATGATATTATGAATTCTAATACCTGAAATTCTAATCTTTGGAATGCTGAGTGATAGGGCTCCTCATTGTTGAATGGTAGGTTCTGAGATACTCAGACTCAAATATATTTAAGATACTAAGCTGTTTGATAATCAGTATAATCGAGTCACACCAAATAGTATAAAAGTGGAACAAAACCAATGAGGAATTAGGGATGCAATGGTTATTAAGACATCACATATTCAATTTCAGGCATAAACAAATTTACCATTCATGACCATTTTCTTTTCTATCTTGTAACCATGTCAAAATTAAAATGATTTTGCTTTAAAATAAATTTTCCTGAAAGGGTCCTGGAAAATGGCGACGGAATAGAGTCGGGTTTGGAGTCTGTTCCTGGGGCGGAGAGTCGGAGCAGCAGAGGCTCGCAGAGGGAGTGTATGTGGGCAAGCCAAGGGACAGCTAAACTCCAGGAGAAGGCGGGGGAGTGCTGGGCAGTGTTCCTCTGACCGCGCAGCACCCAAAGGGGCTGGGTCCCCTCCTGGAGCTGCGGGCTCGCCGGCGCCTCGCCATCTTGCAAGGAAAGGAGGATTTTAGTGGAAACCTGACTTTCTGCGACAACTGCAAACACTGAACTGCTGGGAGCACCAGACCACCGGTCCCCTATCAGCGCAAACATTTGGATTCAAAGAAACTCTTCACTGCACCACGGAAAGGTCAGATTTTGTCTGAAATAAGCTGCGGTTTCTGATCCCCGCGGTGGGTGAGGGAAGTGCGGCAGCCGCAGGACCGGCAGGAGCCGGGAGGTCTGTGCCTAGAAAAATCAGCGGCAGTTGGAACTGCCGTGATCCGTGAATGAGGAGGGGGGTCTTCTGAGCTGCTAACAGAAGTGACCTCTTGAAAGCAACTCATTTTAATCTGACGAGGAGGGTCAGACTAAGAATTTTCAAAGGAGTGCAGGCTCCTTAGTCTGGGGCACAGACCCACGGTCCGCACACCTGGGCTCTTTCCGACTCTGATTGCTAAGCCCAATACAGAGGTAAACCCAGGTGGAAACCCTGAAAGACTGCAGGGGAAGGTGTTTTTTCGGAACCTGGGGCCAGAGCTGCTTGTGACCATCAGAGAGGCGGCTCTGAGGCGCACATCTCCACAAACCGGTAGTGAGTGCCATAGAAGGGGAAAAAAAAAAGAAAAAAGAGCTAGAGAGGCCCGGAAGTCAATTCAGAAACACTGCCACCCAGGGGCTGAAACGCTAATTGTCTCTGGTGTAATCAAAAATAAATAAGAGAAATTAAGATAGGGCTGGCTTAAAAAGCAGGACTGGCTTCCAACACTGAGGAGCCCTGGAATGAAGCTGAACTGAAATACCGCCCAGACTGGGAAAAAGGCGTAACAAACAGAATAATAGAGGAAGTGAATGACAGCCGCTACTGCACATTTTAGTCTTCCTATTTTTTAATTTTCAATTCTTTTTTCAATTTTTTAAATTTTTTATTCTCATATTTTTTTATTTTCATTTTTTGCATCTTTTACTTAAGAAACTAATATTTTTTTCTTTTTCCTCACTTGATTTTCACCTTTTTAATTATTACATTTTTATTTTCAATCAGCACTATTATTACTATTATTTTACTTTTTTTTTTTTTTTTTTAATGTCATTTGATTTTCTCTTTCTTTTATTTTTGGATTAGTGTCCTACATTCGATTTGCATCTTTCCCTTACAATCGCTTTACCCTATCTCAAAGCTAACATTATGCCATCACTCTCCTAACCTTTCCCCTTTTGGTCCCAGTTTATCTTAACCCTTTCTGGCTTTAGATTTTCCCTACTTTTTCAGTTTACTCCCTGCTAAAACTTCACCCTACTTATATATCTAATTCCCAACCCCCTGCTCCAAATCCATACAAACCTCTCTCTACGCTACCTTTAAAAAATTATTTTTCTCTCGGGCCTTTTGTTGTTGTTTGCTTGAATGTTGATTAGATTGAATTTTTATGCTTTTTTATGAGATTGTTTAGATTATTCTTTTTGTTGGTTTGGTTGGTTCTTTTGTTTGCTTTGTTTTTGTTTGTTTTTTACTTTTGTTTTCCCTTGCCTCACTTGATATTAGCTGCTGTTGCAGTTTGTATTAATCTCCAGGCTCGTGTTGCTGGAATTTGCTGGGAATAGTGGTTGTTCTAGTGGAGTTTACTCCCCATATACATAGTTTGTTCCCCTTTTCTCTCTTAGTATCATTCTTGTCTCTCTTACTTTTTTTTTCTTTTCTTTTTCTTTTCTGTTATTTCTTTTCTTTCTTTCTGCTCTTTTCCCAAGTACAGATTCACACTCTTTGTTGTTGTTTTTTTCTTCGTTGTTGTTCTTTCTTTTTACTCTCCCTCTTCCACTCCTATTCCCTAATTTGTCTTTCTCTGGTGGTTACCTTTATTGGAGGTTATTAATATCGTGAATACAATTCTGTTCAGTGCCTTGTCTGTTGTGCCTGGTTGTGTTGTATTTTATACCTTTAAATCAACGCCAGAGAGAGAAATCTATATAACCAGACATCCGGAGAAGAGAGACCATGGGGAGACAAAGAAACAGCCCCCACAGGAAAGAGAAACAGGCATCACCAGAAAAGGAAGTAAACGATTTAGAGGCAAACAACCTATCAGAGAAAGAATTCAGAGAAATGGTCATAAAGTGGCTGAAAAGGATGGAAGACAAATTCGACAATATGAGTAAGAACCAAGAAGAAATGAAGAAGAACCAAGAAGAAATGAAAAGTGACATCGCTGCTGTAAAGAACTCAATAGAAAGCATCAAGAGTAGACTAGATGAAGCAGAGGACCGCATAAGTGAGCTAGAAGACAAGATGGAAAAAAATACCCAATTACAACAGCTTCTAGAAACAAAAATTAGAAAGATTGAGGAGAGCGTAAGGGAACTTCGGGACAATACAAAACAAAACAACATCAGGATAATAGGGGTGCCAGAAGGAAAGGAAACTGAGCAAGGAATAGAAAACCTGTTTGAAGAAATAATAACAGAAAACTTCCCTGATATAGGGAAGAAAAAACCCACACAAATCCAAGAAGCTCACAGAGTTCCAAGCAAAATGAACCCCAAAAGACCGACGCCAAGGCACATTATAGTTAAGTTGGCAAACACCAACGACAAAGTAAGAATCTTACAAGCGGCCAGAGAGAGACAGACAGTTACATACAAAGGAACCCCCATCAGACTAGCAACTGATTTCTCAACATAAACTCATCAGGCCAGAAGGGAATGGAATGAAATATACCAAGTCATGCAAAGGAAGGGTCTAAATCCAAGAATACTGTACCCAGCAAGGCTATCAATCAAAATTGAAGGTGAAATCAGGAGCTTCAGAGACAAAAAAGGACTAAGGGAGTTTATCACCACCAAACCAGCACTGAAAGAAATGCTAAAGGGTCTGCTGTAAAAAAAAGAAAGAAATAGGAAGCAAAGAAGGTACACAGGGGTATAGAATAAAAATGGCGTCAAATAAGTACCTATCAATAATAACTTTAAATATAAATGGATTGAATGCCCCAATCAAAAGACACAGGGTAACAGACTGGATAAGAAAACAAAACCCAGATATCTGCTGTCTACAGGAAACCCACCTCAAAAAAAAGGATGCATACAGACTGAGAGTAAAGGGATGGAAAAAGGTTTTCCAGGCAAATGGAAATGAAAAAAAAGCTGGGGTTGCAATACTTATATCTGACAAATTAGATCTCAAAGTGAAGGACATAACAAGAGATAATGAAGGCCACTTCATAATACTAAAGGGAGAAATCCAACAAGAATAAATAACTCTGGTAAACATATATGCACCCAATACAGGAGCACCAAGATACATTAAAAAACTCCTGGAAGATATCAAAGGAGAGATTGACAGTAATACAATCATAGTAGGAGACTTCAATACCCCACTATCACCATTGGACAAATCCTCTAAACAAAAAATCAGCAAAGAAACATCAATCCTAAATGACTCACTAGAACAGATGGAATTAATCGACATCTTCAGAACATTTCACCCCAAAGCCACAGAATATACATTCTTCTCAAGTGCACATGGGTCATTTTCAAAGATAGACCATATGTTAGGACATAGGCAAAGTCTCTCCAAATTCAAGAAGATAGAAATCATATCAAGTATCTTCTCAGATCACAGTGGCATAAAACTGGAAATCAACTACAATAAAAACAACCCAAAGAAATCAAACACTTGGAGACTAAACAGCATGTTATTAAACCATGACTGGGTTACCAAAGACATCAAGGAAGAAATAAAAAACATCATGGCAACAAACGACAATGAAAACACAACAATCCAAAATCTATGGGACACAATGAAAGCAGTCCTGAGAGGGAAGTTCATAGCTCTACAAGCCTACTTCAAAAAACAAGAAACAATGGTAATAAATTACCTAACCCAACAACTCAAAGAGTTAGAGAGAGAGCAACAAGATAAGCCCAGTGTAAGCAGAAGGAAAGAAATAATAAAGATCAGAGCGGAGATAAACGACATAGAGACCAAAGAAACAATACAAAAGATCAACAAAACCAAGAGCTGGTTCTTTGAAAGGATAAACAAGATTGATGGACCTCTAGCCAGGCTCACCAAGAAGCAAAGAGAGAGGACCCAAATAAACAAAATCAGAAATGAAAGAGGTGAAATAACAACAGACCCCGACGAAATACAAAGGATTGTTACAAAATACTACGAACAACTCTATTCCAACAAACTGGACAACCTAGAGGAAATCGACATATTCCTAGAAAAATACAACCTTCCAAAACTCAATCAGGAAGATTCTAAACAGCTCAACATGCCAGTAACTATGGAAGAAATTGAAGCAGTCATCAAAAAGCTTCCGGCAAACAAAAGCCCGGGGCCAGATGGCTTCACAGGAGAGTTTTATCAAACTTTCAAGGAAGAACTAAAACCTATCCTCCTCAGACTATTCCAAAAAATTCAAGAGGAAGGAACACTTCCAAGCTCCTTCTATGAAGCCAGCATCACCCTAATACCAAAACCAGATAAAGACAACTCAATGAAAGAGAATTACAGGCCAATATCCCTCATGAACATTGATGCCAAAATCCTCAACAAAATTCTAGCAAATCGGCTCCAGCAGTACATCAGAAAGATCATACACCATGACCAAGTAGGATTTATTCCAGGAATGCAAGGATGGTACAATATCCGCAAATCAATAAACGTGATACATCACATAAACAAATTGAGAGATAAAAATCACATAGTCATATCAATAGATGCAGAAAAAGCATTTGACAAAATCCAACACCCTTTCTTGATAAAAACTCTCAACAAGGTGGGAATAGAAGGCTCATACCTCAACATAATAAAAGCTATTTATGATAAACCCACAGCAAACATCATACTCAATGGGCAAAAACTAAAACCATTTCCCCTAAGAACAGGAACAAGACAGGGATGCCCACTCTCACCACTTCTATTTGACATAGTACTGGAAGTATTAGCTATCGCAATTAGGCAAGAAGAAGAAATAAGAGGCATCCAAATTGGAAAAGAAGAAGTGAAGCTGTCCTTATTTGCAGATGACATGATATTGTACATAAAAAACCCAAAAGATTCCATCAAAAAACTAATAGACTTAATAAATGAATTCGGCAATGTAGCGGGATACAAAATTAACGCCAAGAAATCTATGGCTTTTCTATACACCAATAATGAACTTACAGAAAGAGAGACTAAAAAAGCAATCCCATTTACCATCGCACCAAAAAAATTAAGATACCTAGGAATAAACTTAACTAAGGAGGTAAAAGACCTATACGCAGAAAACTACAGGACACTGAAAAAAGAGATAGAGGAAGACGTAAACAGATGGAAGAACATACCATGTTCCTGGATTGGTAGAATCAACATCATTAAAATGTCCATACTACCCAAAGCAATCTACAGATTCAATGCACTCCCCATCAAAATACCAACAGCATATTTCACAGACCTAGAAAGAACTCTCCAAAAATTCATCTGGAATAAAAAAAGACCCCGACTAGCCTCAGCAATTCTCAGAAAGAAGAATAAAGTAGGTGGGATCTCAATACCCGATTTCAAGCTGTATTACAAAGCCACTGTTCTCAAAACAGCCTGGTACTGGCACAAGAACAGACATATTGATCAATGGAACAGAATAGAGAACCCAGATATCGACCCAAACCACTATGCTCAATTAATATTTGACAAAGGAGGCATGAACATACAATGGAGTCAAGACAGTCTCTTCAATAAATGGTGTTGGGAAAACTGGACAGATACATGCAAAAAAATGAAACTAGATCACCAACTTACACCATACACAAAAATAAACTCAAAATGGATACAGGACTTAAACATAAGACGGGAAACCATAAAAATACTAGAGGAATCCACAGGCAACAAAATCTCAGACATATGCCACAAGAACTTCTTCACTGACACTGCCCCTAGGGCAATGGAAGCTAAAGAGAAAATTAACAAATGGGACTACATCAAAATAAAAAGCTTTTTTACAGCAAAAGAAACCATCAACAAAACAACAAGAAAGCCCACTGCATGGGAAAACATATTTGCAAATGCTATCACTGATAAAGGTTTAATCTCCAACATCTACAGGCAGCTTATGCAACTCAATAAGAGGAAGATAAATGATCCAATAAAAAAATGGGCAACAGACCTAAACAGAATATTTTCAAAAGAAGACAGAAGGAAGGCCAAGAGACACATGAAAACATGTTCAAAGTCACTTATTATCCGAGAGATGCAAATCAAAACAACAATGAGGTACCATCTCACACCTGTCAGAATGGCTAGCATCAACAAATCAACAAACAACAAGTGTTGGCGAGGATGCGGAGAAAAAGGAACCCTCGTGCACTGCTGGTGGGAATGCAGACTGGTGCAGCCACTGTGGAGAACAGTATGGAGTTTCCTCAAAAAACTGAAAATGGAACTCCCATTTGACCCAGTAATCCCACTCCTGGGAATATATCCGAAGAAACTAGAAAAACCAATCAGAAAGGATATATGCACCCCTATGTTCATAGCAGCACAATTTACAATAGCTAAGATTTGGAAACAGCCTAGGTGCCCGTCAGCAGATGAGTGGATCGGAAAACTGTGGTACATCTACACAATGGAATACTATGCTGCCATAAAAAAGAAGGAATTCTCATCATTTGCAGCAACCTGGATGGAATTGGAGAACATTATGCTAAGTGAAATAAGCCAGTCAATGAAAGAAAAATACCACATGATCTCACTCATTTAGGGATAGTAAAGAACATTATAAAGTGGTGAACAAAAAGATAGATACAGAGACAGTAAAGCATCAAACAGACTTTCAAAGTACAGGGGGAAAGTTTGGGAAAGGTGGGGGAGTTATGAAATCAAACGAAGGACTTGTATGCATGCATATAAGCATAAACAATGGACGCAAAACTCTGGGGGGGGAGGGCATGTGTGGGTGTGGGGTGGGGGGGGGTAATAGTAAGATATGTACACATATAATACCTCAATAAAAATATTAAAAAAAAAAAAAGAAAAAAAAAAAATAAATAAATTTTCCTGTGGCCTGTGTTCCTATAAGCACTTATTCTCTGGAGTCATTTAACAGATACAGTAATTCAAATGGAATGCAAAGCAGCCCAGGAAAAACTCTTGCTGTAGGAAACTGATGGTTGAAGAAGAGGTCGATAGCAGACTGAGTGGTTGGAACTATTGGTTTTAGGTGTCAAATAACTCTGGATTCATATTCAGTTTCACCTGGGAAACATTGGATAAGTGATTTATCCATTTAAGCCTCAGTGTCCCTATTCTTTGTCCCTGGAGGAAAGAATAAACGAGAAGCTGCATGCTTAGCATGTTGTCTGACACCATAGGGTTATGGTCGTCACCACCATATTGGGGACCAATGTCCTTCCTGCTCCATCTGCTTGATGAGCTCCACTGGACGCTGAGTGCTGAGGAACCAGAAAGGAGTTTCACTCTTCTTTAGCCTGGAAAAGCTTATGGACTGTCTTCCCAGCACACCTGATTTCATGGCTGCAGTAGGATTTGGTCTTAAGTCCTGTTAAGTGGTTCACTGCATTTTGCAGGTTCACTCCTGAGAATGCCTTATATTATACCCATGTCATCATTCAAAAAGCTCCCATCATAAAAACAACAACAATTAACAACAATAAAACAAGACTTTCCCAGTCAATAAAAAATTAAATTACAATTAAGAATTCTGTTGTCATCCCTGCCTGCTAAAGATGGAGTCATTAGGAATCGCAGTATGAATAAGTTGTCAGGCTTCTTTTTCTTAAGAGTGTGGAAAGGACAGATTCGTTTTCCTCACTACTACCATTAATGTAAGGAAATTGGGAAAATTTAAAAAGTGACAACTAAGACTTGTTCTAGGATTTTCCATTTTGTTAAGAATTTCAGGATAATTTCTAAAATGCTTTTTTTTTTTTTTTACTCACTAGGGGAAGCTAACTCACCATGAAGAAAAAGCATACCTAACAGAAGTAGGAGATTGACCTGTTTTTTCTTCACATAATTTTGGAATTCCATATTGAAATGGGAGAGAGTCCTTTGGCAAGATGGCACACATGTCTCTCCAAAGGAGTGAGTGTGTGTCCTCTTCCTGGCTTCTTAGGTCCTGTTTTTGTGTGAAAGCCTTACACATAAGATAACAGAATTGAAGAGATACTGCCCCAAGTTTTGCATTTGGCAAACAGTGCTAACCATGCTCATTTTATATATCGTTACCTTTTCTCATTCTACACAAATCCTGATAATGAGAACTCAGGATGTGTAGTAAACACTTTCTGACTTGGAATCCTGTTGTAATAGCCTTCTTTAGGAAATTCAGATATTCTTTTCATAGACTTATAAGTGATTCATTGCATTCTTAATTTCTTCAGATGCTTTATTTCATTACTGATTTTTCAATTTCTTTTATGACTATCAAAGTAATATGTTTGTTATAGGATCTTTGAAAAGTATGGCAAAAGTCATCCATATCCCCTATCCAGAGGCACATACTTATTCCCTGCAGCTAATTACGAGGTGTAGTAATTAAAATGCTTTGCAAAATGTTCTATAGATGGAGAAACTCCATTTCAACAAGTTCATCTTTACTTGTTTTTTCAAATGCACTGTTTGTGTTCATATAACTCATGTGGTCTTTGAAATCTGGGACTTTTACTAGTTTTCTTTGAATACAGATTATTTAACAATTTTACATTGCCGCATCAGCAAAGTATTTTGCCTGAAGTTATTTCTGAATTTCAAGAACCTATTTAATTAATTGCATACCAATTTCTAAATTATTAAAAAATAACAGAAAGATTATTAAGACATGGAAGATAAGTATTAAACAATGGTATAGGCTTTTACTACTTTGTAAGTCAGTGGCAATGCTGAATTTGCTAAGTATTGATATTTTGTCCTTCCCTTCTTCCCTCCCTGTCTACTTCCTTATATTATAACTCTTTAATCAAATTTATATACTCTCTGAAAAAAGGAAATCTCTAAATCTGCCTATAATTAGAATTATTAAAAACCAGAGTGTTGGCTATTGAAAACAAATATAAGAAGTTTATAGCCATGGAACACAATACTTAAACTATCTTCTCTCATGTGCACTTATCCTAAGTGATATTGGCTTTAAAATTATACAAAAATTAGTAATTTATTTAAAAATTAAAGATAATATTTTTACATATTTTAAAATTTTTCTTTTATACTGTTTTCTGAAGAAGTGGTAGAAGTTTTACTTCACAAGTTTCATTCTAGAGAAGATGTGTTCTTATGTGTGCTGTCTGCATCTAAAAGATAAGCATTCCAGATGTTGTCGTAGTTACTAAGAGAAGAATGGGTCTTATTTTAATACATGCAGTATGGTAAGTATTTATGCTAATTTTGCATAAAACATTCAAAGAAAATGTTAGAATATCCCTTGTCATCAATGTGAATTTGAGTTTCAGGGCATTATGCATTTTAAAATTATGTATGTTGAAACATTCTAGCATCTAATATTGCTGACTCTGCTGCCTTTTATTTTCTGCTCGTGTATCCTTGGGCTTCTAATGGAATGCAAAGAAGAGAGGGAAGAAAGGGCGTTTAATGAATCACAAGACCATGACTTGGAAATGTGATTACGTCTGTGCTGACGAACAAAAGCACAGGAAGACTCTACTTCAATGGCATGTGATTAAGACAGGCATAAACTAACCATTATCAATTGCCCACATGTTTCCAAGGATGGGTCCTGTTTGTCTCCAGCGAATTCTGGTGTCCTGGGTTAGCGCTGCGTTAGGAAGGGGGATCGTTATTCGGTTCCACCTGCAAGAAATTTAGCACAAAACAGCTCTACACACTGTTCGCATCTTTTCAATTTATTTTACATGCTTTCGATGTTCTAGTCTCTATGTGCTTGGGGTAGCACTAAAGTTTGATAATAAACTTTATAAAAAATTTAAATTCTTTATTGTTGAAAGTATTACATATGTCTCCTCCCACCCCACTGACCTCTCCCTGGCCGCTCCCACCCCCCAGCACATGCCCTCACCCCCCTACTGTCTGTGTCTATTGGTTATGCTTATATACATGCATGTAAGTCCTTTGGTTAATCTCTTACCTCCCTCCTCACAACCTTCCCTCTGAGATTTGACAGTCTGTTCAATGTGATAATAAACTCTTTAAATTTACTTGTGGAGTTTATTTGTTTATAGTTTTAAAACAAACATGTCACTTACAAAAACACCCATATGATCCATATACATTCTTAATAGCAAATGATATTATTTTGTTTTTAGACATTAGTTTTAGAAATTTTTACATGAATAACTCAGAGTTAAATAGTATCTATAATAATCTATAATAATAAAAGTGTAATATGCTAATTAGACCACATGTAAAGACAACCTTCCCAACGAAGCCTCAGTGGCGGTGGGGGGGTGGAGGCCGAGGCAGAGGCAGCTGCCGCGGTGGGCGGGGGCCGAGCCCCTTGCACAGATTTCATGCATCGGGCCTCTAGTTCTATGATAAGTATCTGTGCAGAGATGGGGTGCCCATTAGCATTAATTACTTTTTATTTTTTGCTATCCCCTAGTTCTATGCACATTTAAAGAGAGGCTAAGAAAGAGAATAATCTTCAACTTAATTTTCTCTCTTTGGAAGTGTTTTTACTATTTATCTAGTGCTTATTCTGTAAAATGGCAAGTATTTTACATAGTCATCTTTAACTCTCTTAACTGCCCTCAAGGGGATGTACCATTTCCCTTAATTTATGTGGAAAAAAGCAGGAAGTTAGAAAGAGTAAATATCATTACACAAGTAGATGGCAGAATCAGGACTTGAACCTAGGTTTGACTCCAAAGCTTAACTTTCACTATCTATGTCGCAGTGTTCCATAACTAAGTATTTTGGCAATAAGGCTTCTGGCAATAACCACAGAATCATTATATAGAATTTGAATTTATGTAATCCAAAATATAACAGCCAAGTACATAAAGAATAAATGATCCTACCATTATAATCTTATATCCGATATACCAAAGTTAGTCTTTTTTTTTCCCTTTTCACAAGATCACTTCTAAATCAGCTGAAAAAGAGAGGCCAGCTTCCATGCTTATTAAGTAAAAAATACTAGTTTCAGGCTTACTCACTGATTTTGAGTCTGCAACATGGATTAAAGTTTCTGGATATCTCAGAATCTACTCACCCACTGTAGTTTTCAGAGGAGTAGATGGTGCTGTGGGGGAGGTGGGGTCCAGCACAGATCTCAGGCAAACATTCAGTGTGCAGGAGGGACCAGGAACGCCCATGGTTGGTAGAAAACTCCAAGCTGACACTGATAACACCAGAACAAGCACAACACGAAAGAGGAAAATAGAACAAATAAAATGAAATTACCTGTTTCTTGTTAGGTACATCAGACATCTATATAACGAGGGTAAAAGTTTTTAAGATGCTGCTTCTGAAAATATTGTTTTACTCTCCACTGAAGTCTGACCAGCTTTCAAAGGGCAAGCAGTTACATTACTGCTATAGAAACAACCTCTGTTTTAAAGACAACAAATGGTAACTGGAGTTTGTGCTCCCGAGTTTGATAGATGGCAAGGCAATTACCATGTCTCACACTGCCGCCACTTCAACCCGTGGATGTGAATGACAAAATCTTTAGAAAGGACAAGAGCAACACTTCAGCAAGTGAAACTGAGAAATCATAGCTGTTGAAGTGCTAATTTATTTCTGTTCCTATTATTAGGGGGTCACCAACCAACATGAGTTCCAGCTTTTTTTAGTTATTTGTTTTCTCTTTTCTCGCAGCAATCTGTTGGAATGGATGGCTGCCACAGCACATGCAAACTCCTCTAATACCTAAGACCAAGCTCGTAGAATAAAATTATTCCTATTTGAAATCAATCCAATCATGCTCTGTGTTAACTGAAGAACTTTTCAGTTTATTAATGGGTAGTTAATAAACTGAAAAATCCAGCTGAAAACCTACTGAGAAGTTGCTCTGATTTAATAGTCAAGTCGATGTGTTCATTTTTAATTAATTCACACACTCAAAAATAGGGCTTCCTACCTGTTACCAGGTTGATGTGTTCCACATCCCAGATTAATGGAAAACTGTATCATGTGTGACATCGTAGAAGGGAGAACAGGTAAGACATGGAAAAAATCTACGGCCCAGACATTCGTATTATACCCTTGATGGTTTTTTTGCTTGAGACAAAATTTGGTAGCAGGAGTCTGAAGTTCAGGATTGATGACTACAGAAACCAAAGATGGAACCTTCAAAACAAAGGAAACCAAAATCACTCATAATCCTCCCTATGTGAGTCTGTGTAAATTTTCCTAGAATCAATCTTGCAATTATAATATACATAACTGCCATTTTTAATTTTTATATTTTAAAACATATTTTTATTGATTTCAGAGAGGAAGGTAGAGGGAGAGAAAGATAGAAACATCAATGATGATAGAGAATCATTGATCGGCTGCTTCCTGCATGCCCTCTACTGGTGATCAGGCCTGCAACCTGGGCATGTGCCCTAACCAGGAATTGAACCGTGGTCTCCAGGTTCATAGGTTGATGCTCAACCACTGAGCCATGCCAGCTGGGCTAACTGCCATTTTAAAAAAAATCCTCATGTGAGGATATGTTTATTGATTTGTGTGTGTGTGTGTGTGTGTGTGTGTGTGTGAGAGAGAGAGAGAGAGAGAGAGAGAGAGAGAGAGAGAGAGAGAGAAACATTGTTGTGAGAAGAAACATCAATCGGTTGTCTCCCGTACATGCCCTGAGCCAAGATGAAACCCACAACCTTTTTGGTGTATTGGATGACACTCCAACCAACCAAGCCACCTGGCCCTCTCTTCCTGAAGATAAGTTTGTGTAAGGTCTTTAAAAGTTATCAAGGCATCTGTATCCATATTATATGCCTTGACATATGACAAAGGCAGCTTGACATTTATACTTATCATGAGTCCTCTTTTTAAAAATATGTTTTTATTGATTTGAGAGAGAAAGGAAGGAAAAGAGGGAGGGAGGGAACGAGGGAGGGAGAGAGGAAGAGAGAAAGAGAAACATCAATGTGAGAGAGAAACATTGATTGGCTGCCTCCTAATGCCCCCTGCTGGGGATTGAACACAAAACCTGGGCATGTGCCCTGACCTGGGAATTGAACCAGTGACCTTTTGTTACATGGGATGATGCTCAATCAACTGAGCCACATCAACCAGGGCTCATCAGTGCTCTTTTAAGCTGAATTTGGACAGTACTAATAATGCCTTGCCAAAGTCGTTATTCTGAAAACAGATTCTAAGCAGAAACAGCCAGAGCCAATGAGTTAACCCATGATAACTTACAGATTGATATGGTCTGAGGCATGCAGATGTCCATAGCAGGTGTAACCCTACTGAGTCACAGATGGAAAAGTGGTCCATTATTAAGTAGTTAAATTTGGGTGACCCTAGCATGTAATTGTTCCCTATTATAGCCTCAATGTTTATCTCCTATCTTTCTAACTGAAACCATGAGATGCAAGATGCTGGTGTGTTCAAGCTCTTTAGAGTAACTAGGGTGCCATCAATGTGGAGAGGAGGCTAACTAACAATGAATGTGTTAGTGTAGTCTCAGTACAATGAAATCTACTATAAGAAAGGAATAATTCTATAACCTATGACAAGCATCACATATAATTCTGAAGATGCTTGTAAATAACCAGAGCCAACACCTGTCCTAAATCCAAAGGGCAAAGGAAAAAGGTCAATCTTAATGCCCCTAATTAGCAGAGAAAAAAGCAAAGTAATAAAAATCTTTACTTCTATTAGAAAATCACAAAATACTGAAAAAAGTTCCTTATGTCTGATAGCAAGACTGTGGAGGCTGCAAGTAGAGCCACTTTTAGGGCTTTTTTTGGGAACAAGAATAACTGTCAATCACAGTATTGGGCTCCACCTTATTGGATCTGATGGGCTGTAATTCATTCATCCTGATTAAACCTAATTTTTCTTTGTATTAGGAAAAAAAAAAGAATGTTAAAATGTCCATGTCACTTTTAAAGTAATCTGGTAGCTTCCTGGGCTGCTAGAAGAGAAAGTTATCCTCTGTATCTAACTTGGTCTTAGTTATTTTGAACTTGACCTCTGCGGTGGGGCCATTTGGCACATGAATTGGCATGTATACCTTATATGAGGAATAAGAAAGGGTATCCAGTGTAATATGTTCTTTTCTTCCTTCAATCTTTGCATACAGGATGATATCATTTTCATGAGAATCTCCAGGGTCACAAATTCCTCCTGCACAAAATATTTTAAACTGTTAGTACCAACATGCATCCATAAACATGTCAAATAAAATATAGTGTTAAACTTCAGAATATATTTATAGGACCCATATGTCACCTAAGAAAAACACTAAACAAAGGTAACCAGACTTAAAGAAAAAATGTATGAAGATAGTTCAGATAGGCCATGCTAAAGATCAAAGACTGGACATTTGTGAAGGCCGAAATAAATATTTGCTTGATGAGATTACTAAACTAAAATTCTACAACAAGCTATGACCTCATGTCCATATTTTAACCCATATTAAAATGGTGTACTACTTTTCAATAAATCATTATGTCCTTATATTTAAGGTCTTTATGGCCAAATTTTAGAAACTATTAATTATAGTTTTTAAAAAAGTGTGGTAACTCACCGCATTAAAGATTTCTAAAATAATGTTATTTAAACTTTTGCATTTAATATCTCTAATATTTTAGCACATATGAGGTGTTTATGTTTTAAATGTAGTTCTTTTCCATTTTTCAGTTTTATTTTTGGTACGTCATTTGATTGTTGTAAAGTAGACAGAGTATTCCTTATCACTCAACTTTAGAGACATAGGAAATAATTGAATATCAGGATTGAGAGGTAATTAAGAGCATCCTGATGATGAAACTGAATAAGAGAACAGGTACCTGATAATTAAGTGGTGGAAAAGCCATGTGTTGATCTTATGTCATTTAGCCCTTGAACCTCTAATCTTCTCATTACTGCATTTGGCCAATAATCTATACTATTTGCTGTCTTCTAGCAACTGTTGGCATAATCTGAATTTGAAAGGATTTCATGTCTCACTAGAAGTCTCTCCCCACCTACCATTATCGTTCATTATAGTACCAACCATAAAAGCAGGAGTGAAATTGGGGAGAAATCAATGATAATGTGATGCTAATTAAGAAAGCTGGAATCTAATCAGTAGAAGAACATAAAAGCAGAAGTGGATGGCGGTATTTGTGGAGCAATGAAATCTGGCATGTTACATATGCTAACATGTAACTTGGCATATCATAAATATTTACTAAATTGAGTAATCTGAACTGAGAACAGAGAAGCCAGATATAGTGATAATGTGGTCCTCATTCTGTGAAGAAAATACTATGATTTTGACATCGGATATCGAATTTTTTAGCATTTTATTACATAATTCTTCTAAAAATTTTTATTTACTTATTGATTTTAGGGAGAGAGAGAAGAAGGGATAAAGAGAGAGAGGCAGAAACATCAATTTGTTGTTCCACTTATATATGCATTCACTGGTTGATTCTTGTAAGTGTACTGACTGGGAATCAAACCCACAACCTTGGCGTATGGGGATGATGCTCTAACCAACTGAGTTACCTGGTCAGGGCTCATTACATACCTTTATGTTATATAGTTAGCAAAGCCACTCTAAATGAAAGTCTCTGGGAGAAAGGTCTACAAGAAAACTAAGTTCCCATTTTAAAAATGTAACTTCCTTACTGAGCGCATATTAAAGACTTACCAAAAAGAACAATAAAATGTGAAAAGTTACAGACAGTGAAGGTTTAAAGCGCCACACCCATAGACACAGGAACTGAACCATCAGTAATCTCTAATTTCATTAATTTGTTCCTTGTGAATTTCCTCTGCTGTCTTAAGAACAGTTCGTTTACTGCACCTGCTTTCACACGTCGGAGCTCATTCAGCCCAGAATGACAGAATAAGAAAGTCCAAAAGGAGGCAAGACTTTAAAATGATGACAGACTTTATCTGAAAGATCCCTCTGGGGGCAATTTATCAATTCTGTGAAGTTTCAGTGACAGCAGCTTCTACAGAAAGACACGGATTCTTCTTTAGCTTCAGATGCTTTGATGTACTGTAGAAAGGTATGACTCAAGGGGCATTTTGTACAGCAATTAAAGCACAGAAGATTTCAATAAAAAAAGATGGACAGTCAGTTTTAAAATATTTTAAATCCTGTTTTAAGTAGCTTGCAAGGTATTTATATTAGTAAAGTTATTTTGTTATTTGCTGTGTGCAGGACATAGCCCTAACTAAAAAAAGTTTGTTAAGACCAATATACATGAAAGAACAATAGTTAGCAGTAAATTGTGTTGTGTACTTTAATTGCAGGCCAAATTCACAGAAAGGAGATAGGTGTTGGGTAAAAGAGCTGGACATAAGGGAGATGCTCAATAAATTTTGGTTCAAGAAATAATAAAGGAATGATGTATGTTAGGGTATTTTTGTCTTCTTCACTGTATTCTGGCTCTACGAACAGTGCTAGATACTGGTGTTTAAGGAATTTGTGTTGAATAAGTAAATGTACACTGAGTGGCCAGATTATTATGATCTTTGAACACATAATAATCTGGCCACTTATTGTATATCCTATATAATAAAAGGCTAATATGCAAATTGCCCCCTCGACCAGGAGTTCGACCAGCAGGCAGGCCGGCCAACTGCCCATGTCCCCTCCCCCTGGCCAGGCTAGCCAGACCCCACCCATGCATGAATTCATGTACCGGGCCTCTAATATATATACATATATATACTGAGTGGTCAGGTTATTATGCATTCAGAGATCATAATAATCTGGCCACTCAGTGTATAGACAAAGGAAAATTTGAATCAAATTTTGAAAATTGAGCAAAATTTCCAGAAATGGTAGTCACAGTAGATTGATCTGAACCAAGGGGTGAAACCAGGAAGAACAAATAGGGAGGTCCTGAGAGGAAGGGAATATAATCTGGCCTAGAGCAACAATCAGCCACTGATTTTCCTAAGGAGCCATGTTTAATGAAGGATTACTTATCAACTGTCTATCATATCTTAAATCCCCACCCCTATTGCTTTCTTCTGCATCAGCTACTAAAGTTTGAAAGTCTTTTCTATAGGTCCAGTCTTATCCTACCCTACTGCCATATCCTACCATATTCTATCTTAAAAATCACCTTTGCTGGATTCTGTTTTCTCCTCAAGATCCACACTCCATTCTTTTCTTCTGTTTACTGATGAACTTCTTAAAGGAGCAGTTCTTTATTTCTTTTTGACTGTACACCATGGGGCATTGGTGGGCTCTCTCTGTGGCATTCCCTACATTGCTGATCACCTCTCCGTCATTTCACTCCCGAACCATTCTCTTCCCTTCCTCCTTTAGAGTAGAAGGACGCTTTCCTCCTTCATTTCTTTATGTCCACTCTCAGTATTCTTTATCTACTCTTTTCCTTCCACCTCCACCTTGCTGAGTGTCCTCCCTAAGAATTTTTAATGTCCTTTGCTGTCTTCTTGGGAGAACACAGCAACTTCAGTGGCTGCAGTTATAACCTGTATGCTGATGACTTTCAAATCTGATTCAGATCCTTAGTAGAGGTTCTACTTTTACATGGCCTTCCAGAAGCTTCAACCTTAACATATCCTAATATATAAAAAGCCAGGGGCTGTCACGACCTAAATGACCAGATGGATGACCGAACAGCAGCCTATGTGGGGCGACTAGGGCAGCAGGGGTTTAGTGAGGGACGACCAAATGACTGAACAGCAGGCTGCTTGGGGTGAACAGGCCAGCAGGGGGGTTAGTGAGGGATGACCAAATGACTGAACAGCAGGCTGCGTGGGGCAACCAGGTCAGTGTGTGGGGGGGCAGTTGGGGGCGACCACAGACCAGCAGGGGGGCAGTTGGGGGTGACCAGGCTGGCGGGGGGGGGCAGTTAGGGGCGACAAGGTTGGCAGAGGGGGGCAGTTGGGGGCAACCAGGCTGGCAGGGGGGGGCAGTTAGGAACCTGCGGTCCGTGATTGTGAGAGGGATCCCCGGGATTGGGCCTAATCAGCAATCAGACATCCCCTGAGGGGGTCCCAGATTGGAGAGGGTGCAGGCTGGGCTGAGGGGACCCCCCCCAGTGCACGAATTTTGTGCACCAGGCCTCTAGTCTAATATAAAAACCTTTACTCCACACTTACTCTTTATTTATATATATTATTGACATTTCCTATCTGGAAAATGGCCCATTCTTCCAGTCATCCAGGAGAGAAATCTGTGTCCTCTCCAATACTGTTGTCATAATCCCCACAGTCAACTGGGAACTGGGTGTGAACTTCTGTTGGTTCCTTCTCTTTAGTTATTTATTCTTCATTTCCTCCTTTAGGATATTACCACCAGCACTGCCATAATTCCTTTGTTGCTGGAATTAGTGCAATATCTTCCTAACTTAGGGTTGCCAGATAAAATACATTGTATGAACAATAGTTATACAACAATTATTCCCTGTTTATCTGAAATTCAAATTTAAATAGGCTTTCCCTTCCCCAAATCTGCCAACCCTACCCTATCTGACTGGTTTCCTGTCTTCTAATTTCTCATTGTTTCAGTCTTTACTTCCTACTCCTTCCAGAATTATCTATCTAAAACACATATGAAAATATTTTACAGAACTGACAGGAATCATCCGATGGTTCCATGTGACCTAGAAAAAGAGAACTCAAACTCCTTAGTATGATATTAAAGAAAATCACTGTTCTGTCTCCAATTTGCTTCTCTAGCTCCATTGTGTCTCTTTCCATTCATTTATTTTGGGAAAATCACCTAGTTCCAAACATGCCATGTACTTTTTCCTTGTGGTTTTTCTCAAAATGTTGGTTTAGATTCTAATGTCTCCCCTTAAATTTAAATCACGTCCACCCTTCATGGCTGAGTTCAAACACTATCTCCATGAAGCTTTACCCTAATCCACTCCAATTACCCAGAGCTTCCCTGCACTTTCACAGCATTTTCATTCCATTATAGCCCACTGCATTCTCTCTCATAGATGGCATGTGTGGACAAGAACTCTGTATAGGTAATCTTTATAATAAAATATGAAGATATATTAAGTCTTAACTATTTAGTAGGCACTTTTTAAAAATATATATATTTTTATTCATTTCAGAGAGGAAGGGAGAGAAACAGCAATGATGAGAGAGAATCATTGAATGGCAGCCTCCTGCAAGCCCCCTACTGGGGATTGAGCCCACAACCCAGGCATGTGCCCTTGACTGGATTCAAACCTGGGACCCTTCAGTCCACAGGCTCATGCTCTATCCACTGAGCCAAACTGGCTAGGGCTATTAGGCACTGTTTTGAGGACTTTTCAGGTATGAACTCACTGATAAGCAACTCTGTGAGTTAGGGGCCATTTTTCCCAGTTGTAATCTCCATATATTTTAGCTCAGTGCTCTTTAAATTCAATAGGAATTTACTAATTTAAAAAATATGTTTTTATTGATTTTAGAGAGAGAAGAAGGGAGAGGGAGAGAGAAACATCAATGTGAGAGAGAAGCATTGATCAGTTGCCCCATGCACACACCCAGACCAGGGATCAAACCTGTAATCTGGGTACGCACCCTGACTGGAAATGGAACCAGCGACCTGTTGGTGCATGGTATGATGCTCAACCAGCTGAGCCACACTGGCCAGAACATCATTAATTTTTTTAATTGAATGGAGATACTTTTATTTGGGATAATGTACATTGGGCTCATTCAATTGAATTTTCACCTCATAGTAAAAATTATTTTAACTGATTCACTAATAATCTTCTTTGTAGAAAGAATTAAAGATGTCTTAATCTCACCTAAAGATGACACTCTCTTATGTAATGGCACTGAATTGAGTTGATTTCTATGATTGACTATGATTCACAATAGGGGGAAAAATCAAGATTTCAAATATATTATGTCAAAATGGTATAAAGAGAAGATATTTAAATTAGACTGTCATATCAAATGTTTATTGTAATTTGGGGCGGGGGGGGGGGGGGCTTAAGGTTTCCCGGGAGTCACTTAATGGAATGAGAGACAGTTTGAATTCTAATTATTTAAAGGAATTAAGCTCTAGGTCTTTAAATATACAAATAATTTCAGAGTCAAGGTGAGGATATTTTTATGATAGGAAGACTACATTATATTTTATATATTTATATAACTTCCATTACATTATTATATGTTATATAACTTCCCTCTTACCAAACAGATCATTATTGAAAATGAGGTAGCATCACACAGGCATTTGTGTTTGAGATCATGATACCCTCTAGAGTTTAATGTGCCACTCTGAACTGTAGGAAATGCAGAATGTACGAGAAGTAACAGCCAGTGCTAAAGCCTACACTGTTTGTCCTGATGGACTGACATCTATGTCAGTAAGATCAAAGGTTGACAATGTTTATTTCCTGTCTAACTTCCAGGTGTTGCCTGTGCTTTTCCAGTCATTCAACAAAAGAAGGCATGTGACAGCTACTCACATTTCTGGAATGACATCCAGTGAAAGAATATGCAACTGTGGCTGTTGTTGACGAAAATGATAAATTTGAGAGGTCACAAATTTTACCCCTTAAATCCCCCTTGAGTATTTTTCCGAACTTCTAAATATTTGCTCTACAATAATTTGAAGAAAAACCCGTCTTATAAACACCTTTTTATGTGTTTGCCAACCTATTAGGAAGTAAAGAATAATAAAGCACTATAAAGTATTATAAACCTGTTTTTTTTCGTGGCTTCCCATAATAAAAAAAGGATGCCCCATGAAAACAAATGACTCAGCTAGATAGTTGTTTTTTTGGAAGCTAGGGCTTTGGACAAGGGAGTGACTTTGTCCTCAGTTCTTTCCCATGGTCTTTTCAGCTTGACCATCGAGGAAGCGGTGAGGAAGGTATTATGGCATTTTGTCTTCAGGCCTAGTCATAGCATGCCAGGACTAGCTCTCTTACAGGATGGTTCCAGCAGGGCTCGTCTGAAGCAGGTGTGAGCATCACAGGATTTTGCTCAATCAGTAGAACTCATATTTCCTGAACTTGCATTTTATACTGTAGACAACAAACACTCTTACTTCCTCAGGAAGAGGTGCTGGCTTTGAATCTGCCCTAGGTCAATGAAATTTGTTCAAAATGTACTCACCCATAACAAAGTAAAACCTCAGGTTCCCATAACCGGTAGTGTCCATGTACGGAGTGCATAGTTTCCTCTCCCCGTCTTTGAGGAAGACAAGTGATAAACCTGATTCTATTGTTCCACATTCCGTACCAATGACAGCGCCCAAGATGTCCCACCTTAAAAAAAATTAGAATCATTAAGAATTAGAAGATTAAGTCAAAGGTTTAAAGAGTACAATCTATTCTTTTTTATGAAGAACATTTACTTAGTACTGGATAATTCTGAAACAAAATGCGGTACTACAGATTTTAGATAATGAACAAACTTTTGAAAAATTGATCTTTATTGTTGAAAGTATTACAGATGTTCCCATTTTTTTCCCATTGACCCCCTCCACCCCACCCTACCTCCTCCCCAGGCCTTCACTGCACTATTGTCTGTGTCCATGGATAATGCATAAATGTATATAAGTTCTTTGATTAAACTCTTCCCTCTGAGATTTGTCAGTCTGTTGATAATGAACAAATGTTTAAACACATTCTATTCACAATTATGTTTTTTTTCCATAGAAGGATAAATTTAATCAATACTATGTATAGAGTGTCTACTAAATGGTAGTCTTTATTCTCAAAGTACTTATAGTTGAGGTGGGAAATCAAATAAGAAAACAGGGGACCATAGAAAATAGTACCATAATGTCACAAGTACTCATGTGGTGTTTTCCACATTAAAAATTATAAAAAGAAAAGCTATATATTATCTGGCACAAAAAAAAGGATATGTGATTTAAATTGGGTCTTGTCAAATAGGCATTTGGATATGTAGAAGAGAATAAAATACTATATAAAAACTCTTATTTCTCCTTAGTATTTATTTCTGGTCATGTCTAATTTTGCCATTGTTAGTCACACAACTAACTTGCCTATGGATGGAGAAAACTGGGGCACACAGAGGTAAGTGACTTGGCGAAGGGTAACTGCCAGTTTGGTTCTGAAATTGAGATCTTCTGACTCTCGGTTCACTGTTATTTTAGTAGTTACATTTCTATAGAGGATACTGTGTCAGGACAATTATGTTGAACTATTCCAGTTTATAATAGATTTGTGATCAAAATGTTGAGAAAATGCCCATTATTTTGCATTTAAATTGATTATTTCAATCATTCAGGAACACAATAAATAACTTTGAGGAAGCTCTTAATAGTACTTGACCACTGTCAATTAACCAGGAATCTCTCTTGACTCATACAAGAAAATTTCACACTGGTTCATTGATCTTCATTTATCACAATTAAACCACTCAGACTACTGATCTACAAAATAAGTTAAGGTTACAAATGATGCATTTGATGGCTGTTTTTAGGCATTTATATATGTTAGAGCATTTTTAAAGTTAAAAATTAAATTAAAAAGATAGCATTGTCATGGATTTAAAGAACCTTTTATTCAAGTGAGAATTGAGATTAGTAGTCTTCTTCTCTTAATTATTAGTTGAATAACTTATAGATTAATATAAATGGATTATTTTCATGACCTGTACCACAGAGTTGTGTTAGATATAATTCAGACTGTACATTTCTTTTCAATCTTTAAAGTCCAACATATTTCAATTTTACTCTACATTGGTCTTTATTTTTCCATTATCTATTGGAAGTTAAAAAGTGAAGTTATTTTCTTTATCAACCCAAATATTTATAATAAAGTGAAATGGAAAGTTCAGTCCACTTTGAAGAGAAAGAAGCAGAGAGAAATCTGAAAAATAATTTTGTAAAAGTCTCATCACTTTGAATAAATTATCCTGCATTTATTAAAAATTCAGAAGGAGCCTTTTGTAGCACAAGCTCATTCATTTATGAATTTCTATAAACACTGGCTTGAACTTAGCTGAAGGCAAAGTATCCTTCAGGGGATCTTGGAGCTCCATCAATCACTGAGGGAAGTTCACTTTTGGACTTTAGACTTCTGATCTAAGGTTGCAAAATTGTGGTTAATTCCAGTTACAAAAATAATATGGTCTATGAATCTCTCCTAATTTAACAATTACATGAAAGTAAATGACAACCAAATCTTTGAGGCCAGCAGTGGCATTGGAAGAGCTCCACAATATTAGCAATATCTAGGATGGCATGAGCATTTCCCTGAAAAGGAGTGTTAGTTCTCTATGGTTTAAATTATGTTTTCTCCAAGGAAATGTGGTTCTATGTGAACTGCATTTGAAGAAATGTCTGCCTAGGGGGGAGGGCTCTGTACAACATAGCAATTTATATTTATTCTTTGATGACTAACTCTAAAAATAAAGTCCCCAAATTATTTATTATAAAAACAGCGGTATCTATTATTTATTATAGAGTGGGGCGAAGCTGGAACACAGAAAAAAGTTTATAATCAATAAAATGCCTTAAGGCAACGTTTTCCCCTTAGAGGTAGCAAGATCACAATAATATTTAATTTGTATTTTTAAACTACAACTTCCTATTTTTTATGTCAAGAAAAAGGGATATATATATATATATTTTAAGCAGTTTCTTCACTGGAAAGCTGATGATTCCCCCTATCAGCTGTTTTGGAATGGTTTGAGAATAAAATTGCTTTAATCAGCTCAAATATGAATCCTTTTAAGAATGATATGAAAGAGTAGAACTTAAATGTTTTTACCAAAAGTTAAAAAAAGATAAATATATGAGGCGATGATATGTCAACTGAAAAATGGAGGAAACTCTTTCACAATATATACATATATCAGATCATCATGATGTACACTTTAACTACCTTACAATTTTAAATTTCTCAGTCAATTATACAGCAATTTAAATTATATCTTAATAAAGCTAAAGTTAAACAAAATGTTCCTTCATGAGCCTAAAAAAAGGATCATATATATTCTTTAAGAGAAATTTGGCAGTAACTATAAAAAAATTACATATATACATAAATGTCTCAAAAATGTATACACATTTTCACAGCTGATATCGCTCAATTTTAAAAATGAAATGTATTTTAATAAATACTGCCTTTATAATTATTCAAAGTGTGTGTATACATTTTTGGGGGACACCCTATATATATGTATATATATACATACATGTCTGATTCTCTAAATTTCATTTTAGGAATTTTTATTTCAATAAAAATTTTTATTACAATATTCTTTGTCTATTAATAGGGGTGGTTAGATAAAAAATGAAATTCTGGTCAGTTTCTCTTTTTGGTACAGTCATAGAAAAGTGGGAATGAATATATGCCAATATATACACATACATACATACACACACACACACACACACACACACACACACACACACACTAGAGGCCTGTTGCACGAAATTCGTGTACTCGGGGGAGTCCCTCAGCCCAGCCTGCACCTTCTTATAGTCTGGGAGCCCTCAGGGGATGTCTGACTGACGAGCTTAAGCCGGCAGTCGAATATCCTTAGTGCTGCTGTGGAAGCGGGAGAGGCTCCTGCCACCGCCACTGTGCTTGCCAGCCATGAGCCTGGCTTCTGGCTGAGCAGTGCTCCTCCTGTGGGAGTGCACTGACCACCAGGGGGCAGCTCCTGTGTTGAGTATCTGTCCCTGGTGGTCAGTGTGCATCACAGCAACTGGTCGTTCCACTGTTTGGTTGATTTGCATTTAGCCTTTTATTATAGAGGACTAGAGGCCTGGTGCATGAAAATTCATGCACGGGGCGGGGGGGGTCCCTCAGCCCGGCCTGCCCCCTCTCACAATCCAGGAGCCCTCAGGGGCGGGAGTCGACCCAGTGATCAGGGGAAGGTGATGCCCCTATCACACCTCTGCTGTTGCCACTGCTGGCAGCAAAAGCCTCAGCCAACCCTGGTTACCTGAGCCTTGTGCGGTCCTGGGTGCCTGGGCAGCCACCATCTGAAGCTTACCTGCCCCTCGGCGCCCCCTGAGCAGCTGGGCAGCCAACATCCGAGGCTTGCCTGAGCCTTGGGCAGGCCCTGGGTGGCTGGGTAGCTGACATCTGAGGCTTGCCTGTGCCTTGGGAGGGCCCTGGGTGGCTGGGCAGCTGACATCTGAGGCTTGCCTGCACCTCAGGCCATCCCTGGGTGGCTGGGCAGCTGTCATCCGAGGCTTGCCTATGCCTCAGGGGCGGGAGTCGACCCAGCGATCAGGGGAAGGCGACGCCCCCATCACACCTCTGAGGGGACTGGGGAACTTCAGAGGCAGGTGGGCGGAGCGGCCGGACCTGCCCAGGGATGGGACCAGCCATACCATGCACCTGTTCCCCCGGTGGGACTGAGGGGACTTGGGTGCTGCCATCTTGTGGCTGTGGACAATGCCCTCTTTGAGGGCATGACAGTCAATTAGCATATTCCCTCCTTATTGGCTGTGGGTGCCACCATCTTTGTGAGGACATGATGGTCAATTAGCATATTCCCTCTTTATGAGATAGGATACCAACATTTTAACTGTTGGAAATGTGATATGCAAGAGGGACTTTTTTATTTTAAACATTTGCTTTAAAAAAGCAAATAATATTCAAATAAAATAATTTTAAAAGGCATTTAATTTATATACATTATAATTCAGAATGAAAAGTTAAATGATCTCATTATAGGTTGATGAAAATACTAAGAATATTAACATAGGCAATAAAGGTCTTATATTTTAATCAGAGATCTTTTCCTACTCTTATTGGCAAATGGTTCTAAAGGTGACAGATTTATGAAAAATTGTTTTATTATATTTTTCAGAATATATTAAATCAAGTTAGCAACTTTAGGTTTGAACTAAGATATGGAATAAAGCCTGGCTATAAGATCCCACATTTGCCAAATTCATAGGTTTTTAATCTACTATGAATTCTCTGAGATTGAATAAATTCCTAATATCCATAAGGTCTCTACTTGGGATAAATTCTCTGATATTTAATAAAGGATGTACCAGAGGTAAAAACCCTTCCACATTAATTTATATTCATGAGGTTTATCTCCAGTATGAGTCCTGTGATGTCTAGCACGGGGTGTGCTTTGACTGAAGCCTTCTCCACATCCATTGCATTGGTAGGCTTTCCCTCTAGCAGACAGCTTAGGTGAAGGTAAAGGATGAGCTCTATTTGAAGGCTTCCCTGCAGGTATTGCATTTCAAAAATTACTTTCTTCATCTGGTTCTACTGTATTTCACTGAAGTTCAATTTTATTCAGATTTTTATTACACACTAGAGGCCCGGTGCACAAATTCATACATGGGTGGGGTCCCTTGGCCTGGCTGGCAATCGAGGGAAGCCAGCAGGCTGGGGGGAGGGACCCGAGGAGGTTGGCCTATCGGCCCCCCGATCAGGGCCTATCAGGGGGGGCAATCGGCAAGGAGGAGAGACCATGGGAGGTTGGCCAGCCGGGGGGAGGGGCTGCGGGAAGTTGGCAGACCAGGGGGAGGGGCTGAGGGAGGTTGGCTGTGGGAGTGCACTGATCACCAGGCGGCAGCTCCTGCATTGAGCGCCTGCACCCTGGTGGTCAGTGCACATCATAGCGATTGGTCGACTGGTCATTCTGGTTGTTCAGTTGTAACGGTTGCATAGGCTTTTATATATATATAGATAGATATTATGTTTCCTTGCTGGATTAACATGAATGAAAATATTGGCTTTAGAATGGTAGACAGCATTCAGCTTTCTCACTAATAAGACCAAAAATATAACCTGCACTGGAGAATATTTAGAGAAAAGAATGTATTGCCTGAGACATTATAGTCCCAATCAATGTTAGTTTCCTGTTCCCCCCTCTTCCCTGTAAAATGTAGTGCTATTTTTTGTCTTAAAATAAGTGAAAACGGCAATTAAAAGAAATGTCTAACTTATACTGAGTATTTTTTTCATATTAGAATAAGCAGAGAAACAATCCTGGATAAAGTTGCAGTACAGTATGAAAAGTGTTTTTGCTTAAATATCTTTCAGCAAGGGGGTATTTAGCTGAAAGATTGTGTTTTATCTATCTACTAGAGGCCTGGTGCACAAAATTCGTGCACAGGAGGGGGGGGTCCCCTCAGCCCAGCCTGGACCCTCTCCAATCCGGGACCCCTCAGGGGATGTCCGACTGCCAGTTGTGGCCCGAAATCGGCAGTCAGACATCCCTCTCACAATCCAGGACTTTTGGCTCCTAATTGCTTACCTGCCTGCCTGCCTGATCACCTCTAACCGCCTCTGCCTGCCAGCCTGATCACCCCTCACTGCCCCCTCCCCCCCCGCTGGCCTGGTTGCCCTTCACTGCCCCCCTCACCAGCCTGGTCACCCCTTACTGCCCCCCTCTGCTGGCCTGGTTGCCCCTCACTGGCCCCCCCACCAGCCTGATCGCCCCATGCAGCCTGCTGTTCAGTCATTTGGTCATCCCTCGCTAACCCCCCTGCTGGCCTGGTCGCCCCATGCAGCCTGCTGTTCAGTTGTTTGGTCATCCCTCACTAACCCCCCTGCCAGCCTGGTCGCCACACGCAGCCTGCTGTTCAGTTGTTACTGTGAGGACGTTGTGACCAATTTGCATATTACCCTTTTATTAGTATAGCTTGGTCTTTTGTATTGAGATTTTGGCCACAATCTATCTGGGCCCCTAAATTTATTTTAATTTTATATTATCTGCATGGTCAAGTAGAGTTTGCTTTAAATAAACATGTCTGTAAAACATGGCCCATTTAATACAATGTTAACTTAGATTGGCAATATATCTTCAATTCACTGACCCTGAATTATAAGCTTAGCTAAAATCCCCCTCAGCTTTATAAGTATTTGTGACAAAGATTTTAATCAGGGGTAACATCATTCTTCTGGTCGGACAGGGGGAATACTTTATAGAAAATAACAAGAAGATGCTCAAACTGTTCTAAATAATTTTGAAGCCCATTTTTACCCAAAGCATCAACTTACATTGAAAGGGCTATAATGGAGATTGGGTTGTTTTGTTTTGTGTGTGTGTGTGTATATATATATGCAGTTTTGATTTTCAAAGGTTATATATAAGATTCTTTGATACTATCTCCCTGGAACAAGGAGTCCAATATAAAATTGTTTGATTTGATTTAATATTAATTTTGTCTTAATTTCATTCCACTAGATAGCATTAAATTTTAAGAAAGACATTTTGAGTCAGTTGCAGGCGTGTCCCACTTTGCAAGCAATGTCTTTAAAATATATAACTAATAGTTTGCACTTTGCTCTCTTTATTAAATCATCTATTAGAGACTGAGTTATGGCGGACCCGAGGAAACCACTGTCTGTGCTCAAATATTTTTCTATAATTTTAGATGAGCTGTTTTAAAATATATTTCTTGAAAGGGCTCTTCAGAACAAATTTATACAGCAGTTATCTTAATAGGGTATGGATGGTAGTGGAATAAGACTGTAGGGCTGGAAGTTGGAGGGAATAAGCCAGTGGCTCAGAGATTACTCTCTCTCTCTGACCATTTGAAAAAAGTCAGCAAGGCCAACGATGGGAATGGAAGTTTGTTCCCAGGATGTCTTGTATGCCCTCTGGCATCTTTTTTATATCTTGCTGGTGTGTTGGAATTCTGGGTATTCTGTCTTATGTAGGAGGCATTTGCCACTACTAACTAGCCTTTTATTTTTATTTTTTTAATTAGGGAAAGACTCGTAACACAAGTGAAGCCTAAGGCCTTGAAAGGACACCTGCATAAGTCATTCTAAAAAAGTACAGTTGGAAATATTTTTTGAAGTTTAAAGAAAGAAATTCTATTTGTTTTTATTATAATAATATTCTCATTATTGAAAAATTGGAAAATATAAAGAGTACAAGAAAAAATCACCCATAATCACACTATTCCAGATTCAAGCACAAGCACAATTAATATTTTAGTGTATTTACTTCTAATATTCTATATGTATATTTCCAGATAGTTGTGATAATATTGTATATGTTTTTATATTCTGCCCTTTTTCACTTACATTAATAATGCACACATTTTCCAGGTTATTGGCTCTACATAAACAGGCCAGGTAATATATATTTTTTAAATTCTTTATTTTTGAAAGTTTTACATATGTCTCCTTTTTTCCCCATTGACCTCTCCCCACCTGCTCCCACCCACCCCAGCACATGCCCCCAACCCCTATTGTCTGCGTCCATTGGTTATGCTCATATGCATGGATACAAGTCCTTTGGTTGATCTCTTATCCCTCCAACCCCACCCCACCACCTGCCACCTTCCCCTGCCTTCCTTCTGAGGTTTGACAGTCTGTTCGATGCTTCTATGTCTCTGGATCTATTTTTGTTCATCAGTTTACGTTGTTCATTATATTCTACAAATGAGTGAGATCATGTGATACTTATTTTTCTCCGACTGGCTTATTTTGCTTAGCATAATGCTCTCCAGGTCCATCCATGCTGTTGCAAATGGTAACAGTTCTTTCTTTTCTACAGCAGCATAGTATTCCATTGTGTAGATGTGCCACCGGTTTTTTACCCATTCATCAGCTGATGGACACTTAGGGTGTTTACAAATCTTAGCTATTGTAAATTGTGCTGCTATGAACATAGGGGTGCATATATCCTTTCTGATTGGTGTTTCTGTTTTCTTGGGATAAATTCCTAGAAGTGGGATTACTGGGTCAAATGGGAGGTCCATTTTTACTTTTTTGAGGAATCTCCATACTGTTCTCCACAGTGGCTGCACCAGTCTGCATTCCCACCAGCAGTGCACGAGGGTTCCTTTTTCTCCACATCCTTACCAGCACTTGTCATTGGTTGATTTGTTGATGATAGCCATTCTGACAGGTGTGAGATGGTACCGATTGTTGTTTTGATTTGCATCTCTTGGATGATTAGTGACTTTGAACATGTTTTCATATGTCTCTTGGCCTTCTGTATGTCCACTTTTGAAAAGTGTCTATTTAGGTCCTTTGCCCATCTTTTGATTGGACTATTTATCTTCTTTTTGTTAAGTTGTATGAGTTCTCCCTATAAATTTTGGAGATTAAACCCTTATCAGACGTAACATTGGCAAATGTTTTCCTATGCAGTGGGCTCCCTTGTTTTGTCGATAGTTTCTTTTGCTGTGCAGAAGCTTTTTATTTTGATGTAGTCCCATCTGTTTATTTTCTCCTTAGTTTCCATTTTCCTAGGAGATGTATTGGTAAAGACACTGCTATGAAATATGTCTGATATTTTGCTGCCTATGGATTCTTCTAAGATTTTTATCGTTTCCCATCTTATATTTAAGTCCTTTATCCATTTTGAATTTATTTTTGTGTATGGTGTAAGTTGTGACCTAGTTTTACTTTTTTGCATATATCTGTCTAATTTTCCCAACACCATTTATTGAAGAGATTGTCTTGACTCCATTGTATTCTCTTGCCTCCTTTGTCAAATATTAATTGAGCATATGGCTTGGATTGATTTCTGGGTTCTCTGTTCTGTTCCACTGGTCTATATGTCGGTTATTGTGCCAGTACCAGGCAGTTTTGAGAACAGTGGCTTTATAATACAGTTTGATATCTGGTATTGTAATCCCTCCAACTTTGTTCTTCTTTCAGGTAATATTTTATTATGCACATGCCAAGCTATATTTAGTCATTAGTCTATTATTTAATTTAAAAATATAGTAATAGATAGTTACAGGCAGTCCTTGGGTTACGTTGGACTCGACTTACGTCATTTTGTGGTTACATTGCCATCTCCCATTTACAGTATTTATAAAAAAAAAGTTCTGTCATTTCGACGTATGTACATATGTGCTTTATGTTTTTTATTATTTATTTACCCACAAGTAAAGGTCAGGAATTGTTATCTTTCTTTAAATTTTTTTTTTACTGTTTCACTTCATTACTGCTGTGTATGTGGGCTCCATGCAAGTGACATAGGTGCTTATGTAGGTGGGTTCCAACTTACGGAAAAAATTGCATTACGTCGCGCCATAGGAATGGATCTCAGACGTAGCCCGAGGACTGCCTGTATATTATTTATCCCACTTTCTGGGCCTGAGGAATTACATTCTCAATTCTCTAATGCCCCTGGATATGTTCTAAAGCACAGATAACCTCAAGCTAAGGTTCTGAAGGTGTGAGAGTTCTGCTCTTGCTTCACATAAACTCTTAGATATTCAGGACTGTTTGGTGGCCAGTGTTGATGAGGTGCACTACCAAGGAGGAAATATGGAAAACAAAGACATACGAAGTAGGCATATGAACATTTTGGTGCTAGCAACCTACTCTGACATTTTCAACAGGAAAATCCTATCACTGGCTAATGACCCAGGAAGTCAGGAATCAAAGCACTTCAGAAGAATTAATATTTCAACCTCTTTTTCCATTTGACTTCAGTAAAGAAGGTCCTCTCAGCTAGGGAGCCAGTTGGAGGCTCATATGGACAGCTGGTTTGTAGAGGGGGAAGGAGCAAAAAACCAATTCAAGAATGGCAGTGCCAAGAACATAGATGTTGTGCAAATGTGCTGCAATTTAAAAAGGATCTACAATTCATATGAAGGAGTTCCAGAACAATTTTTAGCATACGTAGCTAACATATAGAGATTTTTTTAATTAGAAAAATTACTATTTATACTCTTTAAAAATAAAAATAATTTGCTTAAATAGAAAGCAATGTTAGAACCCAGGTCAAAAACAAAACAAAACAAGTAAGAAGTAATATGTGTCTTTTAACAGTGTGCAACAAGTTTACGCTGATCCATTTTAGCACCTTCAGGGTTTTAAAAATATCCAATTATCATTTTAACTAGTATTGTCTTTTTTCATAATGACCTACTTATTGGTTTATTTAGGGGTTTCTTGGCCTTTTTAATTCTGTTTGTGTTTCTTGCATATATATCACTAATAAATATGAGCAAATTTTTTTGAACACCACTTTGCTCATATCCCATTACTGATAGTAATTATAGTTAGGATAACAACTAATTTCTAAGTTTTTGGATAGCTTATTATGTGCCATACATTGTGCAAAGTGCTGCAGATATACTGTTGCATAAAATACCATTTTTTTGTTAATCCTCACCCGAGGATACTTTTTCTATTGATTTTTAAAAAATACATTTTTATTTCAAAGAGGAAAGGAGAGAAAGAGAAAGATAGGAACATCAATGATAACAGAAAATCATCCATCAGCTACCTCTTGCGTGCCCCACACTGGGGACTGAGCCTGCAACCCGGGCATGTGCCCTGACTGGGAATCGAACTGTGACCTCCTGGTTCACAGGTTGATGCTCAACCACTGAGCAACACTGGCCAGATGAGCTTATTTGTGCACTACTCTTTCTTGAATCTCTCATCTTCCTTTAGAGTTAATATCCAGGCATACACCTTCCAGTAATTCATTCAGAGAGGTTAAACTTTCCGAACCTTATGCAATTGAAAAAGGTTTTCATTTTCCCTATGACATGAATGATATTTCTCTGGAGAAGAATTTTATGTTCTAAATAATTTTCTCTCAGAAATTAAAATAACTTCTTCATTTTTTAAAACTTATGCTTAATGCTACCAAGGAAAGTACAATGAATCTCAACTAGAAGCTCTTAGGACTTCCTTTCTTATCAGTACTCCAAAGTTTGTACTCAGATGGTCTAGAATTGGGTATTTTTCCATTCATTCTGCTAACCATTTTCATTTAGAGGTTTTTTGCTTCCTTCTTCTTTCTTAAATCTCAGGAACTTTCCTTCAATAATAAATAGTCTTTGAATATTCCCTCTGATTTCTCCTTCTGGATGTCCTATTATTTCTAATGTTAGAAGTCCAACTATTTTAATGTTTAATTTCCCTCCCCCCCCCAAATAACTTACATCTCCTTTTCTTTTATCTAATGACTCTAGTTTTGGGAATATCCCAAGACTCAAATGTCCAACTCATTAATTTGCTCTTCATTTATACTGATATTCAGGGGGAGAAAATTCTTTAAGTTTGTTTTAACAATCATAAAGCTTCATTTCTCACATATTATTTTTTGTCCTTATAAAATCTTTTTATTTCACAAATGCAGTATGACCACTTATCCCTCTGAGGATATTAATTATACTTCTCATAAAAATCTTCATTTGTATAGTCCGCTACTTCTAATTCCTCAGCTCTTAGTTCTTTAGTTCGGAGTTGATTTTACTCAGATTTGACGATTTTTGGGTCATTTGCTTAAATTTGTTTCTACTATTCTCTCTTACTTGTGGAGCCTTTGCGCCCAGTGATGGGGAGGCAGATGTGCCCTTGGCTGGAGACTGCCATGGTGGCCCTGCATTCCCTTTGAGGTTTCCAGCCACCTGACATTGCCCCGCTTTTCCATTCCAAGGGTCCACATTCACTGCTTGCTCACGGGGAAAGACCCCTGCTTGGAAGTGGGTGTAGTGAGGGCTCACCTACTTGGCAGGTACTACAGCAGTACCTCAGAATCCCATCCTGCCAAAACCGGTTTGGCTCAGTGGATAGAGCGTCAGGCCTGTGGACTGAAGGGTCCTAGGTTCGATTCCGGTCAAGGGCATGTGCCTTGGTTGCGGGCACATCCCCAGTGGGGGGTGTCCAGGAGGCAGCTGATTGATGTTTCTCTCTCATCGATGTCTCTAGCTCTCTATCCCTCTCCCTTCCTCTCTGTAAAAAATCAATAAAATATATTAAAAAAAAAAAAAAGAATCCCCTCCTGCTCTGTGTCCAGCATCACTGACCTGGAGCAGCACTGGGACACCCTTGGTAGGGTCTTTTTCAACATGTGTTTTGGGCTACAGTTTCCTCCTTCCACCAAACCCCTTCCTCCTCTCACTTTCTTTTGTGTGTGTAATCCTTCCTAATTCTGGTTTATAGTGTTATTATAAATTCATTTGCTCATTTTCTAAATATGATTTTTATTGATTTTAGAGAGAGAGGAAAGGAGAGGGAGAGAAATATCCATCGGCTCCCTCCTGCCCACCCCCTACTGGGGATCGAGCCCACAACCCAGGCATGTGCCCTGACCCAGAATTGAACCAGTGACCTTTGGTACATGGGACAACACTCAACCAACTGAGCACGAGCATAATTTTCTGTAATTTCCAAGGATTTGGGGCAGGTAGGGAAGACTGGAACATGCTGTTTTGATTCAATTATTCTAATATTCATTGCACTTGTAGAGTTGCTCTCTTTAACATGAATACTCCGGTGATGACAAAATAAAGATATTTTAAAAAGGTATTTGGGCCCTAACGGGTTTGGCTCAGTGGATATAGCGACGGCCTGTGGACTGAAGGGTCCCAGGTTCGATTCTGGTCAAGGGCATGTACCTTGGTTGCAGGTACATCCCCAGTAGGGAGTGTGCAGGAGGCAGCTGATCGATGTTTCTCTCTCATCGATGTTTCTAACTCTTTTTCCCTCTCCCTTCCTCTCTGTAAAAAAATCACTAAAATATATATATTTTTAAAAAAGGTATTTGGGAGTGGGGTGGGAGAGATCAACCAAAGAACTTATATGCATCTATACATACCCATGGACACAGACAACAGTGTGGTGAAAGCCTGGGGTGCGGTAGGGTGTGAGTGGAGGGGGTCAGGGGGAAAAAGGGGAGCATCTACAATATTTTCAACAATAAAGATAAAATTTTTTAAAAAAAGAAAAAATAGTATCTGAATAGTAAAAACATACAATGTTTGCTTTTGGAATGAAAGACAAGTATACAAATTCCATATTATAGTAATGCATTTTCCATAAAGCCCCCACCCACCTGAGGACAGCCTCGGCTAGGTAAGCTATGGTGGTTGCTAATTAAATGATGTGTTTGTAAGGTTAAGCCACAGTTCATAAAGACTGGCATAAATTAGCAGTGTATCTATTAACGTTTCTCGCTTGCAGAAGAGCAGATGTGTCTTCTTTAGGGAAAAGAAAAAAGACTTTAAAATCCCACTTTGAAAGACTAAACTCAACAACTGGCTTTGGGACAGCGTTGTGATATGAAAGGCAAACCGTTCTCGCATCCTTGTGATCTAAGATCAAATTCTTGGATTCAATGGTCGGAAAACAGGGATATTTGTAAAAGTGGGTTCCAAAAAATGTCATAATGGCTTAGTAGTTCCCTTTTTTTTCTTGCTATTCAGGTGCAAGGTTTCAAAATATTATTAGAGAGAACCACATCTTTTATTTTCTCTCCCATATTTCTTATGGGAGGAAAACAGTTAAAAGAGATGAAAATATTATACTCATATAAATAATTTAATTTTAAAATTATTTAAAAACCTGACCTCAAAGCTACAGAATTAAATCAACTCAATTGGTTACTCTAAATATCATCTGTTTTCTACCTACTTAGGCAGGTGAGCTTATAATGACAAATTATGTGGGCAGAGATGCTTGAGGAGAACGAGACAAATATTCTGTAAACCTGGCTGAGAAAACAAAACACATCAAGAATTTCACTACCAGAATCCTAATCTATTTTCCTTTGTCAGCTTTTACCATAGGTAAAAATGCTTCACATTAATTTGATTTTGTGACACAATTTTCCTCCCAAAGCTATGATTAAAAATTATTATAGCAGCATTCTTTCCTAGACCAATCAAATAGCATTTGGGACTGGGAGGGTGCGGGGAGGGAGCACACACATCACTGTAGACTAAACCAGCATTTTTATCATCACCCCAAACGCCGAATATGCTAGATCCTGTCATTATCCTTTTATACCTTTACATCATAATGCCTTCTTAATAACTGAGCACCAGATGGGAGCATAGTGAGGTAATTCTGGGTGTGTGGCCTGATATCCTGGGGGAAGAGCTCCAAATAAGCCACGGTGTGGTGTTAGAACAAACTACTTTTAGAACTTAGGTGATTAGTTGTGTGCCAATTAGAGCGGCACAGGTGTTTTTGTCAAGCACATTATCCCATGTTATTGGATAAGAAACCTGCTGACAATGCCATAGCTTGAAAGCATCAGCCTCTGAACTGTATGTAATCAATCCCTGATACATCCTTAGTCCAGAGGAATGTCCAAAGGCATAGTTGAAACCACCGAGTCACAGAGGGAATAGAGATTACTCTGATGTTCATCTGTGTCCATACTGATTTTAGCTTTTTTTCTTTTTAAGGCACATATACTTTTATTTTTTTATTTTATTTATTAAATTGATAGGGGTGACATTGGTCAACATGAACATATAGATTTCAGGTGTGAGTTTCTACGTTACAAGATCTGTATATTGCACTATGTGCCTATCACCCAAAGGCAAATCTTCTCCTGTCACCTTATATTAAGAGCCCCTTTTTCCTCCACCCCCTTCCTTCTGGCAATCACCATATTGCTGTTTATGTTCATGAGTTTCAGTTTCATATCCCACATATAAGTGAAATGATAGAGTTCTTAGGCACAAATACTTTTAGTTCTTTTTGTTTTGTTTTGTTTTGGAAGATTATTTGGTTTAGCCATGGATTCTCTTGTATCATTAGTGCTCTGTGAACATGGAATGTCTGATCTGTTAATTGACATTTATATATTACCAGATGTTTTTGGACCAGTACATTAATTTTTAAAAATGTTTAATTTCTCCTAATAGCAAAACAATTGCTTTCTAAGATTAATTCATGAATGGGTTTTTTTGTGAGTTTATCTCCACTGTTACTAGTAGAGGGGATTTCTTTTGTTCCTTTATAAACAGGACTTCATGATACTACATGCAAAAAAAAAAAAAAAAAAAGAGGAAAAGGGAACTGTGGGAGATAAAATAGGTAAAAATAAAATTTCTTTCTCCTCAAAACAGTAAGAGTAAGTGGCATTGCCCTGGCCATGGTGGCTCAGTGACTGAACATCGACCTATGAACCAGGAGGTCACGGTTCCATTCCTGATCAGGGTATAAGCCTGGGTTGCGTGCTTGATCCCTGATCATGCAGGAGGCAACCGATCAATGATTGTTTCTTATCATTGATGTCTCTATCTCTCTCCCCCTCTCCCTTGCTCTCTAAAATCAATAAAGATGTGTGTGTGTGTGTGTGTGTGTGTGTGTGTGTGTGTGTGTGTATTTAAAAAGAGTAAGTGGCAATGAAGACTAAGTTTTACTGGAGACAGGAGGGAGAGGGAGAGGGAGAGGACATGGTAGCACTGAAGATGAAAATTGCTTCTCTGCTTTACTGGGACGAGGGCTGGGTATCACTGAGATGTGGCCCTCACTGAAGAGGAAGACTCTTCACTGCTGGATGAGTGGCCTAAGCTTGGAGAAATGAAGGAGTGGAGATCAGCAAATCTCTTCTGCTTCAAAATCTGGGACCCCCTCATAGGCAGTCAAACTACATAATCAGGAAGAATATTTGAATTGGTCTTTGTATCGGGGTCAGAAAGAATGCTTTGCTGGTGATGGATGCTTTATCTCCAGAAGGTAGGTAAAGATGCCTTGCGTACGTTGTCAAAGTTCTGGGCCCCATTAGAGCCCTTTGGTCTGTGAGGGGCGTGGAATGAGCCCTGTGTAGTGTAAGGGTTACAACAAAACAGCAGCCTAATGCCTGAGTAGATCCTGGAGATGAAAAGAGGAGCAGCAGTTGCTGGTCTCTCAAGGAGATAGTGGAGTGACAGGAGCCTAAGAGAAGAAGGAATTTGTGGACTGAAGGCCTGAGCATCAGTGCTAGGCCTATAGAGGTCAATGGTAGGCCCCTGAAGGTGTGGGGTCCCTCAAAGTATCAATCTCCTTCAGAGGCCTAACCCTCCCTGGTGTCACAGACTTCCCTGGGGCAAGAAAGAACAGCTGTAAGCCACAACAGAAACCTAGCTTTCAGCAGTAAAAGACCCCGATGTGGCCCCAAGGAGTAGCAGCAGCAGTGGCAGCTCAGGCTGCTGGTCAGATTTCCCTCTTATTGGGCCTGAATGCACTTCCTGGGCAATGCACAGGAAGTGGGGAGCCCAAGAGAGCAATATTGGCCTTCTTGCCACTCAGGCACTTAGATGTTCCATCCAGTTTTGATTTAACTTGTTGTGAACAGAGAGACATGACTATATCTCAGATGTGTTATGGAAAAGCTTCTCACAGTTAACAATCAAATGACTGCTGTTTCATATTTATTATGAAATTACATTTAGTGCTATTTCATTTATTCTCATTGTAGTATTAGAAAACATATACTAAACAATGGGACCTGGTGTACTGATTACATGTACTTATTGCAAAAACAAAGCTAGGTGAGAACCAGAAAATTTCTAGATTTTCTTCCCCACTTACACTACCTTATAAATTTTGATTTTCTGAACCTATTAATATTTTTAAATGTGAACTTATGAAAATGCTGCTTGATTAATATGAGATATCTTAGAACATAGGACCCAGAAGAAAGCACATATCTCAGAATGGCCAGAAAATAGTGCCACCAAAACACTCTCATATCTTCATTTCTCTTCTACTGCAATCTCAACCCCATATTCCTCCTTTACTAATATCTCAAAGATAAATTTTACCCCCTCAACAACTTTTAAAGATCAGAACCATCAAAAATCAGATAATCGCATTGATAAACCTCAGATTTCATGGAGACAACTGAAATTCTCAATATAATAGTCGTGAAAAGATTTTATATTCTATACAGATTGAAAAAAATACTTTCTCCCAGTAAAAACTGAATAAACAAAGATAAAATATGAGTGTTTCAACTGAAGATAAAAGGTATTTACAATCACCAATTTTTAATATGCATAAAAATAGTTGATTACTAATAAAAAATATTTAGGTTAAACTTAACCCTTATCTGTTCTAAGAATCATCAGTATTGATTTAGCTATGCTTTGCTATTTAACAATATGCATTAAAATATGTGAGTGGAATAAATGTAAGTGCTCTACACAGCATGGGAGATAACAATTACTTACCCTGTAGGTTGGCTCTCAAATTCTTCTGACCACTGCTCTTGAATATCCTCTGTAGAAAGATCTACATCCCGGGTGGTTGCAAAATTAAATTCACTGCCTTCATTTCCATGGAAATAAATGGAGTTCCCATCTGACTGACAGCTATGCTGTAGATAAAAAGAGAGCATGGGGTGGCTGTTGAATTGGTTTTGTAGCTGAATCTGTCTTACTGATGTATAATTAGAATTTTTAGAAAAGTCATTATATTATTCCCTCTATGATGGACTCTCAAGTCAAAAGAGCTTGTTACCTCTTTTTTTTGTCTTGTTAATTCAATTACAGTTTCTTTCTAACTTATTAAGTTATTATAAAAAAAGGAGTCAAGAGGCCATTTGATCTCTGCCACCTCAGCCTTCAGAATGAAACAAGAATATTTTAATTGGAGTAATTTCCCATCTTCAGCATAGTCCTTGTTGTAGAAATTAAGTGTGATAATGACTTGTCATATATTTTCAATACTGTGGTTATGGGCTAAATTGCACTGACCTTTTCATTATTCCATATAGTTCTAGCTTGTCATTCAAATCTTCCACAATTTGTCTGTAAATGGGATATGAGTAGACTAGCCAGCTAATCAAAACATGGAATATAGAAAAGGTCAAAGTAATCCCTGATATGATCATATATTCTCAGCCACCTTTTGAGTAAAAGTTTCTGGCCAGATCTAAGAAGTGCTGAGAAATCATAAACTTTGTTATTCTCCAAAAGAACACTAGTTTTACAAAAAAAATTTCTTATAATAATTTTTTAACATTTTTTCAACTTAAAGTGAATAGTCAAAGGCAAGAGCAAACTCTGGAGCTGAGTAAACTGAGTATTTAAAAAATGTGATAAATTTGCATTAATAATTCCTGGTAACAAGTTATATAGAGAGAAATGCTAATAAATAAAAGATCAAACATTCTTTTATGTTATATACATATATTTTTAAAATGAAATAGATGTGAAGAGAAGTAGTTGGGCAGAAAATATTAGTTATGCACAGTAAAAGTAAGTTCTGTAGGGCAAGGATCATGTCCATTTTATTCTGTGTTGTAGTCCATGTCTTAGCACAGTGCTTGGCAAATAGTAGGAATTAAAATATATCTAGTATTCTTTCAACAATTAAATAAATCAATGAGTGAATGATACGGCTATGCCTTTTCAGGTATTAAATTAATCTTTCATGGAGAACTCAGTAATAGAAGAGATTAACAAAGGTACTGGGAGAAAGGGGTTTGTAATGAAGTGATATAATATATATTCTTTGCTCTAAAAAAAAAAATCCCAGTCTAGGTGAGACATATCAAAGATAGGTCTCAATGCCAGGCAACGTATAGTAAGTGCTGATGAGTGAGAGAGGGTAGAAGTCACTGTATCAGGGGGCTGGTGTAGGTGAGCAGGCTTCATAAATGAGTAGGACTTCAACAGCCTTTAAAATAAAAACAAAATCCAAGTTGGATGACAAATAAATGAATGACAAAGGTGATAAGTAGGCATGATTTTCAGAATTACACTTTAGCCTGACAGCAAAGGATCTTAAATGGTAGTCTAAGAGATCTCTACAATATTCTGTTGGCAGTGGTAGTCTAGAATGGAGGAATGATGTGAGCAAACAAATGTTTTATGACAATTAAGCTGGTTAATGCTGGTAAAATCAATTGGGGGAGGATTCAGACTACTACACTGAAAGAGTAAATAAAGCTTTCAGAAGCTCCTGTAAGTTCAAAAGAGTCAAAAAAGCATATGATCTTGGGGGAATCACCTCATAGCACATCCATTGGATCTTATCATCTTAGATATACTGTTGTGTGTGGAATGTATCTCCTGTCAGAGAATCTTCTTCACAACACAATGAATACAGGTTATTTATAGATTCTAAACTGAGATCATTACATGCAATCTTTAACCCACACACATTGATCAAAACCAGGATTCTGTTTTATTTAACAGTAAATAGAAACTGTTAAGCTATGAAAAGCCGAAGCATCCTCCACTACTGTGCATCCCGTAAAGACAATAAATGCTAAGTAGAATAACACAGATAACTTCTTTAATAATAAATCCACTGAGCTGTAAGTTTCACAGTTATCTTCACATTCTGGAATCCTGAACAACTGTGGCCTATGTTTATCTGGAAGCAACATAAGAACTTTGATATCAATGCAAACAATACATTGTCATTAACCATGGGAATGGCATACATAAAATCTTATACATGTGAAAATGGAATAATTTATATTACAATTTAAAAGGATGTATTTGTGTAATAAAAACAATAACTAGCTTAACATAAAACTTTGGTCATTTCTGGCTAAACATCAATTTAATTTTTTATTTTTTTTTCCTATATATATAAAATCCTCACCCAGGATATGCTTGTATTGATTTTGGAGAGAGAGGAATGGGGAGAGAGAGAGAGAGAGAAACATAGATCGGTTGCGCCTTGACTGGAAATTGAACCCACAACCTAGACATGTGTCCCAACCAGGAATCAAACCTGCAACATTTTTGGTAGACACACCAACCAATTGAGCCACCTGGCCAGGGCAGAATTGTTTAATATTTTAAGACTCTGTGTTGTACATAATTATGTTTCACTCCTCCTCCAAATTTATATTATTAACATATCTAATACATATTTTAATGAAATTGAGGTTGAAATTTTATGTAAAAGATGAAACCATTATAAAATTAGCATGCTGTTAAAGTTGTTTTACAACATTAAAATGTCTTAATGTTTTGGGAAAATAAAGTATATTTAAATGATCTTTATGTTAGTTATTTTGCTGTTACAAAACATTTGGTAGTTTAATAGACCACTTGTAATTGTACAATTATTGAAAATTCTCTAGTAAATATATACTTTTGTCACTATAACTGCAATAGTGCCAGCACAGGAAATACAAGTAATATTTATCATATCAAGTATGAAGAAAGCAACCTGAAAAAATGTAACACTCATTTTGAATAACCAATTTTCATACTAGTAGAATCTAAAAATTAGCATGATCTGTCTTTGGCAAGTTTCCCTGAAGGATAAAATGGTTTAGTTTTTGTAGTTTTATTATTCCTATAGGGAAGAAACTGTTCTTTACCAATCTGTAGTAAAAGAACAATACTTAAAACGGAATCTAAATGAAGACACACAGGGCAGTGGTTTATGTCAGTTAGGGTTCATTTTGGATGGTAAACACCCTAATCCTGTCTGTCAAGTTTAAGGGAAGAGTCACAGTTAGCTTTATTATCCCTCCCAAGTAGATCCAGTGTCCTTTGGGTGTGGAGGGAAAAGGGTATTGCTTTTTGAATATTCTCTTCTTCAGTCTTAGTTAGTTCAGTGCCACATAATCAAAGGAAGGGTGTGACACACCCAAAGTAAACAGTGGCCTTTCAGGAGGAGGTGGCTCAACCTTCTCCATCTCACAAGTTAGGGCTGCCATTTCCTGGGTGGCAGGGCCTGCAGATGAACTGAACTCACACAGATGGCTTGCTCTGCTCCCCACCACACTGAGGAGATCAGATATGATTTCTGCCTCAGCCATTCTGAGTGGAACCCTATGTTTTTCAAGTTTGAAGTAAGGGTGATGTGAGCCGGCAGGCTAATATAAGGACTACTAAATAGGGGATAGTCTGTAAAACTGGTGAATTCTTCAAACTTTTGAGCAGGAATGGGCCACCTGAGAAGCTGATTAAGTATAGGCCCTATACTTAAGAATTTTGCGAAGGGTTGGGGCCAGTTTGGGGTTCTCATTTCTGAGGATTCCTAAGACAATTACAAAGCAAGTTAGAGTTTCTTGTTTGTTTTTTAAAATATATATTTTTTATTGATTTCAGAGAGTGAGAAAGATAGAAACATCAATGATGAGAATCATTGATTGGCTGCCTCCTGCATGCCCCCTCCTGGAGATCGAGTGCCGCAACCTGGACATGTGCCCTGATGGGGAATCAAACTGTGACCTCCTGGTTCATGGGTCCACTGAGCCATGCTGGTCGGGCTAGAGTTCCTTGCTAATTCTATTTTAGGATTGGTCCCAGATGGCTCAATGTCTTAGAAATGGTCTTGTTTCCCAGATGCTCTCCAGACTGAGAATTTATTCCTAATGCATTTGGATTGAGATGGAGTCCCTGGCCTCTGTGTGTTTGATATTGCACCTCTGCATCTGATGGGACTCCATGGCCTGCTTGATTAGGTAGGGGTTGTTGGAACTTTCTCCTAGAATTTACCTTAATTAATTTAGCACCTAAAGGAATGAAGCACCTGAAGAAAACAAAGAACTGGAAACCAAAAATAATCAAGATGACAAGAAATGAAAATTCAGTTACTATGCATCAAGGAATTTGAGGATTGGAGTCAGAAGGCATGTTCCCACACATTTCTCTGCTTAATGGCAACATGGTTTTGTAAAAGTCATTTAATTCTTTTTGTCCTATTTCTTAAGTTATAGAATAAGACCAATAATATCTATTTTCTAGAGATGATGTTAGAAGCACAAATAATATTATGTGGAAGTGCTTTCTTAAAACTCTTCAGTGTTGTAATAAAATTATTTTATTTCTGAATATGTGCATTTTCAAAAAAAAAAAGACATTATATTCCAAACTTTTAGTAATAGTTGATAGTGAAATTGAAGGCTATTTAAGTCTATTTTTTTATTGAGAGAGAGGAAGGGAAAGGGATAATGATATAGAAATATCAATGAGAGAGAAACATCGATTGGCTGCCTTCTGCACATCCTCTACTGGGTATTGAGCCTGCAACCTGGGCATGTGCCCTGACTGGGAATCAAACCAGTGGCCTCTTGGTTCATGGGTGGATGCTCAACCACTGAGCCACACCAGCCAGGAATTAAATCTATTTTTATTGTGTTTCTCATTAGAATAGTCATTAAAATTCTTAAGATCAACTTAAAACCTTCAGTAAAATATAAATGAATAGTTCCCACAATACAATATGGTAGGCACTGCATATACTCATTCATTTTTAGTGCAGATAGACCATCAATTAGAAATGTAAAAGCCCTCCAAATTCTGGCAGATTACCAAACATTCTTCTGAGACAGGAAAACTTAATAATGCAAGATGTCTGTTGCCACTTCTCTTACAGATGCATTGTATAACATCAATGTACTATGTTAAAATCCAAACAAAATGTGCATTGAAACTATGAAAAGAATTCCAGAAAATTGCTCTCAGTGATTTTAATAGCCAGCTGTTTTTGTTCAGCATTTATTCAAACTCATGTCATTTATATGAAATAACAATTAAAACCTAGACAACTTTAAAAGACAGTTAAATGATCTCTTGTTATGTTAAAAACAACAATATTTTGGAAGTCAGGATTATTTTATTTTGAGTATAGTAAAAAAATCTATCAGGTTTTCTTGAGAAAATGATTATAAATAGCATGTGATGTCCTGAGTTAGAGCTTTTGATTGTGATGAGTATATATCAGGTAACTAATTGGCATTTATTCTGGGTAAAATAAAAGTATAAATTTTATAGATGGGCTCCAAATATTTCTTTCTATATCTAGCCCTCCTAACATACATTAATTATAATTATTTTGATTTTGTTGCATTATTTTTGCATTGACCAATGACATACACTTGATACTTTTAAGTACTGAAGATATCCAATTATTAAAAATTCCTTAAATGAAAAAAATTTTAAAAGGCCCTGCAGGGTAGCTCAGTTAGTTAGAGTGTTGTCCCGATATGCCAATGTTGTGGGTTTGAACCTGGGTCAGGGCACATACAAGAATCAACCAATGAATGTATAAATGAATGGAACAGCAAATCGGTATCTCTCTTATTCTCTCTTTCTAAAATCAATAAACAACAAAAAAATCCCTTATGAATATGAATCATAACCACATAGCTTAATTTCCTAGTTTTATAAACTCATGTAAATTTCTTTACTAATTTTGATACAATTATTTATGTTATGGCATTATTATGCCATCATAAGCAAATGATTTATATAGTTTAAATCTACATGATAGTCTCTTAATAAGTGAAATGATAGCTTTGGGATGACAAATTTTCCTTTAAAATTGTTTAAATGTACACTTAAATTTTTAATAAATGGCTCTGACTATTTAACAAAATTCCATAAACATAGTCTTTGTATTTGTCAATCAAAAATATTTTCCTACTTTGCTGTTATATGGGTTTCCTTTACTTGAAAAGCAGAACACAGTGTAACTAAGTGACAAGAATTTGCCATTCAGAAAAGCATCAACAGGAAACATCAGTGCAAATTCCTCAATATAACAAGTCCTTGGCCGCAATTCAGGATAGCATTTTTCTAAGGTTGTTCCCTATACGCTGCTGAAAATGTTAATGGCTTCACCTCTGTACTTGTAAAAGTACTTGCAATCACCTCCACCATAGCTTAATTAGGTTTCTATCAAAGATGAACACTAAGGCACCTCTTAATATTATCTCCCCGGGGTCTAATGGCCCTGATGATTCTTTCAAGCATCTGTAGCCTGGCAATTTATTTTTTTTACTATATATCCTTTTTGTTGAAATGAGTATATTGGGCATTTGGGCAATGCCAGCTTGCAGAGAGCTGGTGGCAGATGGAATGAAATCTGCCTGGTATGCCTTCCCTCCACATGAGCAGAGAGCCATCCATTTCCTCCATTAAGGAGTTGTCACTCAGCCCACCCAGCTGGAAGACCGTTTTTGATAGCCAAGCTGGCTGGTGGCAGACAATTCAGATACAAAGTGCACTTTAAAAGGAAGCTAAAACATCATTTGTAGGAAAATTGAAAATGCATGGCTTCCACCACAGCCAATTTTTTAATGACTGTAATATTTTAAGTGATTATTTTTTGCCACTTCAGATTGCTCCTTAGAGAGGAGAGGTTTTTTTAATTAAAATCTAGGCAATGCAAACAGATGAGATATGAGGAGCAGAGAAAAGAGAAATAAGATGAATAAAATTAATTAAAATGGCATTGTTGGCAGAGCCATAAATTAGCCACTATGTGACTGGAAATAAACTCATATATTGTTGTAAGAGTTTCTGGATTGAAGTGAGATGTGTGATTGGAAAGTGACTGACTTACAGCCTACATATCATTGTGTTTCCTAAGCCTTTCATTATGTTATAGCTTTATCATCTAGAAATACATATCTCCCATATCTTTGTTCAATGGCCTTTAAAAGTGCAGGCTTTCATATTATTTAAAAAGTCAAAGTAGGAAGAGAACACTTTCCTTCATGAGGCAAAATGAATTTGTCATTTTTTGCACAATTTCTAGGAAATTTAATGCCAGTTAATAAAACCTTGGCTATGAACACAGTCCAAGGGCAGGAGGGCTGAAGTACATTTTCTCTAGTCAACACAATGGATGCACCCGCGGAGAGCGATTTGTCGGGAGCTTACGGAGTATTTTTTTCTCATTATTTTCTGGATTCATTAAGCATTCACATTTGAACCACTTTATGCTAAGATTCATAAAGGTTCAATTTATGGTATATTTTGTGACAAGTGTATAATTACTTGGCAATAGTTATGACAACTCTAAAATGGCAATAGTGACAGTTTTGAATTGGAGTAATGAGAGGAAGGATAACAATGTAAAATTCCATAGGGCAGTTGTTAACCTTGTTGATGGGGATCAACTTGACTTTCAGTGTCTGAGGTTTTCAGACTTGCCTCCTCAAATTAAGGCCAAGGATACTAACCACAACATGGAAGGCTGCAAATACTGAGGAATAAAGGGCCTGGCTTTATAGTAAATATACTTGGCTATGAAAATGAAAGCTGTTTGATCTTGGGGAAGCTACTTGGCCTCTCTGAGCCTACTTTTCCATCTGTGAAATGGGTGTAATTGTGATGGTTAGATGAGATATTATAAGTAACATGCCTACTAAAGATTGGTGAATCTTAGGATATCAGTAAATGTTATTTCCCTCCTCTTTTTTGTATCATTTTATTCATTCATTTAACAAACCTTACGTTAATGAGTGTCACTATACTGTCTAGGTACAAAGCTGATGGAAAAATATTACTACTTTTTAAAAAAATATGTTTTACTGATCTTAGAGAGAGAAGAAAGAGAGGAGGAGAAAGAAATATTGATGAGAGAGAGAAACATCAATTGGCTGCCTCTTGCACGCCCCCTACTGGGAATCAAACCCGCAACCTAGGCATGTGCCGTGACTAGGAATCAAACTCGCCATGCCTGGGATGACACTCAACCAACTGAGCCACACTGGCCAGGGAGTTACTATGTTCATTTGTGATTTTCATATAGAAGAAAATAAATTTCACTTACCAATTACTGTATTAACTTAATTAGTTATTAATGGTGTCAGCTTCAGACCAAAAACAAGCAAAAAATGGGTACATTAGGCAGAGAGGCTCTGGGGACTTGTTTGAATAGTTATTTTCAATAGAAAGTATCAAGATTATTTGTTTCTGTGCTTATTGCCACTCTCATCATGGTGATTTGGCTCAATTCCATGTTTCACTAATGCTATTCCACATTAATTACTGTACAAATAGGCTGCATTGAGGGGAATTGTGAAAAGCACACTACTTACATTTAACCCTTCATCCCCAAAGTACTCTTATTAGCTTAACAAATTATATTCTGGCTCATTCTACAATATCATGTACCCAGCTCTTGGGGGAAACATGACAATAACAGCAATGCAATCCAAAGTGAAGAACATCCCAAGCAAAGGGAATTTAGGTAGACAGCATGCAATTAACCAAGCTGGAATCTGGCCAGGAAATCATAGTTAACATTCCGATTCTTAATGGAAAAAGACATGGGAACATGAACTAGCTACAAGTCTTACTGAGCTCAGGTTTATCCTCATTAGAAAGCCAGGACTCCAATCCCTCAAGTTACAGACCAGAGAGTTTCCAGTACAATGACTTGCAAATCACATTTTTGGAAAACATATCTGATTTCCTCCTGTTTGTCCTTACACTCTGAAAAAAAGAAAATCATTAAATGAATTGTTGAGACCATTTTTCTGGGGTGCTCAATTTCTGGGCATTATTGCTCTGCCAGGGGATTATATTCCCAAAAAGCATGTTTAAAAATGAATTCTGCTTTGAGTGTGATCATCCCTTTCACTATTTGTCTTAGATTTTTTTCATTAGCCTCAACTTGTATCAAGTCTTAAAATTTTCAGGCAAGTTAATTTACATGTTTTCATAATTTGGATGTAATGACTTTTATTCTCCATTAATGTTTCAACAATTTGTGACAATAGTATTAGACAGGTGGCAGCAGAAACCCAGAGTGAAAGCTTTAATTCTTATATAGGACTGGAGATTTGCGTAGTGTCCACTGGGACAATGAATTTGGCAAATGCATAATGTATAAGAGCTATAAGAAAATTAATAAACTCTCCTGTTCTAATTTAATGCTTCCCCTAATGAATTGTTGATTTACCTAATAGTTGTTGTCTTCATTAGGGCCTTCGATGTTTGTTAAACTAGGAAATTTGACATTATTGGATATTTATCAATAATTAATGTAGGAGAGAGGAAGCAATCTAGTTAACTGAAAGTAGTAGTGGAGAGAAGGTTAAGATCTGACCTGTCTAAATTCCGTATACTTAGTTACTCCAAGTCCTTGGCATAAATGTGCAAAATTTAATAAATTACATTTTAAAGGAACTTCTTTTGAATACATGTGGTCAAATCATAGCCTATTATAAAGGACAAAACTTTATAACAGACTCTGACAGTCAGCACTGATTTACTTCTCAATATAAGTTCCCATAAATGTGTAGAAGAAGAAATCTGGAATCCCTTGCTAATAACACTAGGAGGTAGGATAATAAACAGAAAAAGATTAGCAGGTGCAGGCACAGCAATCAGAGTGGGAAGATTTCTTAAAAATAAAAAATACAAATAACAGCACCTATCTCATAGTGATCTGCATTTAATCTGTGGGTCAATTCCAGACTTGACAGAAGCCAGTGATTTATGCCTTTGCAAGCTGAGAGTATCCAGGGTAGCTGAGCAGATATCAACATTTATTAATGGTGAGTGAGCAAAGCACTCCCTCTCTCCCTAACAGACACACACACACATACAGATATCAAGGAGCCATAGATCATCCATGCTTGCAAAATACAGATTTTAACTACAACTAAAGATGAGAGTGAACAAATATACCAAAAATAAATAAATAAAAAATAAAAAATAAATAAATAAAGCAGCTGCTTGACCAATATTCACCTCCATGGCATGTTGATCCATTTGGGAACTCTGCTTCATGGGGAGTTGGATAGATTGAAGGATGAAGAAAATACCCTACAAACTAAAACCTGCGCACAGCTCTTCCCTAGCCATTTGTCCCTGGGTTCCTTCTGAGTACCTCACTGATTTTTGCAGCTCTTCTCTTTGATGGTGAGTCATGGAAAGTAGGCAGCTGCAGCAGTTCCAAGCTAAACCTTCAAAAACCTACATTTAGTGTTTTTCTTTGAACTTAAAATTAAGGATAGTCTCAGATTGCAGGGTGTGTCTGAGGAGTTGGAAAGAGATGATTTGATGGACTTGTCCAGATGTTTCCAGACTGACTAAGGAACATTAAGCAGTAAACATCTAGATACTCAATGTTCATCTGCTATACATGTAAAACTTGGATGATAGGGTCTTTCTCATAGTGTTGGCACCTACAAGCACTCATAAAATGGCATCATTATTACTATTTATACTATTCCATCATTATCATTTACCACTATGATTACTATTATTATTTATTATTATCCAGTATCCATGCTACTGTAAGTATCATTCCTGGATATGAGAATCCTACCCAAGATGAAACACTGATTCTCGATACTATATGATTAAATGGAAGGAGCCCCGCAAAATCACTTCATTTCCTTTAAACTCTGATGACAAAAACCAAGACCACTGTCACTGAGTTGGACACCAGAAATTTCCCTGAGATTCATCATTTTCCCACTTCCTTTTTTTCCCCTAGGACACTGAATTGGAACACCTTTCTTCACTAAATTCATTTTTTCCTTTTTCTTTTTATTAATGTAAATAATTTTTAATTTTTAAATTACAATTGACATATAATGTTATATTAGTTTCAGGAGTACACCCCAGTGACAAGATTACTCTACCCAGCAAAGCTATCATTTAGAATTGAAGGACATATAAAGGGTTTCCCAGGCAAGAAAAAGCTAAAGGAGTTTCTCACCATAAACCAGTATTACATGAAATGCTAAAGGGTCTTGAAGAAGAAGAAGAAGAAGAAGAAGAAGAAGAAGAAGAAGAAGAAGGAGGAGGAGGAGGAGGAGGAGGAGGAGGAGGAGGAGGAGGAGGAGGAGGAGGAGAAGAGGAGGAGGAGGAGGAGGAGGAGGAGGAGGAAGAAGAAGAGATAAAATATATGAACAATAAAATGGCAATAAATACATATCTATCAACAATTGAGTCTTAAAAAACAAAACAAACAAGTAGAACAGAAACAGACTCACAAATAGAGAGAACATTTTGATGGCTGCTAGATGGGAGGGGTTTTCGGGGGATGGGTGAAAAAAGTGAAGGGATTAAATATATATTTGGTCCTGGCTGAGTAGCTCAGTTGGTTAGAGCGTTGTCCCAATATGCCAAGGTTGTGGGTTTAATCCCGGGTTAGGACACATACAAGAGGCAACCAATGAATGCATAAAGAATGGAACAACGAATCGATGTTTCTTTCTCTCTCACTCTCCCTCTCACTCTCTCTCTCCAAAATCAATCAATCAATAAAAACCTTTTTTTAAAAAGTGCAAATTGGTAGTTATAGAATAATCACGGGAATGTAAAGTACAGAATGGCAGCTATGGTAGCAGTAGCTATTCTCACGACTACAAATGAACTGGCAGAAATCATATAAAACAGTTAAAAAAAGAAATATTCTGTAAAGGAAGGCAAAATCATCACAACCAATAATTAAGACATGGGACTCAATATTGAAAGGGTTGCAGGCCCTTTGCCGTGCTAAGCCCACGATCTGCTTACTCTGGGAGATTGCTAATGAGGGAGGTGCTCTGAGAGCTTTATGACTTGCAGCACTGTATTTATTGGCAGTCAGAGTCCCACCTACTTGGTCATGAACAAAGGGCTGCTTAGGGATTTGTGGGAAATAAAATATCATGATGGTAATTAGAAGCATAAGAATATTATGTGCCTTTTCTTCCACATGGGCAAGTTCTCTGAGAAAACATTGGAAGATGAGTCAGGCAAGGCCATGAACTTGTGAGGAGAATGGAGGAGAAACACAGATGGTTGTATAGGAAAAACATATCAATTCTGTAACCTCTTACAGCCCTTCCAAATAAAAAAGCACAACAAATCTAAGGCCAGGTTCAGTGTTAGAAACTGGTACTGTTATACATCTATTTCATATTAATTACTAAAGAGCCAACAGATGGTAATAGCTTTCTACCAACCCAGGGCAGATTTAAAGTGGTGACCTATAATTGCAATTCCCCAGATCACATAAAATCCTAAGTTAATTACTCTATTTGGTCTTATATCATTTTGCCCTACTTTAGATAAACAAGGACAGGCTCATATGAAATGGATTACATATTCCCCCAAAAAAACTGAATAAAGAAGAAATCTAAAGAAGGCAAGGAGAAATATGTATGATGAATGCCAGTGACTCATTTGTTCCTTTCTTATTTGACCTGACTCTCTCAAACATTATGTTCAAATTCATCAGCTGGACAGTTTGCATACTTACTACTCTCTATTCTCTTGTTTTGTAAGAAGTAACTACTCTCCCTCCCACTGATGGATCCAAGGTGACTGTTTACCACAGACTAGGCTTGGGCCTGTGCACACAACAGACAACCTAGTTTGTCTAAGATCCTGCCCCTGATCTACTCTGTAGAGGAGCAAGAAGCCCTCAGCAGAAAGAGGTTGCAGTCATTAGCCAGAGGTCCCGGAGAGATGCATGGGAGGCATCCCCAGCTTTGGAGAGGAGTGGGGAGATTTCCAAGGAGCCTATTGGTAGGTTCAAGAGAGAACCAGCTTTGATCATTTATCAGGATCAGGGATTAATACTTTTGGCTTACAACAATATCTGCATCTTTTCTTTTCTCCTTCCATCAGACCCAGCCCTGGAGGGTTCAGAGGCTGAAACTTGTGGTGGATGGTAAGGAAAGAGAAGGACATGACCACTGCCTCCCTCCCCACCCACTGCAGTAGACCTAGGCTGGAGGAGGGAGGAACTATGGATGAAACTTGAGGTTTGGATTGCTACAGTAAACTAGTCCTATTTGTTTTTAAACCAATACTGTAGGAGACTAAAGTGATGGGATGACATGTGTTGGTCTATCAGCTGTCTTAGGACCTGCTTTAGTTTTCATGCAAAGAAGGCAGAGATGAATCTGAATGGTCACTTGGGAAAAAGAATGGATCTGTTTTCTACAGCCTGGCCCCACCCCAAGTCCTCTTTGTTCAACCTAATGGTTATACCAGCACAGAGAGGAGAGAGACATTAACTATATAAAACTTCACATGGACAGACATCTGAGCTGGGTGGGCCCTTGCGGATGCTGTGGAATTTCCAGGCAGAGAAAAAAGAAAGGTGGGAAAGCATGTATAAAGGGGTGAGGGTGTGTAATTCTATGCTGTATTTGTGAGGCTGGTAGTCAGTGGGGCAGATGAGGATGAAAAGTTAGGTTGGGCCTAGACTGGAAAGGGTCTTGAATTACATGCCAGGGAGTTTGGTTTGTATCTTCTAGGCCTACACACGTCTTGAGTATGGAGGGAACATGATGCCATATTAAGGAATGATGCTGTAGTTTTTGTCAGTGGCATTCCTTTGTATGATCCTTGGCTTTTAACATCCTTGTCAGAGACAGTCTGCTCCCATTAGAAGGCTGACTTCTTTCTTTAGTGTCCCACCATTCTCATTCTATTTCATCTCCCAGGCAGGTTACTGAAAATGCCTCCTGCCTCCCTAAGGAAAATATTTTAATAGTCCTGTCTACTTAAGTTCACTTTAGGTCAGAAGTCAGTACTTGAGATGGACCCATAACTAGGATTGTGAAAACAAAATCAGCTACAGAAGAGAAAGAAGAGACCAGTGTTTGGTCTGAACTTACTAAATTCTAATGTCTGAAAATCAGTCATCTGGAGGAAGGAACATGCAGGGTTAATGGAATAAAGTTGAAGCAAGATAAATAAATATGAAAAAAGCAAGAATCTTTTCACCTAGAGCCAGAAAGTGATGGGGAAGAAAATGAAAATTTAACAAATGAATGTTGAGAAGAAAAAGGAAAAACAGAAGCACATCAGTTTGTATTTATTACATATAAGCAAAGTTATTGGTGACAGATCAAGGTTATGTCAGATTCCTGTATTTGAATCCTGGATCTGCCACTGGTGAGAGGTATATTTTGGACAAGTTACTCAACATCTTTAAGTCCATTTCAACATCTGTAAAATGGGGTTAAGATAGCACCTTTCTTATAGGTTTATAAGGATCAAATTATATGAGATGATATATATATATAATTCTGTGTGTGTGTGTGTGTGTGTGTATGTGTGTGTGTGTATACACATGCCTCAAGGAGTAAGTACCTAGAACAGTAAGTACTTGATAAAAAGTAGACCTTTCTTTAAAAAAAGATATATTTTTTATTGATTTCAGAGAGGGAAAGATAGAAACATCAATGATGAGATAGAATCATTGATCAGCTGCCTCCTGCATGTGCCTGGGCATGTGCCCTGACTGGGAAATGAATTGTGACCTCCTGGTTCATAGGCCGATGTTCAACCACTGAGCCATGCAGGATGGGCAAAATTAGCTCCTTTTTTTATTGGACAAACAGAAGTTGGGAATGAGAAAGCAGAGAGGGTACCACCATAGACTCTGGGTAATTAATTTAAGGGTGTTTGGGAAGAGTTCAGAATAGAATTGCATGACTAAAATAGCAGATTGAGCCCTAGCCGGTTTGCTCAGTGGATAGAATGTCGGCCTGCAGACTGAAGGGTTCTGGGTTTGATTCCAGTTAAGGGCATGAACTTCGGTTGCAGGCTCCTGCCCGGCCCCGGGCCCTGGTCAATGCTAGTGCAGGAGGCAATCAATTGATGTGTTTCTCTCACATTGATATTTCTCTCTGTCTTGCCCTCTCTCTTCCACTTTCTCTAAAAATCAATGGAAAAATATCCTCAGATGAGGATTAACAAAAAATTAAATAAATAAAAGAAGAAAGAAAATAGTAGAATGATGGTTGCCAGAAGGGAGAGGGATTGGGAGGCTGGGTGAAAAAGTTGAAGGGATTAAGAAGTATAAATTGGTAGTTACAAAATAGTTGAGGGAATATAAAGTAGAGTGTAGGAAATATCAATAATCAATATATATAAAAAGCCAGCTAGCCAACCTCCTGCAGCCCCTCCCCCTGACGGCCCCACCCCAGACTATAAAAAAAAGATATATATATATATTTTTTATAGTCTGGGGTGCCTGTCAGGAGGAGGAGATGGCAGGGGCAGGGCCAGCCAACCAACCACCTGCGGTCCCTCCCCCCAGCTGGCTCCACCCCAGATGGGCCTCCACCACCCTGATCAGCCCGTGGTTCCTCACCCCATCCAGCTCTACCCCCAATCGGCCCCTCCACTCTGACAGGGGCAGGGCCAGCTGGTCAACCACTCATTGCCCCTCCCCATGGCCGGCCCCACCCCTGATCAGCCCCCAGCACCCTGATCGGACTGTGGCCCCTCCCCCCAGCCAGCTCTGTACCGATCGGCCCCCCAACACCAATCGGGAGTGGGGCTGGCTGGCCAACCTCCCCAGGCTCCTCCCCCGGCCACTGACCGCCGATCAGCTCCCCAAACCCAATTGGGGGTGGGTCGGCTGGCATACCACCCACAGACCCTCCCCACAACCAGCCCCACTCCCAATCGGCCCCCTCACCCCAACCAGGGGCGGGGCCCACCAGCCAATTGCCCATGGCCCCTCCCCCCAGCTGGCCCACTAACCTCCTGCCATCTCCTCCTCCCGACAGGCACAGCCCCGATCTGCCCTGATTGGGGCTGGGCTGGCCGGACCCCACCTGTGCACGAATTTGTGCACTGGGTCTCTAGTATTGTAATAACCATGTATGGTGCCACATGAGTATTTGAAATATCAGGGGATTAATTTGCAAAGTACATGATTGTCTAACCACTATGCTGTTCACCTGAAACTAATAAAAAATAATATTGAAAAAACAGTAGCTCTTATTAGACAAAGTGTATTCTATCTGTCCTTGACACCTACTATTCCCTCATATTCTTAATAAGTCTCCAATCTTCTCCATTCCCTTTCCTAAAAATCTCTCAAATTTGTTCACATTTTCCCATCCTGTTTGCGAATTCTGGCCAACATGATCTCCCATTGGACTGCTGTTATCAGCCTCCTACTTGGTGTCCCTGCATGCCTTCTCTCCCCATCATTCCATCCTTCATTCTCAAGGGGACAGTTCAAATTCAAATATGATTGTGTGACTAAATTGGAACGCTTTGTGACTCCCTATTACTTTCACCATGAAGTTCAAACTCTACAGGAACTTACAAAACCTTTAAGGTTTTGTCACTGGCCTTGTCTCCAGACTTAACTATCACAAGTCTCACCTTAAGAATCTGTTAGAAAACTATTTTGTACATTATCCAAGACCTTTGTTTCGTGTTCTCACTGTATGTCATTTCTGATCCCAGAAACACTAGTCCTCCCACCTGGCCAACTCCAAATTACTCTTCAGTCTCTGTCTGGATTCCTCTTCTCCCAATCGCCTTCCTAAACCCTCAAGCCTGCATTTGTTACTGTAAGTTGTACTTCCACAGCACTCACACTTTCCCAGCAAATTATAGCAATTATGCTATTTTGTATTTACATGTTGACATGTCTTATTGCCCACACTAAGTTGATAGCCACCTGAAGGGAAGAAACTTATCTGCCTTTTTGTGTTTTTACTCTCTAGGTTCAGTCCAGTACATGGCACAGTGAGTCCTCTAAAATACTTGTTAAATGCCCAGTGGCGTGGCTCAGTGGTTGAGTGCCAACCTATGAACTAGAGGTCACGGTTCAATTCCCAGTCAGGGCACATGCCCAGGTTGCAGGCTCAATCCCCAGTGTGGGGTGTGTAGGAGGCACCTGATCAATGATTCTCTCTCTTCACTGATGGTTCTATCTCTCTCTCTCCCTCTCCCTTCCTCTCTGAAATTAATAAAAATATATTTAAAAGAAACCTTGTTAAATGGATGGACAAATGTTTTTGTAACAAATATTTTCTATCCTTAAAAGAGGAGGTAACATAAAAACAACATTGCCTATTCCTTTACTAGTAGGTTTGGTAAGAATAGTTATCTTTGTGCAAATTGGCTTATTGAGCCTTAGGTTTTGGAGAAGAGAAAAAGGAACAAAAGAGCGATCAAACCTTAACTGTAGCTCCTGGGAAGAAAAGCCAGTTGCCCGTGTCGACGGGATCGAGACTGTCTTCTAAAATGACTTGTCTGTGAGCTGAGTTGATGACCAGGATGTTATCCAAGGCCCAGCAGGCTTCATACACTTCACCCACACGAAGGTTTTCCTGCTTCCACTGAAACTGGACGTTCTCCCCTTTGGCGTATTCAGGAAGGTAGAGGATGTGGATGATTGTGCTGACATTGGAAGGGGCCCTGGAACATATGGTGAGATGGGAATTAGTGCCACAGTCAAAGAACTTAAATCAACTTTGTTTCTTAATGAAGATTGTAGTTTCATTATCTTAAAAATACTATATACAGTACAGATTAAATACTCATAATCCCATAGCCCTTAAATCTTTTAGTGTATGCTGAATATTAAGGAGTTCATATTAAGTGATGACAGTTTAAATATTACATGTCTTCAAGAAGTTTACTTTTAACACAGGACAGGACTAAGCTAGTAAAGGAGTCACTGAAGAGACAATAGCACACACTTTCATGGCACCCCTAGAAAATCATGTGTATTCAGCACAGTTTATTTGATAATAAGAAGAAGAAAGGAGAAAAACTATACTTTGAAATTTTGCATCATTTTATAATCAGTCTTTACATAATAGATATTTTATTTCGATTAATCTGATACCTTTTTGTTTTATTTACATGAAATGTGAGATTTGCCATGAGAATTAAATGCTCTATAATTCTTTAAAATTTCATGCAGATCGATCTTTAATAACTTGATATAATTTAAAATTATTTTTATATTACATGTATTACAATCTAAGCCCTTCTGCTATATTTTTATTCAACATTTTATTCTACCAACATAGAAATCTGCTATAGTAAAGATTATTGCTTTAGCAAAAATTAAGTGTTACTAAATGCAAACTATTAGTGCTCTGGACTTACTATAAATCAGTTTTAAAAGGACTACAGAAAAGACATATTTTTCACTCACCAAAGCAGCACATATACATATATCTGTAAAATTGTCAGTATAGGTTATAGATGGTGTACCTTACCTTTAGGGGTAATCAATCCCCCTTTTTTAAAAAATATTTCATGATGACTATGTTTTTGGCTTCATAAGGAATTTAAAACGATGAAAATAATATATTTAGATTTAAGAAGTGACTGAAAATATGTTCATTCTGGTCACCAAATGGAAAGGAAAATCTGCACTAATATATCTAACAGTTTGATGCATGACCTTAAATTGAAAATCTCATTTAGTAAAAAGCCAAATGGAATCAGCTGAATGTGATCTTTATGTGTTGTAATTATATGTGTATGTGCATTCACTATTTGTCACATCAAAGGTATGCAGTTGTTTTCCAGCAAGAAAAAGCTGCTACAATTTACCTAAATTATGACATACGAGTATTACATAGAGAAAAGATGGAGGTGTGGTTAAAATTTCTAATATTTATGCCGCCTTGATTAAAGACATTTATATAAATAAGTATTTCATGTGCATGATTTTCATAAGTACTAGAAGTTAGAAAGAATAAAAAAAATGTTCTGTTTAAAATGGGCATAGCATGCCAGAGCTTGGCTTAAACAGGTATCTCTACATTATAGATTATTCTGTCACAGAGGAGGATGGTCTATTAAAATCCATGAATTAGAATCATTTTTCTCAGTTTTTGGTTAGACTAGCACTTAGATATGTAACATTTTTAAAATTATGAAATACTACTAGAAACTTTGGATAGACTGGTTTAGTGTTAAAGACTAAGAATCTAATATTTATTTCCCCCTCTAAATAAATCACTATTTTTCAACATGGAAATATAGTAAGGAAAATAGCATGTGAAAAAAGAAAACTAGAAAACTTGTAGAAAATGTTCTACTTGAGTTATTCTAATTTAAGAAGTAAACCAATCAGAATAACGACCTTATAAAATTTCCAGGTATCTTTTTCCTTTTAACATGTTACCATACTTGAAATTAAATATCTATTATGAATTTTGTTTTATGATTTAACCTATGCAGGAGTAAACATAATTTGATTCTTGCTAATTTAACCAAATCTTTTCAACTTGAATAAACTTCTCCCTCAAGTACCCTACCTCATTTTCTTATAAAGGTTTTTTAAATAAAGAAAATATAATAAATGATTACAAGTTGCATCATAACTATGATCATATAATTTTAGAACTGGTCTTAGGAAAGCTAGAAGGAAAATGACAGAACTAGAGATTAGATGCAAAAGGTCTGGCAGCTGTTCACTCACTGTCATTACAGACAAAGGATCAGATTTAGGTGGTAATATTATATATTCCTAGACGTATAAACCAGGCCATAGTCAGGCCACCTGGAGAAATGGGTGATGTAATTTTGTGGAGGATTCTGTGCTTTTACCAAAAAATAATTTGTTAGAGCTACTACCGACAGTGGGAAGTTCCAAGTGGAAAATGACCCTTTTAACAATACTTATTCCAATAGGGCAGATCATGATATGTGTGTCTATGCAACTCAGCATAATTAACAACCAGAGTACTTTTAACCACGAGAAATAAAGTCAGTGGTAGAATGAAGGCAAACAGGGAAGAAGAAATACACCTATGTCATAATTTATGAAAAATACTTTCAATGACAACAAACCTAATTTTCTCGAGCTGAATCCAGTCCGCAGTATTATTCTTGGCATATGATACGATGATGTTGGGGTCTGAATAACTAAATCGACATGAACCTGAACCTGTAAATAGCAATAAGTTTCAAAGTTAAAAAACCTTGTAATGACATAGTATCCTTTATGATAAATATTTTAGATACTTTTTCTTAACCATTTAGATATTTAACCGATTGTTTCCTCATTTTTCTAACTTTGCTAGAATTTCTTGTGAATTGTTCTGATGAATATTATTTGGTAAATAATTTTAGGAAACAGAAAAAAGGCAAACAAGGAAAACTGTAGATTTACTTAGAGATACACAAACTTCTAAATTAAATTATAAAATAAGCACATATTTTCTATGCCAAAAATATCTCAATATTATAGAATGATTGGTAATGCACCATGGTTCTTGCAAGTTAATATCAATTAATAGTGATTGCATTAAATGGTATGAAAGTCATTACTTTTTTAAAAAAATGTTTTTATTGCCCTGATAGGTTTGGCTCAGTGGATAGAGCATCAGCCTTCGGACTGAAGGGTCCCAGGTTCGATTCCAGTGAAGGGCATGTACCTTGGTTGCGGGCACATCCCCAGTGGGGGATGTGCAAGAGGCAGCTGATCGATGTTTCTCTCTCATCGATGTTTCTAACTCTCTGTCCCTCTCCCTTCCTCTCTATAAAAAAATCAATAAAATATATATTTTTAAAAAATGTGTTTATTGATTTCAAAGAGAGGAAGGGAGAGGGAGAGAGAGACAGAAACATCAATGATGAAAGAGAATCATTGATTGGCTGCCTCCCACATGCCCAACACTGGGGATTGAGCCCGTAACCCTGGCATGTGCCCTGACCAGGAATCAAACCGTAGCTTCCTGGTTCATAAGTCAACACTCAACCACTGAACAACACTGACCTGGCTAAGTCATTAAATTTAATAAGGAATGAAAACATCCTCTTGTGTGTGTGTGTGTGTGTGTGTGTGTGTGTGTGTGTGTTATTTAAATGATGAGAGAGTATGTGAGAAAATAAAATATTGTAAAGAAAACTCAAGCACTAAATGAACTATGGAAGATATGATTTATATTATTTTATTATAACCCAACATTAAATATTTAAAAGAGGGACATTATATCCCATTGTGACTACTTGGTGATTATTTCTCATTATTATTTTCAATATTGGAAATATTTATACCAAAGAAAGTTTTAAAGCTCAGACAAAAATGTGTTTCTGCATGTTCAATGAACTCATATAATAAAACATAGTATAACTGTAATTTCAAAGATCTTTGGGTACCCCAAACAGTCATGAAACATATGTCAGAAGTTTATTTTACTGAATAGCAGGATTTTTAATACTATATTAAAAACAAATGAACCAAAAAAAAAAGAAAAATGGTGCCATTTATGTTTAACCGTTACCCATCTGCTAGAGGGGTCTTGGTTTCAGCAAATGGCATCTGTTGAGTTTTTACATTTCTAGCACGAGTTCCAAGCTTTCATCAGACTCATTTATTTTATTTCAGTGGTGTTTAGTACAACACAGTTCATTTGCAATCACAAAGCTGGCACTGTACTAAAAGGCCAAACAGCAGTTTTCCTAGATTTATTCTCACAGCCAAAACATACGTGAAAAAGCAAGAGAGGAAGGGTATTCAAAGGAAACTTACCCAGCAACTCTGAACTCAAACAGAAACCCACCTTATGTCATTTTGATCATTGCTAAATTCTACCTTTCATAAGCAGCTGCTTAAAATAAATATCACACACTGTGGGACTGGAAATGGAAACCGCCAGGATTATGTAGGACAAACTTGAACACAAACAAGAATAAGGTCTGGCAGACAATCTGTTTATTTCAAAAGAAAATTCAAATTAGCCTAAAGAATTTAAGTGGTATTTATGTGCTTCCTTTATGCTGTATACACCGTAAGTACCTAAAAGCAAACGTATACGGTGAATTCCTGTAAAAGGAAAGAGTAAGACAGATGACAAGCAAACTCTTCCTTACAGAATTCAATTCCTTGAAAATTGTTTACAAATTGAGAAGAGAAGCAAAGCTGATAAACCTCAAAATAAAAATGTGTCCAAAGATGACCTTGATTACAAACATGACTCTCACCTATTTTCTTACTAGAGGTCCGATGCACGAAGATTCGTGTAAGAATGGGCCTTCCTTCCCCTGGCTGCCAGCACCGCCTTCACGCCAGCTGGAGCCACCTTTTTGCTCTGGCCAGGAGCTGCCTTTCTGCCTTCCCATGCTGCACAGAGGCCTGGAGAGGCTGGGGTGGTGTGGAACACCTGCATCATCGCCATGGCGACGACACAAGCATCCCGCCTCAACCCAGCTGCTTGGCGCCTGCATATGCAAATTAGCCCAAAAGGTTTTTGTTGGGTTAATTTGCATGCTCACTCCTGATTGGCTGGTGGGTGTCACGAAGGTACGATCAATTTGCATCTTACTCTTTTATTAGTGTAGATGCTACCATCTCCATGTTGTAAGATTAAGTTGATTATAAACCTATGAAGTAAAACAAAAAGGCACCTGGCAGGTGTCTCACTCTTTCTCAGCCACTTAGTCATTAAATCTTTCACATCTACAGTATTAATATCTTTTGCATCCATCTCCTCCTCACCACTGTCAATGACCCTCATTAGCTCTTGCCAGGACTTTGCAATGGTGATTAGTTGGTCTCCCTGTCTCCAGCCTCACATGTCCTTGTCCAGCCATGCTGTTGCCAGCACTCTTCCTACAAGTGAACTGAATCACGTTACTTCCGTGCTTATAATCAATCCTTTAACAATTCTCCAGCATAAAGCTTTATCACTCAGGATAAAGCCGCACTTAAAGCCGCACTTCCACACACAGTGAGACAAGGGTGCACAGTTCCTGGAGACCAAATGTGTACCCTAGAAAACAGAACTAGCCCAGGGCTACCTTAAAGGGTTCCCATGTGAAAAGATGGTCAAAAGGGCAAACGGACTCCAATGTAGGGATGGACAGCTGGATGACCAGGACTGGGGTACAGGGTACAAGTGGCCAATCAGAGGACAGACACTGCCCATATTTAGTGGACTGAAGTGGGGAGGTCCCCCGCTGGAAGCAGCACCTCCACAAGAGAAACAGTCCGCTTTGGATATCTACCTCACTCTGAGGCTACTCCTACCAAACTACCATTCCAAATGACGCCAGTCCAAAGAATAAATGATTCCCCAGGCCCACTCTGAGTATAGCTGCTCTACATACACTGGGTGAAGTTTTTCTTCACGCAAACCCTTCTGAATTGCAACCACACTGCCACACAGACTTTGATCTGCAGAATAAGATTGTCCTTGCCCAGATTGACAATGATTACTTGACTCTGTGTGGGATGAGGGGATGTCCACGTGCCCAGGTGACTAAGGCCAACCCCAACTCCCCGCTCCTAGATGCTGTGGTAGAGCGCTCACATCCCTCAAAGCACTCTTGTTCAGTGGGGAGACAATAACCAGGCACCACCTGCAACAGCTACTTCTTCTTGATCCTCTTAAGTCAAGAATCTGTCATTGCTGAAGCTGATATTTAAAGCTAAAAAGGAAAGACAAACCCGAATGTCAAATGCAAAACACCCCCTCTTTTTGCAGATCTACTTTCTCTCCTTCAAAGCACTTCCTGCACTCTAAAGTAGCAATTTTGCAAAGAGTTAAAGAATTACTGAAGGAGAAAAGGTAATTTAGAATCATGGGCATACAAGCATCGTCTGAGAACCATTGATGGGCTTAAACTGGTTTAAAATTCAAACACTCTCTGGTACTTATAAGAATATGAGTTCCAGAGACTTAGCTAAAATTGTTTTAGTGCTTTTCTCTTCTCTCATCTGTATTGCCTACTTTGGTGATCTTACCTACTTTCAATGCTTTAAATAACATGTATAACATATGATACCTGGGAGTATATCTCCCATGAGATTTACACTTGTATATCCAACTGTTACTTGCCATCTCTAATGGAAACCTCAAAGTTAATAAATCAATATTACAAGTATTAGGAGATCGGAGATGGCAGCAGAGTAGGTGTAAGTTACACTCTCCTCCTCCCAAGACAAAACTGGAATTACAACTAAGTTATAGAACAATCATCCTGAATAACCAACTGAAGACTAGCTGAGGAGAAGTCTTCCAAGCAAGGATTTACAGAAGAAGCCACACAGAGAATGGTAGGAAGAGCGGAGATGTGAAAAGGGCTGGCCCTGCTCCCACAGGCAGCAGCTGAGGTTCCGGAGGGATATCTCCGTTACAGCGGATCCCACTCAGAAGCATGGGGGTCTCAACCCCAAGCCAGGCTCCCCATCCCAGAGCACCAGAGCTGGGAGGAGGCACCCACATAACATGATATATAAAATACGATATGACCTGCTGTCCCATACATTTTAGACCTTCCTTTTACTGCTCTTCATCTCATTTACTCTGCTCCAGCCACTTCGGACTTTCTCTTACCCGAACACTCCCTCCCAGGGCTTCTGGGCTCCTTCCCTCTGCCTGAAACTACACCGATTATGTCAATTTCCTCCCACCCCATTCCCCACAGACCTTCCCCTGGCTATGACCTTGTTCTCCCTCAGGCATCCGTGCGAATATCACCTCCTCAAAGAAGCCTTCCCTGAGCACTCAATCTAAAAAACTCTATCTCCAATCTCCAATCATCCTCCATGTCATCACTCATTTTTATGTTACTCATAGCACTTACTAGTATGTAAATTTCCCTTGTTTATTTACTTGTTTACTTGCTCATTGTCCAACTCCTGTTAGGATGCAAGCTCCGTCAGAGTAGGAACTGTATCTATCTCATTCACTAATTGTGTCCCTAATACCCAGAACAGTGCTTAGTACTCAGCAGAAGCTCAATAAACTCTGGCTTGATTAGAAATAAATTTTCTGTAGTTTCTTTACATTTTAAATTCTCCATTTCTTTGATTTACTGAGATATGTTTCTACTAAAAAGGGCACTGGGAGGGTAGATAGTACTTACGGACTTTTGATTTGCCTGGATGAGTCACAGTGACATCGATCTCTGACAGCATGCTTTAGAATCTCTGGACTACATGTACCCGTACCACACATTAACTTTGGAACTGCTGTATAGTCAACAGGGCAATAATTCACCCACGTTAATTAAAAAATGTCCCAAAATGACTTAGATGGTTACATAACCCAGCCTGCTTTCGGAATAAAAATATCAGAAACAAATTACACAAGTAATTCTGGTACGTTTTTATCAGCCTGATAAAGTAATGTGAGGAATAACGATAGCCAGATGAATTATTCAATTTACTAGTAAAGTCTTATTAGAATGGCCCAGCATAATTGAAGATAAGCAATTTGCAAAGTAATTCAAAGTAGTCATAATCCACATAGAATATCATCCTCAAGGCACAAGTTCTGACCTCTCCATCAGGAATCATTTCTACTACATTAAAAGAAGTTTCTCAAATGTAATATCTTCTTGATCATAAGACATTATCTTGTCTCTTTAAATTGACTTATTTCGTTTGTTTGAATATTTAATTAGATTAACACACTGCTCTTGGGGGGAGAATACCCATTTTTATGTTTAGGAAGAAACCTAATAAAATTGTAACCTTATAGAAAAATGTGACCAAATTGTAATGTTATGAATTAATGAAAAAATATTTGATAGTAGGTGCCTCTTATGATGTATCACATATCCTTAGATCTTACTTATTTTTTCTCATATGAGGGAAGTCTATATGATAATAGATTCAAGGCTTGTTAGCATTACTGATAATTCTATATAATAGTTTTACTTCACTTTTCAGAGTAAAATTTCCTCTAAGTAAGCTACATTCCAGAGAGGAGGTATGTAAGGACTTAAGAGAATGAACAATGGAGGCAGGCTGCCAGGGTTGTGATCTGGGCTTCTCAGCTGTGTGACCTTGGGCAAGTCACTGACTTTCTCTGTGCCCAATTTACACATTTGTAAAAAGCGAATAATAATAGCACTCTCTTTATAGAACTGCTGTGAAAATTAAAAAGTTAACACATGATAAATGCCTAGAAAACAGTTTTTAGCTCATGCTATTTAATAGATTTCAGCAATGATTCAATATTTTTTGTCTCATTTCATAAATTCATTTACCCTAGAAAAGGGAGCAACTTTCTGACCATACTTATTCATGGACTAAATATAAAATTGAATTACTGCTTATCAAAGAACGTCCAGTACATTTTTTTTTCTCTATAGTTTCTTTTACCTATGCCACTGCCTAACTCTTGAGTGGAAATGCTATAAATTCAATAGGGAAATGAAAACTGAGACCCAAATGAGTTATCTGTTTGTTATCTGTTAGCATCACTGGTACATGTGTTAGTGGGGAAGAGAGGAGTCTACTTGGTAAGAAATGGAGGTGCTCTGAGAGGATGACAAGACATATTGGTGTAAGGACATACAATTCAAAAGGTTCGTACAATTGGTAGAGTGGGGCTGAAAATTTGATTTTGCAGTTCCTAGCATCCAAAGAAAATAGAAAATCTGGTCACTTAGAGTTTTAATAGCACCCATAAAGAAAAAAATTCCAGTAACTCAAGAGAACAATTATGGTTGCTAAGAAGAGGTCTATGTGCATGCCCAATTTACAAGTAAGGAAAGAAACTGTGGCAAAGAGAGGTTAAGAAATTTACTCAGGCCCTGGCTGGTTTGGCTCAGTGGACAGAGTGTCAGTCTGTGGACTGAAGGGTCCAGGTTTGGTTCCAGTCAAGGGCACATGCCCAGGTTGCGGGTTCGATCCCCAGGGGGTTGTCAGCAGGAGGCAGCTGATCAATGATTGTCTCTCATCGTTGATGTTTCTATCTCTCTCTTCCTCTCCCTTCCTCTCTAAAATCAGTAAAAATATATTTTTTTTAAGAAAGAAAGAAATTTACTCAGGGCCAAATGGGATTCAGAAATGGACAGACTAGACATAACCCACTTAGCCAAGTTTATGAGGTGAGGTCAACTGGCAGAGAAAGAACTGTACAGTTTGACTTCCAAATGAGTCATAAACACATAGAAAGATTCTGAATGTAAAAAAATGCATGGCATACAAAAAGCATAATTTTCCATTAATGACTATTATTTATTGGGAATCAGAACACTGGCTGCAGTAGCATATTGTAATCTCTATGATGGCTCTATATGACTACTAAGACAGGCAAAAGCAACAGAGTATTAAATAAAGGGAAGGTGATAGGAGAGAGTGGTATTTGGAAGAGAAAGATGAAGGAACTTGTAGGGGGATATGAAAGAAGTTTGGAAATGACAGTAAGTTTATCAAATGTAAACACATGGCCCTGGATGTGTTGCTCAGTGGCTGTGTTGCTTAGAGTGCTGGCCCATGCACCAAAGGGTCGTGGGTTTGCTTCCTGGTCAAGGGCACATACCTGGGTTGCAGGTTCAATCCCTGGCCTGGTTGAAGTGCACGTGGGAGGCAATCAATCAACATCATATCAAATGTTTCTCTCTCTCTCTCTCTCTTTTTCTCTCTCTCCCCCTCTCCCTCCCTCCTTTACATTCTCTCTAAAAATCAATGGGAAAAATATCTTCAGGGCAGGAGTAACAAAATACTAAATAAAAAAGAAAAAAGAAATGGGGGGATGAGGACAAATATGTGACACCTTAATCAATAAAGAAATTAAAAAAAATAAAAAATAAATAAAATAAAAATAAAAAATAAAAAAGAGCCCTGTCCAAAGCATGTACTGTGTGTGCATTCCTGCATTTCACAAGTGTCTTAAATCACAGGTCCTGAAGCATAGAGTCCAGACTACGTAGTTCATTTTCCAATTTGCTTAGCTTGGCATACTCAAGTGATAACATATATTTTAAAGCAGGACAACACTGAAAAGAGAATAAGAAGCTATAAATTTCTTCTCTATTACTTAAGGCAGAGTTGGCTCAATTAAAATATTCTTAAAAAGAAATGATCACATTACAACTGAATTAACATTGATGAAATGACTTTTAAGTAATTATTTGCTTACACTAGAAACACGCCATTCATCTCTGGGCTATGTTGGAGATGAACCTGAATGAAACTACGTTGAACCTCATGAACCTCAGGGACGCAATACAAGTCAGAGGGAACCTGTAATTTCTGGGACTTGCTAACTGGAGTGCTTCTGTGCAGGGCTGGTTGGGAGACTCTGAAAGAGCCGTTGAAGTTTATAATGCCCAAATACACAAGCACATGAAAAGCAGCAATTATGTGCAAATCAATGAAGCCCATAATAAGCATATTGTAAACCTGTTCATTGTGCCATAGTCCATTTACCATAATATACACGTATGGAGATAACAAATACCTGCTAGGCAAGAAGTTTCTAAATTCATAAATAAATGTCTTCCTTTTATCCCATCCCTCTTGGATAGTTGCTATAAAAACAAACAACTTAAAGAATAGCTTGATTTGGTGTAAAATCAAGGCCATTTCAAAAACAGAAATGTTAGTAATTTCTTCTGTTAAGAATTCAAGACTTACTCCCTTCTTCAGAACAATAGCCCAACAGGTCCATAATCCTTTGAGGTCAGATAAACTTCAGGATCCAAATTATTTACTTAATTAAAGATTTCAGAAAAGTGATGAGGTACATATCCCATATCTCTATATATAAAAAGCCAGTGACTGGAACACCCACCACCCACAGCCCCTCCCTACAGCCAGCCCCAACCCCAGTCAGCCCCCTCCCCAATAGGGGTTGGGGGTTGGGGGGGGGGCTGCCAACCAATTGTCATTGGCCCCTCCCCCCAGCCAGCCCGGCCCTGATCAGGCCGATCAGCGGGGAGAAGGGGGGGTTCGGGGGGGGGGGGCAGCCGGCCAACCTCCTGCCATCTCCTCCTCTCCACAGGCCTGGCCCTGATTCGCCCTGATTGGGGCCAGGCTGGCCGGACCCCACCCATGCACGAATTCGTGCACTGGACCTCTAGTATTATATAACACAATATTTCTGCAATGAAATACGTAAAGATTCACATAGTAGTAAAATAAAAATAAAGATTATGAATAGCCTTAAATAATTTACAGCCAGTTATTGCTGCCATATCAATTCAGGTCATGTGTGGCTTTGCTATCATATAAATGAATATATGGTTTGTTGTTTTTCTGAGGTTTTTTTTTGTAATATGAAATTGCAGATTAGGAATTTGTGAGCTGATATCTCTAGCAGCCCTCTCTATTTCTTTTTACTTTTGTAGTAGAAGGATAAATCTATGGTTTTAGTCTCTCGAGACCTGGATAGTTTTATTTATGCCCTTCTGCACCAAGCCCAGGACTTTTCAAAGTAAATCAGAACAGAAACAATAGAAGAAGCTACTGTCCTCCTGGGGGGTTCCGCGGTGGTTGCTGGTAGCAGCCTCTTTCCTTAAAGCCCTGCCTGAAAAACAAGCTGCCTTTTTAAATGTTCCACAGGGCCATGGGAGGAGGAGAGAACTGAGCGTGCAGAATTTATAGATGGAGAAAAGTACAATCTGAAATCATGCCTCTAGATTGCGGAGCTGTGCCCATAAATACTGAAGGCTCGAGGAGTGTCTGGACAGACCCCTGCTGAGGATTCTGGCAGCTCAAGGGCTGCTGCGGCCATTACTCAAAACTCAGACCTCAGAGACAGGCAGGGCTCCAGGAGCTGCATGGAAACAACAGCATTTGATACGGAAAGATGATAAAGTTATGAAATGGATGTAATCCGGCTACTTAGAACTCCCTGCTGTGACCTGTGCAAATCATAACAGGATCAACACATCTTTTCATCTTTCCAAGGTAGATGAATGGATCAGAGCCATTAACTCAAGATTGTAGTGAATGGGAAGAACAATGAATAAACGGGGAACTGCTGGAGAAGCTTCGAAAAACCTAGACACACTCGCTGGGGATCTTAGGTTAGGGCATTCAGGAAAGAGACTTCCTCGTTCTATATCGTGCAAAAGATGATGAGCAACTTGAAGACAGTGGTATAATAAGCAGTTCTGGCGATTTATCCTTTTTTTTTTTGTTAAGAGAGATTGTACTCAAAAGCATCAAGAAACACAAAGCTGATTTGCTACTTTGCAATTCATTCTTCTTCAGAATCTGCTGCAAGCAGGTCATGGACAATTATCATACAGATTATCAATGTTTTTATAGTTTTACAAACTTTTGTTCAAATATTTCATTGGTGGCAGCTGTGCATGTTTATTTTCCAGTAACAACAATGATGTAGAACAATGATTAAATTATACTTAGATTTTAATTTCCTTTGTTACTGAGTTTGCCAGAAAAATCCTAAGGGCATTAGCCCATGGCATCAGTCATCTACTGTAAGTAGAACAACCTCTTGATAATATGGCAAGTACAGAAGTACTACCTGATGAACCGTACCTAAGTTTAAGCATATAATAATCTAATTTCCAGGATAACTGGTTTAACATGTTTCTTAGTTTTCATGTCTGTTTTATTCCTCCCCTAGTTCAAAATCTAATCTTGGTAAGAATTTATGTATCTGTGCATAGTGTTTTGTAATGTGGCATACACACACACACACACACACACACTCACACACACACACATATGTATATGTATACTTATATATCTGTAAATTTGTTCCATTACTTAGTACATTTTTTAAAAATGTAATCAAGTGTGTACTCTAATAGTGAGCAAGCTTCTTGCCTGATACTCTTTGAAGCAAATTGATTTTGTCACTTATTACCTTCCTGTACATCAGTTATCCCTGGAGTAATTTGGAATGTAGAGTTCAAGGAAAATGGGGGGAGAGGAGAGGATCTACCTAGAAAGATGAGAAGGTGGCCCCATGTGGGCTATTTACCAATTCTCAGAGCACTGCTGAAGTAAATGCAAGAAGAATGGCTGAACAGGGAATGCTCCTCTTGGCTGTGCCAGGTCTCCAAGCCCCTCTTAGGCATTCTGTTAGCTGTTGTCCTCATGTCTGACTGTACTTACACATCCTGCCATGAGCTGCTTCAGAATCTCATAAAATACAGGCTCAAATTGCCTGGCCTGCACCTGCACAGAGACAGCAGCTCATGCCTTGCAGAAGTTCAGGAGTTGTAGCCACAGGGGCAACCCTCTGATTCATGGGTAAGAGGCAGGGAAGGAATAAATGGTTACTGTGTTGGATAATGCTTTGTGGCAGCCTGGGCAGGAAGCATCCCAGGGCCTCTCAGTCCCAAATGACAGGGATGGGAATTGTGACTGAAAGTCGCCCACAGATATGACTTTAATTAAGAACAGTTCCACACTGCACAAGAGGAAATCCTCGAATTGCTCTTGGATCTGTCAAGAGCAAGTGAATTTAATTTTGGTAAAATACGATGACTGAAATTGAGATGAATCATTATTTTATTCATGAAAATTGTTGGTTTAGAGAAATCAACATGTCCAGTATCTTTGTCCCAAGAGATCAATCATTCAGTTATTTGAATATGGAAACCTAGAGTTTGCCACTGTTTTGCTCACCCAAAAGTACCCTTGGGGAGAATTTAGCATATTTGTAACTGCAGAAATCAAGGACAGTGTTGTAAGAAGGACTACTATATGGAAGTAAAATTTCCATTTTAAGCATTTACTAAAAACTGATATTAAGGATTAAGAGATGTCAAATAAAGGAGAACAGTAAAAATCCTCCAAAATATTCTCTACTTACACTAAAAACATGCTCCCTCTAAACTTGAAAGATCTCTTTCATAAAATGTAGAGAAAGAGCTGGGTTTTAAAAGCAACACCTCTTCACCTTCTGTTTTATATTTGTTTATGTTAAAAATGAGGCTACTCATAATAATTTCTGTTTTGACTTACTTTATTAGTAAGTAGGCTATTGGGTGTGCAAACCTTTCTTTCTGAATAAATGTGACAGTATGTGATTTATTGTACTTAATATTTTGCCCTTTAGTCACTTCCTTGGCTGAAATCCCCAAACCTCATTAGGTGACTTCTTCCAGTTTATAGCAGATGGACAATGACCACAGGATATGAAAGGAACAGCTGTCCCCCTCCCCTTTTGTACCTTTCTCCCTTTCAGTCCTATCCCTGCTTCCTCACTTCCAAAATATTTGTATTCCTTCCTCTTCATTGCCACTCCTATCACAAGAGAGAAAGGGACCAATTCTCTTTCAAGTTATGGATTGCCATGCATTTTCAGCCACTTTTAGGTCCCCAACCCTGTGCAAGCCTCCTCCCAAGCCCACAGCATAGAACTTTCTATAGAGCCTAAGTTGGGAGAAACACAGGAAGAAAAATGCAAAATGTGTAGGCTTTGCCAGGTTCCCTGCCAAGCAGCCCTCCTTTACCCAGAGCCAAGGCCATATAACCTAACCTCAGTGTTTGTTCATGCTTGGCCCACTTTCTAGAGGACCCATTCCCACCTTAGGCAGTAGGTAGGTATTACGTACCATGCCCAGCAAGCTGAAGACAGCCTTAGTACTCTTACTGCTGTTCTGGCTCTGACCTTGGTCTTCAGGTCTGGGGTGGCCCCTGCCTTGTCTTCCTGCAGAGTTCCATCATCTAATCTCTGCTGTGACGCTGACCCTCTGGGCAGTGCCATGCCTGCTCTAGTCAGTCACGCTCCCAAGCTTTTGTCCTGGACTTTCCAGCAGGCTGTGCTCTCACTATCTGTTATCTGTATACCTTAATTAGCCTTTGTTTTGTGTGTATGTGTTTTTCACATGTGAACTTTCCCCACTACCTATTGGATACTAAACTCCTTGAAGGCTGGGCAGTGCCTTCGGCTTTCCTTTTCCACACAATGGATGCAGGGACATTGTGATATATATGGCATATTCTAAAGATCTCTCCCATAGAAGAATCTTTGATCAGGAGTCCTTGATTGATAAGAAAGCGAAAACTTCTGCCTCAGATCAAGTTCTAATATCGCCCCTGGAGTTCATTCAGAGCCCTCCTTGCCTCAGCAGTCAACAATAGGTATAGCAATAAGCCCCAATTTGGAACATCACTAAATCTCTTTCCTAATCTATGGCTTTCATCAAATCCAGGTCATATTTATTTAGTTCTAGTTATGAGCAAAACTCAGCCCTACTTACAAAGAGGGATATTTTTCACTTCTTAGCCCCCAAAGAAACATCTAAGCTTGAAAGTGGATATTCAGAAATGGCCACTGTATAAATCAAAGCAGAGTGAAATAAGTACCATAAAATAAACACAGAGGAAGTGGGGATTCAGAGACATCAGGCTGGGCAATGGGATGAGTTTTCACGGAGGAGAAACCATTTAGTCGGTATCAATGACCAACTTCTCATCCTGTGGTTTGCTGCTATGTCCCATCTATTAAAATGGCCCTCAAAAATTTTAATACAACTTATTTATGAATGAATTACTGACATTTATCTTTTAAGCCTCATCAAGGTGAGTGATAATGAATTAAATATTCCAAAAGGGAAAGGGCATAGTATCTACCTTCAAACTGTATTTTAATTCATGTAACAATAACTAGATATCAGTTTTAATAATTCAAAAAATTTGTAATTAATCTCAATCATCTTTTTCCCCTTTTTATTGAATTTACTAGGGTAACGCTGGTTAACAAAATTATACAGGTTTCAGGTGCACAATTCCACAACACATCATCTGTACACTGTATTGTGTGTTCATCATCCCAAGTCAAGTCTCTGTCCATCACCATTTATCCCCCCTATACATCTCCTCCACCTTACCCTGTTCTCCTCTTCCCCACAACCACCACTCTGTTGTCCATGTACATGAGCCTCTCTCTCTCTCTTCTTCATTATTTATAGTACCCAATATTTGGAAGCAACCCAAATGTCCATCATCCCACTGATGAGTGAATAAAAAAGCTGTGGTACATGTACACAATGGAATACTACTTGGCCATGAAAAAGAAGGAAATCTTACTCTTTGTGACAGCATGGATGGACCTGGAGAGCATTATGCTAAGTGAAATATGTCAGTCAGAGAAAGACAAGTACCATATGATTTCACTTATAGGTAGAATCTAATGAACAAAATCTCAATAATTTTTTTATAAAAGCTTAGCAGAATTTTATAATATTTGAGAATATCCCCTTTTATTACTTAAAATAGGACTTAAGAACGGGGTGAGGTTAACTCATTTTTAAAAATATACATTAAAAGGGAATATGTCAACTTCAGGATGAAGAAGCAGTATAACCTGAATTATAATGACTTCCAAACCTTTATTTATTAAATTTCGATAACATCGAAATGTTTCACATAAAAATATTTCAGCTTTGTGTCAATATAGATCATTGAGGATCTAAAAATCATTATAAGCAGCCTGACTGGTGTCGCTCAGCAGTTGAGGTCATGGTTCGATTCCAGGTCAGCGCACATGCCCGAGTTTTGGGGTCGATCCCCAGTGGGGGGGTGTGCAGGAGGCAGCCGGTCAATGATTCTCCCTCATCATTGATGCTTCTATCTTTTTCTCCCTCTCCCTTCAGGAATCTCTCTGAAATCAATAGGAACATATTTAAAATTCATCATAAGCAAAACTTATTTTAATATCTCTTATATCCAAGAATATTACACTCAGATAAAATACATATTAAACCTTTTAAAACATATATATGGTAAACTATGTTTACCATTAAATTTTCTAAAATTCTGTTTTTACTTATACTTGTTTTGAACTCAAGTCACCAGAGATTTTGTTAGTCTCATACTTGGAGATTTCCATGTTTCCGGAAGAGGTTTTCACTATTTCATAATAAATTCCCCAAGGTCTTACTTACCAAGGAGAATGACTCATGAACACAATGAGAGTCTGATTTTGAAATACATTTCAGTAAGTTTATAGAAGAAATGAGCAATAATTCATATGAAGATATGGAGGCATCAATTTCTCCTCCATCTGAATCAGCTGTTCTAAAAGAATTGAGGGAGAGCTTCTCTATTGAATCAATTCTGAGTAATTAAGAAGGATATGAATTAAGCTTGAGGGGAAAACCTGCTTTCTTTTTGCTGAATGCAATATAATACCTCTTACAAGTGGCATCTTATTCATTATATGTTTTTGAGAAAAAATAATGCCAGATTTCTTTTACAAATCAATCTTTCAATTTACCAATAAGAATACCTTTTCAATTTTCTAGTTTTTATTTTTCAAAATATACTCATACAAAATGAGTAGCACTCATTTATCTCAGAGACTCTGCAGCACATACAGTACATAAGAGAATTCAGGCTTTACAAATTGAGATATAAAAATATAAGAATATTTTTATATCTCAATTTGTAAATAGAAAACATTTATGATTTAATTACTTTCATCTCTCTTAAGACGATTAAAAACAATGCAGTAAAAAAATACAGACACACAAAACTCCAAATCTTTAGGATATTTACAAGTAAAACCAAAGGAAAAAATGTACTAATTCTACATATTATGGACAAATAATAGATTCCAGCTAGTTCAATGACAACAAGCTGGTAAACACATAAATAATATTTTTGTCTACTGGCTTCACTACAAGCAGTTTTTTTTGTTGATTTTTCATTTCCTTCTGGGTCATGTTTTCCATTGATTGAGGTCCTCAGATCACCTCCCCAAAATCTTTTCTTGGCATGAAATGTCTGCATCACCCCAATTTAGCACTTGGTTACATGCTATTATAAATGTCTGTAATAGTTACTTGTCACGCAGGCAAGAAATATTTATGATCAGCTACTTAGTTTGAGTCCCTGGGCTAGGGGCTTAGACTACCATGATGGACAAGACAGATTTACCTCCTAAGCCAAACTATTTGCTCTTCATGGCATATGTTTTTAAATGCTTTACCTTTCAGCCCCATTTGGCTGATGAATTCTATTAATCTGAAGAGAGATGGGCTATCTTGAACAAGCATATATTTCTTTATTGCTCAAGAGTGAAAGAGGCCATTTTTCTGACCTCTATTGCCTATTAAATAAGTTTAGAAAACCCCAGCCAGTGCAAATGAACTCTTCAGACAGCCACAATTTTATCTGACACTGCTCATAGCTGTTCCTGGCTGGTCCTTCTGCTCTAGGAGGGCACTCACATTCCCATCCTAACCTTTGCTTGTGTCACTCTGTCTCCTTACATGGAATACTTGTGTCCTTTCCAGTGACTCACGCTGTTGGCTTTCAGAGATTCTTTATTTTTTTTATTCTGTAACATTGCTAATTGTATTGAATGAAACTATTAGTCTTGACAAATAGATACATAGTCTATATCATGCTGCCAAAGATAAGAGCCTATGGATTTGTAGGCCCCAAGTGTTGTGCCTGTCCCCTCCCCAACTTCCCTCCATCAAATCCATAAGAGCAATCCTTGCGGAGACAAGTAAGAGCCCAGAGACCTTTTCTACCACATTAACAATATATTAGGAACAAGCTTGGCAGATTGAGTGGTAAAAATCCCCCTTAACTTTGAGAATTCCCATGTATCCTTAGGCAACATCTATAATTCAAGAAAAAAGAAGACTCCCTGAATTGCTGTACCGTGCAAGACCTAGCTGGGATCTGTCACCATGGGGACCTGTACACATGCCCATCTCTACTTATCACAATCTGGCAGGTCTCTAGAGAGCTCATGCTCTGTGCTCATCCGGACCTTCAACCACACTGCCAGGTCCTGTAAAAATATTTGGTTTTCTCACTTCTCTGTCTTTTCATTGTTCAAGTTAGCTCAGATCAATGCTGGATACACAGCAAATAATTCAGTGGATTCTTAAGTGGATGACAGATACAAAGCACTACTAGCACTTCCCCTGGGCACAGTGCCCTGCCTGGCAAAACAGAGTTTGGAGGCATCTGTAAGATAATGGTTTACAAGGGCATCATCTCAATTTTTTCTTCCTATCCCAAAGGAAATCTAAAGGAAATGGGTAAATGCCCCTAAGGCTACAACCATAAATTCCACAAGTTGAATCTAATGAATCAAGTGAGGACTGTAAGAGATCAATAGCTCAGCACAGAAATAGATATGAGATATTTCATTGGAATGGAAAAATGAAAAGTTCTACTGAGAACATTTTGAGACACTTTTCAAGATGATTTAGATGTTGATAACATCTAATGCAGTTTATAGAACTGCATTTTTAAGATGCTTTAACTTTAAAACTAGTTTAGATCAAATAGTCTGTATATTTATGTGTGTATATGTGTGTATGTGTGAAGGCATATATGATATATACATACACACACACACACACACACACACACACACACATATATATTAGGAAACTTGGGAGGGCATTGCTGCATTAGGACAATAGAGTTTATTTGAGAAACTCCTTAGTAATTCAAGAAATTTCTGTATACATATCTCTGAGGTACTTGAGACTCTTGGGTAATGTTTGTCATGTAATTGAAAATGTTTACAAGAGCAATATAAAAACATCAGGGCAATAGTTTATTCAATTGTGGTTATATATGCATATAAACATAATTCACCATTGAAGCCAAAAGTAATGATAGAATCCCCTAGAAAATTCCTATGTTACATCTGAATTATCACACCAAACAATAAACATTGAACATCCTAAAGGACTTCCTGTCCAGCTGGTATGTCCCAGTGGTTGAGCATCAACTCATGAACCATGAGATTGCTGGTTCAATTCCCAGTCAGGGCACATGCCCGGGTTGTAGGCTTGATCCCCAGTGGGGAGGCGGGTAGTGCAGGAGGCAACTGATCAATGATGTTTCTATCTCTCTATCCTTCTCCCTTCCTCTCTCTTGAAAATCAATTTTAAAAAATATTGTTTTAAAAAAGAACTTCTGAGGAGTGACACTAAATCTGACAGACTATAACCACATTATGAGTATAAATTTGGTGAATTCCACAACACATAAATACATAAATAAATATAAAATGTTGAACTATTGATGTACAATGTCTTTTATAACACACTCAATATAATTTTGAACTGATTGTAAAGGCAATGGCTACCTAATTGTGGCTGCTATTTTGGTATTGGTTATTGTGGGGCTTGTAAAACTCAGGATGAATACACACAATGATGACATCTTTAAAACTTGTGTGCGTGCCTCAGTCTTGCCTTCATACCATCCATAGAAACACAATAATGTTACTCCAAGCACTCATAATGAGATACACAAAACTATTGCTGCAAAGTTCTGCCCACTATCCTCTATTTACCATTCAGCACCACACACCACACAGCTAATGGTTTGCAACTACATTGTTTCTTAACCACCCCAATCTGTTTAGTTCCCAAGAATTTTTATTCTCAAAATTCAGTAAGCAAATTTCCCAATGAAGTCCCTCAGCAAAAAGTTATAATTTCTTTCACTAAATATTTCCTGTTGCATCCCAAATAATGACATGCTAAACTTTCACTTTTGATTCAGAAACTGACACTCAAAAAAACTTTCTCAAGTGTAATTTTTAGTTATAAACTTGATCTATCTACCCTTTTCTCTCTCTCTCTCTCCTCCCTTCCTCTTTCTTTCCTCCCTGACTCTGTTTCTCATCTGACTTCTAATTCAAGCTTCAAATTCAAGCTTTAAATAACAAACAATTCTCTGGCCTACAGGCTGCAGCACTCGTGGGGAAATCGAGGGCTCTTGCTAGTCACATGTTTGGGTCTAGTCCCAATACCTTGGGCAGGGTGCTTGTTCTGAGTTTTGAGTTTTGGGTACCAAACACTGTATTCTCTGAATAACTCCCCTGTTTGGCCCTTTTTCTTCATCTCTATTGTTCACGGTAGAGTGCTACTGAAAAGTGGGGAAATAAAGAATCTATGCCAGCTCTACAGTATATTCTTTACTACTTACAAAAACAGACCTTTGTTTTTCCTTTAAGGAAGGATAATTTAATTGGTGCTGGATCTCTCTTACCTTGAATACAATTAAAATACTAATAGAACTGTGAGGCATATATTTTAAAGTGGATTCTCTTGTGTTCTTTAATTGCTAAAAGATAATATTTGAAATTAATATTCATTGCACTAACAAAAAGGAAGAATACCGTATTTTCCGGCATTTAAGACGACTTTTTAACCCAGGAAAATCTTCTATATGCCCAGTTGTCTTATACGCTGGAAAATATGGTAAATACTCAGAGTACAGATAAACAGGAAACCATTACTCAGCTTACTTTTTATATTCATAGCCTAGTGAATTTATACGTATCTGTCCTGGTTAAGGATCTCTAAGTTACTTGCCTGTCATGCTGTAGTTTTAAAACTTTGTTTTTGTAGCACCGGAACTTTAAAACAATGAACTGTAATTTTTATGATTATAAAAATATCATGTACATGCTTATGATAGAAAGCTTGCTGATAACAGATCAAAGAAAACATTAAAACAAACTCATTATTTTGTTTTGACTCATACTTTTTCTGCTGACTGCACATTGACTTCCAAATAGTCTGTAAGTCATTGTAGGTAACATTATCAATGTGCGAGGGAAATAACACACACTGTAGCCAGGCAAGCAGCACATAATACATACAGAAGCTGAACCGAGGCACATTGACAAAAAAGTGACAACTAGGTGACTAGAAGAAAATTGCTCTTAAACACAATCAACCACAGTGTGTCCCTGGCTGTGAGAACACGGACTTGTAACTAGGACTAGGAGGTCGTTGAAGGAAACAGTCCTTTCACTAATGGTGGATCTCCAAAGATAGGAGGGTGCAGATGGTAGAAATTTGAGGATGCTGACCCAATCCTCGAGTCAGGAGGAGGTTTCCATGTGATGGCACCAAAACCAATAAAGCCAGCCTCCATCTAAAAGGCAGTGTCTTTCTTTATCTAGAACATTCCCTTTGGAAATTTACAGATATTATTATTACTATATAGCTATGAAAATCAGAGTGGAAAGTAATATGATAGATAGCAAAACTACAAACACTTGATCAAAGATACTTTATTTTACTGAATGTTTTGAGTAGGAATTTTTAGTTTTAATGCAAAAAACACTTAAAAATATTGCCAGGTACAGTCATTTTTTAATTATCTACATCTGAATGAAACATAGATTATTTATGTCAAACATGAAGCCCTAATTGTTTCTCTCAGCCACCAAAAATGATCTCTTTCATTACCAGTCAGTAAGAGTGAAGGAAATTGATCAGCTTTCAATCTTAATCTGAGCAAAACATAATTAGCAAGGTAATTCTGCTATAACAGGATGATTTGGATTGTATGTATCATTTAAAATATCATTGGCTGTAGGAGAGAAGTGGGAACAGAATGTAGCATTTAAACATTTTTTTTAATTTCACTTTTAAAAATGTTTTAAATTATTTACTGCAATATTGAGACTTACTCTTCTCTAAATTTAAAAGCATTTGGCACTGTAATCCTGATGGTACACTATGATTAAAACAAACATTTCCAAGTTAAATTGCTATAATTGCTAAAATCACTTACCAATGGAAAATTGGAGCACAGAGGCTGTTGTTGTATTAAGGCCTGTGGTGATCTAGAAAAAGGAACATACCAAAATAAGACAAGATAGAGAGGAGGAGAAAATGGTGAAAGACATCCAGAGGAGGGGGGAGGAAAAAGAAGAGGGAAGGAAGAAGCCATAAACAGAGGTTGTATTTATCCAGTGGTTAGTTTACTTTTACTGAAATGTCTGAACACATATTTATCTTGTTTCTCTGTGGCAAACAAAGCTGTGAGATCCTGACTGAGGCACTCTTACTGTATCTTATCTAATAAAAGAGTAATATGCAAATTGACCCTAACTCCACTACACCCACCAGCCACGCCCACCAGCCAATCAGGAGCAAATATGCAAATAAACCCAACCAAGATGGCTGTGGCCACAGAGAGCAGGAGGGAGGCTTGGGTTTCCCAGGCAACGAGGAAGCCAAGCTTTCCGCAGGCCCTTGTGGGCCTAAGCCTCCACTCAAGGCTACAAAGTTTCACTTATAGAAGGTAAACAAATCCAAACAGAAATGGCAGCAGCCACAGAGTTGGAGAGAGCAGGAGGCAAGGGTTGCCCCTGGCAATGGAGGAAGCAAAGCTTCTGCAGCCCTGGCTGGCCTAGGCCTCCACTTCAGGCTACAAAGTTTCAATTATAGAAGGCGAATTAACCCCAACAGAAATGCCTGTCCCAACGAGCTAGCAGAAGGCTTGGCTCTGCTCCAGGCTACAAAGTTTCAATTGTAGAAGGTAAATAAATTCCAGATACCAGGGCCTCCGCTTGGGTCACCAGGGCGCGTGGCTGGCCTGCAAACCACCACAGGCCCCTCGCTCAGGCCACCCCATGCCCCAAGGAAACCCCCACCCTGATCCGGGACACCCTTCAGGGCAAACCAGCTGGCCTCCACCCGTGCACCAGGCCTCTATCCTATCTAATAAAAGAGTAATATGCAGATTGACCCAATGAGCAATATGGCTGTCAACACACAATATGGCTGCCCCCATGTGGTCAAAGATCCTGCCCCCATGTGAACACAAGATGGCCACGACAAGATGGCCAACAAGGGAGGGCAGTTGGGAGGCGATCAACCCTGCAGGGGAGGGCAGTTAGGGGTGACCAGGCCGGCAGGGGAGGGAAGTTGGGGGCAAACAGGCTGGCAGAGGAGCAGTTAGGCATCAATCAGGCTGGCAGCGGAGTGGTTAGGAGGTGATCAGGCTGGCAGGCAGAAGCGGTTAGGGGCAATCAGGAAGGCAGGCAGGCGAGCAGTTGGGAGCCAGCAGTCCTGGATTGTGAGAGGGATGTCTGACTGCCCGTTTAGGCCCACTGGGATCGGGCCTAAACGGCAGTCAGACATCCCTCTAGGGGTCCCAGATTGGAGAGGGTGCAGGCTGGGCTGAGGGACACCCCTTCCCTCTGTGCACGAATTTCATGCACCAGGCCTCTAGTTTCTTAATAAATGTTGAAAACTGCTTGTAGGCAATCTACCAGTTCATCTTAATCTTGTGAGGGATCTAACATAGCCCCCTCCACTTACACTATCCCCTCCCCTCCACCCTACATCAGCAGATCTGGGACCCAAAGCAAATGTCATAAAAAGGTTAACAACCCCAAACTGGGAGGTAAATTAAGACCAAATGAGGAGAAAAGGATTATTTTGAAAAGTAAATGAAATTACAACAGCTAACAGGTACAGTTAATTTCTTTTGGGGGTGATGAAATGTTCTAAAGTTGATTGTGGCAATGGTCACATAATTTTTTGAATAAATGAAAAGCTGTGAATTGTATACTTTAAAAGAATAAATTGTAGAATATGTAAATTATTTCTCAATAAAACTGTTAACCACCCCCCCCCCAAAAGTAATCAAATATGGGCCTAGAAATATCCTTCCCACACATTTCTATTACTTCCCCTTAGTTTCCTAATTTTCCCCTTTCTGAAAAAGAAGTGGTGCATTCATTTTTTAAAAATTTAAACTGAAAAGTTTTTTACTCATTTATTCTTTGGAGCACTGACTTTGATCCATACCAGCTCAAATGAAATGAGAATTAAGATTCTCATTTTCAGCAACTCTCTTGTTGGGTTCTTGACCCTGTAAGCTAAAGTATGGGACACCTCCCATCGCTGGACCCTAAAACATATAAAGTGTATAACTGTGTTTCACCATGGCAGAAGCAGTCGGCTGTCTTACTTTCACTTCTTAGACGGCACAATGACCTTCTGGCCTCATCCCTGCACTTTGTTAGACCCCATGTGATTAAGTCCACAACTGCAGAAGGGTCCAGAGATACCCGAGGCATGAATCGCAGTGTGAATTAGTGGACAAAAGACTGAGCAAGCCTCTTGTTCTGGCAAATGGAGCTGAGATGTGAATATCAAAAGATTCTGCTTCTACAACACGTTTCGGAAAGATGACTGAGTGTGTGCTTCACATACATGGATTAAAAGTTAATGAAGCAGGAAGGGTAATGAGGAAAGGGCAAGGGAGGCACTGTACAAGTTGTCCAGCTATCAGTACAGGTACCAGCTCCTAGTTGATTTTAACCACTGCAGAAATCACTGCTGTCAAGTGTCAGAGGAAATTCTCTATTTCATCTAAATCCCTCATTATCACAGATTATCTGCTCAAGGAAAACCGAACCACCATGCCCAGGACTCTCTTTCCTGCTCCATTCCCCTCACCAGTCATGAGAGTAAAATGCACCAGTAACCCTTATCAAGATTCCTTTAAAAGAAATCTGATTTTCAAAGTTTTAAGTAAACCTTATCAAGATTCCTTTAAAAGAAATCTGATTTTCAAAGTTTTTAGACTATGTCCAACTATTTGCCCTCACAAGTTTCCACTTGAATAATCTGATGTTAAAGTTCAATGAAGCACATGGAAATTTTAAAAATTTTCACCAAATTTGAATGAACATTCTTTCCCCCCTCTGATTTTATGTAACTGAGTAGATTCTTGGATGAGTTATGAAACACTCCTGAATATAAGTTCTTTGAAATGATGGTATTATGTAAGTTAAAAGCTATTGATAGTGCATTAAATATACTAGAGAGTCCTGCCCTGGTGGTGCAATAAATGATGCTTGTGTCAACTGCGTGATCAAGTTCCACAGCTGTGACCTCTGCTAGCAAAGAGCAGGTTGCTTGAATTATTGCCAAATTTCAGATTACATGTGCTACCTGAGGGTGACCCTAGACTTCGATTAGTTATTGATTCTACATTTTTTTCCTTCTTCACCAGGAAAGCTAAGGACTGGTAGAGTGGTTGACTCTCATTTCTGTACATTTACCCATTTAGTTTATTAGTAAAATTCTCAGCTACAAGAAAGTACAGAAAAAATGAAGAGAAAAAAATAACAAAAAGCATTACCTATAAAATCTATTCACCTATTATTTCCCTCCAGTCATTATAAATTATTTATTGTTCTTGAGTTCAAATATGTAATTTTAGTCTGCAGAGCTATTAAGCCTTTATATCTGACATTCTGAAAACTAACGGGCCTCTCAAAGGGATTTTGGTAAATAATACAGCAACTATGAATGTTTGGCAGAGAACTTTTTTCCTATCAAATCTTAGTACTCTTAAACGATCAAATAGACTCCAAACATTAGAAAATTGGTATGATCACTAAATGAATCTGAAGAATTCACTGCAGGCTGAGGCTGTTCATTCTGCACTTCTTCCTTGCAAATTTTTATTGAGTTTGATCATGTTTTAGACCAAACTCACCCTTGTAGCTAAAATGTATCCCCAAATATGAAGAACTCAATAAATAATTTCTTTTTTAAAAATGGAGGGTAACATAACTAATTTTGTTTTAAGCTCTGAGAAAGCACATTTTCTCTTAAAGGAGTGGGTAAGTCATTGCTCATTAACTTTATTTCAGACTAGGGAATGAATAAAGTTAGCCGCCAGCACCAGAAATATGGAGACTTCAGTGAGCTGAATAAATGGGCGAGGGCCACACAGCACAGCAGCAGTGAAAGCAGAAATGTGCGTGTGCCTATGTGATAGAAGATGCTGCCTCTCACTAACTCTGACTAAAAAAATAAAATAAAAATGAAATGGCCATTTGATTAAATTCTCAAAATGGAGATGCTCTTATTCATTTTAAAAGACAAAGCATTAGCCTAGTAATTTTATTTGCCCATGGTTCTTTGTTTCACAACTTCAGTAATCAAATTTTTTATTTTTCTTAAATCAAATTTCTTAAATTTGATTTAAGAAAAATAAGAAGGCATATTTTTTAAAAAGTTTGAGGCTAATAACTTCCATCTGTTCTCATGTAGAACAGTTTTGATTGGATTCAATTCTGAAGCACCATGCAAATGTTTGAATTTGAGTAGACATAATAGCATGTTAACCAACACCTGAGTTTCTCACTTCTCATTTGATTGATCTGTCTTCTTGTAAACACAGCTTGGGTATTAAGTATATATTTGCTCCTGGAACACTAATACAGTATAAAAATTATTGAAAATTAAAATTATATTCTTAGATATGTTTATTTCCTATTAATCAATAGAAACAAAAAAGAATTTGCCAAGCATTTCCATAAATATTACCGAATGGGAGAACATTCTAAAATAGGCATTTATTTTAAGCTCAATTAACTATGATAAAATTTTAATTTTGTTTTAAGGTTTATAGAAAATTAATTCAGTCATGGTACATTATTTTAAATGTACTAGCACATCTATTTCTTTCAAGAAGTGCTGTGGTTCCAGTCACATTTGTCTGCAGGAATACTGTACCACCGTGTGAGCCTTGAATTATGAGCATCTATTATTTTAATTTACATCCAATTAATTCTGTTTGTGTTCTAATTTCAACTAAAACCTCTTCAATTTATCAATGTTCTGAGGCTTGTATCTTTAATAAATTAAATGTATCCATTGCCATAAAAGGGGTACTCAAGCAGCATAAAATAAGAACCATGTTATAAAAATTAATTGACTTTCTCATTTTTATAACTAAATCTTCTTTTAATTGCCTAGCTAGGTTCCTCACCCCCCCCTTTTTTTTAGCGTGGAAGCCAGTCATCTGACCACTTTTAAAGTTAATGAACTTGAAATACAATGTGTGACATAGGGGTGAAAAGTATCAGCTGTTAAGAACGCCCCACGATAAGGAAGATGAGGAGAGAAAAGGAGAAGCATTGAAGTTCAAGTCAAAAGCAGAAAAGCAAAGCAGAAGAGATGTTGTGAGAAGAGTAGGAGGTGCAAAGGAATTGGGCCAGAATAATGTAACGTTTGCCCTATATCCATTTTCAAGAATGTGAAATGAACTACTCTTCATGCCAAAAAGAAGTATCAAGGAACAACAACAGGCTCATTAGCCACCTGCTGATGGCTAGTGGTTTCATTGTTTTCAACTGAGAATGCTCAAGTGTCATTTCACATATAATGTAAGAAATGATCTTTGGCAAGCTAAGTCTCATCACTATTAATTAAAGGAAAGTAACATGCTCTTGAACAATTTTGCATAAACCGCAAGTTTAAAAAACTGGTTTATTCACTGTACTCTTTAAAGAAGAAATCATTAAAAGTTTTTCTGATTAGGGAACACTGTTTAAAAATCATGTGACAAAACTGCTCATCTAACATTTCTGGCTTGCGAGGAGAAAATAAATTTAGAAGTAAAACTTAATACAAGAACTTGTGAAGTCATAAATTATTTAAATATGTATAGATATATGTGTAATATATGTCATATGTCTCTCATATTATGCCCATATTTTCCCTCTTTTTAGTGTGGAAGCCAGTCATTTGACCACTTTTAAAGTTAATGAATTTGAAACATAATGTGTGACATAGGGGTGAAAAATATAACCTGTTACTAAAAGCCCCATGATAAGGAAGATGTTGGCAAAAAGCTCAGTAAAGACAATGTATTTGGAATAATGTACATAGATAACATGTACTTACCAATTCTCTTGGACCATATGGCTCACAGAAGGTGACAGCATTGCCGTGCATAATGGCGCCGCACTGTTCTCCAATCTCACAGTTGCGACATTCAACCCTGTGGGAACACAGAACGCATCCCCGGTCTGAGAACTAAGTAGCACAAAGTGGTTTATTGCTCAGGTAAGGAAAGATGTAATAGTTATTGCTATTCAGTTCATATCAACACTTTGAGGAAAACAATAGTATTTTGTGTTGTGACATGTTAAGGAACCATGAAACCAGAAAGACTTAAATTTAAATCCCAATTCCTTAGTTACTTGCAGTGGTGGGTAAGTTACTTAACCTCCAAAGTTTCAGTTTTCTCACCTGCAAAATGAGGATAATAATACTGATGTAAACTAACATAATTATTGTGCAGATTAAATAAGGGACTGTATAAAAAATACAGAGTACAGAACCAATCTCTTAGTTCTGAATAATGGCAGATGGTATTATCAATAATTATATATAATATATATGTCCAATACAAGGGTGGTTGTAAATATTAAAAATAAGCAAAGTAATATACACTTGTATAATGACCTAAAAACTGGTATCTCTGAAATCAAAAGATGTTTTACAAATTATAAATCTTTTGAGATATAGTGAGTATAGGTGTTTAAAATTATCGTTCACATTGTTCTTAAATAAATTTGCATGTCTAGAAACTATACCATGCTAAAAATAATGGAATCAGATTATATTTAATCCACTTATTAATATGAAATATATACAAATTCAAGCCAAGTTTGGGTACTGAGTTACTACATTTACTTTGCAAATGATTTAATTAGCTGCTTTCTTTATTACTGTAAAATGAAGTGCTTAATAAATCCTTAAGACATGATTTCAAAAATAAATGTATCCATGATTTTAGTAGAAAATAGATTTATGAATATTCTAGATTTGACTTTGCATATTTACAGGAACAGTCACAATGCTCTGCATCGAGACATTTTGGCCTACCATCATTACATACCTAACATGTACAAAGATAGATCTGTTTCCTGTCTGAACCTCAAACCACACGAGAGCTGTATTTCATGCAGAAAGAACATTTTCAAAGACTTTCACATTCCAGGTGCCAAACATTGTGGAAAGAGCACTGTGCCCTTTGTTTGGGAGATCATTGCATTATGCTCTTTCAGCATTTTGCTAATTTTAGAGAAAGAGAGCAATAACACCCATTAAAGTAGGAAGACAAAAGTGTAAAGAGGTGTCAGTTACCCCGTAAATCCTAGAGGCAGAAGCAGAGTGAGTAAAAAACTGGCAAGTAATGGTATTTCCTATGTATATATTGCATGGAATAAATGATTGTTCTCATTCCAATCTTTTGAGCTGTGTTCCTACACCAGGAGATAACAATGTCAAGAACCTTTGAATTTTTGTGTGTGTGTGGAATAAACAGGGAACTATTTCTGGTAGGGAATTTAAAATGCTAGCATCACAAATATTAGTAGGATATTTAAATCTCTTGATTACTGTGAAGCAAGATTCTAATAAATGTCCTTGACATTAGAAGAGATATAGTAGTAGCTTCATAAGGGCAACAAACATGTCTCTTGTTCACCATTTTATGCCTTGCATGTTGTATTCCATAAAAATCTGTTGAATGAATGAATGAATATAAGACAATTTCATGAACAGAACTATTATTAAGGCCTGAGGTCCAAAGCACTTAGAATAGTGCTTGGCACATAGCAAGAACAATGTGTTACTGTCTGAGCTTTTTATTATTATAGATTTCCACCATTTTCATCCAGAACTGGTATTTTTTTTTCCTCCTCACACAGAACCTATTACATGAACTTTTTACTACTGTTTTTCTATTTTTAAACTATACATTATTTTTTCTTCAAGGACTGTGATTGTGATAAAAGTACAGAGAAGGAGCACAAAAATTATAGTGGGATTCTCACTTAGTGATATATGAGGATTATTTGGCTACAAGTCATTGTAAAATGGCTTGAAAAAACATCAACTTTGACAGGAAAAAAATTGAAAGAATGTTCAACTCTCAAAATGGCTATCTGCCATTTTCCCCCAGTAACTCTAAACTAAAAGCATCACTGCTGATGTGAAGTCCAAGGCTTAATGTTGAAATTCCCATAGCAATACTCCTAAGTATTGATTAGCAGCCCCCAAATTAACTCTATATCAGAAAAATAATATCTGTATAAAATGTACGTATTACATCTTCCTTCCCCCATAGTTTGGATTAAACAGGGTTCAGGTGCAGCCTAGATACCTGTATATTGTTTAAAGGTGATTCTAGCCCTGGCTGGTTTGGCTCAGTGGATAGAGAGTCGGCCTGCGGACTGAAGGGTCCCAGGTTCGATTCTGGCCAAGGGCACATGCCTGGGTTTCGGGCTTGATCCCCAGTAGGGGGCATGCAGGAGGGAGCCGATCAATGATTCTCTCTCATCATTGATGTTTCTATCTTTCTATCTCTCTCCCTTCCTCTCTGAAATCAATAATATATATAAAATTTTTTAAAGGTGATTCTAACATAGATGGCCTACAGCTGGCATCAGGGAACCAGTGAAGAGACAACAGATGTTTGGTGTGTTTGGAGAAACACTTCTATGTTGTGGAATAACAGAAATTAAAATACTAGTAAAAAAAGAAAAAAAGCAAACAGATACAGCCTTCTCTGCATTTGGCTTAACAACCCCTCTAGACCTTTCTCTTCTTGACTGTGCTTTATGGCTCCAGAAACTTAAAATTAAGCTTCTAAAGGCATTGGTGCCCTGTTGAAACTTAAAGATTTAGAATTACCAGTATTTAGAATTATTCACTGTATTGCTGCTACTTGGAGGCATAATGGCTTCAACAAGGATTGGTGGAACATATCTGTCAGCTTCCTGTCAAGGTCTTTTATGTCCTTTCCTAGAATTTCTCACAGTCTGACTGGGTTTGTCAATAAAATTTATTATAATTTAAACCTGAATGCCCATCCCACTCTTAGCTGCCAATGGTGTTATTTATTCATTCCTCATTCATTAATTCATTCTTGAAATTAACAAACTTATATTGAGGGCCTACAGGCACTGTGGTGAGCTTTAGTGGAACAAAAACAAATAAAACAGCGTCATTTCCTTCCAGGAGGAAAGGCAGAGAAACAAACACACAACTGAAATATAGGGTGCCAATGCAATGATAGCTATTTATTGTATTCAATTATGTGCCACATACTCCAAAGCCCATTAAAATCTCTCAACCACTCTATAAGATAGCTGTCTGTGTCATTTTACTAATAATTGAGCTTCAGAGAAGTTTAGCATTTGCTCAAGTCACACAGTTGCAATTTGGACCCAGTGCTTGCTAATTCCAACAACCCTCACATTTTCCATAGCTCCTCATTCCTCAAAGCAGGAGTACACTGGCTGTGATGGTACCTAACTCAGACTGAGGAAGAAAGGGAAAGCTCCCACAGGAGGTGGTCCCAGAACTGGTCCTGAATGAGAACTAGTTACCCAAGCAAGGAAGAAAGGTGAGTTGTGACCAGGCACAAAGAATGCAGAGACTGCGCCGCACAAGAACTGCTGCTTCAGTGCACTAGTATGGCTGGAACTATACTGGTTCACGAAGAAGGTGGCAAGCGATGGGGCTGGAAAGTGGGAACCAGTACAGGAAAGGCTTCCTGGACCAATTACCAAGTAATGGGTACAGTACTAAAAACTCTGCAAATAATGCCTCAATTAATTTACGTAAAACCCCTTCCTCTATTTTTTATCCTCATTTGGAGGGTGTCAAAACTGAGACTTAGCGCAATTAAATGATTGCCCAAGGTTGCACTGCTTGAAGTTACAGAACTGGAATTCAAACTCCCAATGTCACGATACAAACCCAGCGTTTAGGAAAATTTCTCTAGCAGATGATGGATTGGAGGTAGAAAAGCCAGGACTATCGCTGTAACACGAGCAAGACGTAATAGTGCTTGAGATAAGGTGGAAGTGGAGAAAAGTGGGCACACCCTAAAATGTTGCTATTCAATAGAAATATTAATGTGAGCCACATGTAATTTTCAACTTGCTAATGGCTACACTAAAAAATATAAAGGAACAGGTGAAATTAATTTTAATAATGTTTTATTTAACTCAATATATTCAAATTACATTTTAACATTTAATTAATGTAAAATTATTAATGGCATAGTTTATATTCTCTGTTCATAGTAAGTCTTCAAATCGTGAGGTGTATTTTACACTTACAGCACACCTCAGTTCTGACTAGTCACATTTCAAACGCTCATCAGTCATGTGACTAGTGGCTACCATATTGGACAGCGTGACTCTAGAGAATTACAGAGCTTGGAGACCGCTCTCTGGTTATGCTGACAACTGGAGATGCCCAGCTGACAATGATTCTATGTATCTGAACTTCAGAGAAAGATCAGCACTGACATGGCAGCTTAGGATATGGTTGAAATCATAGGAGTGCATATTATTGGGGGTCAGGGGAGAGAGGGAGATACACAAAGTGAGAAAGGAAGCAGTTCAAAATGGATTTCTGGGAAAGAAATCATATTGTCCATAGTCTTGTTTCTGGAAAGCTCTAACCATCATCATGACCCTTCAATGTGTATCAATCTGAGCCTATCTCCCCTTACTTTCCCATGACTATTAGCCATGGATTAATTTCTATTCATGTTCCTAACCATCTGTGCTGCCCATTAAGGTGACTTTGCTAAATACTGACTCTACAACATGAACTTCTGAATATTTTTTCTACCATTAAATTTAAGCGTTGTATAACTACAAATATGAATACCGTTATCATAAAGGAAAAGACAAATCATAATTTCATGATGAATACAATGATCTAGATGGAGGTCAGATAGTACAAAGGGCAACTAGTGGCTATGGTTTCACAGAAGAAACTAGTGATCTGTGTCAGAAAGACAAGGTAGGTTTAAAAAACCTACAGGTGGAAATAAACATCCATACTCCAAGAAAAATAATTCCCCAGAATTTAAAACAATATCTAAGTGCTCTTAAAGTCCTATGCTCCTCTCTTTCTCAAATTGCCTCTGTGCCTAACAATTTAACTTATTGAATAGAGTTAGGTACTAACCCAATGGATGCTCTTTGTGAAGAACACTAGTGGTCTGAAATCCTGCTCTCCCCTATAGAAAAGTTATACGAGTTCTTAAGAACTGGGGTTCAATTTGCTAAATGATGACAGTCCAATATTTTCAGGCTCAGAGGGGAAAAAATGCTGATTGTTCCTAACATTTAAACTGTGGCCTCACAATTTAATTTTCTCAGGAAAACAGTGGGCTTTGTAAAGCTAGATAACATATTCTTCAGAGATTGGTGGAAAGAAGGGAGTTTTAAATAATCCCAGTTACAAACTTTTGTTTTTCAATTTAAAAAGGAATGTGATCCCCTAGGCTAAGGATTAGAAATGAATTGCTTCTCTGCCTAATAAGAAAAGTAATACTGAATATTATTCTAATCTAAAACAAAACAAAAAAACTTCCCACTCCTTTATTTCCTCCCCCTGATATGGAAAACAGAGCATAAGAATCTGATAAATACCATGGCACATCATACAAATCACCTCTCTGCCATCAATGGTATGATTAAAAGACATTTTAATGGAAATGCTTGCTATCTCCAAAGACCATGCAAAGCCTGAATTTGTTAAACCCTTGTTGAACCTATGTATCACACACTTAGGTTCCACATGAAGCTAATCTATTACTAGAGTTCACAGATCATTGCACATTTGAGTCAGAGGGCACCTAAAATATCACTGAGTCTCATCGCCCCTTTATTTTACAAATGATGGAACAGAAACAATTCAGGTTTCCTGGCTCCTTGTACAATGTTCTTGCCATTCCACTGTAATGCAGCCAGAACAAGAACTCCGATTTTATAAAAACAGCGTGCGATAAAAGAGTTTGTCACCATTTTTACTCTCAGCGTTTATTTTGAAAAGCTACAATGAATTTTCTTAATGTTTTTCTTTTATAAAAGGATTTTGTTTTGCAAGTGAAAAATGAACAAAAACAAAATAAAAGCATTATGGACTTCATAGAAAATGTTAAGAATGAATCTGCTGGGCTGGAATATATAATCAAATTCAATATTTCCAAATATTTCCAAATAGTTTTTATATGTACACTTTAACACTATTATTTTTTCACTAGCAAAAATATAAAATAATCAGTAAATATAAAGGCAGGTACTCATTGACCAACACATCTAGGGTCAAGCCATAAACATAAAAGAAAAAAAAAATGCTTTGATCCAAAGTTTTGTTTTTCACTATTACAAGCTCCTTGGCAGTTTGGAAATTGTTATTTTGGTGTTAATTCTCTATCTTACTATTATTATTATTATTATTATTATTATTATTATTATTATTTAGGTGGCTGGGACTTTTATTTGTCTGGGATAAAGTGAGAGCACACTTGTAAAGGTATAATTATGTTTTCAGTCCTGATTTTGAAATTATTAAGCTGGAAAACAAGCCAAAGCACCCTTTCACGACACACAGAGGAAGATAAAGTGACATGTCTCTGGAGTCCAGGGGCCCCACCTACTGTGGTGACTTACAAGGGACTTTCAGGATACAGGGCAGAGCAGGTGGATTAATGAGAAAATTGGCTCCTTCTCACAACTGGAGATTTATGAATGGTTGGTGGTGACATCATCCTGATAACAATAAATAAATAACTGAAATATCATTTCCTCAAGAGCAATCTAATTACATGGCTCATTCTTCTGATCAGATCAGAGGGAAATCACTCAGCCTTTAGTCAGGCACTGTGCTGAAACAAGTTAATCACCTGGAAACTCACTGACAATCAGTTACCATCAAATTCTCATTTGAGATGCATGCTGTTTGCCCCAAGACGGAGGACACTGTATTATCTGTTCATAATTTATTGCCTCTGAAGGAGGAGTCAGTGTCTGGGACTCAGCCTCAGAAGCAGCAATCTGGCATTCAACAAGCCAGAATTGTCTATTCACCAGCATTTCTGAATGGAGATCTTAAAATAATTTCCATATTGTTTCTGACTATAAAAAGTACTTATAATTTTCCTGACCCAAAGATAACACGTCTCAGTAGCCAACACTGATACTGACAAAACCTGATGTGTGAGCTTGCAAGACCGGAACAGATGAGGGACAGTGAATCCACTGAAGTAAAGAGGACCCTGTGGGCCATTTGGTAGCAGGGCACTCAGCTGACTTCTTCTGGAGACACTGGAGCTCCTTGTACTTTCCATTCAAACCTCAACAACCAGAACACTAACTTTTTAAAAATATATATATTTTATTGACTTTTTACAGAGAGGAAGGGAGAGGGAGAGAGAGTTAGAAACATCGATGAGAGAGAAACATCGATCAGCTGCCTCTTGCACACTCCCTACTGGGGATGTGCCTGCAACCAAGGTACATGCCCTTGACCGGAATCGAACCTGGGAGCCTTCAGTCCGCAGGCCGACGCTCTATCCACTGAGCCAAACCGGTCAGGGCAGAGAACACTCAACTTTTGCCCATAGTCAGTTTTATGATAAAGAGGGCATGACTGCATGACTATTTGTAAAAGATCAAGCTCTTTAAAAAATCTATTCTCTTTGTAAATGTGGAATATTTTTAGAAAAAACAGCAAGGAAAATTCACTCTATGAGACTGAGAATAATATCACCTTCAACGATGTCATGACTTATTTCTAAGGAGCTAAAACATGTTCCAAAGGTGAAAATTACAAACTCCATTTTTAGCTCACTCTTTCTCATTACTTCTCACTGAGGAAGGTAGGAAAATTCTTCTTATTTCACTAGGGGGTTTTAAATTTGATCTTTCTTTTGTTAACACGTACAACGACAAATATTATTTGAGTTAAAATAACCCTCTAATATGCTACTACTGCATACAATACTCTGACCTCCAACTATGGTGAATTCCACTACATGATGCTTAAAGAAATATTTTCTCACTCTTTCAAATGTACTTGACATTTAATTCCACCAAGCGAGCTCTTATTTCTGTCATCTAAAACAGAGATTAAAGAAGGAAATAATATGCCTCCAGATTCACACCTTGTTTTATTAGTGGGCCACCTTCTGGATAACCCCTCTATTGCATATAAAACTTTACCCCACAGTAATTACGTAATGGTAAGAAGAGTGAGGGAAGGAAGCAAGAGAGGAAGGTTAGAGAAGAATGTTGTAATAAGAGAATAAACTTATTAACAAAAGGGAAGAGGGAATGAGAGATGGTGGAACAAGAGGGAGGGAGGGAGAGAAAAAGTAGAAAAGATGCACCTAAGATCAGAATATTGGACCATCAAACCCCATAGACCAAATTATAATTCCGCAACTTCAAGATACACTGATATATAATAGGTTCTAGCAAAGATATGTCATCAGAGAAAATATTTTGCCTGATTTTTCTCATTATTCACAATCTCCCTTAGTAACTTGCTCTTGAAAAAATGTAAGATTTATGCTCCATGTTCCATCAGTTAACTCTATTGGATCATATGTCTTCTAAATGATTGTCATTACAAAAACTACCTCTTGAGAATCCCTCAGCAGTGGTATGGAGACTTCGGTGTCCATGGCTAGGTGCTCCCCTTCACCCAGCGCTATCTCCCACACTTACTGCCCATAGGCCTGCTGGACAATGAGCCACGACAATGTACTTTTATCCAATTTCTTTCTCAGGGACATTGTTCATCAGTCTTACTTTTTTTCTGATTACCTTGAAACTGCACTTAACTGTGATTCTCATACTTGGCTAATAAATTGAGTCCCCTCCGTTTTTATTCTTTACTAGTGGTCTGGTGCACGGATTTGTGCACACTGAAAGGAAATTGGGAGCCCACGCCTGCGTGCCTGGGGAGTTTCCACGTTCCTTGAGCCAACAGGAAGTCACATGGGGAGTCTGTCCTCCTCCCCACAGCTTCCTGAAAAAAATATTTCCAAATGTCCCTTCTGCGGCCAGGGTTGTACCTTGCTGGCCGGGAGGTCCCCAGTGAACACCTTGGGCTGTGCTGAATGCTTTCCACTGCTCAGAGCCGGATAAGAGATGCTTGGAGGTGAACAATACAAAGTTGGGGATCTTGGAGGGAGGGGGAGCTCTCTCTCCCATGCCCCACCCTTCAGGTCCATCTCTCTGACTTTTACCCCGATTGTCAGTCACCACCTTGTGGCCATTTTTATATTGCTGTCTTCCTCTGTATCTCTGGGGCAATGGATAAAGGATGAGATTTTCTCTTTATGCCGGAGGCAGAGTTCCAGGAGCCTGGCAGCTATATCAGGCTCGTCCGTCTGGAGCTGACCAATGCTTTGCAGGGATCCAGGAGCAGGTGTTCAGTGCCAGGTCGCGGACCTTTCCGGGAGATGGGGCCGGGGCCGGGTGGTAGGTGGAAGTTGCAAAGGGCTCGCCCGCGTGGACACGCGTGGGTGTTGGTCACTGGGCTGGACTTCACCAGCACTTGCTCTTCAGATGGGGGCCGGCCCAGGTAGTATGTTTGTGAAGCCCCTCAGTGGGTTTTTCCCGAGCCTGCATCCTGAGACCCAGAGGGCAATAGGTAAGGGATGTGGTGCAGTCACAGGGTCTGAAGGGAGAGTTCCAGGAACCGGTGATGGTTGATTCGTGGCCATTCCGGCTACACTCTCACCACCTGGGCGTTGGGACTGCAGTCTATTTGCTGGAGATTGCACCTGTCAGAGACAGGAGAGACTCGTGTGCCCGGCTTCTAGCTGAGTGGCTCTCCTGCTGTGGGAGCGCACTGACCTCCAGGGGGGCAGCTCCTGCATTGAGCGTCTATCCCCTGGAGGTCAGTGTGTGACTGGTCGTTGGGTAGTTCCGGTGTTATATTCTGGCTTTTTATATATATAGATGGGGAATCCAAGACACTAAAGAACTACGAAGTCGTTTTACTGTTGGCTTGACTTCTTTTCTGTTATTAGGCTATTAATCACGGACTAAAACTCCAGCTAGCATAACTCAACCCCCATCCTAAAATCTGTCTTTTCATATTCTCCACTGAGTCAATTATATGTCAAAGAAAATTACCTTTAATGAGCCAAATTACCAATCTTTTTGCTCCATTTCAGGATAACTGCTCCAATAAATTAGCATTTTCAAGAAAATACCAAATGAAGCAGCAATTTGAGATCTCTATTTCCCTGACCTTGTGGTCTTTTTTTATATATATTTTTTACTTTTTATTGATTTCAAAGATGAAGGGAGAGGGAGAGAGAGATAGAAACATCAATGATGAGAAAGAATCAGCGATTGGCTGCCTCCTGCACACCCCACACTGGGGATCGAGCCCACAACCTGGGCATGTGCCCGGACTGGGAATCAAACCGTGACCTCTAGGTTCACAGGTCAATGCTCAACCACTGAGACATGCTGGCTGGGCTGACCTTGTAGTCTTATCTTTTACCTGTAAAAGTGGAAATGTTCTAGTCTTTTCTTGATTCAAGCAATCCTATGCAATGCAGCCGTGGCTTTAGCTTCCTTAGCTGTAAATTGTGGGCTTTCTGTATGATAAAGCGACTGACAACTGACAGAGGTCTTCAGGTACCAGAGGACCTGAAACAACTTCATTTGCGTCTTTCTTCTTGATGTCTCATCTCCCTGTTGGCATCCCAACTTACTCATCTCAGATCTCCTTCTGCAGAGTGACTTCTGTTCTCCCCTGATCTCTGCTAACGAGGACATCTCTGCTATCATTACTGTGCTGGAGGGGAAACATCTGTTGTCATCTAGTTGCCATTTATCATCATGTTTTGTAATAGTCCCAAGTTGCCCACTAGAACATCAGAGCCTAGTGATGTTATAACTATGGATGTCGTCTGTGATCGTCAGAAAACAAGCATTAAAGGGCTAAAATCTGCTAAGCCACACAAAGATTCCTCCTTGATTTTGTAATTGCTAGGAGTATAAAAGATACTTCTTAAGAAAACTTAGTTTTTAAGAATTCATTCACGTTTTAATGAGTTACCTTTACTCTCTTTAAACTCAAAGTTATGAAGCAGAAATGTCTATTTCATATTTTTTCTCATTATTGAAAAATCTTATTGAGTTATTGTGTACACAGTGAAACACATAGATCTTAAGTTTTGACAAATGCACACATCTATGTAACCCATGGTCTCTCAAGATATATAATATGTTCATTACCACAGAAAGCTCCTCAAGGCCCTTTCCAGTAAATCCCCCATCCTTGAAATAACCAGTGATTTAATTTCTATCACTTCAAGTAAGTTTGCCTAAACTATATTTCTTATAAATGAAACCACACAGTAAAAACTAGTTTGGGCCTGGCTTCTTTCACTTAACATAATATTTGAGAGGTTCTGCCATGTTGTTTCAATTATCAATAATTCATACCTTCTTATTGCTCAGTAGTATTCTATTGTATGAGTGTCTTACTCATACACTATTCATTCTGCCATTGATGGATGGCTAAGATTTTCCCAGTTTTTGCTACCAGGTACATTTCCTTTTAATAAAAAAATGAGTTCTCTCCATTCATATGAAATACTGGCAGTGTTAATATCATATTAAAATAATTTGATTTGCCCTAGCTGGTTTGGCTCAGTGGATAGAGTCTTGACCTGCGGACTGAAAGGTCCCGGGTTCGATGCAGGTCAAGGGCACATCCCTGGGTTGCGGGCTCAATCCCCTGTAGGGGGCGTGCAGGAGACAGCCCATCAATGATTTTCTCTCATCATTGATGTTTCTCTCTCTCTCTCTCTCTCTCTCCCTTCCTCTCTGAAATCAATAAAAATATATTTTAAAAAACCCACAAGCAACAGGCCCCTGGCTGTGTCTATTATTAAAAAAATAATAAATAAACAAATAAATAAATAAATAGATTGATTAAATGATTTCATTCATAAAAAAGAACTATGCAAGTGTGGTTGGTGAAAGTAGCAGATGCTTAAGTGAAATGTTAATGAGGTAAAGCATATTTGCAAGTCTTTACATAGCTTCTAAACTGAGTTACATGAGGTGTTTCTTCCCACTTCTTTGGGGGGTGTTGGAGGGTTGTCTCTCTATCCTACCTAATAAAATGGTAATATGTAAATTACCATCACTCCGCTATGCCCACAATTGAGCCAGCGGGAGGTGCAGGGGGCGGGACTCGGGGTGGCTGGGGTAGCCGATTGGGCCAGCGGGACACTGAGCTCGCGTTGCCAGCGGTGGCACGAGCTCAGCGTCTGCGCCATGGCTGTGCTGCGGAACAGAAGGGGCCTCTGGGGCAGCGAGCCCATGTCCTGCTGCGGACCATCAAAAGCGGGGGAGCGGGGTGCCTGTCTGCTCTGGCACCAGGCCTTTCAGAAGCCTCCGCTGAGCCGGAGGCTTCTGAAAGGCCTGGTGCACCAGCGGACAGACACCCAGCTCCCCCACGATCGAAAGTGAAAGCATGGGAGCTGGGTGCCTGTCCACTCCGGCACCAGGCCTTTCGGAAGCCTCCACTGCACCGGAGGCTTCTAAAAGGCCTGGTGCACCAGCAGACAGGCACCCAGCTCCCCCGCGATCGAAAGCGAAAGCGTGTAGGGGACCCTACACGTGCATGATTCAATCATGCACTGGGCCTCTAGTATATGAATAAATACTGATCTGCTCCATCATCAATAGTGCAATTGTATTGAACATACTTGATAATGGGGCACTGTCAGCAGTGCTGATAAACCGGTGTGGCTCCATCCATACTCTCTCACTCCCTTGGGTTCAGTGACACAATTGAAATGATGAAGTTACTATTGTAACTCCAGAGGTATACCAGCATCCAGGCAAAGTCAAGGTGAAAAAGCTTCACTCTCATCAAACCTGAGCCACCACTATATTCCCATGAAGGGCTTTTGTTGTTCTCTTTACTTGGAACTTTACTTCCCATCTCTCATTCCAACAAAGCAATCAGAACCCCCTGGGAGAGTGGGAAGATAAAGGGCCACTTCCTTAGCAGGGCCCAGAGAGACTTGGGGGGCAAACGGCAGAAACATTCTATGCTCTGCATTTCAGGGAGGCAGAAGGACCAAAGCTTCTTGATAGCACACCAGAGCAGAGCATCACAAGGAGGCCCACCGTTCAGGTCCAGGAGCAGCAGAACAATTCCATGCCCTTAAGCAGGGCTCAAAACCGAGCCACTGGCCAGAAGGAGTGGACAGGAGAGGGATGAAGGCTATCTGCGTGGACCAGTCACCACAGACTAGATGAGCTGGGGAGGACTCAGTGAGCATCTGCAGGGACAGATGACCAGAGAACCTCTGGCTTTTGCACTAATAAGTCATCTGAAACTTAGATACAACATCAGAAAAAATGGGAGAGGGCAAGCCAAAGTTGACTGAAATTAAGTTTCCATCACTGGGGGACAATAAAAAGAAATTAAGTTGGGTTATGAAAGAATAAAGAACATTTTGTTTCTCTGATACCCAAGTTGGTGAACAGAATTCATAACTGCTATGCCTGTGTGAGCACAAAGAACTTTGGAAGAACTGGCAGAAACTGTTAACAGTGTTGCCTCCGAAGGAAGGGGACATAGGTCTAGTGTGGGAGCAAGACTTACTTGCATTATTTTCTTAATATTCTTGGACTTTTCACTAAATACACATATTACTTTTTAGATCAAATCTAATATTTAAACTAAGTAGATAGACAGTACACTCAATATTGAGCTGGTGTAACAAACTTTCTTGGTTCTATTCCAACTGCTGTCACATACTTGGAATAGTTACCTGGCTGTTATGTTCATTCATAATAAGAGTAGTATAATTTTGTATCATAGTCATTTGTACATGAGATAAGAAACTTGGATGTCAAGAATTACATGAAATAGCCGAAACCGGTTTGGCTCAGTGGATAGAGCGTCGGCCTGCGGACTGGTAGGTCCCGGGTTCGATTCCGGTCAAGGGCATGTACCTTGGTTGTAGGCACATCCCCAGTGGGGGATGTGCAGGAGGCAGCTGATCGATGTTTCTCTCTCATCCATGTTTCTAACTTTCTATCTCTCTCCCTTCCTCTCTGTAAAAAATCAATAAAATACATTAAAAAAAAAAGAATTACATGAAATAGAGTGAAAGTTCATTTCATTAGATAAAGTTGAGGGAAGCAAATAAGTTACGAGTGATTAACTTTTAAACTGATCTACCTCTCCATCATTGTATAGACATGACTGAAGTTTCTTAATTTCTCTTTTTGCTTGTCCTTAAAAATTGCAAATTAAACAATGTATAGGATGCTTTTTGAACCATATGGAAGAAACATGCTCATAAAAGTAGCACATGTTTCTCTTGTGGAAAATGACTTGGTGATGCATTTAGTCATGGGACTCTGGCCAAAGGCAGCACACCAGGCACTTCGTTTCTGCCTGTGTGGCAGTGGCACAGGGATGGTGCCGGCAGCAAGGACCCTCCTTCCACGCTGCCACAAGGTTACCCAGAGGCTTCTAATTCCGCGGGGTGAAGAGAACCAAAGGCAATATCATAAGGAACAAAACTCACATGCCAATATGTGTACAAAAAAAACAGAGATTTCAAGAGAGTGAAGTTAGAAAACGAAGTTGGCTCTGTTATTACTTTATTGAAAATATTTCCTGAGATATCTGATTTTACTGGGTTCTAGTTTCTGGCTTTAGGGAGTTTATGTCTATTTTTAAGGGGTTTAAGGCATTCAATTCCTCTTTTTCCCTTCTCTATGATTCTGCCATACTATATTTTCATTATACTCCAAATATCATATAATACAGATATATTTAATTTGATGTCTATTTTTTCATCCAAATGCAACAAGGGAAGACTTGGAGACTCATTTAAATAATCTGGTTGAAGATAATGTTAATAATAATGATTTTTGTTCATATCTAGGCTTAAAGGAGATAAGGAGACCAATGTGCAAATACACCACAGGAGGAAGAAAGAAGGGAAGAGGGAGAGGAAGAGAAGGGAGGGGAGAGAGAAAGGGAAGGAGGGAGGGGGAGAGAAGGGAAGGAGAATGGGGGAGGGAACTAACTTGTATTGAGCACCTGTAGTGCACCAGGCATGGTGCCAGACCTCTTCAGACTTACCAATCTTTAAAACAGTGCTCTAAGGACAGTATTAGTCTTACTTTTACTGACCAGACAATGGAGCTCAGAGAGGTGAAGCAAGCATTTTGCTTTTCTCAAGGTACCCAGCTGGCAAGTGCCTAGTTCAAGAGTCAAACCAGACTGGCCCGACCTCAGAACCCCTGACACCTTTTGTTCAACAAAGTCAACTCTCAAATGATAAAAGATTCATAGTTTGGGTTCTTGCTTTATTTTGTAGTTTGTTTGTTTGTTTATCTTAAAGAGGCTAGATGAAAGAGCTGGTGGGCAATAAGGGATAAAGTGAATTTACTCTGAAGCATATTTGATAGGAGACAGAAGTTATGTGGCTTTTTAGAGTTAATAAAAGGTTTTTTTAAAAACGCAGGGAAAACCATACCTTAAATAAAAGGGACACAAAATCCATAACTCTGGTCAGGAAATCATAGATCAGTCATGAAAATGGGTGAAGCAAAATCAATCACGTTTCATTGATTTTAAAAACAACAGAACTTGAACCACATAAAAGTCACATTTTGTATTTGTCAGGAAAACTCACTGAAGAACATGAATTAGCTTGACAGAAATGAACTTGCCTTGAAAGAAACAAATCATCCGATAACATCTACATTAATGGATATGAAAAAGCCAAGTGTCAGGAGAAGTAGAGAATTTTTCCAGGGTAAAAGCTGTGCTTAGAAAGTTTTTGGTGTTTGATGTTGTTGTTGTTGGTTTTTTTTTGCCTTTTATTAATAAAGAGTTTCAATTTATTTTAAGAAATTTATATTTAGGTTATGTTCATATGAAGGTGAAATTTTGTTGAAATTATTTCTTTAAATTGCATATAAATTATGAGACTTTATGGCTGTCTAGTCTGATTCTGTTTATATATTTATACTATATAGATCTATACTTCCTTCTAGAAAAGACATAAAACGTTCCTCTTCCTAGTGTTTAAGCAGCAACACTCTCTATATGTCATTTGCTACTCTCAGGTCAAGGGCCACTTCTTCCAAGAAATGTTTTTATTGTTTCCTTTACTAAAGTATAAATTACCTGACAGAAAAAAATATATCTGCTTTTAATTTATTGTATAAATAAAATAATTATTGCTTAGTATCTGTTGAACAGAAACAGAAATGGATATCATATGGTAACATTTGAGGATAAAATGGTTATTCTCTTCCTAGTCTTGAGTGTTGCTTGGATTTTGGTTGCAGCTTGAAAGTTTACATTAGATCTTCTATTTTATCTTGAACTCGTAATTGTGTATACAAAAACACTGAGTATCACAGAAAATCCACATTCAGATATTCTCTTAAATTGTGCAGACTGATTGTAGCTCTGGGTGCACAGGCCAGTTTATCCAGTCAGCAAAGATACAATTGCCAATAAATTCATGCATCCATGTATGTGTTCAACAAGTTTCTTTAAAAAAAAAATAAATTTAATGTTTTCCATCTCCACTTATCTCCTCTATACCCTCTTCTACCTCCATTCCCATCCCCCATCTCCCATTCCCCTCCCCGCCTCCCCTCCACCCCCCACCCCCCGCAATCATCACATTGTTGTCTGTGCCCATGTCAACAAATTTTTAACAAATAAGTTTTGGTTCATTATATCTTTGCCCTCAAAATACTCGTGAAATTGTACCTAAATAGCCTTTGAAGAAGTGATTGGAGTATAATAATGAGTTGACCCAATGGCTTAGAAGTTATTTGGAAGTGTGATTCAAATCATCTGTCATTTCAGATAAACCATTTCCGTTCTTTTGCTTGTATAAATGCAATAATTAGACACATTAAAACTTAATGTTTTCTGTGTATACAACTGAAGAAAACATCTAGCCATGCCCATGGCTTTGAGGGATACCTAGATTCAGTTCTTAAGTCAGGAATTGACAGTATGCAGTCTACATTAAGCCCAGGTCCCTAGTTAAACAATTCTTACTGATACCTTAGCATTAAAGAAAAATTTAATTTTATGTAACTGCTCCAAGGGAACATCAGCATCATTTCTTTTTTGCTTAAAAAAAAAAAAAAAAACCCAAGTGAGGCATATTCCTGTAACTTACCATATATTTGGATTCAATTCCAGTTGGTGGTAGGAATCAAAGTCATCTCGTAGGATAATACTGTCGCTATGTATTTCAGCTAAAAGAAAAAAAAAGTATTTAGAAAAAAAGTATACTAAACAATAGATTTGGCTACACAAAAGGCTCAATGTGCTGCATTTATGAGAAATAATAGTTTGACCTTAAGACTGAATGTTAAATGAGCAGTTGATTACATTTGCTTTGCTAAGGGAAAAGGGTAAAGGCTGTGCTGTTTAGACACCTAGAAATCTGGAAACTAGAGCCCCCAAAGAGAAACCCTACCAAAGTGTCACCAGGCAGGAAAGGCAGGAAGACCAAGGTCAGCACCAACCAATACGGAGAGGTCACACAAGGCTTGCCTCTCATAGCTCCACACGCCCAAAGAGATTCTGTTTCCAACTCACTTTAAAGTGTAGAAAGAAACAGGACACTCTATTCGACGTCAGCTAGCATTGCTGGAATTTACTAACCCATTTCCTCTTCTCTTTCCTATAACCCTCCTGCTTTCTCTCATTTCCTATATTCACTCATTTTTTATTTAATGTGTTTCGAGTTAACTTTTTTCCCCCTCAGAGCTGCATAGGAGAAATAATCTACACAAATAAGTAAAAGTACCCAATAAAGTCATGTTAGAAGTCAGAAGGAATGCCAGGGAACCATCCGTAGTTTTCAATATATTATCACTACACTTGAGATTATGTTAAACACCCATTTTTAATATAATCTAGAAGAACTCTGGGCATGCTAAGAGCAAAGAATGTTTTCATAGCTATAGAGTATGTGATATTTGCACTGAATAGAGGGTGGGTGAGTAAAAACAATTTCATGGCCAGCTACAATGTCAGTCAGCTCATTTTCAAGGTTGTATGAGAAATGATAATTATTTCTACTCAAGGTGAAAAAAATGAATTTTGTGCTTAAAAACTCTTCCATTGATTCCCATGGTTTGCTCGGGAAGTTTGTTTCAACTAATATAAATTCTCTGAGCCTGTATAATTTTGTTTGAACTAGTTTACATATGCTTTATGGAAAAATTAAAATCATATGACCTAACGAACAAAAAATAACCCTCCCAATTTTTCCCCCCAAAACATGACATTTACCTTTTTTACTTTGCTCACTGAACTCACTGAGTAATTAAATTCAGCTCCACATATTAGGAAGCATACTTCTAAATTCTCTTTGGTGATAGCACCAGCTATAGCCATCCTCATCCTCTTTATAGCAGGTATGCCAGCAGGTAAGCACATAACAAAGGCTGGGAAACCAGTGAATCAGCATGTATTGTGAGAAATGGCTTTTTAGACTCCAAGCCTTGGGCACTATAACAGGGAGAATAGGGATTTACACTGGAGAGAACACTGTGATGTATTCTGTGCATGGGAGTGACTTAATGATTCCTCTAAACAATTAGACACGGTGCCCGAAATGCCTATAGGATACAGCTCTCTCAAATACCCAGCGTGGCGGAGACTCGAGACTCAGCTGGGCCACTGTGAGTCACCAGCCTACCTCTGAGGCCAGAAGGCATGCTTCTAAGTGCTTGTTTGTCTGCCAAAGAAGAGATGCCCCAAGCTGTAGCATCACATAAAAGCTGAGCTTCTCAAGGCAGATCTTCCAAAGAGAAAAATAAATTAATTGGGCTTACAGGTTGAAAGGAAAAGCCCAAGAGACAAATCACTGACTCATCTGCAAGTCCCACAGCGAGAGACACCTGAAAAGGCTGGGGCCAGTCAGGATGACTTCTTTTCATTCTTATTAAGTAGCGCAGTGGAGGACATTGCTTTTAAAACAGGTCTTCACTAGAAAAGAATGAGAAATTTAACTCTTAGAGTTCTTGGTTTCATAGAGAATTTTTACAAAGGCATGAGTAAGCCTCAATGGTTGTTTATATAGTTATTGATTTCCAACACTGCTATGTTGTTGACTAGATGCTTTACAAATATGAATTCAGTCCATCCCCATAACAACCCTAGGAGGTAGGTACTATGATTACTTCCATTTTACAAATGTGGAAACTGAGGCACAGAGGGGTTAAGTAACTTGCTTGATGTCCCATGGATAGGAAGTGGTAAAGGTGAGACTAGGCAGCTTGGTTCCAACATCTGTACTCTTAACCACTACACAACCCTGCCTCGAGAACTGTGGCCCACTCAGTGCCTGGCACAGTGAAAAGATCATGAGAAAAATGAGGGGTGATAAATGTAATAGGGTGCCATTAAACAAAGCACATAGTTATGAAATAGTCTCATTTCAGTTTCTGAAGAAATGACCAAATTAGTTATCTTTTTACAATGCAGTACTAATTTGAGCAGATATCTCAAATCTGAAGTGAGATGAATTCCTCCATACTTATAGCTCCTTACCCATCACTTCTATGGTCTGCTTATAGTGGATAGGAGCACAGGGAAAAATTCAGCAGTAGAATATTCTGTCAAATGGTCACACTCAACAGGATCCTAAGGATGAATGGACTAACAGGTTTGAAAGTCCTTCCATTAGCCCTCAGCTGGATAGCATGATCATCCTTGGTGAGTTCCTCTGTTCAAGCATAATCTGGACCTGACTCTGATTTCAGTGAATGATCAGCAAATCAGAGAGTGCAGAGTGCTTCATCTGCCCACAAAGCCAGAGGAGTGGGGCAAGTAGATCTAGGACTAAGGTTAGTGACACTGGGGCCTTAAACACTTACCTAGGTGTAGATGCATAGTGGCCTCTGTTGGAGCTGAACCAAGAGAGAAAAAGGGAAAGATGACTGATTAGCAACAAAAGCAAAATCCAGTATTAAACCATCACAAATGCAATCACAAAACTTAGGTCATATAAAAATAAAATGGCTAGAAGCTTATTTTTAAAAAAAAGCTTTTTAAAATGACAATGAACATCCTAAAATAAGACATCTAACTGACTATTTAGTTATATTTAAAAGTAATATATTACTCTTAAAGCAAAGAATAGAACCCATTACACACAGGACACATTTATTATTCAAGTTTAGTCAGGTATCCTTTGAAATACTCAATAATATAAATACGATGTGATAGTTCATGAATATGCTGAAAACCTTTTTGAGCAGGCATTCTATGCCAGGGGCTCTTCTGGGTGTTTGGGAAATAGAGGGGAAAGCAGCACCACCCTTGCCCTCTAACAACTGGCCATCTGGTAGACAGCTACAACAGAGTGTAAGTGCTATGGCAGAGTATTCAGAGGGTGCGGGGGTGAGATGGGGGACAGGGGAGGGATACTAATTCCAGGATGACAGGAGAAGAGGGCTGTTACAAGAAGTTTTAAAGAGAAGATGACTTCTGTGCTGAGTTGAAAGACTAGTAGTAGTAAGATAGATGGGGATAGGGAGGGGAGAGGTGCTTCTTTCTGTAGTAGCAGTGGAATGGCACAGAAAAGTAAGAGAAAATGGCCTTCTGGGAGAACCACAAGTTCAGCACGACTGGATGAAGGTGTAAGAGGAGGGAACAGAAGGGATGAAGTTGAGAAGATTGAGAGGACAAGACCATGACACTGAATGCTAAGGAATTTGGATTTTACCACGAAAGCATGATGATCTGAACATTTATGAGCAAAGGAGTGGATGTTCAAAAATGCATTTTTAAGAAAGGACACTCTGACAGGAGTTTGAAAATAAGGAACACTGCCCAATTAATACTTTGGTAATATTTTTTTTCTCTCAAAAGACTTTCAAATCTATGCAGAAATACTGTCAATTCACTATCTTAAAAATTAGAACTCATGACATAGATATTTTTTAAAGCTTTCACATCAGTTGAAGAATTTCAGCTGATATGAAAATATCTGTTTCTGAAAAATCCAGACATAACAGCATTTTAAAACTAGAAACTGATGTTTGTCATATTGCTTCACACCAACATATGATGCACATTGAAAATTCCTGTGCTCAGTTTTTTAAAACCGACTCTATGGAGAGTGCCATAAATACAGTTGTTAGTATACATCTATCACATATGTGCAAATGCTCTGAATCATTAACAGTTTATGGAAGTGTTTAAAAAAATTTAATGGCCTTGTGTTTTGTGTCAGTGCTTATATTGGTGAAGACGTAGAAGAGTTTTACAAAGATTCATTAATGGTTAGCTCAAATTTAGGATTTTCGGGTAACAAAAAGAATATTTGCCAATTATCCAATAATCAATGACAAAAATATGGCACAATGATGTATGTTCCCTTAATATCATACTGCATATGAGTGAGCTGAATTTGAAACTTCAAGGAAAGCAAAAGCTTATTTGCAAAGAATTTACAAAAGAGAATTCATGTTAAAAGTGAAACCTCTAAAATACAAACAAATAATGGTTTCATACATTTTCCTAACATGAATCAGTATGTGGAAGACTTCCTAACAATAATCAATATGCAGCATTTTTTAAATTGTCTGCAAAAATGCCAACAAAAATTTGAAGACTATCTTATTGATATTGATAATTTTGTAGTTTCTTTTCAGATTATGCAATATTCCTATGAATCCCATGCTAATAATACTAGGTTGACACAAGAGTAAATAAATTTACTTGGACAGGTATAGTTTTGAAGCTGATAAGTTTCTGTTACAAAGTGAAACCAGGACTTCTAAAATAAAATGAACAAATTTTGTCAAGGTGCTGGTAGATATTAAAGGAAAATAATTTTTGATATTTGATTCAGTTATTGGAATACTTGAATATGACTATCTAGTATTCAACTGTAAATTTTATGAAATCTTAAAACAGAATATGTATTCCAATACTTAAGATATGCCCTAAGTGTAAAATACATACCAGATTTGAGATACTTGGTACAAAAAATATAAAATAACTCAATAATCTTTATTAACTATATTATATTGAAATGTGTAGTATTTTATATATTCTATGTTAAGTAAAATACATTATTAAATGAATATATTTCTTTTTGCTTTTTACATGTGGCTACTAGAATATTTTTATTTTAAATTATACCTGTGGCTCTCATTATACTTCTGTTGGATGGATAGTGCTGAACAAGAGCTAGGAGGGAGATCTGTTCTGGCTATCAACTAGGGAATCATTACCACACAGGGAAGGGAGGAGTGGAGTCAGGGAAGAAGATTGAGTCACTCAGAGATTGTGGGGTATTAAAAAGAAGTGAAATGAAGATGTAGATGCGCATTTAAGGAACCGATAGAAGAAGAGACGCTATCAAAGGAGTCTGAGAAAGAGGGCATTTCGTTATGGAAATAAGGAAAAGAGAGAGTTTTAAGAGAGAATAGGGTTGAAGGAGAAACCAAAATAATCCTAATAAAGCTGCTATCTATTGAGAACACCTTGTTAACAGCCACTGTGTTAAGCAGGGTCTGTAAATGAACCCAGAGAATTTGGCCTCAGAGGCCACACTCTTAACTAATGTGCCGACTGCTCTTCCAAGAAAGTTCACTACAAAGACAAGAAATGAGGTTTTGTAGTGCCCAACGAAGGAATAGTACCAACCGCTTTTTTTATTTGTTTGTTTTGTTTCTTAAGGTATTATGATAGATTACCATGTCCAATATTAGCTCCTCACAAAAGGAGTTCTTTGTATTCATGACATAAATCTGTTAAGAAGGGGGGGTGAATAGCATTAATATATATATATATATATATATATATATATATATATATATATATTTATAAAGCATAATATGCTAATTAGACCGGATGTCCTTCCAGATGACCTCCAGGACAAAGCCAGGTCTGTGAGAGAAGCCCCGGTCCTGGGTGCCAGAGGAAAGCCAGTGCCAGAGGGAAGCCAGTGCCTGCAGCCAGGAGAAGCATGATGACAGCCGGGGGAAGGAAGGTGTACTCTTGCACGAATTTCGTGCATTGAGCCTCTAGTCCTATCTAATAAAAATGCAAATTGACCATCACTCCAACACACAAGATGGCTGCCCCCATGTGGTCAAAGATGGCTGCCCCCATGTGGACACAAGATGGCCACCACAAGATGGCTGGCAGGGAAGGGCAGTTGTGGGTGATCAGGCCAGCAGAGGAGGGCAGTTGGAGGGAACCAGGCCTGCATGGGAGGGCAGTTAGGGGTGATTGGGCAAGCAGAGAACGACAGTTGGGGGGGACCAGGCCTGCAGAGGAGGGCAGTTAAGAGGGAACCAGGCTTGCAGGGGAGGGCAGTTAGGGGCTGCCAGGCTGGCAGAGAAGGGCAGTTGGGGGACCAGGCCTACAGGGGAGGGCAGTTGGGAGGGACCCAGCCTGCAGGGGAGGGCAGTTAGGGGTGATCAGGCCAGCAGAGAAGGGCAGTTGGGGGGGGACCAGGCCTACAGGGGAGGGCAGTTGTAGGGGGACCAGGCCAGCAGAGAAGGGCAGTTGGGACCAGACCTCCAGGGGAGGGCAGTTGGAAGGGAACCAGGCCTGCAGGGGAGGGCAGTTAGGGGTGACTGGGCTAGCAGAGGAGGGCAGTTGGGGGCGACCATGTCTGCACGGGAGGGCAGTTTGGGGGGACCCAGGCCTGCAGGGGAGGGCAGTTTGGGGGGACCAGGCCAGCAGAGAAGGGCAGTTGGGGGGTACCTGGCCTATAGGGGAGGGCAGTTGGTGATGACCAGGTCGGCAGGGGAGGGCAGTTAGGGGAGACCAGGCCTGCAGGGGAGGCAGTTGGGGGGGACCAGGCCTGTAGGGGAGGGCAGTTGGGAGCGACCAGGCTGGCTGGGGAGGGCAGTTAGGGGCAATCAGGGCCAGCAGGGGAGCAGTTAGGCATCAATCAGGCTGGCAGGCAGAAGCGGTTAGGGATGGCAGGCAGGCAGGCAGGCAGGCAAGCAGTTGGGAGCCAGCAGTCCTGGTTTGTGAGCGGGCAGTCAGACATCCCTCGAGGGGTCCCAGATTGGAGAGGGTGCAGGCTGGCCTGAGGGACACCCCCTCCCCATGCACAAATTTCATGCACCAGGCCTCTAGTATATATATAAAATAATAACTTCAAAAACTGGGGAACAAGTTAGTTAAGTTAAATGTAAAATTTATGGCAAATATCAATTATAAATATTTACTAGTCAGTTCAATGGTTAGATGAGCACAATAAAATATCTACAGAGGTATCAATTAAGTTATTTACTTGATTTTATTTATTTTTTAATTTTTTTGTTACATTCAGTATTAGTTTCAGATGTACAGCAAAGTGGTTAGAAAATTGTGTACTTTATAGAGTGGTTACCTACTTGATTTTTTAAAAAAATATTTATTGTTGAAAATATTGCATAGGTCCTCCTTTTTCTCCCATTAACCTCTTCCAGCCCGCTCCCAGAACCCCCTCCCCAGACCCTCACCTTACTACTTGATTTTAAATAACTGATAACTAGGACCCAATAAAGAGAATAAGTTATAAAGTATTTTACTCTAAGGAGTCTATCCAAATTTATCTCTATCCTTTCTAAATTGTTTTGACACATGTCATCTTTCATTGAAGCACCTACAACATAATCAGGGAAGGGCCCTTTAAAAAAGACCCATGGAGCTTGGCCGGTGTTGCTCAATGGTTGAGCGCTGACCCATGCACCAAGAGGTCACTAGTTTGATTCCAGGTCAGGGCACATGCACAGGCTCGATCCCCAGTAGGAGGCGTGCAGGAGGCAGCCGGTCCATGTGTCTCTCTTATGGATGTTTTCTCTCTCTTTCTCACCTTCTCCCTTCCTCTCTCTCTAAAATCAATGAAAAAAAAAATATACACACACACACACACACACACACACACACACACACATATTAAAAAATATATATTTTAAGACCCAGAGAATCAGAATCTCTGTGAGTGGAGGCTCAAATTTGTATTTTTCAAAACCTCCTCTGGGCGGTCTGAGCAGCTTGGGCAGCAGGAGATGTGCTGCGGCCAGGAAGCCCAGGTTCACCAAGCCACTAGGCACACCACAGCCCTCAGCACCCAGCACACACCAGGCCCGCTGCCACGATGCCCAAAAAGGAAGGTCATCTCTGGCAGCCAAGGAGGAGCCCAAGAGGAGGTTGGCCAGGTTGTCGGCCAAACCTGCTCCTAAAAAAGTGGAAATGAAGCCAAAAAAGGTGGCAGGAAAGGATAAATCTGCAGACAAAAAAGTGCAAATGAAAGGGAAAAGGGGAGCAAAGGGGAAGCAGGCCCAAGTGGCTAACCAGGAACCTTCAGAAGATCTACCTGCGGAAAATGGAGAAATTCAAAATGAGGGGAGTCCAACCTCAGATGAAGCAGGAGAAAAAGAAGCCAAGTCTAACTAATGTCATGTACCATGTCTTATCAGTGGTCCCTGTCTCCCTTCTTGTATAAACCAAAGAAATATTTTTATCAACTATTTTGTAAATGCAAGTTTTTTAGTAGCTCCAGAAACATTTTTAAGAAGGAGGGAATTCTACTTCATCCCATTTTTTAAAAGTGTAAATGGTTGTTGTATTTTAAGAGGTGAAATCATTTGCTGGTGGTTTATTTTTTGGTACAACCAGAAAATATTGGGATATTGAATATGGGAGACTTTGATTGTCTTGGGTGTCAGCTTAACATTCCATAGAGAGGGGTAGTTTTTATATCCTATAATACAAAGTATATTAAATGGCAATTTGAAGTCAGTTGTGTGTTTGCTATGTCTTGAACATTTTAAATTACTTCTATTCACATATTTTGGTAGAATTGTTTCCTAAAGGAAACCATTGCTTGATCACTGGCTCTCCCTGTCAGAATTTTGTGCATCTGTAACATCTTTGGTGTGGTAGTTCAGTTTTCTTTGTCAATGTGCTGTGAAAGATTGAAAATTTGATTATGTAGTATATATGACATTAAATTGTGAATTAGTGAGACTTTGATGTAACAGCATATCAACATTTGAAGATATTGGTACTTGATACTCTATTAAGGAAAGTTAGCCTCTAAATTTTAAGCTGAAAAGTCACTGGAATAACTGTTTAGAAAAGAATCACAACTACATGACTTTATATTTTTGGTACGTATGTTAAGAATAGTGTACAAATTGAAATGTCTGTGTACTGATCCTCAAAACAAATAACAAAATCTCAATTATGAAAGAGAGAAAAAAACCTCCTCTGATGATTTTAATAGAAAACCAAATTTTAAAACCATTGGTTTTAATCATATAACCCATCCCTTATTTTATAGCATGTGGAACTGTTCTCTGTATTAAGTACTATATGTCTTTTCTCTGAAGAAGAAACAAATTCCTCAAAAGAAGAAAATATGTCCACACAAGACACCAGGCTAAGATGGTACTAGATTTTCAATAAACACTGAATGAAATTGAAAGCTCCCTTCTTAGTGATCATATATTTTATGATATTTTGGAAAATAAATAATTGAAGATCCAAACCTTTGAAATATGTCAAAATATACTCAGAATTTTATCAAATAGTCCTTCAGTATAAGTAGTCTGGGTAGTTTAAACACCTAGTAAGTGTCCACCTGAATTTAATTGAACTAAAAAAATTTAAATAATATTTTAAATCACTAGTTAGGAAAATTCAATTCAATATATTTTTTTCTTTTTCTGTTAACCCTCACCCGAAGATATTTTTTCCATTGATTTTTAGAGAGAATGGAAGGGATGGAGGATGGAGGAGGGGGAGAGACAGAGAGAAAGAAACATCGATGTGAGAGACACATCAATTGGTTGCCTCCCACATGCGCCCCTACTAGGGATGGGGAACCTGCAACCAAGGTACTTGCCCTTGACTGGGAATCGAACCTGAGACCCCTTTGTCTATGAGCCAATGCTTTTTTTTTCTTTTAAATATATTTTTTATTGATTTCAGAAAGGGAGAGGGAGAAAGAGATAGAAACATCAGTAATGAGAGAGAATAATTGATTGGCTGCCTCCTGCACGCCCCATACTGGGGATCGAGCCCGCAACCTGGGACCAGAATCGAACCTGGGACCTTTCAGTCTGCAGGCCGACGCTCTATCCACTGAGCCAAACCAGCTAGGGCTATGAGCCAATGCTTTAACCACTAATTGAAATTGGCCAGCGCTCAATTCAATATTTTTAACAAAAATATCCACTGTCTGATATAACTAAACATTATTTCCTCAAAAAAAAAGTGAACATAGTTAGTACACATTAAATTTGTAAAAGGAAATATACAAATTTCTTTGAAAAATACTTACACATGCATGATTCAAAATCTAGTCAAGTACTAGGCCTGGGACACTTATTTCAATCATCTTTCACCAAGTGACTGTATCAATCTAGTTTTATGTAGTAAAACCAAACTTTCTAAGCTTGTAGGAAGTTCATCTTTTTCACATTTATCAGGATAATATATCACGGAATTAGAATAAATAGCCTGAAGAAGTATAATATAGTTCAACATCATTTATTACATTCCCATTTGGATAGTACCTGCTCTGCCTCATACTACTAACATGGATGAATTACTAAATTCCTGAATTATGTAAATCTGGAAGAAAGGTCTTTTCCTTTATTAAATATAAAATGTATACATCAGAGAGGTCCTAATTTGTCAACCTTCCAAGTAATACCCACTGGCATCCTCCAAGTATACATTTTCTGCTCCTTTGCCATTGAACTAGTTCTGACTCATCTTTCTAGATTGCTTGAATGATTTTATCTCAACTTTTGTTGGTCTGTTGCTGGTTCTATGACTCTTTAAGGAGTTCTCCCACCCCACCACCCACCTAGGTCCAACTTCCCAGCTCCTTTGAAACTGAAATTGCATAAATCAACTCTAGATAGCACTTAAAGTTGCCAAGTGGCCTATACTGAGAAGTTTGGTTCTGAGAATGAGAGCACAAAAATGTTCTTAAAGGAGTAGGCTTTGGCTTTGAAGAAAATAGGATAGACACACCTTTAAAAGAAGACTAAAAGACATTCTTGCTTTCTTCTAGGTGTCTCTTCATTGTGATAAAAAACCAGGTCAGATGGCTGACCATGGTAATACATAGGAGGATGTACTATGGGTAGGGGCCCTGCCAGTTGTCCGAGGAGACTGAGTTGGAGAGAGGGAAAGAGATAGCCAGGAGTGGTCCTCTATCCAGAGGGTCACTGTGGGAGAATCTTCATTAAATGGTCCTTATTTAGCCTCACTGATAAGACCTGTAAGACTATACATAAATGCTGGACAGAACTTTACGCTATGAGGAACTTACTTTATACCCTAACACAGAACTGTTAACAAATTTGGATATTCCTAGATTTACAAAAATGAATAAATGTATCAGATACACTATGGAAAAAAATTCATCCTGAGAAGAATACCAGGAGTTCACTTTGGTATATACAAACACCTGATTACTTAGTAAATCATTTTTCTTACCATAAATGTTGAGGCAATTCAGCTTAACATGAAGTTCCTACCACTAAGCTGTAAACTCTTATAAGCAGTACAATGGTTAGCAGCCATACTGTCAATGGTGTTTTTAAATTAAAGTACAATGATCGTGATATACCATATCCTGCAGTTGGATTTCATGGACCTCTCAAAGGAGATCCCTGAACACTGGCAATGCATAAATAAATCCAACGTATAATTCTGAAGATCTACTAATTTGTCATTTATCCTAGGCAAGATGACAGCATCACTATCTGTGTTAATAGAACACATGAAGGGAAAATGACTGTATTTCAATGAACTCTAGATTGTACTCAAAATAAGCACACATCTCTGTAATCTTCCCTCACAAATTTAATGTTATTGAGATTCACAGAAACTATGTCCTTTTTAAAGCTTGATCAGGTTCAAGTAACTTGACTGAACTGGAAATTGAACTTAATTGTATCTTGATAACTTGAGTAGCATGCCAAATGTCAACAAAAGGAATCAACTTAGAACCACAGATGAAATATGAAATGCTAACCAGGCCAGTTAAAATGAAGATTCTACTTTAAGAAAGAATAAGCAAGCAACAGAATATAGGAATCATGATAGAACCTCAATACAGCTGCCATATTTTTTAAAACCCTGTTTCCAGCAAAGGATTATTAATGAAGGCCTGGCATACTTTGACGTGTTTTTAGTTGAAAAAGCCAAAGACCTTTAAAACTTAGTTATTATCATTCAAATTCTCCAGAATACAAAGCTGTAGATCAATATTGAAGTGCTTCAGTGATATTCTAGATGTTTGCATAGCCAAACATTTTCCTAGATGCTATGGAACAATTAAGTGTTAATACCTGAAGATTAGGTATATCATTTTACTAAAATTTTATTGAATATGTAAAGAGAACAGAAATTTGTTTTTTAAATTGAATAAGCTAATATATTTGAAAATAAAAGAAATCTGAATCACCGGTTTTATAAGATACTTCAAAATTTGTTTTAAAAAATATATCCCTTGTAGAGCTTCCTTTTTATTCAGCTCTGCTATTCTTGCAATTACTAAACTCCATGAGTTATCATATGAAAAAGACTGAAACTGCTTTGACTAAATACAAGAAATCCATACTAATGTAGACTTGATAAAGACAAGTATGCCAGGAGTAGTAAAGGCAAATGATTATTATGTGAAACAATTGTAAGGAGATCCAATTCACATGAAGACAAGCAATTCACATCACAAGACTAAGTAGGCCTAACATGAAAACAAATAGATTCAGTAGCAACATTTTCTAAGAAAAACATGCTTCTTAGTCTCGTTAAACAAGGATAGTATTTACTTGTTTAAAATAACAGTAGAAAAAGAATGTGCTGACACTTGAGAAAATGGAAAAAGCACTTTGCCCATATATGTTAACAGACATGTATTGGTCCTGGTTCTAGAGACACAAGAGTTGCAGGTCCCTTTCTAAGGAATATCTTTATTTGGGGGGTGGGTGGGGAGTTTGAGATATTTTTTAATAGCTCATTTTTTTTCCAGTCAGTGTGAGTTAATCTGACCACCATTATATGAAAACTAGAGGCCCGATGCACAAAATCTGTGCAAGGGGCTCAGCCCTCACAGCCCCAGCTTCGTCCGGAAGGTGGTCTGGAAGGACTTCCAGAAGGTCGTTCGGCTATCTGGTCTAATTAGCATATTACACTTTTATTATTATAGATAACTACTTACCAATCCCTTTCCAACTTTTAAACCTAACTAATGTTAAATATCTATCATTGTTTGTCATCAGAGTTACTCAGTGAACATTACCTTTCATTCACTAATTATATTTTCTCTATCATCTAGAGCAGTGGTCGGCAAACTCATTAGTCAACAGAGCCAAATATCAACAGTACAATGATTGAAATTTCTTTTGAGAGCCAAATATTTTAAACTGAAACTTCTTCTAATGCCACTTCTTTAAAATAGACTCGCCCAGGCCGTGGTATTTTGTGGAAGAGCCACACTCAAGGGGCCAAAGAGCTGCATGTGGCTCACGAGCCGCAGTTTGCCGACCATGGATCTAGAGCAAGCATGTCAAACTCAAAGGCTAATACGGGCCAAATAAATAAGGTTTTTAGTTTATGTGGGCTGCAAAAAACAAAAGCTTCAATTTTCATAGAAACATAGGTTTATTTCAATAAAGACATTATGAATACAAAGGGTTGAAATAAATGAGTAACCGTTAACATAAAATAATAGAACATTTTAATAAAAATTAATATTTTTTCTTGAACATTAACTTACCAGACACTGAATAACTGTAAAAATTAATAAGCATAACGCAAATAAACCTATTTTTCTTAATCTCCGAAAGCGAAATATTCTTGTTGTGCACACCAAACAAGTCAGTACAAGCCTAATGACGTGGCAATCAGTTGCTAAAATATTTGCTGCTAGCATTAGTGGAGAGAAATGGTGCGCCTGCGCTTAAGGTGCGTAAGGGAAACAAATGCAACACGATTATAGTAATCAGTCATTAGAGAACATTGTAGTTCGTTATTAATAACTAGAGGCCTGGTGCATGAAATTCGTGCATGGGGGGCGGGGGTCCCCTCAGCCCAGCCTGCACCCTCTCCAACCTGGGACCCCTTGGGGGATGTCCAACTGCCGGTTTAGGCCCGAACCTGGGGATCGGGCCTAAACCGGCAGTCGGACATCCCTCTCACAATCCTGGACCACTGGCTCCTAATCACTCACCTGCCGGCCTGCCTGGTCACCCCTTACTGCCCCCTCTGCTGGCCTGATCGCCCCCAACTGCCCCCCTCTGCCGGCCTGGTCATCCCTAACTACCCCCCCCCCCCGCTGGCCTCGTCGCCCCCAACTGCCCCCCTGCCAACCTAGTCTCCCCTCACTACCCCCCCTGCCAGCCTAATCTCCCCCAACTGCACTCCTCTGCCGGCCTGGTCACCCCCAACTTCCCCCCGATCTGGCCTGGTTGCTCCTCACAGCCCCCCACCAGCCTGGTTGCCCCACGCAGCCTGCTTGTTCAGTTGTTTGGTCGTCCCACACTAACCCCCCTGCCGGCCTGGTCATAGGCAGCCATCTTGTGAAGGTTTGAGGGTCAATTTGTATATTACCTCTTTATTATATAGGATTATGTATAACAGGATATTGTAAAAATTAAGTTACAAAATTTTTATTAAAACGTTTCTTACATACTATTATATTGGCTGAGCTGCAAAAATATTCATTGTGGGCCTGTGGCCCGCAGCTGTGAGTTAGACATGCTTGATCTAGAGCATCTCACAGGCTATATGTAGTTAATAATTTGTATGACATTGGCAAGAAAACACTAGCTGAAGTTTGCAGATATAAATTAAAGATCTGAAAGTTTCGGTAAATTGAAATAGGAAGCAAACACTTCCAATTCCATAATAGCTTCTATGATTTCATTTGGATCCTGGAGCTCACAGTTGTGCTTTTCTTAATCACTTTATAATAGGCTAGAGGCCCGATGCACAAAATTCGTCCAAGAGTAGGCCCTCGCAGCCCCGGCTGCCTCGGCCCTGCAGCCCTGGCTTTGTCTGGAAGGTCATCTGGACAGTCATTCCGCTGTGCAGCCATTTGGTCGATTTGCATATTACACTTTTATTATTATAGTTTAAATCTTTGGGTGTTTTTTAGTAAATATCATAAACATGGATCATCATATGGTTTCTCAATATTAAATTCTTCCTATCATCAGTTCAATTTGTCCAAGAGACAAATTTACATGCTGAAAGTAAAGAAAAACTTCATTTTTGAAAAGCATTTCTGTGTTTATGCTCTTTCAGAAGTTGAGCTCACTAACATCTCATGAGATCACATTATCTTCATTTATTTTTAAATTGAATTTATTGGGAACACACTGGTTCACAAAACCATACAGGTTTCAAGTGTACAACTCAACAAAGCATCATCTGCACACTGTATCACAGAAATACAAAGGATTATAAGAAAATACTATGAACAACCATATGCCAACAATCTTCCAAAACTGAATAAAAAAATCTGAATAGATCAATTGCAACTAATGAAATCGAAGCAGTAATCAAAACTCCCAGAGAACAAAATTCCTGGACCGAATGGCTTCACAGGCGAATTTTAGCAAACATTCAAAGGACCACCACCTACCTCCTCAAACTAATCAAAACTATTCAAGTGGAGGGAAGACTTCCAAGCTCATTTTATGAGGCTAGCATTATCCTAATTCCAAAGCCAGATAAAGACACTACAAAAAAAGAAAATTATAGGCCAATAATCCTGATGAATTTAGATACTAAAATCTTCAATAAAATATTAGCAAACCTGATCCAGCGATACAGTAAAAAGATTATATACAAGATCAAGTGGGATTTATTCTGGGATGCAAGGTTGGTACAATATTCAGAAATCAATACATGTGATACACCACATAAACAAAATGAAGGATAAAAATCACATGATCATATCAATAGATGCAGAAAAAGCATTTGATAAAATCCAGCATCCGTTTATGATAAAAACTCTCAGCAAAGTGGGAATAGAGGAAGCATACCTCAACCTAATAAAGGCCAAATATAACAAACCTACAGCCAACATCATACTCAGTGGGCAAAAACTAAGCGTTGTTCCTGAAGATCATGAGGTCACATTAGAAAGAATGAAGTCGTGTTTAATTCCCCCAAAGGTTGTTCTTTTGATGAAAGTATTTTTCTTTTAACTGACTTATTTTGGAAGAAAACTTTTAAGTAATCATGTAACTCCAAAACATATTTCAGCCAACTTGTTTAACAATTTATTCAGTACAAAGAATGGAGATTTCTATATGCTGGGCAGAAAAATAAAAAGGAGTGCCTAAAAAATGAGTTAAGGAAGTGGTTAATGAGCTTTGTGTTAATATTATTGATTACTTAAAATAAAAAAGAGAAGGCTTTGAGCCAGACAAGCATCATACATATATATATATATATGTATATAATGACAGACACTTCTCACAAATAAAGGTATTTTGTGATGGGAATTATATCTCCTGAATCGTTTTAGCATTCAAAGACCCTAGGTAGTTTTGCCTCAGGTATCTCTTCACCTAATTTGAAATTCAAATGTATAAAACTTCCACAGATAAATATGACAAATTAGACATGGCCCGTGAAGTTACCATTTAATGAGCTATGAACCTAGATTTTCATCTCCCCAGGAATAATTTCTTTATTACTTTTTGTATTTTATTGCAATAAAACACCATTTGACCTTCAAGTATGATAATTAAGCTTCTAAAAATGTTATAAATTTAGAGTGAAAATAGTTCTCCCTGTGTTCTGGAATATACTTCTGTTCAGTATAAAAGATTACCTAATATTTAAAGACAGCTAAATTATACACAGAACCAGCAATATTAGGAAGTATTTTTCCTCTTCCCGTCCTCCCCTATTTCCCATCTCAATTTGATTTGTGTCACATAAAAACTTATCATCTCTCGCCTTATAAAATAAATGAAATAGGAGCAAAACTAAAATATATCTTTATAATCTACAAATGGGAACAGTGAACTCTTCCAGATAAGATTCTTTTATGAGCTGTCAATAATGAGATTTTAAACACTAAAGCTTATGACTTTTTTTTTTGCTATGCGCATGCCCTCATCTTTTCTGAGGAGACATCCATACATATTTCAAAAATTTGCCTATGATATAAGTAAAAGTTTTTAGTGAGAAAATCAGAAAACAAAATATACCATCTGACCTGCTGGTGAGTTGCTGTTGTTTTTTTAAATATTACTGTATAGCCATCTTTTTTTCAATCTTAGACCTCTGAGAACTTGAAGAGATGAAGTTCACAGATGAAGCAGAGGAGAGGGAGTGCAGCTATAAATTGAACTATAGCCTAAGCATATATACATGGCTTTTAAATAACATTCAGAGATGGGAAGGAAAATCAAGATTATCATCATCAAAAAACAACAACAACAACAACACTACTACTACAAGAAGAAACCTTGTTGCTAATGATAGCAGAAATTTGCTAGTGGTCTACCGATACCTATTCTCCCCTTCTTTATTTTAACTGGATTGGGGACCCCAGTTAGAATATTCTGTGTCCTCTGCAACTTCCTGTGACAGAGGAATTAAGTCCTGTCCATAGGAAGGTGAGGAGATGACCCATGGGCATGCTTCCTGTTGCAGGAACCTGTGAGTGCCGGAGTAGCCAGCGTGGCCCCTGCATATGGAAGCTAAATGCTGTACACAGTAGACCCACTCCACCCCTGGACCACCTACCTCCCGACTGGTTTATGACTGCGCAATATTCTTCTAGACATTTAAGCCACCTGCAGATTGAGGCATTTGCCATGAAAGCTTAGTTTATGCTCTATAAGAGTTCATTTCCTGTTGGCTGGGGAGGAGGTCCCTTTTGGGAAATGTATCCTCTCTATGTCTCAATCCTAAAGGCCAGAGTGGAAATTAAAGTTGATTAGATTGTGAGTTCCTGTGAGTAGAGACTCCATTTTGTATACCTCTGTACCCCTATGCCTAACACATAGTTGCTCAAAAAAAGGTTAGTTGATTGGGTACTAATAACCTCAGCAAGAAATTATATCTAGAATCATGGTTGTTAGACAATTCTAATGTTCCAGTGTTCTCCTCTGTTCCTTCCTCTCTTAGTCACTGGTACACGTTATCATCTTCATCTTACCTTACTTTCCACTTTCTTTTACGTACGTAAGAATAAATTGTACAATTTGTCTTGTTCTAAAATAGATATGAGGCAGCTAACAAGAAAAAAAGGCAGACAATTGAACAAGACCATAAAGTAGAAAAATTAAAGAAGATGACAAATGAGGGTCAGAAAAAAAATGCATCCAGTTGAGATAAGTATGCAACATGAATGCGGTGACATCTTTAGTTTGGTCCTGAAGCTTACAGAAATCGAAGAGTTTGTAACATGAAAGAACACATATTGCTCAGGAAAAAAGGCAGCTATTTCAGGTACAGAGACTTGGAAAAAGTTTCTCCTGTGGTTTCTTAGAAAGGGGACACTGAGCAATGCAATAAACATCATTTGAAATAACATCTAACTATGTATTTTGTAGGGCTATTCCTAATAAAGTCCATTAGTGGAGAAGGGAAAAGTACAGAATGACTAAATACAATTGTAAAAACAGTTCTGGGTGTGCAGGAGGTGTAGGTTGGCTAGCAATTAGAGAAATAATAGAGCCCTAGCCTGTTTGGCTCAGTGGATAGAGCGTCGGCCTGTGGACCAAAGGGTCCGGGTTTGATTCTGGTCAAGGGCACATACCTAGGTTGCAGGCTCCTCCCCATCCCGGGCCCCAGTCAGGGCTCGTGCAGGAGGCAACCATCGATGTGTTTCTCTCACATTGATATTTCTCTCTGTTTTTCCTTCTCTTTTCCAATCTCCCTAAATATCAATGGAAAAATATCCTCGGGTGAGGATTAACCAAAAAAAATAAAAATAATTTAAAAATAAAAAAATAATAGTAATTAGACAATTCTGGAAAGCTACACCTGCTGTACGTGGTTCACTCATTCCCTCAACAACCAATATTTGAGTGCTAGGCACTGTGCCTGGCTGGCTGTGGGAATATAAAAATAATCCAATCTTTGCTGGATCAAAGGGTTCAAAATACAGTAGGAAATACATGTAGAAGTTAACATATGACAATGCAATATGGTCAACTAAATTCAATTAGAAAGTATAGGTGGAATATTGATAAAAATAACGATGGTAGAGGAGGAGAGACTTGAGCTGGATCTTTAAGGATGAATACAATTTCATGGGTAAGACACAGGAAGAGGTGATGAGAAGGGTATTCCAGGGAAGGGAACTGGCATATATAAACTACAGATAAGCCACAGAGATAGGGGAGGGGATGGCATGTTTGATGAAATCAGTGCTTATGACAGCTGAAGTAGAGATTTCAGTGCTAGGTGAGAGTGGGCAGCGTGGAGAGAGCCTAAACGCAGAGATGAAGTTGGAGAGAGAGAAGCAGCATCAGCTCATGGGTAGCCCTGAAAGCTAGGCTATACAGGGCAAATGAGACTGGCAGCTAAAAAATGAGGTTTGTGTTTGAGAACACTTTGACAGACATGTGGCAGGCCTGAAACAGAGAAATGCTGTAGGTGTGGAAAGAGCAGTGATGGTAAGAGATGTTAAGAAGATAAAGGGAGATAAATTAGTCTTAGACACATTGGGTATAGAGATGGATGGAAGGAAAAGTAATGTTTATCTAAGTCTCCATTTAGTCACTAACCAGAACTGTAATAAAAGGGTCCAAATTTGGGGAAAAGTCAAATTCAGTTTTGAATATATTGAGTTCAAGGTATGTAAGTGACATCCAAATGTAAGTGCCTAATAATAATAATGACAGCTAATATTTATAAGGTTATTTATTTGCTAGCTAACATCCTATGCATGTCATTATTGCCTTTAATTCTCAAAACTTTACTATGTTCCTTCTGGGCACAGAATATTGTGCTGGGTTCTTGAAAATTATATGAGACAACCGAAAAGGTAGGTACTGTTATTTTCCCTATTTTGCAGTAAAATAATTGAGATTACACAGCTAGAGAGTTCTAGAACAGAAGTTTGAACCCAAATGTAGATACTTCCAAACCCTATGTTGTTAACCACCTTGCATTACTGACTCTCTGAGCAGGGGATGGTGTAAAGGAAGAAGCTGATGATTTGGAAAAGGGAGGACAAACTGTAGAGCAAGTCCTCAGAGGAGATGGCATGACTTCCAGTCCATTGAGTTTATATTTTTCTATAAATGTGTTTTGGAGTTTCTCTCCTAGGTTTGGACTAAAATATCTATATTATAAGATATTTAAGAAAAATATGTGAAACTGCCACACAACTATCATACATCCACATATGTCCCCTGGGGACACAGCACAATATGTATTAATTAATATTAATGAGTTCCAACTCTTAAGAACACCAATGTGAAAATCTGTATTACATTGAACAACTGAATCTTCAAGTATAAAAATAAGGTCAGATTAATAGGTTTCATGAAGTAATATTTCACAAGCCAAAACAGAATCGTAATGAAAAGTGTTTAACCACAGCTTCGCCGCCCTTCCAAACTTAGACTTTGTCCTTCAAAATATGGGGGAATTCAGCAGATTACATAGCAGCTTGAGTAGGAAACATACTTCTATGCGCATCCAAAACCACTCAATGTCAAATTCTTCTCAGGCATAAATCTTGATGTTTTGACTTTGGACTAGATAAAGCTGTCATGTGGAAATGTATATAGCTCCGAAGATTGAAAAGCAAGCTGTTTAAATATATGTTCAGTCATCTTGGGGAAAACAGCACCAGTCCAAAACACTGATCTTTAGAAAATTAAAAAAAGTAGTCAGACCCACCTAAAGCCAGTAGCAAGACATTTTAGTGTGGCCCTGGGGAGTAGCCTCTTTGTCATTCCCCTTAATCTGCTGAAAGGATCTCTTGGGGACACTTTGTCAGCCACTGCCCTAGGAGGGCCCCAGTTCTTTCCCCTGTTGGGTAGTTTGTGAGAACTTGAAGCAAGGTTCCTGGATGGTTTTATCTGAGCCTCCTAACTCAGCTCCCTTTGTTTGTACATTACAATGTGCAGGGATGTCAGCAAAGTAGTATAACTGCTAAACTGGATTGTAAACCACAATACAGCCCTGGGAAAAACAGATGACTTTAACTAGCAAAAGTTTTAACATTGGACAAATTCAAGTGAAACATATCATTCATTATTGTTTCCACTTCAACCATTAAAGTAGATATGGTAAAATCTAATTCTGACTATTAGTCAATTCTGACATGTTTAGTGTGAATTAATTTAAAAAAAATGCATTTTAGGGTAGTGGAAAAATATTTAGTCAGATAAACTACTGAATAACCAAGGATGGTCAAGGGAAAATTTGGGTAGATCTGATCTACAATTCATACAATAGTTGAGTATAAAAGCTATTTTCCACCCAGCTTCATTGAGGTATAATTAACAAATATAAATTTTATATATTTAAGGTATATGACATTGTGAAACAATCACCAAAACCAAGCTAGTTAACTTATCAATCAGCTCACATTAATAGGTATTCTTGAAGTGCTGAAAAATATCGAGGTAGGTTTAACACCTCATTCACTCTATGGACTTGCTTACTGAACTTTTTATCTCCCTCCATCTCAGTTTAAATAAAATGTCACCAATTCTTAGCACAAAAGGATTTAAAAATTCCAAAGACTTTGGAGTCTGAATGGCAGAAATACACTGCCCACCACCGTGACCCTAAGGCCCTTAGCGAACACAGCCACACTTTCTACCACTCAGGGTGATGAACAGCAGAAGCACTGCTGAGCCGGCAGAAAGCAGCCAAGGTTTTCTGCTCCAGCTGTAAGCCTGACCCCTTTCCTCCTGACATAAAACATTTGCCTTTGGTTATATCCACTTCCATCATCCCAACAACAGAGAATTCCAGCATGGCTTATAAATGGCATACACTCTTCGGGGGCACTATAGGGCATGACTGCTGTCAGCTGTTTAAGCCTGCCATCTGGCCTTGCTAAATAATCGATGTATGCGTTTGAAGAGGGAATGCCAAGAAGCTCCCAGGCCAGCAAATATACACGCACACCATTATTCTCTCTGCGCCCCCTCCACCATGATGTGTGTGCGCTGTTGGGCCAGCAGTGGCCATGCTGATACACCCACATCAGCCCTACACTTGTGACTTTTGTTTTACCAGGGCTCCAAAAAGTGTGTATTCTCTCCTAGCTGTTCCAGGATGAAGGCAGTAGTGATGACCTTGTTTATTCGGGTTGTGGTTTCTGAGAGTTTAATGTTTATTTATTTATTTTAAATTTAAGAATCTACTTGGCATAATGAAGCCAACACTGGGCTGTGAGTCCAGACTTTTGGATTCTACTCTGGCCACTTGTGAGTATAGTGTATATTTTGTCATGTTAACTTTATTGGCTTCATCACCAATCTGCAGATAAGGACTGCATGGTTCTAAGATCAGAGCATAAATTCAAATATTATTCCTCATCCTCAGTCTTTACAGGGTGGGACACAAGTAGGTTTACAGTTGTGAGTACATAAAACAGTTTATTCTTGTATTATTAATTAATTATTGTATTATTCTCAATACATAGAACTTTAAATCTACTTTCGCCTGCCCTATGTATCCCATTCCCAACTATTCATTTACATTATAAAAGATTTTTAAAATCCCAGGCTTAAAAAAAAACAGCTTTTAGGTAAGGATAAGTGTTAATAAAATTAGACATGTTTTCCTGGTACTATGCAGTTTTTAGAGTATTATGTTCACTCCTATATGGTGTTCTATATTTTCAATAATGTGAACATTTTCATAGTCTGAAACATATTTACATTGTGATAGATTTCTAAGCCTACTATGAAGGCAATCACATTCTTTCATTCTCAAAAGTTACAGACTAATATCTGTTTAACCCAAGAACACTGATGATGTATTTGAAACTATAATTAGAATAGGGCTTTCTCATTTAAGAGCGATGTATGTAAACTAACAGCAGTTTGCCAGTAATAACCATCAAGTATCATATTGCTTAGATAAAGCCATATTGATGATGTATATATTACTACAAATAATAAATGGTATCTTCTAATGCTTTTCCAAAACCAATATAAATTTTCCTCATTTTTTTCTCTAAATCCATTAGATTTTCTTTAGCAGAGAGATAGTGGGTAGAAATTTCCTTTAAACTCAATAATGTAACTCCTAAATTAATAAGTTTCCCCAAAATATATATCTGTAAGCCAAAAAAATGGTAATATGCCTAAGCTGATGGTGAAAAGGGCATGAAATTTATAAAAACTGGCTCAGATATATCCATTGTCAAGATGCCTAAATACAGAAAGAAATGTGTGGCTGAGAAATACTTGTATTTACTCTATCAACATTTTCTGAGTGGCTGTCACATGCCAGGTACGATGCCAGGTCCTGGGGAACCAAAGAGCATGGAGGCTTGGTTCCTGTACTTGAGGAGCTCGGTCTCTCAAAGGTGGCATCCATCACTTTTCAGAAGAAAATCCATGTGAAGTGGGAAATGCTACATGAAGACACAGAGTCAGGTGGAAGCTCAAGAGGTAGAGGGATCAATTTTGTGTGAGGGCATGGGTCCTGGTTTCACCCTTCAGTGTGCATGAGTATGCATGTGTGTGCATGTGTGTGCACATGTGCATGTGTGTACACACATATGTATGTGCACCTGTTAGAGTTTGGTATGGGTGAGAACTGGGATGTATGTCAGGCAATCATAAAGCAGAATTACTGACTGTAATTCATTAGAAAATAATTATGAAAAGAAAATAATTTTTTCTTGTTATTTTTAGTTCACACTTAATATTTTCACAAGTCTACAGATCTTTATTAATAATTACTAAATAATTATTATGGTATGAAGGAGTCAGTAATTCTAAAGCATCATGATCAAGCACTATTAATGAAATACTTACTTAGCACATAGAACGTAGGACCTACCATAAATAATTTTGACACAATGAACACGGAGAAGTAAAAGATTCTTACCTCCTTGTTCACACAACTGCTGGGCTAAAGCATCTTTGAAGATAATCTGGCCCCTGTGTGTTGCTGTAGCCCTGGAAATGAAAAGGAAAAGGTTAATGTAAATCTTATAGTAAGTTTGGTGATAACTTATGTATTTTTTAACTTTTAAAAACCCTCATTATTGTGTGGCCATGATTTTTTAAAACATTATTGCATCTGAACAATGAAAAAAATTAACAATAGAGTGAGGCTTAAACCAAGGCACCTGGGTTATGAATTATCTTCTGGTTATACTTTGTAAAAATACTGTAGCATTTGTGGGCTTACTTTGAAAACCACAGATGTGAGCAAATCCTGGATAGAAGAAAAAGCATGGAAAAAATGCTTGTTAAAATTTCTTCTTCAGCAAGCCTTGACAGAAAATGTTTTGTGGAGCAATAATGATATTAGCACTGGAAAAAGATGCTCTTAATGCACTTTTTGTACTGAAATCAACAATCACCAAAACATACAGAGAGGTGAGACAAGAATTACATTTTAAAGTATTTTTTTAAAAGAGGGCTACTTGAAGCTTTCATAATTACAAAATCTGTCATAATAAAATGTACATTTACTGGGTCTAATTCACCATTTGAAGGAGATATATATCTTTTACCTACTCTAATCAGAGCTGTGCACATAGATTGGTAAAAAATATATATATATATTTTTTATTAATAATAAAAATATATATATATATATATACAGCAGATGTGTTATTTAATGGCTAATAGGAACTGTCTTAACAATGGAATAATTATGTTTTATATTCAAACTGTTTTTCCTTAAAAATGATTTTTTTCTGGTATAAAATGTATAAATTTAAAACAGAAAATCATGTTGCTTTATAAAACCTGATCTTTTCAATAACTAAAACATATTTATTTTTAAACATATTTTATTGATTTTTCTTACAGAAAGGAAGGGAGAAAGAGTTAGAAACATCAATGAGAGTGAAACATTGATCAGCTGCCTCCTGCACACCCCCTACTGGGGATGTGCCCGAACCAAGGTACATGCCCTTGACCGGAATCGAACCTGGGACCCTTCAGTCCGCAGGCCGACGCTCTATCCACTGAGCCAAACTGGTTAGGGCAAATAACTAAAATATATTAACATTAAATCTCAACTTTATTCTAGACAAATCCACCCTAGGGCAAAAGTAATTTGATTCAACCATCATTTACTGAAGATGGATTATGTGCAAGGCACTGTGCTTGGTCACAAGAAGGCAAAGTTTGGCCTCTGCATTTCCCCTCCATATGTGCACCACTCAGTCAACATCTTGTCCTTTGTGGGGCCCAATGGGAGCTCATGGTCTCCATGTGGATATATCTTCCTCCTCCATGCTGCTGACTATTCTGGTATCTATCCCCCATTGAATTATTACTGTCACCAGTATCAAGTCACCTAGGACCCAGCTCTCTGAAAGAAATCTGATAAACTAATACAGGTTGAAGTGTTTATGGATGAAGTTGCTCCAAGCTAACATATTTCAGCAATGAAACTTAAAATATTATACTTTAGTGCGCATGTGCACACACACACACACACACACACACACACAAACAATGGCGAGTCTGAATGGTGGAAGGGAGCTATAATTGGAGAGAAAAATCAGTGGGAAGCCTTCAACTAACACCATATGTGAAGGAGATAAGGGTAATCAGCCTTGTTGTTCAATGTTAATCAGTATCAAAATTGCTGATAAACAGATGCTACCTCTCTCTGTCTATATTCACACATGTGTATGGGTTTTGCTTTGCTCTTAGCAAGCTGAAACTAAGGAGGACTGAATATAGGACCAATCCAAACTATAAGCATGGCCTACAGACTCACTAATCAATCAGAGGCTTTACATCCAGAGGGAATATGTTAACTCGATTTACCTCAAAACATTTCATTGTTAAAATCTCAATCAAGTCAGGAGCTTCTGAGCTCACATACACTTCTAACGGTTAGCATAGCAATTAGAAATGTAGAATTTTAATTTGACATTTTCTTTGGAAGGGACGTATTTCCTGAAACTACTAACCACCAAGAAAAGTCCTCCAATGTATAGTGCTTAAATAATTGTCCCTTTTAATTGTCTTCTGATTGTATCTGTATAGTATTCTTATTGTAATACTAGAAGCCCGGTGCATGGATCCGTGCACCGGTGGGGACCCTCGGTGTGGCCTGTGGATATCAGGCCGAAACAGGCAGTCCAACGTTGCCTGCCTCTCCTGCCTGCTGCTCCCGCTCATCCTGACCCCTCTGTGCCTGCCGTGGGCTCACGCCCAGTCAGTTCCGAGTGGCGCTTGCCAGCCATGAGCCTTGCCTCTGGCACCAGTCAGTCAGCTGGCTGAGCAGCACACCCGCTATGGGAGCGCACTGACCACCAGGGGGCAGGTCCAGCATTGAGTGTCGTTCAGTCACTTAGGCTTTTATACAGAGAGATTTCCCCTTGATCCATAAACTTAATTGTCATTGTTCCAGTCTATGCTCCCCATGAACAGAATAAGGCAAGAATCCTATCTAATAAAAGAATAATATGCAAATTAACCATCATTCCACTACACCCACAAGCCACACCCACCAGTCAATCAGGAGCAAGTATGCAAATTAACCCAACCAAGATGGCTGTGGCCACGGAGCGAGCAGGAGGCTTGGGTTTCCCCGGCAATGGAGAAAGTCAAGCTTTCCGTACACCCTGGCTGACCCAGGCCTCCACACAAGGCTACAAAGTTTCAATTATAGAAGATAAATAAATTCCAGATACCAGGGCCTCCGCTTGGGTTGTCAGGGGGCGTGGCCAGCCTGCAAACCACTACAGCCCCCTCGCCCAGGCAGCCCCAAGCCCCAAGGAACCCCCCCCCCCCCCGCCCCTTTCAGGGCAAACCAGCTGGCCGTGCACCATAAAAGAGTAATTTGCAAATTGACCATCACTCCAACACACAAGATGGCTCCCCCCATGTGGTCAAAGATGGTTGCCCCCATGTGGACACAAGATGGCCAGCAGGGGAGGGCAGTTGGGAGGGACCAGGCCTGCAAGGGAGGGCAGTTGGAGGCGACCAGGCCAGCAGGGGAGGGCAGTTGAGAGGGACCAGGCCTGCAAGGGAGGGCAGTTAGGGGTGACCAGGCCAGCAGAGGAGGGAAGTTGGGGGCGACCAGGCCTGCAGGGAAAGGCAGTTGGGAGGGACCCAGGCCTGCAGGGGAGAGCAGTTAGGGGTGACCAGGCCTGCAGGGGAGGGCAGTTAGGGGTGACCAGGCCTGCAGGGGAGGGCAGTTAAGGGCAAACAAGGCAGACAGGCAAGCAGTTGGGAGCCAGCAGTCCTGGATTGTGAGAGGGATGTCCGACTGCCCGTTTAGGCCCAATCCTACTGGGATCGGGCCTAATCGGGCAGTCGGACATCCCTCGAGGGGTCCCAGATTGGAGAGGGTACAGGCTGGGCTAAGGGACACAGATACCCGTGCATGAATTTTGTGCACCGGGCCTCTAGTATCTAGATAAAATTCAGAGGTTTTGCCTTTTCCCTGGGTATTAGAGATATTCAAATATCTCAGTCATGCACAGCACCTTATGAATAGTCCACTTTCTTGTTTTCCCTATTACTCAGGTTCCTCATATTTAGGATTTGTTGCTTTCATTCATGTTCTTATGCTACTTTGGTTCAATGAATAAATTTCTGAGGAACTAGAGAATAATTGAAACCAAAGGAACTTTTATTACCTAGTTAAAATTTCTTTAGCAGTGGTTCTCATTCTTCAAACAAATATTATGGAATTCCAATATATGAAGCAGAGGAGTCCTCGCTTTTGAAGTTGTTAGGTTCCTTTTCCTCATCCAGCATGCTCCCCATCACCCATCCCCCCAACTTCCTGGTGCACTTCTCTGGAACTCTTAGGGTTTTAGAGAGGCAGAGTTTGAGAACCACTGATCTAGTATAACTCTTACAGCACATGAATCAGGAAACTGAGGCATAGCAAGGACCTGCTCAGTATCACACAAACTGTTAATGGCAATAGAAGCTGACTCCAGGTTTTGATTTCAAGCCTTGGATTCTTTCCTCTGCATCAGTAGTAGTTTTCAAAATGTGTTCCATAGTGGCGCCCAGGGGTCTCCCTGGGAGTGCTCCAGGCTTCATCAATTCAACCAGAGCAGCAGGCCTTTACATGTTCTCTTTATTTAACGTTTAAAGAAAAGGCTCAGGAGTTAGAAACTGATTTGCAGAGCATACCATGTGCTCAATGTCATTATCTGAAATCCTGTGCATGGGAAAATCCAAAGGAGTAGTAATAATGTGACTGGTATATGAATATATAAACTTTATATACTGTTATTATTATTATAACACTTCTTTGATGAATTAAAATTTACTCCCTGCTAGGCACTGTTGTAAGGTCTCCACATATATTAACTCAACCCTGACAACAGCCCTCCAAGTTAGATACCATTATCCCCATTTTCCTGGGACACAGAACTGTTGTGTGATTTACCTAATATCAGACAACTGGTGGTAAAGTCAGGATTCAAACCCACACAGAGTGTAGAATCCTTGTGTTTAACCATCACATTAAATCGTCATTGATCCGATTCATAAATTTGATGGTAGCCTTTAATCTCTTTCCAGGGGGACAGCCTGCTTTATGGGCCTGATAGTCAAATTCCTTCCTTCTCTGGCTTGTGCTCTCTAATCCAATCCTTTAGTCCATAGTTAAGCACTTTTATTTAACTTCTTTAGGACAAACTACTTTCCTGTTTCCAGTTGGAACCTTGGTCACTTGGCCAGCAGCTCCCTGGAATTAATCTTTAAAAATACCATTTCCCTTGATCCCTTCTTCCATGGTGTTCAATCAGTCCCTCAACTTCTAATCAGCTCACTGCAGTCCCTGTGTCACCGTTTCTCCAGCAGCCTGCAAGACCCCTCACATCTCTTCTGTTCTCTTACAAATACAAGAGCACCGAATGCCAGTCTCAGCCACACCACTGCCCAAACTCCATGGGGAAACAATGAGCATATTGAAAGATAATCATCACGTGCAGCATTTTCTTTTCTTTTTTTTTCTTTTTTATTGATTAAGGTATTACATGTGTCCTTATTCCCCCATTGCCCCCCACCCCCCCCAATCATGCCCTCACCATCACCCCCTGTTGTGCAGCATTTTCTTTACCAACTTTTTAAATCCTCAGATTTAAAGATAAAAATGCCCAACTCTACAGGAGATGCATCATTAGGAATTTTAGGGGCCTATAAATATGAATATTGAAAATAAAATGTATTGCTTGGCAGTATGGCTCAGTGGTCAAGCATCGACCTATGAACTAGGAGGTCATGGTTCGATTCCCAGTTGGGGCACATGCCCGGGTTGCAGGCTTGATCCCCATTTAAATATGTGTATATTTAAATAAATACATAGTTTAAATAAAAACATATGTATATACATTTAAATATAAATATTAAAAAATATATTAAAATTTCCTGAAAACACAGTAACTAAGAGTTGAAAGACTAGAGGTCATGTCCTTCAATATTTAAACCATAATATATTTTTCTTTTCTTATAAAAATGAAAATACACAGTTATGATATATAGTAACAGGCCTTATTTAATTTCAGAATTGTTATTTTATGTAATTTATAGCTCTCTTTTGGGGGAGGTCTATCAAATTTGTGGTGCTAATAACTTGCACTGAATTTTCCATAATTAGCAGTAATTTTTCAGAAGAGTTTTAAAAATATCCTCATTGTTCATTGTTCTGGAGAGTAGACCAAATTTCTTAAACAAGCTTCTAATAAGTACTTATCAACTTCTTGGGAGATGCATAGATTTCTAGAGCAAATCTGGCAATAAGAATCCCTATTAAATAAGTAATTTTAAAATCCCCTTGGGCTATTATAATCTATCATTTGAAAAGCTCTAAAGATTCTACCAAATAAAGAAAATTCATTATGATCACTATATTCAGAGCTTAAAATAGACTTTGTTGTTATGACTTTTTGTTGTTGTTGTTAATCCTCACACGAGGATATTTCCCACTGATTTTTAGAGAGAGTGGAAGGGAGGGGGAGAGAAACATCGATGTAAGAAAGACACATCAATTGGTTGCCTCCCACATGTACCCTGACCAAGGCTGGGGATCCAGCCTGCAACCAAAGTACATGTCTTTGACTGGAATCGAACCCCGGAAATTCTGTTCAGAGGCCGATGCCCTATCCAATGAGCCAAACTGGCTAGGGCTTGTTATGAGTTTTAAAGAATATGCCACATTTTAATTTTAACTGAACTCCTAGAGCAACTGTCTGCCCAAGCCATTTAATAATTGAATGTGTATTGTAGCAAGTGCTGAGCTCTGAGTCTCTGGAGTCAGAAGTGCCAACGTTTGAACATAGTGAGCTGCCACTTATGAGCTATCTGACTTTTGCACAACTTCTTTAATCACTCTAGGCTTCATATTCCCTGTATGACAATATGGATAATAATAATTATTATTTCAATATATGAATATTTACTCTTCAGATACAGTCTACCTAAATAGATTTCAAGCTTCTGGAATAGTAGGAATAGTTAATTAAAAAACATTATCTCCCATAAGGCACCTGTTATAATGACTTGAACATATGAGAAAAATCAAAACTATATTTTGAGGTGCATATTTTGCTTCAAATGTGCCATATGGATATCCAGTTTCCAAAAAAAGGAATACAAAGTGGTTTTGATATAGTTGTTACAATGCCTACCCAAGTGTATTGTTTATTTTATGAAATGTTCACAGATTTACCTAAAGAATAAATTTTAAATTAAGGGCAATGCTGGGTTTCTTTTTCCTGCCTTTCTTTCCTGCTTTACAAGTGAGGTGTGGTATGTTACTGTGCTTTGTCCATTCACAGTTGGAAGGATATTCATTAATCAGCAATCTGACATTAATCTAGTTTAGTATCAGCATGCCTATGCCAAGAGACCCTCCAGGAAATGTTACTAAATATGTGGAAAATGGGGAAAACGAGAGGTGGTTTGAATTTGGTAAATTTGATCTTCAAGGAAATCAATTCACTTGCAAAGATTCTTGCTTCCTTTTCATCTGCAAATTACTGTACTTAAAAAACAACTTTCTTGTTGAAAGTATTACATATGTCCTCCTTTCCCCCCATTGCCCTCTTCTAGCCTGCCATTGACCCCCACTGCAGGCCTTCACCACCCTACTGTTTGTGTCCATGGGTTATGCATATATGCATACAGTTCTTTGGCTGATCTTTTCGCACGCACCCACCCTCCCCCGCCTTCCCTCTGAGACTCGACAGTATGCATCCAATATGTCTCTTCTTTGGAGAAATGTCTACATACTAAGGTCCTCTGCCCATTTTTTAATCAGATTGTTTGTTTGGGATTTTTTGGTGTTAAATTGTATAAGTTTCTTATATGCTTTGGATACTAACTCTTTGTGAGATGTGTCATTTAGGAATTATCTTCCTACATTCAGTAGTTGTCTTTTTGTTTTATTTATGGTTTCCTTTGTTATGCAAAAACGTTTTAGTTTGTTGTAGCCCTATTTGTTTATTTTCTCTTTTGTTTCCCTTGCCCAAGGAGATATATCCAAAACAATATTGGTAAGAACAATGCCAAAGAATTTATTCCCTTTGTTTTCTACTAAGAGTTTTATGGTTTCAGGTCTTACATTTAAATCTTTATTCCATTTTGAGTTTGTTTTTGTCTATGGTGTAAGATAATCATCCAATTTTGTTTTTTTTTTGCATGCATCTATCCAGTGTTCCCAACACCACTTATTAAAGAGACAGTCTTTATTCCATTGTATATCCTTGACTCCTTTGTAGATTAATTGACCTAAAAGTGAGCATTTATTTCTGAGTGCTCTATTATTCTATTCTATTCTATTCTATTCTATTCTATTCTATTCTATTCATTACATCCCATCCCATCCCATTCCATTCCATTGATCTACATATCTGTTTTTATGCCAGTAACATACTATTTTGATTACTGTAGATTTATACTATACTTTGATATCAGGGAGCATGATACCTACTACATTGTTCTTCCATAAAATTTCTGTAGCTATTCGGGATTTTTTGAGGTTCCATATAAATTTTATGATTAGTTGTACTAATTCTAACAAGAATGTCACCGGTATTTTAATAAATGTTGCATTAAATATTTATATTGTTTTATATTACAAGATTTTTAAAGGGTAAATAATATTCTACTATATAGCTATATCATCTTTTCTTTATTATATTAGTTAAATTTTTTATTTTTAATATTTTAAATAATTATGTAAGTCTTTCACCATATCTTTTATTTCCCTCCCCCCCAAAAAAAACTTTATTGAGAGATAATTTTCTTCTAAATTTTTCTAGGGTTTTCATGCTTAGAAACTCTTTCCCATTCTAAATTCAGTTAAATAGATATTTACATGCATTTTTGGGAAGTTTTTATATTCATCTGGACTTTATTTTAGTATAAAGGCATTCAGTAGGGATATAAATTTATTTTTCCCATTTATTTAAAAATGTCCTTGCAAGATGCAAAAGTCCTCAAAAAATATTAGCAAACTGAATGTAGCAATACAGTAAAAAGATCATACATCATGATTAAGTGGGTTTTATTCCTGGGATGCAAGCTTAGTATATATCCACAAATAAATACATGTGATACACCACATAAACAAAGGATAAATATCACAATCATATAAATGAATGCAGAAAAAGCATTTGATAAAATCTAGCACTCATTTATGATAAAATCAACTCTTAGCAAAGTGGGAATAGAGAAAATATACCTCAACATAATAAAGGCTATAAATGAAAAACCCAGAGCCAACATCATATTTAATGGGCAAAAATGAAAAGTTTTCTTTAAGATCAGGAACAAGATAGAGATGTCCATTTTCACCATTCTTATTCAACATAGTTCTAAAAATCCTAGCCACAGCAATCAGACAAGAAGAAGAAATAAAAGGCATCCAAATTGGAAAGAAAGAAATAAAACTGTACTTATTTGTGGATGAAATGACACTATTTATAGGGTCCTCTAAGGATTGCACCAAGAAACTTATAAGAACTGATCAATTAATTCAGTAAAGTAACAGGATACAAAATAGATATCTAGAAATCAGTTGCATTTTTATACTCCAATGATGAACTATCAAAAAGGGAAATGAAGAAAACAATCCCACTTACTAGTACAATTACGTAAAAATATAATAAAATACCTAGGAATAAATTTAACCAAGGATATAAAAGACCTATACTCAGAATATTAAAAAACACTGAAGAAAGAAAATGAAGAATATACAAATAAGTGGGAGCATATAACGTGTTCACAGATAGAAGAATTAACATCACTAAAATGTCCAAATCACCCCCAAGCAATCTATATATTCAATGCAATCTCTATCAAGATACCAATGGCGCCTTTCACAGAACTAGAGTAAATAATCCACAAAAGACTCTGAATAGCCACAGCAATCTGGAGAAAGAGGAAAAAAGTTGGAGGCATAACACTACCTGATGTCAAACCATACTACAAGGTTATCCTAACCAAAACAACATGAAAACAGACACATAGATCAATGGAGCAGAACAGGGAGCCAGAAACAAACCCATGCCTATACGGTCAATTAATACAGGGTAGGGCTACAGTTGTGAGTACACAAAACACAGAGTTTCTGTATGACCCAGCAATTCCACTTTCAAGTATACCCTGGAGAACTGAAAACACATGCTCACAGAAAAAAACATAAACACAAGTGTTGCTAGCAGCGTTATTCATAACAGGCAAAAGTGGAAGAACCCAAAAGTCCCTCCATGGATGGCTAAATTGTAGTACATCCATACAACGGAATATCATGTAGCCATAAGTAGGAATGAAGTACTGTTCATGCTATAACATGAACCTTTCAAGAATGAACCTTGAAAACATGCTAAGTTTAAAAAGCCAGTTATAAAAGCCTACATGTTGTATGATTCCACTTATATGAAATGTCCAGAATAGGCAAATCCATGGAGACAAGAAGTAGATTAGTCATTGTCAGGGGACAGGGAAATGGGAGGTGACTGCTAATGGGCACAGGGTGTCTTTCTGGGGTGATGAAAATATTCTGACATTTTGGTGATGACTGCACAACTCTGTAAATTTTCTAAACACCACTGAATTGTATACTTAGGGGCAAATTTTATGGTATGTGAGTATCTCAATGAAGCCGTTACTAAAAAATAAAATTGAAATATATTCTAGAAGGTTGCAAATAACCTTATGGTAGATAGACATATGTCATTATTAAGGACATTATTAAAGACTCATAATCATTATTAAGGTGTGAATTGGGTATACCTCTTTTTTCTTGAGGTTAAAGTTAAAATAGACAAAGAGAAGTGTTTTAAGGCTTGAAATATCCAGAAAACAGAGCTAAATTAGTATTTTTTTGAAATGCTGCCATTCTTCAATGCTTTATTAAAAAGAATGTAGTAGGTGGCCTCAAACTGCAACCAAATTTCAATTTAACCAAAGTTTAATTTCTGCATCTCATGCAACTTTAAGCACAAAGAGAGAGTAATTTTTCTTTTGTGTAAGTAGTGCTTCTCTTACCTGCCTAAGGGTGCATTTAGATGAAAGAAAACACATTAAATTATTGATGTAATGATTAATTGAAAATCCCCTTAAACTATCTAGCATATTTATAGCATAAACTACAACTTTTACAAGTACATGCAAAAGCAATTATGTGTGCCTTTTTGTTTTTAAATAAATTACAGTATTGAAATAACCAGGCCAAATGCTTAGGATGTTGTCTAGATGAAAGATGATTTTTTTTCTGTACACGCCTCACCTAGAAACACACTCCCGTGGGTTTGTGAGGAGTGTACAGAAGCATACTAGGACTGATCTCCATATTGCTTCCAGTGCTGTCGTGCTGCTAGAGTGTGTCCAGGTGGGATTCTTGATGATATCACCAGTTCTGTCACCAGTGAGCCCGATTTTGGAATAGCACAAGTTTCAGCACAAGTCTAATAAGAACCATTTACTAGCTAATAAAAAAAAGACAGTGGACACATGAGGAATGTGAAACTTCCCACCAAGGATAACACTCAGGCGGGTGCATTTTCAGGGAAAGATATGGGAATGTGAGATGGAAACAGGCAACAAGAGTGGCAGGACAAGTAACCTTTTTGCCAGATAGATAATATGTGTTGTGTTAAGGGTGTTTAAAAGGCAAATTCTAAAAATAGACAGTGTGCCAGGCCCCAGTCTCAGTCAGTTTATTCAGGATCTCTGGGCATGGGGCTCGGGCACGCAAGATTCTACTTGTAGTCAGGCTTGAACATGACTGGTCTGAACAGATATACCACTATTACTTGTTTCCCCGTGACTCAGAATGCTTCTTCCTCCCTCTTGGCAACATCTTCCAACTGGTGACAACCACCACTATCAGCAGGTTGTTTTAGTCCTTCTTTCTCCAACCAAAAACCCATTAGTGAAAATTACAGTTTACTCTGTTGGTCCTTCATGGGAATTGCCCCGCCTTTCCCCGTGATTTGTCACTGTACTTAGTAGATAAGAATCACATGTATATTTAACTCCCACTAACAACAACAAAAAAATAATTTTCAGTGAGGTGGGATTCTCCTATTAACCTAAAGCAGGCATCCTCAAACTACGGCCCGCGGGCCACATGCGGGTGTTTTTGCCGTTTTGTTTTTTTACTTCAAAATAAGATATGTGCAGTGTGCATAGGAATTTGTTCATAGTTTTTTTTTTAAACTATAGTCCGGCCCTCCAACGGTCTGAGGGACAGTGAACTGGCCCCCTGTTTAAAAAGTTTGAGGACCCCTGAGTCCTAAAGGGATGTTGTATGACATAATGCATTTTCAGAGTTGGTTCTGGTCTACTCATTCACAAGCTGGTGTATAGGAAGGATTTCTCATCCTCAGCACTAATGATATTTAAGCTGGATAATTCTTTGGTGTCGGGGCAGTCTTGTGCTTTACAGAATGTTTAGAAGCATCCCTGGTCTCTACTAGATGTCAGGTATGACAACAAAAAATGTCTCCAGATACTGTCACATGTTCCCCGGGAATATAGGCAAAATTGTCCCTGGTTGAGAATCACTGGTCTATAATAGGTTTGTAAGAACTCAGCCCATATCAAAACTACAGTATTTGCACTGAAACTTCTGTTTACCACATTGAATACCATATTTATACTATGAAAAAATATTTCAAATTTGGCTCATGTCTAGCAGTTTAATTATATATAATACCCCCTAATGCCAAGAGCATTTCCTATTGAAGTCAATTTCTGTGGATCAGTCATAACCAGCTTCCTGCATTGCTTTGGGCAAAGGAGAAAAGATCCCGACACACACATTCTGCAGTAGATATCTGCATAAATGGTCCCTGCCGGCTCAAGCGAAGTCTCCGCTTCAGGAAAGTTGTTTTGCCTGACTCATATTTTTTTGTGAGTTCACTCTATGACTAACAAGCCCTTGGGGCTGGGAAAGTTGAAAGGTTTTTGTTAAAAAGATCTTTCCTGGAAATCCACACAATATTATTAGAGAAAATCCATTCTGGATAAATGGGAGTTGATGAAAATATAAGGTATAAACATTCAAAGTCAAGAATTTATCACTAAGACCAGGGATTCACTAACAGAGCAAAGAAGATTGAGTCAATGAATCATAAAATTAGGCATTTTAGAGTTGGATTATATGCTTCATGATTTTTTTTTCTCCCTTTTGCTGGGAAGACATGAACAAATCATCCAATTTCAGGAATGTAGCTAAAAGAAAGCCTTTATTGCAAACAAAGGCAGAGAAACAAATGAGTTAAAAGTGAAAAGTCAGTCATGGAAAATGAATATTTTAAAATTCCTTTGGAATTACAAGGCACAGACCATGACTAATAGCATAAAAATGATGGGCCCATCTTTACAATTTTTCCCCAGAAAACATACACTGTTTGAATTACATTGTGAATAAAGTAGCAACAAGGAATGCCATTTGACAAAGCTTGGGCTCTTATAATGTCATTCTCCGCCTGCGAATATTCCATTTTTGTATAATGCTAAAGAAATCACATTTTCATTTTTGGGTAGTTCATTATGGCTCATTGCTGTAGCAACTGCCAAACCAGTCAATTTGTATAAATAATAGAACAAGCTTCTATTGTCTCTCAGTCTGACACAGTGCCAACTAGTTGGTCTACCTTTTCCAAGAGGAAAATCATGTTTCTAAACTCTTTATCTAATTTTAATGTTCCTGGAGTTATACACAGTAAATTCTTTTGGAACACTGAACTGAATGTATACACTCAAGCATTTATTCCTTAAATTAAGTTATAAAGACCACTGATTTCCAGGTTGCCATTAAAGAACAAACCCTATGTGAGTATTTAAAAGCCCAGTGAATCTGTTTTCCTTCTGATCTTTTAAAACAGTAGCAATTTAGTGAACTTGTTTTTTCTAAGTTACTCATCTCCTAGCACATCAATTAATATTTGCCTAATTCAGATTTCTGGAATCATTTTCCTTCCCTAAAAAGGAAAAAAAAAATTGGCTGTGTGTTTCTGGGTTTGCAAATTTAAATCTCAGCCTGTTTTTTTGTTTTTTTGTTTTTTTGTCTTTCAGCATTATTTATAGCAGTGAGAAGAATAGATACAATCTTCTTACCATGAATACAAATTCGTATCATCCAAAATTTACAAAACAGAAATATTCACTGGTTAAAAATATGCGAAGAGTTTGTAGAAAGTAAGTGGGTATACAGCTACAGAGTCATCCTTACATACCTATATGGTGTGACCCACATGCCTGCAATTCTTAATTAGAGATTTATTCCTTTGAAAAGTAACTGATCTCTTTTTAAGGTCCTTTTGCTACTTTAAATGTTTTATTTGGGGATGATTTTAGATTTAACAGAAAAGTTGCCAAGACAGCACAAGAGCATTCCCACACACCCTTCACTCAGCTTCCCCTAATGATAACTCTTCACACAACCATGGTACGTGTATCAATACTAAGAAATTAACATTCAGATTTTACCATGTTTCAGATAATGTCCTCCCCCTGCCCCATAAGGATCCGATCCAGGACACCATGTCACATTTAGCAAGACCCCTTTTGTAAACACAAAAATTTCCAGGCAGTATAATTTATTAAATTACCAACCAACCCTATTATGAACTCATTTATTACATCAATTTTCTTCTGGAAGGAAAAGATAAGGGCAGCATAAAAATCCTGGGCATGTGAGGGTCTATAAAGGAATTGTGAAGGGAAGGAAATGCTGCCAAGAAAGGAGGCAACAAATCAAAGTCAAAGACATTCCATTTTGCCTGGGGCAGGCCCTGTGCGGCTATGTGTAATTAGCTTCCTCAATGACTACATCTGACAAACTAATTTTCGTTTGAGAGAAAACAACAAATCATTAATTATGCTAATAAGTCACAGATAGAGAATCTTTGTGTGTAGCTTCTACATGCACTGTGATTTGTGCCCCTAGTCAGCCTTTCCATTTCCCGTGTGAGGACATCTCTGATCGCCCAGCCCTGGACCACACTATTCCCTGCCTCTGCAGGACCAATTCCAAACCAGCACTGCTGTCGGATATATCTCTCTGCAATGCCCTTGGTAGCCAGCTTACAGTCTTGTTCTGATAGCTACTTGAAAGCGAAGATGTAGTTTAAGAAGCAACAAAGTGTTGTGATTAAGAGCATGAGTTTAGTAACCACAACTGGGTTTAAATTTAGCTACCATTTAATAGTATTGGCCTTGGGCAAATTAAATCACCTCCTCAGTTTATTCATGTGTGAAACAGGGGCAATAAGAGGTCCTAAATGATTCCCATGAATATGGCTTGGTGGCTTACCGTCATCCTGGCACCCATAAGGTCAATCTTCTCTCTGTTCTTAAACCAATCCCAGAGTCAGGAAGGACAAAGGACATTATGGTAGTCCTGTCATCCAGGGAGATAGAGAACTTAGCTGCCTCTTCAAATGTGGATCTTGGGGATCAACCATGATTCTTGAGACGCTATGTTGGTCTCTATCTCCATTCATTGCCAGGCAGATCTGGGACCCTTTCCCCACATGAACATCCCTAGGGAGCTCCTTTCTCCCTTCCACATTGTCTCAGCGGACTTCAGACTTCCACCTAGGTACCTGCTCCCAAGACCTCCTGGTTATAATGCCAGGCACTATTCTGGGCGCTGGGGATAAAGCAGTGAACAAAAAATGTTTTATGCCCTCAAGAAGTTTATATCATAGTCACCCACAACTAGAGCTCCAGACAAACACACCCTCTCTCTCTAGGTTCCCAGTGTTGGCTGTCCAGATTTGTCACTGGGCTCCAATTAAGAAAAACTCCAATGTCAGTGTCCCCTGGCCTGTGCTCTCCCCTGTCAGGTCCAGAGCCTCTAGCCATTCTCTGTCATAGGGTCCGTTTTCTGAGCATTAGTGGCAGACCTATCCCCTCTTTCTACTTGCCTTTCACGTGTCATAGGTTGCCATGACCACCACACCTAGCAACCGAGTTGCAATTTACAAGAGCAATAAAAACATCCATGGGTTACAACCTTAATAGTAATAACAAACTAAAATCATGTCAGAATTATCCACCTTAAGTAACTGGTTTATAGATTCAAATACTTTGTACCTCCAGTTTCCTTCATCCTGAAATGGGAAACACACAGGGAATCACATAGCTAAGGATATTCCTTTTCAAATCATGCACTGTCTACTAATAATACGTATTTTTATGAGTAGATCTGGTTATAGAGGAAGCAACTATATTTAGAACAACGGCAAATTTCTATTGTTCATCAAATTGTGCCTCTGCGGAGAGACCAGTGCTCCATAATACATGCTGCTCTACCATTATTCCTTCATCAACCTATCACATTTACAGCCTAAGGCCTGCTTTCAGTTCTAACAACCCAACCATTTCCTACCTCAGGACATTTGCATATGCTGTGCAATTATTTTGGGGGGAATTCTCTTACACAGAGCAACTCCTAGTCATCCCTGAGGTCTCATCTTAAATGTCTTCCTCAGAGAGGCCTTCATTATCTTCTAGACTAAATCAAATTCCTTGTTGTATCTGTTCATTATAGCTTTCACTTCTCCATGTCATTTGTCATAATTATAATTATGTTCTTTGTGGGAAGTATAGTACAGTGATCAAGATCACGAGCTCTGGTATATGAACACCTTAGTTTAAATGTGATTGCTTATTGGGGTATCCTATATAATAAAAGCCTAATATGCTAAGTGTCCAGTCAACCAGTTGGCTGTTCAACCAATCAAAGCGTGATATGCTAATGATATGCTAAAGGACACTCAACCGCTCACTATGATGTGCACTGACCACCACGGATAAGATGCTCCTACCAGTAGATTAGCTTACTGCTGGAGTCCAGCCGATTGGGACTGAACAAGACAGGCCGGACATGCCCTGGAGCCCTACCATGGTCCCTCCCCGGCTGGCCAACATCCCATGTCCCTCTCTAGCTCTGATCATGCACCTGTGGGGTCCCTAGGCCTGGCCTGCGCCCTCTCACAATCTGGGACCCCTTGGAGGATGTCAGAGAGCCGATTTCGGCCCAATCCCACAGGCAAGGCTGAGGGACCCCACTGGTGCACAAATTCGTGCACTGGGCCTCTAATATCACATAAATAAATGACTTAATTGCTCTATGCCTCACCAATAATAGTACCTATCTCATAGAGTTGTGGTGAAGATTTAAAGAAATTATTCACATAAAACACTGAGCCTGGTATACAATAAGCTCTCAGTTATGTTAGCCACAATAATTATAATAACAATAAAAATACAGGTTCTATGGCAGGGACCACTTCTGTTTGTTCACCAATGCATATTTCTGGGGCTTGGCATAATCCATAGCACATAGTAGGTGGTCAATACATATCAGCTGATTTTACTGAATGAATGAGAAACAAAGTAAATACAAATCAGGTTTCCTTTTAGTCCACATTTGCAGTTTAGAGATAAAGTTGTCAGCATATGACATTAAGAATACAAAGGCAAGAGCAATATGAGAGATCAGTCATTTTCACAAATTCAGGGGAAAAAGAAATAACAGAAACAATTTACCAAATTCAGCTACACATTCTCAAAAATTTTGTAGAGGAAAAAATATTCAAAAATTATTATGTGCTAAAATTATCATTTCCAGTAACAACATACAATTAAGAAATGAGCAAATAAATAAAAATAAAATTGATATTTGCCTTATAACAGAGGCTATGCATACATTCCTGAAAATATGAGGGCATTCAAGTATTAAGTGAACAAAAGGAGATTGCTAGTTAAAGAACTACTATTTTAGGCCAATCCTTCAATTGGTCTTTTCCTATAAATTTGGATTTTCACTTATAGGACTTAGTTTTAGATCAAGGTTCACAAGAATTTAAGTTAATTTAAATATAGACACATTATAAAAGTCACATAAATTCAAGATACCCAAATGTGATATTTGGAGAAGCATTTTGCTTAGCAGTAAAAAATAATGTTAGCACTGTGCATTAAATCCCTAGGAAAATAAACTAGGCTTCTAAGTACCAATATAATTGCAAGTCTCCTTATGAAATCAGAGTGCCAGTCCCATTTAAAGGCTTAGATTGGCTTCAGGGATAAGTATATAATGACATCTGAAATATCCAAGCAGGGATTTAAAAAGTGTACCTTTCATATAAAATGTAGATATAAGAATTCTTGTAATTCTTGTTTTACCAACTAAAACAGAGACAAAGCCTGCAAAATAATCAAGGTCACAATATAAAACTATTTTAAGAATGCTGGCACTTTTTGAAATGAAGTAAACCGACAGCATTTGTTTCACAAGATCTCCTATAAGACGTTATTTTCATATTTCCAACCACTACATAGGATGAACATTCCCAGGCTTTATTTTTAAGTGAATTTAAATTTGGAATTACCCACATCCTATCTAATAAAAGAGAAATATGCAAATTGACCATCACTCCAACACACAAGATGGCTGCCTCCAAGTGGTCAAAGATGGCTGCCCCCATGTGGACATAAGATGGCCACCATAAGATGGCCAGCAGGGGAGGGCAGTTGGGAGGGACCAGGTTTGCAAGGGAGGGCAGTTGTGGGCGATCAGGCCAGCAGGGGAGGGCAGTTGGGAGGGACCAGGCCTTCAAGGGAGGGTAGGGGGCGATTAAGCCTACAGGGGAGGGCAGTTAGGGGTGACCAGGCCTGCAGGGAAGGGCAGTTAGGGGCAATCAGGCTGGCAGGGGAGCAGTTAGGCATCAATCAGGCTGGCAGGGGAGTGGTTAGGGGTGATCAGGCTGGCAGGCAGAAGCGGTTTGGGGCAATCAGGAAGGCAAGCAGGCAAGCAGTTGGGAGCCAGCAGTCCTGGATTGTGAGAGGGATGACCAAGTGCCCATTTAGGCCCAATCCTACCGGGATCGGGCCTAAACGGGCAGTCGGACATCCTTTGAGGGGTCCCAGATTGGAGAGGGTGCAGGCTGGGCTGAGGGACACACACCCCCGTGCACGAATTTCATGCACCGGGCCTCTAGTAGGTAAATAAAAAACAAAGTTTTGAGTCTCTCTTATGAGTCAAGAATAAGCTCACTTTTCCCCTAAAATACTTCCCAGCTTTATGATTGCAGTACTAAAATACTGCATCTTCATTCCTACTCAAACTCATATTTTATAAACACATTTCCAATTTTTGTTTTTCACCTGCCATTTCAATAAAGGCATTTATCTTGTGTTCATACCAATGTACTCACAATGATGTTTAATACATCTAGCCCTTTTAAATACATATTAACTCTTTCTTATTTAATTCACACCTTCACTTAATGTTTCTTCATTAATATACTTAATGTTCTTTCTTTATGTAATAAACTCTTAGAGGTTGGTGGATCAGGTGATTAACACAATATCTATATATATAAAAGCCTAAGCGACCGGCCAACTGGCCAACCGGCCAATAGCTATGATGCACACTGACCACCAGGGGGCAGACGCTCAACACAGGAGCGGAAACCACAGGCATGGAAACATAGAACAGACTTATGAATCTAGGAGGGAAAGGGGCAAGGGGGAGGGCGGGAAGAGATTAATCAAAGATCTTATATGCATACTAGAGGCTCAGTGCACAGATTCGTGCACCGGTGGGGTCCCTTGGCCTGGCCTGTGGGGATCGGGCTGAAACCAGCTCTTTGACATCCCCCGATAGGTCCTGCATGCGAGAGGGTGCAGGCCAGACTAAGGAACCCCATCGGTGCACAAATCCATGCATTGGGCCTCTAGTTATATAATAAAAGACCTGAACGAAGTGATGATAATTGAAAATTTATAAGACTAAGTCCATGATTTTGCCTACCATTCCCATGGTTGGCTCAAGAAATACTCTTTGGCACCCTCTAAGTAAAAAGCGTCATGCTATGTTCTATGGGGAATAGATACCTAAGCCTTGCTTTCAAATTGCTTAGAGATTGCAGCTCGATATCTGGCTTCTAAGGCTGAAAGAAACTTAGAGACATATAAAAATTTTCAGGCACTTCTGCTCATTTTAATGGGTGAAGATCTGTATGAGACTTGATGACAACCTTGGGTCTTACATTTCCAGGATAACAGGAACTGTCAAGGTTATAGATCTTAGGATGCTGTCATTTTTTTTCTTCTGCTCCTCTCCTAGCAACAGATGCAGTTACAGAAAATGCTTTAGAAATTGGGGTTCATTAGCTATTTTAAAAGGTGAACAAATTTATAAAGGATGAAAATTGCACCCAAAAATATCTCAAGGCTCTGAAAACCACTGAGAATCTCTGAGTTCTGTGTTTAAGATCTTCAAATAATGTGTAATCGGAAAGGAGATCTCCATCACATAATGAGCTTCACTCCTGCCGAGGGAGAGTCTATCACACACACCCATTTACGTCCCCTTTTTGTAGGGGGAGACATTTCCTATCATAGGAATATTTTTAAAGGGTTCATATCTTATCTTTGAGACTTGTATTTGTTTATTGACAATTTTACAAAAGTTTGGGGTTAAGGAAAAGGTTATTTCAAGAACATATAATAAGAATTATTTGATTCAGCTTGGGGTTAAGAGAAAGGTTATTTCAAGGACATATGAGAATTATTCTAAATTATGTCCAGCTTAACCATCCTGATTGATAACAAAGGCAAAATATGAATGAGGAGAAATCTCAAATTTCATCTGAAGTTGCTGGATATCTTTTCTATTTCAAACAAAATGGCACTGAATAGTAAGTAGTCTGAAAAGAAAACCATAATTTATGCTCTGAATCTTTGACAAATTAGGAATAGTGCCTGTTACACTATGCAGGTCACAGCCTGTCAGGTAAGCATTTCTTACTGTGTGGCAGAGACAATGCATATATTAGTTATGTAAATGTGAAATCTACACACAATTTCCAGGTTAGAATATATTTGAAGAATATGGTCATAAATAATGTGTAGTAATACCAAGCCTGATTCTGCAATGTCTGTGCACCCACAAATTATTTATAAGGAATGCAAAACAAATCTTTTAGATAGATCTAATGAACTAATGTATGATATCACTAAGAATTAATGTAGAAAGTAGTAATAGGTTATTTCTGGCTAACAAACAAAACTCCTAAATCTTAAATATTAGTTACAAAAATGAGTTAGAAAACAGATTTCTCAAGTTATTTAATGTGGGGTGGCTTTTCATGATGTTTTTCTCTCCTTCCTTTTCTACATATCACATCCAGCCAAGATATTTTTTAAGTTGGGGAACAAATAAATGATCATGGATAAATGATGTGCAATTGTTGCTGATCAGCAAATCTAGCAGGGACTTGGTTTTCATGAAATAATTTAAAAGTGCCAACCATGTATCTAATGCATCTTCCTTCAGGTTGAGTAAAAAAACAAAAAACCAAACATCTCACAGTCAAGAAATAATTCAAGGTCTGAAAAAAGACAATTAGCCTCTACTCTTAGTTTTGCCACTACATGGTCTGGGTGAATAACTTGCCTCCAAGCTCCATTCTCTATCTGTGAAATGGGAACAATAGCTGGTTTGCCTAGCTCATAGGCTGACATGAGGATCAAATAAGGCAACAGCTATGAAACTGTTTTGTATGCTGTAGAAGAATCACTACATTGAGAGAATAAAAATCTGATTTCCTGATAGTCAATGCTTTTTTATCCACCTCTAGATATATGAATATGCTTGGCATGTGAATACATATGTGTAAGCACCTACACAGGTAAAAGCATACAAAGGGCAATACAATAGTATATGTTGCCAGCTTTTGTAAGACTTTCATCAATATTTGAACCCTGCCCTCATTTTCAATGTTCTATTCCTCTGATCTAACTATTTAAAACAATGTGCCAGAGTATGTGTTAGAGGAAGGAGTGGGTATAAACATAAGTCCTCCTGCAAATGCCAGCCAACTTCCAGCTATTTGGATTTTAATCTAAGGGTTCTCAATTAGTTATTGATCTGATGATGGCTAAATCTTGGGGGCGAGGGGGTTGACGATTATTCACATTTTCCTGAGTCAGAGGCTCTTTCAATTTATCAAAGTGTGCTATAATTCATCACACAGACACCTTTAAAATGAAGAGTTAGCCCAAATGGTTGACTTCTACTTAAGGGACACGTGGATATGGTCACAGTGGTGTCTAGAAAAATGTTGGCTAAGCAAGGAGAGGCTAGAAGGGACAATGAATGCTTTCCCAAGGGCCTTTCTCATCAGCTACTCCATGGGAATAAACACTGACCCACTATGGTTTATAAAACATTTTTCAGCTCTAACGAGAAAATATGTAGAAGAGAACATGTGGATTTTGAGTTGCTTAGTAAGGAGAAATCAAGATTTTACATCTACAAGGAATTTTTATCCATTCTGAAAAATAAATGGTCTATCTGTTGGTATGGAAAAATATAGTATTCATTTAAAAATTTTTAAATAATGCCATACTTAATTTTTCAGGTGAGGAGGACATAATACTACAATATATATTCAGAAGAGAGAAAGAATCAAACATTTCACTAGCATCTGAAATAAGTGCTGGATAACTGGGGAATCTATTATAGTGGAGAGAAGAAAGAGGGGACTTCAGTTTAGTCCACTGCTAAAGTCATAATCCTTGGTATTAAGGGGGAATGGAGCTCCCTGTAAGTACTTTCTTACAGACAATCATAAAATATAATTTACCTCTTTCACATTTTATAAAAAGGACAAAAACAAACAGGAATTGAATAACCATCCAGAGAACCTGAAAAATGAATTATCTCTTTTTAAAAACAAACAAACAACCCAAGTCCAATTTATCTTTTTTCTTGGCTTTAAAAATCAAGTAGCACTGCAACTAAATCCTAAGTCAGTATAATTTCTTCAGGATAGGCTATATCAGGAAAAGTGTCTCTTCTTCATGATCCTAAAATCCATGCTCATTCATTCACTTAACAAGTGTTTCCTGGCACCTATTATGTTATGGGCTTCTTGCAAGTGCCAGAGATAGTAAGACAAATAATACACAGCTTTCAAGTGAATGACTTCACAGACTAATAAAGAGAGACTCATGAAATGATAATTATAATGGAATGAGGTAAGTGCAATGGCAGCACAAAAAAGGACTCCTAATATGAATGGAGTCCTAATATGAGATGGAGAGGCAATATCTGAGTTGAGTTCTAATTGGTAACTGAGAAGTTGTCAGGTTTTAAAGATGGGGGACTGGATGCGAACAACTGCTACTCCCTCCTGAAACCTCACTAAAAGACAGTAAAGGGTCTTGTAAAAAGGCTAAACCAAAAGACCCACGGAAACAGGACAGATGACAACATCAAAATTTGGGAAACTGGAAAGCGGAAGCATGAGTTGCAAGTAAGCAAGGACACACCAAAACACTGGATCCTGAGTCAGCAGTGGAGTGAGCTGAAAGAGATGCAGAAATTACTAGTGCTAGGTGTTTTCTGAAGTTAGGGAGATGAGACTGAAAACAGAGACTCTTTGTTGAAGACTATTTAAGAAGCTTTCTTCACTTCTATGCAGTTCATCACAGGGCCTCATCACACCAACAAGACTGGAGGTTTATACTTCAGAGGTACCAGACACATTTGTGGGCAGGGCACTATGCTGAAAATAGGGATAAGTGAAAGTGTACATACTCAGTTACTCTCTCCCCCTTCCCCATGCGTTCTTTCTCTTCTAGGGCTCAAAACTAGGTGAACACCCTCCCTTACGTGACTGGAACATCCTTTTTGGAAACTCTGACCTGCCTAAGGGAAAAATCTAAAGATCCCAAAATCTGAGACTCTCAGGGAATTGTCCAAGCCAGATCAATCTAAGGTAAAGATAACCACTACTCAACTCTCTCATCACCCCCTACACTAACCCTACAGAACTTCTAGGTAATTTTGTAGGGCCCTACAGCCAAAGATCAAGGGACTTTTGAGGAAATTCTCTATTCTGAAAAAGAGACGAAAATGAATAGGAAGGGAAAACATAAAAGGAAATAGAGTTTACACATGGGTACAAAGAAAAGGATCCCATGTTCAGTTCCGGTCAAGGGCATGAACCTCGGTTGCAGGCTCCTCCCGGGCCTGGGCCCTGGTTGGGGCGTGTGCAGGAGGCAACCAATTGATGTGTTTCTCTCACATCGTTATTTCTTTCTGTCTTTCTCTCTCTTCTACTCTCTCTAAAAATCAATGGAAAAATATCCTTGGGTGAGGATTTAAAAAAATAGAAATTATTAAAAAGAAAAATGAAAAATGTATTGGAAATTTAAAATATAATAGCAGAGCTGAAAGACCAATGAAAGATTTGGAAGATAAAGCTGAGGAAATCCCTCAGGAGCTAGAGCCAAAAGGCAAATAAACAGAAAATAGAAGCAAAAAAGAAAAGAAAATAGAAAACTAGAGGACCTGTCCAGAATGTTTAACGATATGATAGAGGCATTCATATCACCAGAAAGAGAATAGAGAAAATGGGCATGGGAATGGCATACATCCTCAGTGACATAGTTCAATAAAATTTCCTGGACCTTCAGAATACATGTTGCCGGTGGAAGAGCCCACTGAGGTTCTATAACAAAACAATGCACATCTTCATGAAATTCCACAAGTCCTACAAATTTGTAAATAACAAAAGTTTTCCTGGAAAGGGTCAAGCATTAGAATGGCCTTGGTCTTCTCAGGCTGTACTGGGGGCTAGAGGGCACTGGCTAGAAGGCACTGGAGCCCTGCCTTCTGATTGTGAGGGAAACATTTCCAACTTAAAATTCTTATACACAATCAACCTATCAATCAAGAGGGTAGAATTAAGACATTTTCAGACTAATAAAGTCTCAAAACTTTTTTTCTACTTGGGGAAATTACTCGAGGATGCTCTCTTCCAAATAACAACAAAAATAACAAAAGTGGAGGAGGGGTTCAGGGAAATACCAAGAGGAACATGTAAAATAAAGGAAGCTGGAGCAGCAAAGCAAGAGTGAGGGAGAGGGAGATCCCAGCGCACCAGCTGTGCAGCTGGACCAAAGAGCAGCCGGTCCAGATTAGAACAGGACAGAGGCTCCAGGAAAGATTGCTACAAAAGAGTTTAAACTGATGGAAAACTTAATGGGTCTGAATGTGTTGAAAGAAGGGTTACACAATTAGGGGAGAAACAAATACTTAGAACAGAAAGCAAATGAAAAAAAAAGCAAGGACATTATTAATTCCAGGGGAAAAACAAAAACTTAGTATGGAAAGGAAAAGAAATTATGGTACGGTACCTGAGTGAGTCAGCTGTGAATGGTTTTACATAATCAATATGATAAACTGTGACTACTGACCCAACCCAAATCACAAAACAACAACTTAGTCTTCCCCTGTGGAAAGTCAAGATATAATGCCTAAAATGGGAAAGCCAAGAACTGGCCTGTTATGTAAAAATAAGAAAAATTCTGAAAGAATCAGCTAGAACAGAATCCCTGTTGTGACCACGAACAGCAGAAACTCCCACACAATAGGGGATATGTGACGTCAATGACTTCTTGGGTGAGCAAAAACAGATCTGTATTTTTCTCAGCCACTAAAACTCAGGATTTTTCTTGTGTGTAATGAAGCCCATTCCTAAGTGACAGAAATTCCAGGAAGCAGATTTTCTGGTTGATATTGTTTACAGAAATTCTCTACTTTGAAAAATTTTTAATCTCACAATTCACACCAAAAGGGACCATTCAATTATGCTGATGTTACTAACCACCCTTCTTTAGTAATTTTTCCCCTTCAAGCCACCCTATTCCCCAGCACTCGTGTGCTTACTTTCTTACTCCTCTGCTGACATGCCCAGGGACTCCTCTGCGCTCATGCGTACATTTACTCTGCCCTTTGCCCCAAGCGTTATGAAATCAATTACTTATTACACTGCTAAGTAATGTCATTTCCTCTCATCCTTTTGTCACTTGGGCATTGAAAACAACTGCTCATCCATCTTCTTTTCAGAGCAAGACCCAAATAAGTAGGTCTTAAAATCATCATGACCTCAAGCTAGGTCTAATCAACTGGAACCAGGGGAAGGAGGAGAAGACATTTGTGTCAGTTTCGTGCATATGTTGGAATTATTTTCTTTGGCAGAAACATGTCACATTCTTTCTTTGTGACAGTCAGCAGAGCCGATCACAGGGCTACACAGGGGGCCGGTGATGGAGCTCGACAACCTGGCAACCTCACCATTATCCCAGCGCCCCTGGTCGCAGCACTGCCGGAGCCAGATTACCCGTCTCTCCAGGAGGAAAGCTCACATCTTCTGCATGGATTACAGTGCACTCACAGGGTCTGGTTCAAAGAAGAAATATCGGGCATTGTGGCAATGACAATGCCAGTAAGATTCTCATGACACTAGGAGTGTTCATTTTTTTCTCCTCCCTCCCTCAGTCTTTAGAAAGCTGACATATAAATATATCATGATTTCTTCTTTTTTTGGTATATTATTTTGCTGACTTTCCTTGCTATGTATTAAGCTATAATATCTTTCTTTTCTTGATCTGGACTAAAAAAGAAAGATAACCAGGCCCATTCTTCCATAGTTAGTTATTTTTACAGTTATTATTGCAAATGAGTAAACTATTTTGACTCAGCATGAATGTTCAATTACTCTATTTTTTTAAAATTGTAGCAAAAAGTATTTTTAAATAAACTCTAGTTATTAATTCATATTTTACTACTTAAAGAATATACCAGAATTACAAGCTTGAAGTAACTGTTCTTTCATTATACCTCTCTCAGTGTTACTTTCTAAAATATATCCCACTTGTGGGCAACAATAGAAACCAATCATACTTAAATAAAAATAAATTGCTTTTATCTGAAAAATGGCATAGTGCAGAGCAACCTATTATTTTCACTTGGTGCACAGAGTCATACGGGAGGGCCTGGGTTTAATCACAAGAGGTACTGTAAAACACATCTGTGACATCCCCTAACCTAACTCACGCCTACATGAGAGATTGGTACATCTCATGAATTAAACATGAGTGCTGATTTATGTTCGGTTATCCCTCATATCAAAAACTACAGTAGCAGAGCTGTGTCACTGTGAATTCATTTAATGATATTGATGAGACAGCCAGCACAGAGACTGCAGAGTAACCGCCAGTGCATAGCACGAACCTATAAATCACTTCTGCAGAGTGGCTGAGCAATAAATAACAAGTCATTAATTCACGGTAAGTTATGCTAAGAAGCTCGAACTACATATGTACCAGATTGTAAATAAATGCCTCTGGTACAATATTCGAAACAGACTATGTTTGGCATTAAGACAATTTTATAAGAGCAAAAATTCATTGAGCAGAATTAATTCATTGTGGATTTCCCTTGGTAAACATAAACTAACATAGATTTTTTTTTTTTTTTTGGTAAAAAAATTGACTTCCAAACTTCTCCCATCTAGAGGAAACATATATCAGGTATTAATTCTAAAAGATTTTTTTTTTAATGAACCTATCCAGTGAGTGATATAATGGTACTACCATAAGCCCTTAAATAAGCTAATAGCATTCCTGTAAAGAATAAACTGGTGAGAATGAGGCTGGTCATTCAAATGGTTTTGTCTTGTTAGAGCCACAGGACCAGCAGGAAATTGGCAGCTGTGGCCACAGACACTGCTTTCTTATGTGAATCAGAAAACATTTGAGTTCAAGTGACTTTCACTAACCTCCTTCTTCTCCATCAGTTACTGCCTAGTGAGTGTTCCCTAACCACCCTGTCTCCCCAGGCCCTCAGAAATGAGTCCCTCAAGCTGCCCAGGGTGACACCATCTGGCCCCACCTGGCCCTTCTGACCCTTGTGCAGATCCCATGCCACACATTCATCTGTCCTGCCTCCTCCACTCAGAGTCCTGCCTCTGCCACACGGCTGCTAAAGTCTTTCAAATAAATGCATTTCCAGATCTACTCTTCACAAGTAATCAACGGGCAATGTAATGGTCACAGTTGGAACAGCAATCTCTCGGAAAGTGGTGACTCTAAAGATAAGAACCTCATGCACTGTGCTTCACACAGGTAAGGGACATATTTTGAGGGTAAGGGGGCCTTTTTATTATTGTAGCTTGTACCTGGTTAGCACTGAATTTTCCTGGGCTGTAGGGTATTTGCATACCTATGACAAAGACTAATCTTTTTTTTCTTACTGCTTTGTAATTCGTAATCAAGGAACTCAAAATGAGGTCTCATCAGCAAAGAGTCTTTATCTGATCCTTTATGCAGAATCTGCATACAAGAGTCCTAAATACAGTAGCATGTTAACTATATTATGTTCCAGCTTATAACTCATTTTCTGCTTAATATCACCTCAAAGCTTCTTTTATCATTATTGCATTCTAATTCCAGCTTATCTAATATCAGTGTTTCAAATTACTTCCTCTCTAGGTAAATTTACTTGCATTTTTAAGCTTCCATTTTCCTGTCGTTATTTCCTATCTCTAACATTCTCTAGGGACCTTTTGAATTTGTCTTGTTCCTCACTGGTGTTAAGTAACAAACACCTCTCCACTTAGCATCATCTGAGAATTCAATTAACTTGCTGTTTTCCCTTGTTTCAGGTCAATAATGAAGATGTTAAAGTAGATGTGACATTAGTCTTCCTGGAAGGTCACTGGAAACCTGTTCTCTTGCAACATACATGACCAGTTATCCTCTATGATCCTGTGATCAGTTTTTCGTTGTTGTTTTGTTTCGTTGCCTATTATGTGGTAACATCCACCTCCCTATCAATTTGAAGTTTCTCAGTAAAACTGCATGGGAACTGAGAAAAGATAACAGACAAGGAACATGCTTTGTTTCTTTAGGTTACTGACACTCAGGAATATCAAGAAGGCATACACTTTCTCACTTTCTTCTAAATAAAAGTGAATATCATCAGATGGGGAACTGAGACAGAAAGACAATGACATCAGAACTTTAACAAGTCAATCTAGCTACCTTTGTCTTGACTTATTTTAAGGGAAAGATACATATTATTTTTAAAAGTCAATGTACACACACACACACACACACACACACACACATGCTTCATTGTTTGAACACAGTTGGAAAATTGAATTTTCCACATAAGCAAATTTTCCAAATTCCAAAAAACTGAAGTTTATGCCATGAGCACAGTAAGGAAATCCTAAACTGGGAGTACAAATAATATATCAGGAAGAAGGCCTCTGGGAAAAGAAAGAAGGCTTGGAGATCTCTGTTCTATATATTTTCCTCATCTTCCTTTTCTCTATTTTTCTACTGTAACATGCCAGTTTTGACTCTAATGGATCCGAAAACCATGTTGTTGTTGTTTATTTATTTAAAACTTTTCATTACTCTTGCCGCCCAATAGTGCTTTTTCTTAACACTCAAACCAGTAATTATTGATCCCTATCCTACATAATAAAAAGGTAATATGCAAATTGCATCACTCCGCTACGCCCACGATTGGGCCGGCTGGAGGCGCGGGGGGTGGGACTCAGGGTGGCCGATTGGTCGGCGGTAGGAGCGGGGGGCGGGGACTTGCGAGTCCCCGACCCCCGCTCCTCGGGCCGGCCTAAACGGCCGACGCTGCGGAAGGACCCATGGGGCCGGCGGAAGACTCTGGTGGCGGAACTCGGGGTGGCCGATTACCAGCAGTTTTCCTCTGGCCACCCGCCGATCGAGCGCCTCCCGATCCTAGTTCCTCTCAGGGTAGCCGATCTCGCTGGCGGGAGGTGCTCTGATCAGCGGGTGGCCAGAGGAAAACTGCTGCTGGCAGAAAACTGGTGCCGGCAGCCAGGTGAAAGTCTATTGCACGAAACTTCATGCAACGGGCTTCTAGTTTCCATATAAATAGACTATAGTATTTTTAAGTAAGAGTTCCTTTTTTTTCTTGTTCTACCTTTACATATAGTGATAATCAATTTTGTGTGGTTATCAGAAAAGCATTAAGAACCCAAATTGATCCAGGCTAAATCTGAGCTGTAGTGCTGCCTCTTCTAGCTATATGAACTAGCCGTGTAATGAATATGCTATTTAAGTGCTCAAGGCTCTGATTCTTCATCTGTGAAATGGGTAATAATATTGCTTATTTCATAAGATTTTTGTGAGATTAAATAAGAATAATAAGGTAAGACACCTAGCATAGTGGATAGCATACCAAAAGACACTAAAGCTTTTTCTGATTTGGAAATTTGTCCCAATTGACTTATAAACAAATGAAGATTAAATTTTGTATATTTATTAGTTAGTTCTATACAGTTAACAAATGACCTTATTGAAAAGAATACAGTTACCTGAACTAGAGCCCTTCTAGAAAACCCAGAATGTAAGTCCATGTAGCTTAATAAATCCAAATAAAATATCCCCATATTCATCAGTAATCAAGGGTCAGTATTGTGGTATTTAAGTGTAATGGTTAACTGTCTTTGCTGCAGTTTTAACATGTGAAGAAACAGAGAGAATAGAATATTGGAACTCAGCCTGTAATGCCTTCTAAGGGTCCAGAAGACCAATGAGCTGAAGGACCTGCAGTGTGGTAAAGAGAGAAGTAGACTTGGGTTCTACAGTGAGCTGCCACCATCTAGGTCGGAATCATTGAATTAACCTCTCTGAGTCTGGGCTTCTTCATCTTTAAAATGAAAGATTAGATTTTTTTCTAGCTACCTTTAGAACTTAAAGTTATGCTATGCTAAGAAAACTTTGCTCATATCAATACACTTACTTGACAATGTTTCCAAAAAGGTAGCATTATCCAAGTTAACTTATACATCTTTGACTGTCCATAGGAATGGCTAGTTGCAAAGGCAATTAGGGATGGAAGTGCAGAGAAAAACATAAGCAATCTGTACGATAAAATAAATGATATATGTTGGAATCTTTCTGTGTTATTTTCCATTATTGATTTTCAGCTGTCCAATGGTTATATATTAAGCAACTTAATATGTTGAAAAGATTTGTTCATGAAAGTAATTGAATTTTTAGAAATGCAAACAAATACTATATTAGAGTTATTTTTGAGTTGATTTTGCTATAGAAAATTTCCCATTTTCAAATATTTGAGAAATATAATATTTTGGTTAATATTTGACCTTGGAAAGCTTTACACATTTTATGATGACATACAAAATTTTCACTCTTTCCATGGAAACAAAACAAATCTTTACCCATGTGTTGAAGTTTCTAAGACTAGCAGTTGGGTAGATGTAATTTTCCTCAGATTTAAAGTAAAATCATGAGTTTGACTTGAGGTATCAAGAGAAAAGTAATTATCTATGAAAGTTTAAACATATATCATTATCATATTTACTGCAATTTTATTAAACATTTGATTTGCCAGCAACTCATACTTCTTGGTCAAATACTGTTATTGGACATTTTGACAATTTTACACTTAAAAATGAAACTCCTGTGGATTAGCATTATGGGTTGTGGAAGTCATATTTTTGAATTGGAACAGATGCAACAACTGTGCTATAGTAATCTCAGTTTTGGTAATCCCTTTGTAAGTCAAGTGTATAAACCCAAAGACTTTTTAAAATTGGCATACTGAAGTAGGTTACTTTGAAAATCTCCAAGAGAAAACAGCATTTTTTACAGATATTTTTTATACAAGTCCATGCTCATCCTAATGTTGCTATGCTGAAAAGCTCTGTGTAAATGGATTTGAAACAACAAAAATGTATTTCAAAGGTATCCTATATTTAAATCCTGATTAAATATTTCATTAAAAAACATTATTTTAAGTTATCATGTATAAATGTCCTTTAAGTTGAAGTGTTAATATGTCAAGTCCTCTAAAAAAAAAAAAGGCTTCTATTGTTCTAAATTTTCATCTTCATTTCTTCAATATAGAATTAGCAAACAGGGGCTATAGCTTTCAAGATAGGTGTCATTACATTAAAAAAATCAAGAAAATATAAATTATCTTTTAATTTACATAAAAATATAAAAAGATCATATGCAGTAAGTTATCCCCCCCCCCCCCCCCAAAAAAAATGATTTATAGTGGTTATTCAGAGGTACTTTCTCTGGGAACACACACACACACACACACACACACACACACGCATTTTCTTCCAAGATCTTTCCTTTAGCATTGGCATACTATAAGCTCCACCAAAAATAATTTTATCTAACATTGCAACCACTATTGTAGGGATTGTTGCCTGTGAGACCATCATTGTCTCTTCTCTTTCTTTCCAAGCCCTTGAGAGGCTTCTCAGAATTTGGGGGGCTCATGTAAGCCACAATAACACTTTTTTATTTCTTCAAGATACAGTCTATAATTGCTCCTTGAGTCTTCCTCTTAGGATAGAACTGTTAATTAACTCATAGACCATTATTTTGTAATAACAGCTCAAGTTATTTTCCCTTATTTATATTTCTTTAAATTTGTCTACATATTGATGCTGATTTTGCCACTCTTCTGCTCGTTCCTTTTTATAAGATCATCCTACTACTTACTTACATCTAGTTAGCATTTCACTCCTTTGGAAGAATCTAGCAGTGTTAATCATAAACTCGAATATTTCACTGTGAATTCTCACTTCTAGGTGATTTATAAATCAATGAGTTGAGACCAAGGGCAGACAAATATTCAAAGCAGCAGGCCAAGACTCTAAATATGTAGCCATCCCTCTCTATTTGAGGTCATGACCTGCTTTTAATATAGTAAAGGCAGAGATAAAGGTGAAAAATACTTTTTACCCAGGTGAAAAAGACATTAGTTTAGATTCTTCTACATTGTTAAAACGGTCAATATTATCATGCTCACATTTGTGTGTGTAATAAGCCATGTTATCTAAGAATTAGTCTGTAGGATTTCCTTTGGAAAAAGCTCAAAAATATTTATATTCAGAATTTACTTTCCCAGTATAGGCTAAATAGAATATGAAATAAAGGACAGATAATAATAATGTTTTAAGAAAACAGTATTAATAGAAAAATGTGGATGTCATCATCTATATAATAAAAGCGTAAGCAACGGTTACGGTGAAACGACCAGAAAGACCGGTTGCTATGATGTGCACTGACCACCAGGGGCAGACGCTCAATGCAGGAGCTGCCCCCTGGTGGTCAGTGTGCTCCCACAGGGGGAGTGCCACTCAGCCAGAAGCCAGGCTCACGGCTGGCAAGCACAGCAGTGGTGGTGGGAGCCTCTCCCAGCTCTGCGGCAGCACTAAGGAGCAGCGAGCTGAGCAGTAAGGAGCGAGCAGGTGGGCAGTAAGGAGCGAGGGGTCCCAGACTTTGAGAAGGCACAGGCCAGGCTGAGGAACCCCTTCCCACCCAGTGCACGAATTTTGTGCACCAGGCCTTTAGTGTATATATATAAAAGCCAAGTGACCAGAACTCCGGAATGACCAGAACAACTGGTCACTATGATGTGCACTGCAGATGGCCAACCGGCCTGATGGGGGGTGGCCCCTCCCCCCAGCCGGCCCACCCGATTGGGGGCAGGGCCAGCTGGCCAACCTCCCACATCCCCTCTCCCTCACCAGACTGGCCCGTTCGGCCCCCATGGTGAGGGCTGGCCGGGCCATATTCGTGCACGAATTCGTGCACTGGGCCTCTAGTTTGTGATAATTTTAAAGACCTATAGTCATTAAATAAGAATTCTGAAAGTGAATATCTGCATAATATAATAAAGTTAACTTACATTTACTGGTGAAATTTACATTCTCTGTTTTCCTTACAAATATAAAATGAGAATATCACATTCAAATTACACATGTGAAATAACAATGATTTTTTGAAAAAGCATAAACATAGACTAACAGGTTCACTCATTACAGGTTAGTTAGTTGCAAGGCTATGTATCCCAGGGAGCTTTGGAAAAGGGACAGAATGTGTTGCTTTTCCGTTGAATTGCTTTGCCTTATAAAAGAAATGTATTAAAATTTCAAAATAGAACAACTTAACAACAGAACAAAAATTATTGTAAAGGGAAAGACAATGGTTTCTTAAAGTGATGATTAGGTAATGAGAACAATGACAAGGAAACTGGCATTTATCTTAACCTGTGAACAACTATCAAACAGCACTTTATAGGACTATTACTGATAAAAGTTAAAAAGTTAACTATCATTAGTCTTTGTGATGCTGGCCTTAGCACAAAAATTATAATATGACTTTGTTTTAATAAGGTTGACTTCATAGCTTAGCTTTTCATTTTAATCAGGTTGACTTCCTAATTAACTCTACTATGACAATAACATATTTTCATAATTAGGACTATGCAAAGATCATTAGCTATAAAGTTGTTTATCAAAGCTGTTACAACAGTGAACATTGGAAACAAACAAAATGTCCAAAAATAAGGTACTGATTAAATACATTATAGTACAGCCACTATAATGCCCCACTCTAAATTCATACATCTGGATAAAGATACTTAGTATTCTTATTTCTGGTATAATAGGAACATGTATGTGTGTACATGTGTGTGTGTGCGTGTGTGCACATATAGAGGGTGCAAGTATGAATGTGTGTGTGTGTGCATGTTTTCTTCAATAAATAAGCATTGCTTTTACAATCATGAAATAAAATTATTTTAAAACACTTAAAAAGAAGTAGTATTTACTGTCAAGTTTAAATGTAAAAAAAACAATGCCTATTTGAGGCATATATTTGTTTACTGTCATTCTTTTAAATTATAAATCCAAATTAAGGAATTTTGCATTCTGACTCAAAAGTGAAATATAGAAAGCTAAAAATATCTTGACATTTGAACAAAAAATAAACTCAGAAATACAATGTCTGACACAAGCCACAAGAAAAAAAAAAGTATATATTCCAAATACAACTCTTGGATTGAAAAATATTAATATGTATTTTTTCAAAGTCTTTTTAGGAGTTACCTAAGTGCAATATGGAATTGCAATGCAAGAATAAACAGTCCTCAAGAGAAAACTCTGATTCCCTTTAAACTTTGAAGAGGTCATCTCATCTTGCTCCAAGTGAGCCACTGATAAATCTCCCCTTGCTATTTATTTGCACAACATATCCCATTGCACAACATAACTAAGATCCAATTTAGGAGACAAAGAAACCTATGTTTTAGGAGCAAAATATAAAATTAAAAAACAGTAATTATTTTTCTTGCACTGATGACTTGTACAGTTATTTATACTCTCAGTTTCTCCTAATAGTCTCTGTTTTCCCTTAAGTCCATACATATTGTTTTAATTCCTTATATCCAAGTTCTTTAAACAGAAATAAACACCAAACCAATTCTTCTATTTATAAATTATGATGATAGATAGATAATACAGGTTCAATTGTTCATTTATAAGATTTACAGCACAAAAATCTTTGTAAAACTACCCATTTCAACATACACATTGTTATTTCTCCAATGTGGCATTTATTATAAATTAGAAAGTCCAAAAGGTATCAAATGTTTATTTTAATTTTTAAAGTTAAATACAACTATCTACAATGCCCTAAGATATGTTTACTTAGATTTCTTTAACAAATTATAAAAATATTAATAGCATTTCATTTTAACACCAGAAAATAATGTATGTCATAGTTGGTATAATATTTAAAAGACCCGATGTTTTCACCTAATGTGATTGTAGGTAAATGTTTCTGTTCCGTCTTTCCCTCTCCCACACAGAACGATTCCATGCCAAATCCCTTAAATTCCTCTTTTGAAGTTTAAAATTAATTCCCATGGTTGCTCTTCTATAATCCCCCATCTTTTGAAAAATGCAAAATATGCTTATACTATTAGAGAAACCAGATGAAATCCCAAATATCCTATGTGAGTATGTGCTGTGCTTTCAAAAAGAAAAGCCACTCACTCATTCTCAAAAAAAGCTATTCATCAAGGAGTCTAATTCTATAATTAACATGAACAAGGTAACATTTTGCTTTAAGTACCCATTCATAATGTTCAATCAATGTTAAATTATAACGAACTTCCATGGAAATACACAAGACGTGTGCATTGGTTCTAATGAAATTCATAGTGAATGGCAAATGAATTCTTAATAATGAGGCACTTGTGTTATCCAGAACTGGGATTGACAGGAACATAACTTAGCTACACTTTCTAAATAATATTACAGCAAGGAACCGATAAAGCACATAACGTTTTTCCGTTTGGAAGAAAATGATGTTTCACCAAACCTTTTTTAATATAGTCTGTTTCCCATACAGACTTATCAAAGGGTTGGCTCTTTTATAAACTCATCTTGCCCTTACCATCAGAAGTCCATAACAACAGATGCTGGAATAATTAAAAACCTATCGTTATTTTTAAAAACTACCACTATAGACTCTCCCATCACACTACAGACTAGGAGAATGAAGGCGGTTTACGGGTGTCCTTGTGTCACTTTATCCACCCCTTCGTGGTTAACGTGTGGGCTTTAATGTGCATCCTTGCACCTCTGCTCCGGCAGGAAGCCTGTCTCTGGGGATCACTTGCAGAAAATAGGACATTGAGTCCATAATTAAAGTAATCTCTTTCCAGGCAGATGCTGCAGTTGGCTCTGTTATCACATATTACAAAAGGCATCTTGAGAGTTATAAAATGTGCAGCAAATAGCTTTGGAGATGAAAAACCGCAATTTTTCATCTAATTTTGATCCATAGACATGTAAGCACTGTATTGCTAGTTTTTGGTTTTGAGCCAAATAACTATTATGGTGCTGCGATGAGCCAGGCAGTAACCAAAATTAAAGAATACTTTAGCTTTTATCCTCCAAGTGAGAAAAGCTCTTTTGTAACCATCTTTGCACTTAGCAAATAAGGATGCCATCTCAACTCTGAGCATTAATGCCTGCAGGCAGATTAAGAAGAAAGGCTTACGTAGCTTAGCCTTACAGTCATACTTCCAATGTATTTGCTTAAGTTAAAACCAGGGGTTGATTAAGGAACCAACCATCTTAGCACCTTTGCAACTACCGTGTACATTTTTTAATTTGAAGCATTTCTGTTTCTCTTTCACATACTACTTTAAGACATTGCTTTTTGAAATATGTCAGCCTAGATAACTAATATGCCCATATTATTCATAATCCCTTCTATAAACACTAGTAGTGGAAACAAATGGAGAAGACTTGACTAATACATTTTTGTTTCTAGCTTAGGACTCGTCAATGTGATAACCAAAACTTGACCTCAATTCTGTGAGGTGCTAAAATGGAGATGGAAATGATTTTGTTTAATACTCATTTCTCAGTAATAAGACAACTTCTGAATATGAACTGACTCATTTTTAAAGAGGTTATCTTAGAATTCATAGAATTCCAGAAATTTTGTTGTTTAAATTTTATTTCCTCAAATGGTTTTGTGTGTGTGTGTGTGTGTTTGTGTTGTTTTTAAAATGTGTTTATTTACTTGAGAGAGAAAGGGAGAGGAAAAGAGAGAGATAGAAACATCAGTGAGGAGAGAGAATCATTGGTTAGCTGCCTCCTGACCTGATGTTTTCTATGACCAGGAATCGAACTGTGATCTCCTGGTTCATAGGTTGATGCTCAACCTCTGAGCCACCCCAGCCAGACTCACAGAGCATTCTTATAACCAGTATTTTGAACTCTGCATCTGGTAGACTGCTTGTTTCCATTTCATTTAGGTCTTTTTCTGGAGTTTTGTCCTGTTTTTTTTTTTTTTTTTTTTGGGACATATTTCTTTGTCTCCTCATTTTGGCTGCTTCCCTGTGTTTGTTTGTATGTATTAGGTAGAGTTGCTACATCTCCCAGTCTTGGTAGAGTTGCCTTATATAGTAAGTGTCCTGTAGGGCTCAGTGGCACAGTTTCCCATTCACCTGAACTGGGCGCTCTAGATGCGCCCCCTGTGGTCTATGTGCACCCTCTTCTTGTAGTTGAGCCTTGATTGCTGATGGCATGTCAATGGGAGAGATTTACCCTCAGGCCGATTGGCTGGGAGGACTGGCCATGGCCACCGTGGAGGACCTGCTATCCAGGGGCAGAACTTATTTCAGGGGGGCTTGGCGCCCCCTGAGTCCACCCCTTGAGTGTGTTGCTCATGGAGGTGGTTGAGTGGTCCTTCAGCATGGTATGAAGCTGTCCACTGGGTGCACTGACTCTGTCGTCTCCTGGGAGGTGCAGACCAAGGTCAGCCACCACCCATGCCTTTTCTAGAGCCACTCAGCATGAGCTACAGAGCAATCTGCATATGGCTGCTCCTTTGCCAGGTTTGGAGGTACCTCCACAGCCAAGATATCCCTCCTAATTTTTATGCACCACACATGGGTGAGGGGCCACCTGTTCAGCATCTCTGACCTTCCTACTATTCTCCATGACTTCTTCCTTATGTCCTTAGTTATAGGAGTTCTGTTCAACTAGGTTTCAGGTATTCTGGATGATGGTTGTTCTGTGGTTCAGTTGTAATCCTGATGTTGTTGTGGGAGGATGCCAGTATCACATTTACCTATTCCACTATCTTGACTGGAAGATTCTTTTCTCAGTTTGGGGGAGTTTATTTAATGTTAAATTGTCAGTAATTGGGCACAAATCTGATCTCCTATGTTCCACTTGTATTCTAATATTATTCTAGCATCTCTGTCCAAGCAGTTAAACATAAATCTACTGATGATAAATTTTGCCTTTAATTCACACATCCCCTCCCTATGTAGAATTCACTTTTGACAAGGAATCTATATATATAAAAGCCTAAGTGACCATCTGACCATTTGACCGGTAGCTATGATGTGCAATGACCACCAGGGGGCAGATGCTCTGACCGGTAGCTATGATTACACAGATCACCAGGGGGCAGATGCTCAGTGCAGGAGCTGCCAAGCTGTGGTGACTTGGCAGTTCTGGTTCTCAGGTGATGCACCCAGAACCAGAGAGGAGGAGGGAGCCCGATTCCGGGGTGCATCACCCAAGAACCGCCCTCTCACAATCCGGGACCCCTCGGGGGATGTCAGAGAGCTGATTTCGGCCTGATCCCCACAGGCCAGGCTGCGGGAGCCCACTGAATCCATGCAGTGGGCCTCTAGTGATATATAATAAGCATTCAAGGAATGAATCTACATCATATATATCAAGATGTAATCTAATGTGTTCTCCGTATTTTCAGAAGTTTAAATCAGTGCCTCTCAATGTTCGAAAGAATTAGATAATTCTCTCACACAGAGGTAGATTTCAAAATTACTATAATAAACGCCATAATATGTATCAGTACCATTATAAAAAATAGGTAAGTGATCATTTTTGAGACAACTGTAGTAAAGTGGCAAAAATTGCTGCTTGGAACTAGACTACCTTCTGAATCCAAGCTGTCACTCACTGGGCAAGTTATTTAATGTCACTATAAGCTGAGATAATAACAGCACCTACTTCATAGAATTATTTTGAGAATGAAATGGGTCAAAAGATGTAAACTATTTAGAACAGTGACTAGCACATCCTAAATTTTCAAAAATATTATTAATTAATGTTGTAATTGTTATTTTACAATCCCTATTCCCTGGCAGCTTCTCACTAATATTTAGGGTTAGATGGCTTGGAGATTTCCTTCATATTCTTTCCTTTTTTCTCTATTCCCTTGCCCTGTCCCTATCTTTTTCCTCTCCCTCCTCTTCCTTTGCCTCCTCCTCCTCCTCCTCCTTCTCTTCTACTTCCTTCTTCTACTCTTCTTCCTCCTCCTCCTCCTCCTCCTCCTCCTCCTCCTCCTCCTCCTCCTCCTCCTTCCTCTATCTCTTCTCTCCATATACCCTCCTCACTCTTAGGATTTTGGGGGGACAATTTACATACAAGAAGTTCGGATAATTAAAGGCCTCTTTTAACTTGAGGCTTACTCATCACTAAAGACTAATCAAATATAAAAGTAAGAACAAATTATATAGTCATAAGATCTGGATACTAAGCAGATCTCTGAGTAAAATTATCACTTGAAAAGTTATCAACAGGTGTCAAAAACTAATGATAAAATAATTTTAGTTACTTACCCATTTTATTTTATTTTTAAATATATTTTTATTGATTTTAGAGAGGCAGAGAGAGAATCATAAGATTGGCTGCCTCTTGCATGTCCCACACTGGGGATTGAGCCGGCAACCGGGGCATATGCCCTGACTGGGAATTGAACTGTGACCTCCTGGTTCATAGGTCAACGCTCAATCACTGAGCTATGCCGGCTGGGCTAGTTATCCATTTTATACATCTGTACCAGGACAGTCAGCAACTTTATTCTCAGGACATCCTCTCCTCTATGTCTCTCACTTGATTATTTTTAACGAGAAAGGCAGTAAAAAAAAGACAGCCCTCATTACTGTGTGGCTAAGTGGTTTAGCTATAAAACCTGTTTTATTTATACAGGATGCTCTTCTCTGGGAAAGGCACACACAGCACAGGATGTAATTGTTTGGGATTTTGGTTCAAATGTTCCATAATTCTTACTACAAGATTTTAAAAAAGGATTTAAATAGATAAGTGGGGTTTTTAATCACAGAGTTTGCATCATACACGGCTGTTCTAATATGAAATTACAGAATTGGGTGCAGTGTCGATTCAACTGCCACTTTAGAGAGACCGTACACATGGTACATGATAGCTATTAGTAGCTGGGTTCTTCAAATCCAAGACACAATCAATTGTAAGACATTAAGAAATAAAGTAAATGCTGCCAATTATAATCTCTTCTTTTGAGATTCCAAAACATTTTTTAAAAATCAGTATTTCAGATTCAATGAAATATGATATCATTATGAGCTATTAAGAAAATTTTATTGAGGGCCTTCTATCATCTGTAATTTAGTAATTAGGACCTATTAGGTACATAAAAATAGCTAACACAGTCCCTGACCTTGGGGGATTTAAAATCCAGCTAAAAAGGAAAATACACTTGTAAAAAAATTAAATAATGTATGAAGTAACTAACGATAAAAAGTTATACAAAATATATGACTAAAGCATATAAGCATGGCTTAAGTTTAATTTTTAAAAAGGTATTCTTCCTACTTTAAAACGTGAAACTTAATTTTTGAGGTTTAAGTCAGAAAAAAGGGAATCATGATATATTTACATTCAAATGCCATACGTTTACGGTATGTGTTATTTTATTTTTGCTGAATGTTTAAAATTTATGGTGAACATTAGCAATCCCCTCAACTATTGCTGGGCATATACTAATTACAGATGCTAACTCTTATATAGCTCTACTCAACACATAATAAATAGTGTAGTAAGGAACAAAGGTAAAACATTGCAAGATTGTATTTTGGAAATTTTCAGATAAATTGTTTCATCGGTCCATGTTCAATCTTCAGTTTTCCTGTAGTCTCTCACAAGCTAATTAGCAAAGGAGATTAACAAAAGCATCTTGCTCACATAAGAAGCAGCTACTCCATGCAAAGTTCAACACAGTCATGGCTCATGTGAAGCAGAGACTTAATGCTATTAAGGATATCAAAAAGTGCAAATTGCATCATCAAAATTTTGTTGGGAAATACAAGTGAGGGTGTATATTCTTTGCAGTGAGTAAAAATTACTTCTGACCAAACTGTATTTTTTCTGCCCAACTGCTAAGAAAACATTCTTTGAAGTTAGGACTTAAAATACCTGTTATTTCTCAGGAGAAAGTAAAGTTTGATATCCCAGGAACAGTGAGGTCATATGCCATCAAACATGATTTTTAAACAGATTAAATTTAAACCTATATTTATTTTGAAGTAAGCAGTTCTATATTGTTGACAATTTATTTTGTGTTCTACCTTTGACAAAAATAACTCCTGTTTTAAATTAAAAAGTGATGCATGGGAAAAATTTGTTGTCATTCCAAGTGCCAACATGAGTAAGGTAAAGTATGTCAAAAGAGTCAGAGGTTACTATTAACAAAAGAAAAAAACAACATTGAACCTCATATAATTCAAGGGGCTTTTCGCATGGTTTCTCTGTTTGAGACATTGTATCAACTGTGAAGAAATCTCAAAGAAATAAGAAGCTGTTCCCGTCCAGTATACTCTAATAGAAAAGGCAAGAAATTAACTCAAATAAGTATACAGTAAAACAATCAGCATGTCACTTCTGTTACTGATGTCTTGGGAAGTGTTATAGTATAGAAGAGTGGGTATTTTCAACAGTTCTTGAAAAAAGGGTAGGACTTTAACAATTGGAATTGATAGAAAAAGAGTATTCTGGGCTATGAGAAAAGCACGGAGAAAGGAAATCACAAAACGTTCAGGGTATTGTAGGAAGTCTTATCAATTAGCGCCCTATCCAACAGGTGCATGCTATAGGAAATAAGAGAAGATGGCAAACATCAATATTGGGAAAAGCATATCAAATCCATGCCAAAGGGCTGGCTTTCAGATGGAAACTTGGGGGTATACAAGTTTTGAGTGATCAAGGTTGTACCTTAGGAAGATAAACTGGGTAACAATGTGCAGGATGGACTGGAGGAGAAACAGGCCGGAAGTGAACAGACCAGTTGGGATGCTACTGCAATCAATAACCTTAGCAAGAGGTACTGGAAAGAATGAGTTCAAGTTTGAAAAACTTCCTGAGGCGTTTCTGCCAGTGAACGCCATGGACTGAAAGCATCATTGGAATTTCCCCTGTTGCAGTCATCATGTCTAAGTCTGAGTCTCCCAACGAGCTGGAGCAGCTGCGGAAGCTCTTTATCGGAGGTTCGAGCTTTGAAACAACCCATGCGAGTCTGGGGAGCCATTTTGAGCCATGGGGATCGCTCAAGGACTGTGTGGTGATAAGAGATCCGAACACCACCCGCTCCAGAGGCTTTGGGTTTGTCACCTATGCCACTGTGGAGGAGGTGGATGCAGCCATGAATGCAAGGCCACACACGGTGGATGGGAGAGTTGTGGAACCACAGAGGGCTGTCTCAAGAGCAGATTCTCAAAGCCTGGTGCCCACTTAACTGTGAAGAAGATTTCTGTCGGTGGTATTAAAGAAGACACTGAAGAACATCACCTAACACATTATTTTGAACACTATGGGAAAACAGAAGTGATTGAAATCATGACTGACCGAGGCAGTGGCAAAAAGAGAGGCTTTGCTTTTGTAACCTTTGATGACCATGACTCTGTAGACAAGATTGTCATTCAGAAATACCACCCTGTGAATAGCCACAACTGTGAAGTAAGGAAAGCCCTATCTAAGCAAGAGATGGCTAGTGCTTCGTCCAGCCAAAGAGGTCCAAGTGGTTCTGGAAACTTTGGAGGTGGTTGCGGAGGTGGTTTTGGTGGAAATGACACTTCGGTCGCGGAGGAAACCGCAGTGGTCGAGGCGGCTTTGGTGGCAGCCGTGGTGGCGGTGGATATGGTGGCAGTGGGGATGGCTATAAAGGATTTGGTAATGATGGAAGCAATTTTGGTGGTGGAAGCCAATGATTTTGACAATTACAACAATCAATCTTCAGATTTTGGACCCATGAAAGGAGGAAACTTTGGAGGCAGAAGCTCTGGCCCTTCTGGTGGTGGAGGCCAATACTTTGCCAAACCACGAAACCAAGGTGGCTGTGGCGGTTCCAGCAGCAGCAGTAGCTATGGCAGTGGCAGAAGGTTTTAATTACTGCCAGGAAACAAAGCTTAGCAGGAGAGGAGAGCCAGAGAAGTGACAGGGAAGCTACAGGTTACAACAGATTTGTGAACTCAGCCAAGCACAGTGGTGGCAGGGCCTAGCTGCTACAAAGAAGACATGTTTTAGACAGTACTTATGTGAATGAGCAAAAAACTCGAGGACTGAATTTGTGACTGATTGTATCACAGGTTATTTTAGTTTCTGTTCTGTGGAAAGTGTAAAGCATTCCCAAAAAGGGTTTTAATGTAGGTGTTTTTTGCACCCATGCTGTTGATTGCTAAATGTAATAGTCTGATCATGATGCTGAATAGATGTGTCAAGAAAGAAAGAAAAGAAAAAAGAAAGAAGAAAGAAAGGAAAGGAAAGGAAAGGAAAGGAAAGGAAAGGAAAAGGAAAAGGAAAAGGAAAAGGAAAAGGAAAAGGAAAAGGAAAAGGAAAAGGAAAAGGAAAAGGAAAGGAAAAGAAAGGAAAGGAAAAGAAAAGAAAGAAAAGAAAAGAAAAGAAGAGGAAAAAAAAAGAAAAGAAAAGAAAGGAAAAGAAAGACTTCCTGAGAAAATGATGAGATTAAATGTCAATTAACCAGAAGAATTAATCTGATGTTTGCATCTTGGTAACCCAGAAGATAGGCAAAAAGTAGGAACCCTTGACACTGAACTGTATGTTATTAAAGGGAAGTAAAGCTAGTAGTGAATTTGGAGTGTGCATATTTTATGAGACTTTGTCGTCTGAGCAGAAGGTTGGAATAGAAAATGATTCAATATGCCGTCCAGCTCTATTTTGCTTGGCTGCCCATAGAATGCTGTTTCTGAATTGCCTCTGACCTTATGCCATTGGCCTATTTATCCATTCAACAAATATTTAGTGAATGCTTACTGTGTGCCAGGGACTGTTTAGACAGTTGGGGCAAATGAGTAAACAAACAAACAAATTCTTGCCTTCAAGGAACCTGCATTTCAGCAGAAAGAGACAGACAATGAATATACATAATTAAATACGTTGTATATCATGTGCTAGAAGTAAAAAAAAAAAAAAAGATATGGAAAGAAAAGATAACTAAAGAGGATGAGGAGTGGTGATTCTGGGGCAGTGGTAGTGGTAGAGTCTATACTGAGAGATGTCACAAGCCACAGCCTGTGAGCCACAGCGCAGTGTTTGTCCCAGGCCGTGGAGGCATTGCTACTCCATTTCCCAGTTTCCTCTGAATGAAAGCACATGAGAAAGTTATTAAATTTCTATAGCATCCCTGATTTCTCACCATCATGAATCTCTTAATTGATCAAATTTCCCTCTTGTCACTAATGGTCAGAAAGCAGAAAGCCAAATTTGTGGTTTTCTTCCAAAATGTGTGAGTCTCATAGCATTTTTAGTACCTGTTTTCATCTTATTTTCTAAACTAAAATTTTCATATTGCCTTTATTTTTATCTTACTGTGTATTTTGGTCAGCTAAAATCTAATTTAGAGCTCTTGAGGAATTTATAAATATGCAAAAATAAAGTTACTTTTAAAAAGTTTTCATCTCTTTTTTGACACCAAAATTAGTGAATTCCATTATAGTCAAACTTGTTAAAATAATAAATACTTACCCCATATGTAACCCAATGAGGAGTATATTTGCCTTCCTTAGTGGTCACAGACACTGTGGGTACTTACATGAAATTCACGCAGCCGGTGCCACCAGGTGGAGCGATCCAGACGAAGCTGAGGTTGGTTGTGGGCAGATGACTCACGTGAGAGGCCACCACGCTGCACATAAACTGGTTACCAAACTGGTGGTCAGACATGATCCCTGAGAGACAAAAAGGAAGTTTGTTATAAAAACAACAAAAAACAGTCTTTCTTACCATAGCCTAACAATATTTTCTGGACATTTTTCTTTTATGTTAAGATCCATCATGCTGTTTGGGCTTCCCCATAAACTATGCAACTTTCTATTTCCTATTGTTAGAAGGAAATTAATCATTTACAACATTATCAGTAAGGAGTAATCTAATAAATTTATTGCCATAGTATTGGCTTTGCTTTGATTTTGTTGATTGGTTGTTGCCCATCACCAAAGACCACCAGGACCACACCTACAGGATAGCAAGGTTGGATTTACCGGAAGTGTTTACAGCAAAGAAAACAAAATTCCATTGATAACTGGAAGGCAACTCAGAGAGGATGTTAGAAGGGTCTTGTTAAAATATTTGGGCTTATGTTGTTATTTTAGACAATAGGATGGTCAAGCATGTCCCAGAATTTCCAAATTTTAGTACCAAAAGTCCTGCATCCTAGGAACACCTGCTCCCCTCACTCCCTGCCCAGCCCTGTTGGGGATGTTACAGAGAAAGGTGGCTTTACATCTGGATTTGGCACTATCAGAGAGTAAGGGCAATTTTATCAGAGTATCTTAATTTTTGTCTAGGAGACATGAGGAATTGAGTAGGGCTCAAGCTGTGATTGAAAGAAAAAGCAGCAGCAGTCATGTTAACAAGAAGAGGGGATGTTGGTCATTTTGGTGGTTTGCACCATGTTCTATATCCAGGCATGAGTATACGTGGTCATCACAGTTTCAGAGTGGTCTTGTTTGGTGCTGATGTTCTGTGAAACTACTTATGTTCAACATGAGAACACCACAGCCCTGCTGTGAGTGCCGCCGGGTCAGCTCCCAGCTGAGCTATCGGGGCGCTTTCTCTCCTTTTTCCGTAAGACTATTCTCTCAGGTTTACCTCAAGTACAACATATTAATACATGACTGGATAATAAGAAAATAAAGAACTCAATTTTAAAAAATGGTTGTTTAAAAAATGGGTAGACACCTCATCAACAAAGACATGCAGATGGAAAATAAGCATATGAAAAGATGTTCAACATCTTATGTCATTAGAGAATTACATATTAAAACAACAATCAAATGCCACTGCACACTCACTATGGCCAAAATCCAAAACCACTGACAACATCAAATGCTGGCAAGGATGTGAAGCAACAGGGAAACGTATTCGTTGGAAGTGCGAATGCAAAATGGTCTAACCCTTTTGGAAAACGGTTTGATGTTTTCTTACAAAAGTAAATATACTCCTACCATATAATCCGCAATCACACTCCTTACTAGTTACTCAAATAAACTGACATTTTATGTCCACACACAAACCTGCACATGGATATCTATAGCAGTTGTATTCATAATTGCCAAAACTTGGAAGCCCCCAAAATGTCCTTCAGTGAGCTAATGGATAAATAAACTGTGGTAGATCCAAACAATGGAATATTATTCAGAGCTAAAAGGAAATAAACTATCACGCCATGAGAAGGCAGGGATAAGTAAATGCATATTACTAAATGAAAGAAGCCAATCGGAAATGGTTACATATTGTATAATTCCAACTATATGATATCCAGGGAAAGACAAAAGTATGAAGATGGTAAAAAGATCAGTGTTTGCCAGAGTTGGGAGGGAGAGAGGGATGACTGGGCCGACACAGAGGATTTTTAGGGCAGTGAAACGATTCTGTATGATGCTACAATGGTGGAAACATGTCATTGTGTATTTGTCAGAACTCATGGAATGTACAACATCACAGTGAGCCCTGATGTGAAATATGGACTTTGAGTGGTAATGATGTGTTAATGTAGGTTCATCTGTTGTAATGAATATATCACTGTGGTGCAGGACAGCGACAGTATGGACGCTCTATGTGGCGTGGGTGGGTGGGGACAAGGGTACCTGGGAAATCTCTGTTCTTTCTACTCAATTTTGCTGACTTAAAACTGCTCTAAAAATAAAGTTTATTAATAAAAACATCGCCAGGAGTGGGCAGTTAAATAAAACATTCGTTTATTGGCTTTTTTAAATAGGCAAATGACTTACTCTCTCTGAGACCCAGTTTTCTTATCGATAAAATGGAATTACCGCCCTGACCGGTTTGGCTCAGTGGATAGAGCGTCGGCCTGCGGACTAAAAGGTCCCAGGTTTGATTCCGTTCAAGGGCATGTACCTTGGTTGTAGGCACATCCCCAGTAGAGGGTGTGCAGGAGGCAGCTGATGGATGTTTCTCTCTCATCGATGTTTCTAACTCTCTATCCCTCTCCCTTCCTCTCTGTAAAAAAATCAATAAAATATATATATTTTTTAAAAAATGGAATTACCATGTCCCCTGAATCCTGAAGTTATAGCGAGAATTAAAGGCCCAAACACATACAGCAGCTCCCAGTACAGCACACCTGTGATTGGATAGGTGCCCTTCCTGGCTAGCATCATAGCAGTTCCTGCATTCCTTCATCACTGCACTGGCCCATCTTTCCAAGGTGTCTGTGATGGACTAGGTCTTTCATTTTTATATCCCAAGCAACTGTCACAATACCTGACACATCACAGATCGTCAAGAAATGTTTTCTGAATAAATACAAAAATAATGTAACTATAAAAAAAAGACCATAGAATTTGTGACATATGTTACATTAACTAGTGAAATAGGATCTTCTAGAATAGAAAGTTATTCAGAATAGTAGTTCATACTGGGCAAAGAAATAGAAAAATAAATCTGTATTTTTTTATACAGCCAACAATGCTCCTTTTTCTCATTTAAGAATTCATTTTTTTTTTTTTTAGCTGTGTCTTGAGACAAAATTCTTCAAGCCAGAGAAACCGCAAGGTTAGAAAGAATAAGAGACTCCCGGGGAAATTGCCGAGAGCTGAAGGTGACTCAGGCATTGCCGCTCCCCTTTGGCCGGGCATAAACAGGGAGCCAGTGTACAGAAAATGACACATCTGCAGGAGTCAGCTGCCTAAAGGAAAACACAGGTTCCAACCACAGTCATTGTGGGAAGGGAAATGAATCAAACAAAATAAGGTTGCAGAGTTTCACAGCCTTGGTAACCGTATTCACATTCGAATATCTCCTCATTCTTCAAAACTTCCCTTAGAAAGTGAATGGATGTCTAGGTTACATAGTACTTGACAGGGAAGTTATAAGGCAGCTATATTGTCATAATTACCATAATGCCCTATCCAGATAAATATGCCACAGAACCATAGTCTGGCAGCCTAACAGGCTGGCCCAGTAAGTTCCCCAACATGGCTGCACAGGGGCATCACCTGAAGAGGCTGAGGAAACACTGGTGCCAGAGATTCGGCCTTCACGGGTTTGGGGTAAAGCCTGGGTAATGAGAGTTTTACAAGCACACAAAGCAATTCTAACATGTAGCTGAGAACATGCATTAAAAATGTGTCTTAGTAAAATGCTGTCCAGAATTCAGGGCTCAGTGTAATATCACCACGGCACCAATACACAAGTTGAAAGTATCCAGCAGTGTCTTATGTATGACTCTGGTAGTAATACAAAATAGCCTATCTTCTTGTCCATTACTCCTGAACCATCCCCAATATGTATTCTGAGGATTTTTTAGATACCTTCAAGTAATATGAGTGGTAGTGGTCTTTTGTTTTTTATAACATAGAGCGCTGGCAGATTATACTCCTACCACATTAAAAATTTTTTTTGAGAACATCTAAAGGTTGGCCAGAGTTGCAATTATTAGAAATCTATTTACCTTATCAACCAGCAGGAAAAACAACAGTGTTTACAGAATTCTTATTTTGCATCGAACATTATGTTAGGCCCTATGGAGGTACATAGAAGAAATGGGATCTATAATAAAAGAATTTGATTATGCTGCATATTTCAGGGAAATACAAACATATAAAATATATGCTGACAGAAGAAGATTTGACTTTGGGTAGTGGGTACACAATGTAATATATAGATGTGTCATAGAACTGTACACATGGTCCCTACCCTGAAATGACTTGAGCTGGGAAGAGGAAAGTGGAATAAATTGACATTCTAAATAAAACAGCTAACTTGGTGGTATTCCTGAAAAATACAAAACAGGAAAGAAAGAGTGATTAACACAGACAATTGTAATAATAACCAATGCTTGTTGAGCACTTACAATGGCCTGGCATTATTATAAGTGCTATGTGAATATTAACTTTTTGAAGGCTCTTAACAACTCCATGAGATAGGAGCTGTTAATTTTCTCCATTTCAGCAAATAGAACAGAGCAAGTAGGCAGTGTAGCCTGAATTCAAACCACAGTGCCCTTGCTATATAGTCAGAAATGGCTTTACTGAGGAAGGACACTGAAACTGAGTCTTTGGGGAAAGGCTAAAATTTCCCATACTTAAAAAAAAAATTATATTCAGCAGCAGGGTATAATTCAGAGACTGTCACCTCACTCTGCCACAGACTGCATGACTTTGTCAGGATACCCTCTCTCAGGGACAGTTCTGACATCTGTAAGCTGCTGGTCCACAAGCAGTAAGACCCCTTTCAGTGCCACAGCTGAGTGCAATTTAAATGAACAGAGGAAAGATGGGAGGACATCACACAATGAGCAGAGGTGCGCATGTAAAATGAGAACAAGGAAAACGAGAGCAGTCAGGATCAGCTTCCAGTGTCCTATGAAAACAATTTATTGCATCTGCCACACTGATCTTCTCAGTGGTTTTTGTGTCATGAAAGACATATACCACCTAATTAATATGTAGCATTTATATTATATATTCAGAAGCCTATTCTTGGGATAACTGAAATTTGAATTTGGTAATGAATTTAAATTTATGATGGTGTTTTCCCTGCTGCAGGCTGGATAACAGGATACATATTGAGTTTTTAATATTACTTGGAAAAGAGAAAATGGGATCTATAATAAAAGAATTTGATTATGCTGCATATTTCAGGGAAATACAAACATATAAAATATATGCTGACAGAAGAAGATTTGACTTTGGGTAGTGGGTACACAATGCAATATATAGATGTGTCATAGAACTGTACACTTGAAACCAATATAATCTTAATAAACATTGCCACCCAATAAATTTAATTAAAAAAATAAAGATTTCATTTTTATTGTTGTGGTTATGTGTAAACTGTCACACAAAAATTTTTCACATGGCATTTATTCCCTAAAGAAAGAAGCTATTATAATTAACTACAAGAGAAAGTAAGCACTTCAAGAAGTATGGCTCTCTTGACCTAATTTTGAGCAAAGAAAGTAAAGTATATCCTTCAAACTCTGAAGTTTCACAAGATTGATAACTGTCTTGATTTTAGCAAGATTTTAAAGAATCCATGTTATAAATACATTTTCCTTTAAATGTTGTGTACCCACATTTGAGAAACAGAATATTCACAATCCTGTTATAATTTCTATATCAAGAAATAATATAGCCCGGCTGCTGTGGCTCCGTGGTTGAGTGTTGACCTATGAACCAGGTGGTGATAGTACGATTCCCAGTCAGGGCATAAGCACAGGCTTCCGGCTCAGTTGCCAGTAGGAGGTGTGCAGGAGGCAGCCAATCAGTGATTCTCTCTCATCACTTATGTTTCTATCTCTGTCTCCTCCCTTCCTCTCTGAAATCAATAAAAATATTTTTTAAAGGAAATAATATAACTCTTTAAAACAATTATTCTTTTGACAAAGTATGGTGTTTGAAATTCATTAAGTCATTCAATCCTTTAAATATGTAACTCAAATATATGTATTTATCTTCCTAATCAAAGTTGTGGTTATAAAATAGGAACCTATATCAGAGTTTCTTTTAGCCACCTTATACTTCTGCACGATTAGGCTCACAACATCTTTAACTGTTCTAAACTTGCTTCCATGATCCCTTTTAAGACAGTGATACACATTTCTGTGCCTTCTGGGACATCATTTTCCCTGACAAGTCTTCAGTTATTTTAAGTTTGTGACTAAACCTTGTATGAACTCCATTTTCCCTCAGGAATACTTTCTTTGCTTTTAATGTGCCTACCTTGGGTCTTCAGAACTGTAACTAGAATTTCTGTGATCCCCCATCTCTAAAATAAAATGTACATATCCTCATAAAAATGTAGACCACATTCAGTTCCAAGAAACACATTGAAGATTTTATTACCAAAAATAACCAAAGTAGTGGAAAAATTACACATTCATGTTGGGTGTATTCCATATTGTGTAGATTAAAGATGTACATTACACATATCTGTTTAGTTTGTAATTTGCCATGGTTAGTGTTAACATGGGTAGAACATGTCCTGGTTTACTTTTCCTGGGGTTCAAGAACAAAGACGTCTGTGGATGGGATATCACCAAAGGGCAAATATTACATTAAGATTTTAGACTTCTGTTTGTAGAACATGTAACCTTCCTGTATAAAAATGATGAAACCTCAAAGTAAATACTATTTGATTACTTCAAAAACTTTCAGGAAGTTTGGAAGAATATTTTGTCAGAAAATTTAATAAATGTATCAATTTATGTCTCCATAAGAAGTATAAAATAAGATACTTTTTTGTTATTGTTAATCTGCATCCAAGGATATTTTTTTCCCATTGATTTTTAGAGACTGGAAGGAGGGAAGGAATGGGGAGGAGAGAGAGAAATATTGATGTGAAAGAGACATACTGATTGGCTGCCTCCCGCACACGTCCCAACAGGGGCCAGCATTCAAACCTGCAACCCAGTTACATGCCTCTGACTGGAAATTGAACATACACTCTGACCACTGGCCAGGTCTTAAGACAAACATTTAAAATTATTTCTATTTCCTTTTATTTTTATCAATTACTTTTTCTTTAAAAGTGATTATCTAAAAGCTTTCATTACTTAATAAAATTGGCCTGTTCTGAAAATCTAGTTTGGAAAGTTCGTGTTACAATATTATAAGCGAAGAGAGAAAATGAATTATGGAGTTTGTTTTTCTCATTGTTTAAACTTTTCATATGATTCGATATGAATAACTGTTTACTTACAGAATTTGATTTGTCTCTTATTTGCCTTCTTTGCTGGGTTAATGTACTCAAGCATTTCAACACAATTTTATCTGCTGAAAAGTAATCACAGAACTTCCTGAAAACATCCTTATTGCAGCTTATCTGTGAAGTACAAGCCTGATGAAAATGGATATGAAAAAAAAAACCTCTCAAGTAGTGCTACAAGATAATGAATAGTACGTGCACACACTTTCACATATGTACATGGAGTCTGTTTAATTTTTAAAGCATTGATTTGAAGGCATTTAATTTCAGCTTTAAATCTAGAAGCAAAAAAAATACTAAAACCCTTTTTAAGTCACTCTGGAATTCTATGTCTATGGGCACGTTAGAAAACATATGAAGACCTATGCTATTTCCACACTTATTGGTTATGTAAAAAGAGCATTTATTCTAAGTCAACCAGATTCCTTCCTCACTCACTGCAGTTACAAAGATGAGAATTCTTGTTGTTGCTTTCCCTCTCCATTTCTCTCCTAGCATTACCATTTAGCAAATGCCTTCTCTGTGTCAAGTGTTTTCCCATATTATTACCTTACTATTATGGGAGAGGCAGTAGAGGGGAAAGGCTGAGAACATAGACCCTGAGGCAGTCTGACTGGGTACAGATCCTTTGCTCCACTACCAAGAAGTTGTGACTCTTGGGCAGCTTACTGGAACACTCTTTCTTCAATTTCCTTTCCAAGAAGATAGAGGTGATAAATAATAGGGTGGCTATGGAGATTAAATGAGCATATGACATAGAAAGCACTATATTTGTTGGCAATTATTATCATTCCCATTTTAGAGATGAAGGGTACTTATCAAGAACCAGTGGGTTTAACCAAAGGACAAGAGAGCTAGTGAATAGCACTTCAACCTAAGTCCATCTTCTGTCCTACACTGTCCACGGGCATCCTCCCTCCCTGTGCTCATAAGGGCCAGGACCTTAATTAGGAGACAGGCCCCTGTCCTGATCAATAGAAATCCTCTCCAAATACAGTGATGGAGTACGAAGTGAGCCGGCGAGTGCAAGCAGGAAGAGGGCCTCTCCTCTAGGCACAAGGATTGATTCTCTCCCTCTCCCTCTCCTCCTGTTTCCCCTCCTTCTCTAAATACCTCAATTTCTCATCAGAAGTTACTGAATTCCCTTTGTCCTCTTGGTAGATATATCTCTGAGTTAGATACAGATGGAGAGAGATATCCTTAGGTCAAAAGTACTCCCCTAAAGGGCAAAGCCATATAGTTACACTTACGCCTGTGTGCCCACTGAGTTCGACACAGCAGAATCCTTTCCAAAGAGCTACGTACAGAATTCACTGGCTTTAACTGAAGGTCCTGACAAACTGGTTCCTTCCCTCCTACCACTTCATACTCTCCCTCACCCCTAAAAGCTGGTGGTAGAAAATCCCTACACATTGTCTGCCTCCAGCCTTTCCACAGCAAACACACCATGTAGTTCAGAACTACATTCCTCCTCACTACTGGGTGCTTTGACTTGTCCTGGTGTGTGTTAGATTCATAGCACAACGTCTAGTCTAGAAGCTGAATTTCACACATATACAGGCTAAAGAAATCCAAAGAGGAGAAGGCTTCGGAGATATAAACCCAAGCCAACATAGGAGGCTGAAAAGATCTTCAGCAAAACTTAATTTAAAAATAAAATTAGCCCTAGCCGGTTTGGCTCTGTGCATAGAGCATCGGCCTGTGGACTGAAGGGTCCCAGGTTCGATCCTGGCCAGGGGCACATGCCCGGGTTGTGGGCTCGATCCCCAGTAGGGGTCATGCAGGAGACAGCCAATCGGTGATTCTCTCTCATCATTGATGTTTCTATCTCTCCCTCTCTGAAATCAATAAAGAAATATATATTTAAAAAAAAAATAAAAAAATAAAAATAAAATTATTTTTCATAACTGAAACTTTCTATCCATCAAAAGTACCTCATTTCATTTCTCTCTCTCTCTCAGCTGATTTATCATGACCCTTATTCAAAATTTATACTCCATCATGGCCAAACTGATTATAATTGTATGTACACATCTGTGGGTTTCTTCTCCCTAGACTAGGGTCAGCAAACTATGGCCCAAGGGTCAAATCTGCACCAGGGCCTGTTTTTGTACAAGCACTGAGCTACAAATAGTTTTACACTTTGAAAAGTTGTAAAACAAAAAGAATATGCAATAGAGATCTACCCTTATGATCTGAAAAGCCTAATATATTTATTAGTTGGTGGCCATTTACTGAAAAAGTTTGCTGACCCCTGGCCTAAGGTGTCCTTTATTTCTCTGGCTTGGCTAAACCGTTACTCATCACTTAATATACATATGAGAACATAAACCAGCCCCTTCAAAAAATTTTCTGTACAATTCCTTCTTATATCCAAGGTTAATGTTAGGAACATCTCTATGCTCTCAGAATACCCAGAGAGCAAATCATTTCTCTCAAGAAACTTAATCTAGAAAAAAATAGAAGTAAACAAACTGTGATCAGGGTTATATTAAAAGACCATATTAATCATGGAAATTTGGTGGGGGTTTTTTTGTGGTAAAAAATTGCCCCCGAAGTTGCAGGTCAACAGTATCTGAGTCAAAGACTCTTTAAGGAAGCTGTCCTCCATACAAGGACTCAGCAATCTAAGATACTGTCATATTGTATCTATGCTATCTCAGTGTGTGGCTTCCATTGCCATCACAGCAAGTGGATAAAGAAACCTATAGGCCCTGGCCAGATGACTCAGTTGGTTGGAGTGTTGCCCCATACACCAAAAGGTTGTGGGTTCGATTCCCAGTCAGGGCACATATCTAGATTGTGGGTTTGATACTGTGTCAGGGCGCATAAGGGAGGCAACCCATCAATGTTTCTCTCCTTCTCTCTCTACCCCTCTCTCTAAAAATCAATAAAAACATAAATTCGGTGAGGAATTTTTAAAAAAAGAAAGAAAGAAAGCTAGAGGACTTATATCCTCTATTCTGTGCTTCAACTGAGAAATAACATACTTTATTTCTCCTCATAACCTATTAATCAAAATTATTCACATGGGTCCCCATAAACTACAAAGAGACCAGAAAGTGTGGAGGAGCAGATAGCTATTTCATGAACAATAAATGCCTTGACCAAAAGGTATGTACAGTTAATTGAAGCAGAAGAGAGTTTGACAAGAGTTAGGATTCTCTAGAAAGTTGACTACAAAGTAGCAGAAAAAGTCATGAAGTCATGATAGAGGGTGGTGAAGGTAACTGTGAAACAAAACATAAGGTTCTGCACATCCCATAGGAAAGAACAGAGTCTCTTCAGTACCACGGAGAGCTCCTACACTTTAAATTACTCTAAGACCATATGATGTCAATTGTAATGCCTTTATTTAGCAACGGTTCATTTCATAAACATTTATTATGTGTCTATCATAGATTTTGTAGATGAAACAAATTTCATAACACATCACTAACAGTCTAATGGGGAAGGGAAATAACTGTATTGCAATGAGGCTAAGTGATTACAAAGTCATCTTAGACCAGTGGTCAGCAAACCGCAGCTCGCGAGTTACATGCGGCTCTTTGGCCCCTTGAGTGTGGCTCTTCCACAAAATACCATGGCCTGGGCGAGTCTATTTTGAAGAAGTGGTGTTAGAAGAAGTTTAAGTTTAAGAAATTTGGCTCTCAAAAAAAATTTCAATCGTTGTACTGTTGATATTTGGCTCTGTTGACTAATGAGTTTGCCGACCACTGTACTTAGACATTTTAAAATTCATATTTAAAATAGATTAGGAATTCTACACAATCAAAATGGTAGAATAGGTAAACATAGTACTCCTATGCTCCCACAACCACATCAAAATTACAACTAAACTACAGAGCAACCCATCATTCAGAAGTGCCTGAAATCGAGCTAAACAAAAGGCCTAGAACTAAATACCTAAAGAAGCCACATTGAGACTGGTAGGAGGGGCAGAGATGCACAACTGGCTGGTCCCACACCCTTGTGTGACAGATAAAAATCTTGGCTGCAAAGGTCCCCTTTAGAGTGAAGGGTCCCAGTACTACACCAGGCTACCTAACCCAGGGTTCCAGTGCTGGGAAGAGAGGTTCCCATACTTCTGGCTCTTTCTGATTTCTTTTTAGTTGTTTACCTTTCAGAGTTGAGTGAAGAAAAAACACAATAAATAAAACTCTACTGAACTAAGAAAAAAAAGGAAGTTTAAAAAATAAAAAGAGTGGAAATTGCGGCTGACGGCTGCTGGAGTTCCAGGCAGTTCCTCTTAACCTTTTGCACTCAGATGTCGACTGTGTCTCGACACGGTTAGCATTAGAATAAAGGAATCAAGAAAAAGCAAGCGAGTGCAAAGGGTTAAAAGGCCATGCATGGGCTTACTCCCACTGAAATCCAGCACTGGGGCAATAGCTCAAAAGGCACCAGCGTCATATGGGAGAAACTGGATTGTCTGGCATCAGAATGAGAGCAGGAGAGGCAACTTTTTTCCTAGAGAGAAGTGTTGGCAGAGGCCATTGTTCCTTTGATGAGCAACTCTCCAACCCTGCCCCAACAACAGAGTCAGCGGGCAGGCTCCATATCTACATCTGCATCAACCTGGCAAACACTGTTTGCCCTGCCGTGGTGATTCCCTGAGACCCTATTCCACCCAAGTTGCCACCCCCCCTACCAAGCTATTTCCAGTGGCTTTTCCAGATGAATGGCTTGTCTTGACTCATGCTTCGGACTTTCCTAAAATCTTTCAAACAAGCAGCATCTGGCCTTGGCATGCCCCATACCTCTTATTAAGTGGCCCCAGACTTGGCACTAACAACAGCAGGCCTTGGTTAACAGCATGGCCTCTCTTGGGCACCTCCAAGCCCAGCATAAGTAGCTGCCATCTGCAGGTCACTTTGTAGCTCAGGCTGGGTGGCCCTGGGAAGAACATAAGGGTTGGCTGACCTTGGTCTGCACCTCCTGGGAGGCCCCAGAGCCAGCACACCTGGTAGACAGCTTCCGACCGTGTCAAAGCATCACCCAACCACATACAGGAGCAGCACACTCAAGGGGCACCTATCTGTCAGGGCACATACTTAGGTTGCGTGTTCGATCTCTTATGAGGGAGCATACTGGAGACAACTGATTGATGTTTCTCTCTCACATTCTATGTTTCTCTTTCTCTCCCTCCCTCTCTTTCTCCATCTTCTTCCTTTCGAGGAGCTGCGGCCTTCTCATGTGCAGAAGTGTTTGTGATTATGAAATCATGAATGTAGTTCTGTGACTTTGAAAGGTAGAAAGGCTATGCTTTGTTAAGATGCTATAACAATAACTCATTTTCTAAATATTGATTGGTTTTACAATTCAAACTTGCCTAAAATACAAAATAGAATAAAACACCACGTAAAATAATGGAAGTAGTTAGAAGAGTGAGTAGCAGGAGGGAGAGAGAAAATGTACATTAAAAACACACACACACACACAAATATATTGACAAAAACTTCTAAAAAATTTCTAGCTTTCAACTGGAAACTGCCTGCAGGAGTCTGCATGACTTTCTGAAATTAATATGTATCTTTAAAAAGAGGTAACCCATATATTTTTTAAATATTGAAAATCACTGACTAATATAAACTCTAAAAGAACATATAAACAGTCACAGTAGAATGATCATTAAATTTGTCTTTAAAGACCGTCAAATAGGAAAAAGTCAATGTACCTAATAAAAGTTATTAGTAAAAACTATCCTCATTTATTTGCCAACTCAATTAACCACCCCCCTGCCTGTCCAACATATGTTATCAATAAGAGCCAGGCAGAGTTTAGGCTTACATTACAGGAATGTGGTTCTTTATAAAGATGTCACAAGAGGTGGCATCAAGATCATTTTCCAAAGATGGACTGGCTAGGAAATATCACTAATTGTCATTAAGTGTACATTTTATAATGTTTTATGAAATAAGGAGTATTCCATAAAAGACTGTGATTCCATTTCCTGAAAGAGTATACAATTTCAAAACGGCCACCCATACTGTCCAGATTTTAGAGAAAGCTAAAATGGCCTTTTTTAAACAGATTGTTTTTTTCTTCTGCCTATGCACAGGGGTGTGATTTAGTCTCACCTGGGTGTATAGGGATTTACAAACACAATTCCAATTATAAGGAACAGGATTTGCATATGTGAGGGCCGGCCCAGATTGCTACAAATTCACCTTCTAATTTGCAGTGTTGCCCCCAGACACAGAAGGATTCTGCCTGCATATGGTGAGTGTGTGGAAGCTGCGCCCAGTGCACCAGGTGGGAGGTACTGGAGCTCACAGTCAGGGAGGCTGAGCACATGATTTACAGCTGACGTCTAAGTGCTCCACAGAGAACTGCCAAGCACTGTACTAAACGCCACCAATCAGGCAAATCCAGCCGTGGTAAACAGGCTTGGCATTAACAGCACAAATAAAATATGCTAATCACTTGTTCTACTCCAGGAAAACAAGTCGTCAGGGAAGACGGTGGGGTTGGGGAGCCACATCTTTAAGGCTTTGCTGAGGTTTTGTACATTAATCTCTATGACTTCACTGATATTCTTATCCCATTTACAACATGGTAATGTTTTATACAACTACCGTCTTTAGCAGTCTCTGGAAATCTTGAATTTCCCTTATAGGCTACCAGGAGTTAACTATAGCATTTACAATACATATATCAGGTCTATTTTTAGATAATATTCTCTTTAGGATGCAATTAAGTTCCAACAGGGCTGGTGGTATGCAGACAAGATTAAAATCCTGTCACTGCCATTAAATACCTTTGAGACTGTGGCCAACTTAAACTCTCTAGGGCCTCATTTCCTTGCCTATAAAATGGGATCCTATATAATAATAGACAAATATGCAAATTGACCATACCTCCGACACGCCCACAAGCCATGCCCACCATCCAATCAGAGCAAGCATGCAAATTAACCCAAACCAAGATGGCTTCAGCCACAGAGAGCAAGGTTTCCTAGGTAACAGAGGAAGCCAAGCTTTCTGCCAGCCGTTGCAGGCCTAAGCCTCCACTCAAGCTACAAAGTTTCAATTATAGAAGGTAAACAAATTCAAACAAATGGCAGCAGAATGGAGCTTGAGAGAGCAGGCCAGGGTTGCTGCTGGCAACAGGGGAAGCAAAGCTTTCCGCATACCCTGACCAGGCCCACCCGCTTAAGGCAACAAACTTTCAATTATAACCCCAACACAAATGGCTTCGGGCCTCAGAGGGAGCCCCAGGCTTGGCTCTGCTCCAGGCTACAAAGTTTCAATTGTAGAAGGAAAATAAATTCCAGATACCAGGGCCTCCGCTTGGGTTGCCGGCCTGCAAACCACCACAGGCCCCTTGCTAAGGCCGCCCCACGCCCCAAGGGTACCCCACCCTGATCAGGGACACCCTTCAGGGCAAACCAGCTGGCCCCCACCCCTGTACCAGGCCTCTATCCTATCTAATAAAAGAGTACTATGCAGATTGATCATCACTGCAACACACAATATAGCTGCCCCCATGTGGTCAAAGATCCTGCCCCCATGTGGACACAGGATCGCCACCACAAGATGGCCAGCAGGAGAGGGCAGTTGGGAGGCACCTGGCCTGCAAGGGAGGGCAGTTGAGAGGGACCAGGCCTGCAAGGGAGGGCAGTTGGAGGTGATCAATCCTGCAGGAGAGGGCAGTTAGGGATGACCAGGCCGGCAGAGGAGGGAAGTTGGGGGCAAACAGGCTGGCAGTAGAGTGGTTAGGGGGTGATCAGGCTGGCAGGCAGAAGCGGTTAGGGGCAATCAGGAAGGCAGGCAGGCAAGCAGTTGGGAGCCAGCAGTCCTGGATTGTGAAAGGCAGGCAGAAGCGGTTAGGGGCAATCAGGAAGGCAGGCAGGCAAGCAGTTAGGAGCCAGCAGTCCTGGATTGTGAGAGAGATGTCCGACTGCCCGTTTAGGCCCGATCCCAGGGATCGGGCCTAAACGGGCAGTCGGACATGAGGGGTCCCAGATTGGAGAGGGTACAGGCTGGGCTGAGGGACAACCCCCCTCCGTGCACAAATTTCGTGCACCGGGCCTCTAGTTTATAATAAAACCTAATTTTTAGAATTGTTGGAAGAACTACATAAGCAAAACTCCTAGAATAGTACCTGGCACATAGTGCTCAATAAATGTTAGCTACTGTAATTCAATATACTGTCTCTTCACCTTTGACATAATTGCATTTTTAATCAATATAATATTTTAAATTTTAAAGGGAGGTGTTAAAAGGTCGTTTGGGGGGTGGTTTGTAGTGTTGTAAATATATAGTTACAAATCCTAAACATCATAAAAAACTTTAGTATTTGTTTATACTTAGCTTATTCACAAGAGACTTCCTTTTCTGACCTGTACCAACACTCATTAGTATTTCCCTTACTATACATCTTTATTTCATCAACTTGTGATGAAATTGCTTTAATAAATAAAACACAGACACTCAAGGTAGCAATGGTACTCCAACAGTGTTTATTCTTTGTTATACCAAATGTTGATGGTGTGATGCAAATTTTATTTACTAATTAATTGATCCTCTTATGCACAACTGGCCTGAGAAATGAATATTAGCCCCAAAGGGGGGGCGGGGAATCCCCACACATTTTATCAATCCAAATAAAGATCTGAGCCCAGGCTTGCCTAGAAGGCATTGAAAATAAGAAGAGTGGAGGTGAAAGACTTCTATTTTATATTTTCAAGTCTTCATGCCCTTGGGCCAGTCATTGGAAAATGTAGCAAATACTTGACCCTTTTAGCTTTAAAACTGGAGTTATAATCAGGTGAATGGGTAGAAATAAGCAGAGACGATTATAAAAATTATCAGATTAGCTTTAATGAAAACACAATGCGTGTTTTATGTACTTTTTGAATGTGTGGATAAACCTGAATTAATACTACTCAAAAAGAAAAAAGGGCCACTTCAGTTCCACTGTGATGATGCTCTTTGTACATTTGGTATCTTTAAAGGTTTCATATGTAATCTTTCAAGTACTAGATTAAATATAATGTTAGTATATTAATTGAATTTTTAACAAGGCACACAATGTATTCAATTTCATTAGTTTCCCCTGCGAAATAACAGGGCCTCTTGAACTTTTTCTCACAAAACCTAGAGTTCTAAGTTTGATTTTTTATCTTTATTTATGTGTCAAATCTTTAGCAAGTTTCCAAAAATGTGAACAAATGGAGCACAGAACATAGTGACAGGGTTTCAGAATTTGTCTGATTTGCCTTCAGCTCGCTGAGAAAAGGTTACATAGGGAAGAGAGGATGCCCAATGTAAGTCTCTGAGACCACTTTAATTTTTTTTCAAATGTGCACAATGACAACAATTTACATTCCTCAAATCCCCAAGAACAAAATGTCAAAGCAATGCAAGTAAACTATTAAGCTACATCCTCTAAAGGCATTAGTACAATTACTTGTTTTATTGGCTTTAAACATGCAAGCCAAACCACGATAAACTGAATGGAGCATATGTCGTTCATTATATCATAAGTATAAATGGAAATTTTTAATATCACCCCAGCTGTTTCTATCAAGAGCAGAAGGTAATTAATGATGACTAGGCTAAACAACAACAACAAAAACCCAACTCTGAAATAACTTTATACCCAACCCTCAAAACACTTAATATTCATCATATTGTGAAATCTGTGAGGCAAATACATTAACACTTCTTTATTATATCCCCTAAGGGATCAAATTTTAAGTTTTTATTTTAATTATAATGTGTAGCAAGCCAATTATCATATGGAGTAAGTCAGTGAATGGGATTACACTGCTTTATGGGTCCTCTGACAGTGCTGAGGACTGAATGTTTAGATGCAGAAATATATATAATGAGGAGGAACTTGTTGAAGGACTCTCTCAAGTGAGAAGGGAGTCTCATTAGCCTAGAAATAATAACAACAATAAGAGCTACCATTTATTGATATTTACTATCTGACCTGCACTCTCCTCTCCCCCCACAACCCCTCCCCAATAAATCCTCACTATGGTTCTATGAAATAGCAGCAGTGGTATGGTGAGCTGGATTATACTGGCTAGAGAATGCTTATTCTTCCCAATTCAGTGACATCATATTGATAGCATGAAAGTGACTATTTACATCACAGAAATTGGCAAACACTACAAATCCAGGATTGTCCCCACTCCCCATCCCGAGAGGTGGTTCTTAAACATTTATCAGCACCCCACTGAAAATAGGTATGATTATTTGTACACTATAGAGGAGACAACTGATACTTAGCAAGACTACATGATTTCATCAAGGTCACAAAATTCAAGCCCAAGATTTGCCTCAGAACAATCCAATGGAGAAAGGAAAAATGGGTAAGGACATGGATAAAACAAAATTGGCTCTGAGTTGATGACTGTTGAAACTGAGTAATAGATAACACAGGGTTCACTGAGCTATGATGTCTAGTTTTATATGTGACTAGAAGCCCGATGCACGAAGATTCGTGCTAGAATGGGCTTTCCTTTCCCTGGCTGCTGGCACCGCCTTTCCACTCTGGCCCAGCCCCTTTCCACTCAGGCCCTGGAGCCAATTCTTTCCACTCTGGCCCTGCCTTCCCACGATGCCCAGAGGCCCTGAGAGACCGGGGGTGGGGCAGAACACCTGCGTTGTTGCCATGGCAACAACACAAGCATCCCGCCCCCTTCACTCGGTGCCTATGTATGCAAATTAACTTCCATCTTTGTTGGGTTAATTTGCATATCACTCCTGATTGGCTGGTGGCGTAGCGGAGGTATGGTCAATTTACATGTTTGTCTATTAGTAGGTAAGATTACAATTTTCCATAATAAATAGTTTAAACACACATGCATACATATATACATACACACACATAATATTGACACTTGGTTAAAAAAATCAATTCAAGATAATAAAGGCCCACTGAATCAGAAGTTGAGGATGTAGGGATCAGTAAATTTTTTGATGCGAAAAGCTGATAACCAATACTTTACACTACTATTTATTTATAAATAAAACCCTATTAAAAATCCTAGAACAACCCAAATGCCCATTAATAAGGGATGATGAATATAGTCCACACAATAAAGTTTTATGCAATTATAAAAAAGTAATGAGGAATATGTCTACATACTAATATTAATTGGTTTCCTAGAAATATTCTTAAAATTTTCAATAAAAAACAACATAGATATATAACCTGTACAGGTTGCTGCTATTTAAGAGAGAAAAGAAGATATATAAATATACAAGGTATCCCAAAAAGTGCATACACACTCTACAGCTGATAGCTCAATGTCTACCTGGTGGCACATTACAGAGAACTCTTCTAAATCAATCCAAATACAGTAGTTTAATTATATATCCCTAATTACTTAAAATATTTAAATCAACAATAATGGGGTTGCCTGGCTGGCATGGCTCAGTGGTTGAGCATCAACCTATGAACCAGGAGGCCATGGTAAAATTCCTAGTCAGGGCACATGTCCCAGTTGTGGGCTCGATCCCCAGTGTGGAGCATGCAGGAGGCAGCTAATCAATGATTCTCTCTCATCATTGATGTTTCTATCTCTCTCTCTCTCCCTTCCTCTCTGAAATCAATAAAAATATATTTTAAAACAAACAAACAAAAACAATAATGAGGTTATTTAAATCACAAAAATTGGCAAACACTACAGGTAAGAATACTCACTGATTCCCACTGCAGATAACAGGTTGTTAAATATTTACTACCAACCTTGAATTAAAGCACACCGCTAAAGTAAATAAAAATCTTGTAAGCCTAAATTTGAAATGGAAGTATCAGGAAGAACTTAGGATATATTTTACCTTAAACACACACACACACACACACACACACACACACACACACACACACACAATCTACACTTAATCTTAGCCAAAAGGCCAAAATGTAATACAGAGACACTCCTGAGCTCTGTTTACTGAAAAGGCTTAGAAACAATAATCATCTGGAGCAACATTGAAATAGTGTTGTCAAATTAGCATTGCCAATGAAAAGAAAACAGGGCTTCTAGAGAGCAAAGGTCTAGGAAATAAAACATACATGTTCAGCCTGGAACATTTTGTCATACCGGAAAACAAGCAAGTTACCAAGGATGCCAGGGTCAACTTGAATAGGCTTCCACTGGCCAAAAATGAGAGAACTTGAGCATCAACTAGGATGATAACCTCAACTGATTGAAACACATTAAATATATTTAAATCATAAGTTTAAAATGATACTTTAAAAATTCACAAACATAAATTGGGCATTACTGGAAACTTACAGGAAATTAACTCATTCTTGAAAACTGAAAATAATTCTGCTTTTCATATGTAAACTCTACCTCAGGGTATCCAAATAGTTGATGAAGGGTCATTAATTTTTATAAAATTATTCTAATTACTAAATTATGAAAGAATGAAAGAATTGGGGTATTACCATTTCATAACCCATAATGAATTGATGGATCTAGGCAATGATCATCATGGCTGCTAACATCACAAACAGAGAGAACCAAACATTATGTACTTCCTGATGGAATTCCCAACACCACTTATGAAGATGTTTTGCCAAACAATGTCAATGCCATTCAAGATTCCAGATCTAACAGAAAATATAGGGGTCAGAGAAACACAAGGATGCAATTAGCAAACTCCAGGACAAAAATATGGTTTCTTCAACAATGACAACAAAGCAAGAGAAAGCAAAGAATGAAGAGATAATTAAAGAAAGATTTAAGAGACACTGATCCTGTTTCAAAAATGATATAGCTACATACTGAAATATTTACGAAAGGGTTGCTATGATGTCTGGAATTTTGCTTCATAAAAATCAAGGGCAAAGGGGAGGGCAGGTAAGTGAATGAAACAAGAGTAACCAAGAATTTGGTCATTGTTAGAGCTGAGAGATGGACACACGGTATTTCATTAGAGCATTCTCCATATTTTTTTATAGTAAAAGATTTTTTAAAGAGAAAAATCTGTAGTTTAGCAATGGACTAATGAAGACACGTAGGAAAAAAAGTACTATTATAACTTATTAAAGAACAAGTACTGGGTAACATGTCTCTGAGATAGCAGGCACAGCAACTGGAAGAAAAACCTAAGAGCACTAATTGTATTGGAGGCCTACATAAAGATCTAAAATTTCCTTCATATTTCTTTTTTCTCTTTTTCAATAGCTTTGAGAAATACTTATATGCCATAAAATTCACCCATGGTAAGTGCATAATTCAGTGATTTTAAAAAAAATAATTTTACAGAGTGGTGCAACCATCACCAAAATCCAGCTTTAAGATAAATCCATCAGCCCCAAAAGTTTTCTCATGCCCATACTTCCTCTGATTTTTATACAAATTTCTTTCAAAGGTGAAAATGTAGAAAGCATCAACTCTGGGTCTTGAGTCTCTTATTGGTATCTGTATTTTTCTAGTCAAAGCAGCCCATGGGCTCATTTCCAGAACAGACTTCAAATCCATTTTAGTAACTGTAGGCTATAAGCACCATTATCTCACAATAGTAAGTATAATTCCTAAGAATTTTAATTTTGAGATAGCTAGAATTTCCTGGAAAATGTACCAATCATAATTCTAAAACAAACAGAAACACCATAACAAGCCCTATTATAAAAACACTAAAATGCAGTGGCTATTATTTTAATTACTAGAGGCCTGGTGCACAAATTTGTGCACAGGTGGGGTCCGGCCAGCCCGTCCAGATCAAGGCCGATCAAGCCAGGCTGGCTGGAGGGCGGGGCCAAGGGCAGTTGGCTGGCTGGCCCTGCCCCCTGGTCAAATTCCCAGTGGAACTCCCGGTGGAACTCCTGGTCGAGGGGACAATTTGCATATTAGCCTTTTATTATATAAGATTATTATAATGAAATGATAAATGATTTTCTGACTCTTTACCAACATCCTTAAAATAATCAACAGCATGTCATTGGTGAAAATTTCATAACACCCTCAGGATAATTCTACCATGTGTTTAGCATTGTAAAAAGTAATATCACCAATCCTATATAATGAAGAGCTAATATGCAAATGGTCATCACACCCTCACATCATCACACTATCACGCCTTAACTGCTCAGACACTCAACACTGTGGAGAGAGGAATGGGGACTAGCCAGGCACAAATGAGCTTGCGAGAGAGGAATGGGGACCAGCCAGGCTGTGGCCCGGGAGAGGGACAAGCCGCCCGCCCCGCGGTCCCGAGTGCCAGCAACTGCACCTGCTACCTGGGAGAGGGACAAGCCACATGCCCTGCGGTCCCAGGTGCCAGCAACTGTGGCCCCAGGCAAAGCCACTCACCCATGGTCCCCTGTGGCTGCGGCCAGCCCGGGCGAAGCCAACCCAGGTCCTAGTTGCCTGAGGCCAGCCAGAGGGAGGGAAGCCTGGATCCCAGGTGTGGGGTGAGGCAGAGGCAGTTAGGGGCAATCAGGCCAGCAGGGGAGCAGTTAGGGGTGATCACGCCAGTAGGGGAGCAGTTAGGGGTGATCAGGTCAGCAGGGGAGCAGTTAGGGGTGATCACGCCGGTAAGGGAGCAGTTAGGGGGCGATCAGGCAGACAGGCAGAGGTGGTTAGCGGCGATCAGGCAGGCAGGCAGAGAGGTTAGGGGTGATCAGGCAGGCAGGCAGGCAAGTGGTTAGGAGACAGTGGTCCTGGATTGTGAGAGGCAGTCGGACATCCCCCAAGGAGTCCCGGATTGGAGAGGGTGCAGGCCGGGATGAGGGACACCCCCCCTCCATGCATGAATTTTGTGCACTGGGCCTCTAGTACAGACATAAAATGCAATGCTTGATAACAAAGATCTTCTACCCTAACTGAGGAGGCAAACAGACATTAAAGCACAAAACAGAAGATTAGTTATAAATGCTGAAGTACAGAGTAGGAGGTATTCTATTTAGCATAAAGGGAGGAGAAACTGCTTAAAAAATTTTTTCTGATGATATATATATATATATATATATATATATACATATATATATATGTATATATATATATATATATATATATATATATATATATATATATTTGATTTCAGAGAGGAATGGAGAGGGAAAGAGAGATAGAAACATCAATGTTGAAAGAGAGTCACTGATCAGCTGCCCCCTGCACACCCCACACTGGGTGCATGCCTGAGCCCAAAACCCAGTCATGTGCCCTGACCTAGAATTGAACCCTGACCTCCTGGTTCATAGGTCGATGCTCAACCACTGAGCCATGTCAGCTGGGCTGATATAGTTTTGATTGAAGGTGCTTAAACGTTTCTAGAAGCTGGTGTAGGAACATGCTTTCAGTTCTCTGAGGACTCCTTCATCTCAAGCAACCACAAATATTACCCAAGTTAAAAAAATTGTCCCAAACCCCTGGTATGCTGTCATGCTCTTAGGGTTTATATTTTGGAAAGATTATAGCATATTACAAATGACTGCATTGTTATCTGCCTAGGAAGAGAGAGGAGGAAGTAGGACTTAAGTCTGGAGGTTGGCAGAGCCCAGGTCATGAATCACGTTATTTGCAAATAGGTGTATTTTAGGTGTCTCGGTGAAAGATATTTTTTAGTTAAGTTGGCACTCTGCCTAGCTATATTTCAGGTAACATATGGTTTCTGTGGTAAGACTGGTCATAAACCGTTATAGAAACTCCTGCTCACTAATAGGAAAACCTATTTATGTTCCACAGGAAGGGCAAAAAAGAGTTCCAGATATAGAGAGTGACCGACAGTGTCAAATACTGCCAAGAGACCGGGAAAGATAGGATTAAAAATAGGCCATTGGATAAGACTAAAAGAGAATGCCAATGTTGACTTTTATGAAAATAAAATCAATAGTATGATGTGCAAAAAGAAAGCTTTCTAATAATGTATTGAGTGGTGAGTAGGGGGTGAAGAAATTAAATTTCTTAGTAATTTATAGAAACATCAATGTGAGAAACATCGAATGGTGGCCTTCCCACTGTGATTGAACTGGAACCTTGAGTATGTGCCCTGATTGGGGATGGAATCTGCAACCTTTCTGTGTGTGGGACGGCACTCCCACCAATTGAGCACAGGCCAGGGCAAGTATGCTTTCACATGAAGTTTGGCAAGGAGGAAAGCTGGGAGGTATGATGATAGTTTGAGGGTGAAGTCAGATCAAGCACAGGATTTATTTTTTGTTTTTAGTCTTTTGAGCATATCTGTAAGCTGAAAAAAGGCAAAGAGGAAGAGACTGAAAATAAAAAGATGAAAGTATACTAAATAGGTTTTGGTACTAATTTCAATTGGGGGGGGAGCAAGATAGAGATTTCCCCATATCCAAACAATTCTCCAGACACCAGCTGAGTAAAATTTAAACCATTTCCCACAGATTCAGGGTTCAGTCCTACAAGACTGCTCTCCTACTTTCACTTCAGATACCAGTCACAAGACCAGGTTATGTGCTTCTGACAGACTGACTATAGATTGGAGGTTCCGATGACCTCCTCCTTGGACTTCAGACACCAATTTCAAGTCCAAGTTGTTACCTGTATTTCTGATCAACTGTTTATAAATCAAAGGTTCCCACAACTCCCTCCACAGACCTGATTATTTGGTAGAGCAGCTCACGGAACTCAGAGAAACATTACTTATTAGATCACTAATTTATTGTAAAAAGATGTAACTCAGAAACAGCCAGATGGAAGAGATGCATAGGGCATGGTATGGGAAGGAGCACAGAGCTTCCATGCTCGCTGACATGCTCACCAACAACTTTTTGGGTTTGTATGGAGACTTCATTGCATAGTCATAAATGATGAAATCAGTGGTCATTGGTGATTGAGTCAACCTCCACCCCCCTCTTCCCTCCCAGGAGGTTGGAGGGGCGAGGAAGTTATTGATCATGTTGTTGGCTTCCCTGGCAACCAGCCCCCTTCCTTAGGTTACCTAACAGCTTCCCAAGTCATGGCATTAACACAACAAAAGACACTTTTATAGTTCTTATAGGAAATTTGAAGGATTTTAGGAGGTCTGTGCCAGGAACTGGGTCAAAGACCATCTGTATATTTCCTATTATAAATCACAATATCACAGATATAAAGATAAAGTCATACTTTGACAGTGGGAAACCCATGAATTAATTCAGTGGCTGCCCATCATGTACAGCTCACTGTGGTCGTAATTCTAACCTGTCTTGGATGAGGCCAAGACGTAGGAAATGCAGGAAGCAGAGTGGGATAAAACAAGTACAAATTTTCTCACTAAAGAAGGAAACACTAAGATTTTTCAGGCAGTACAGAATGACTGATCCTTCAGTGTATGGATCTGAAAGTGCTCCGCTGTCAGTGAATTTGAATTATTACAGCAATGTCTGAGAATTTGCAGGGGAGTACAGTTGATACACAGTTCATGAAGATAAAAGGCAGTGTTAACTGGAAATTAATTTCCAATTTTAGTATCAGCCATCCTATTGAGGTGACAAAAGAAAGCTAGGTAGATAGGGGTGGGACCATGGGAAGGGAAAGTAAAACCCAAGAACCCAGCTAGGAGGAGTTACTAAGACACCCCAACTGGGTGGGAAAAGAAGGGTGCATGAGAGAGGCATTAACTTTAAAATGTATAGATATTGCTAAGATAGGAAGCTTGCAGATAACCAATCGCAAGGTTGTAAGGTGTAGAAATCAATCCCAAGGATGTTGCGAAGGCAAAATTCTTTGAAAGGACCAATCAGGAACTAACAAGCACATATAAAAGAGATTGGTCATTTTGTATAAAGGCATCCATTATGAATCTAAGAGGAAAATACACAATGCATAAAAGCAGAAGACATAATCATGATCATTATAGTCTCTACCCAAAAGACAACTTAGACACCATGCACCATGCGAGAGAATCATGGAATGTGAGCTGGAATGGGCCCTGGAAGCATCTGACTTAATTTCATCCTTTTACAGATGAGGAAACTGGGGCTCAGGAAGGTGGTGTGATTTGTCCAAATGTCATCGGAGAATTCCATGAGTGGAATTTCTCTGGCTAGTGGAAGGGGATTCTTGGGGAGCTGCTGCAATAAGAATTTCTGGAGGCTCCCATGGGAGGATGAGATGTGGTAGAAAGTTTTATTTATGGAAATATATCCCTTGGTTTGTAAAGTCCCATTCTCCTTAAACCAGTCCTAGAAACTGTGCAGCTGGAGCTTCAGTAGAGCTAAAAGCAAAGACAGTGTCCAAAGTTTCTGTTTCATGGTGGAGTCGAGTCCAGTATAGCATCAGACTAATTCCAGTCCATCAGTCCATTGTGTGAGGTCCACATGGCTGTGGGCCATGTGAGCAAATGAAGGTGGGCCAAGAGGGCCAAGAGAGGGAACTCCCTTTGTTCAGGAGCTAATGCACCTCAGATTTCATATCCTTGCAGTGGCCACGCCTATTCTGGCCAATGACCTGCTCCCAGGTGTGACTGACAGATAATCACCTTTCCTACGTCATTCAGACCTTACTGGGCATTCATCTATCCTTTCTTTGTCCCAGATCCTTCTCTCAGAATCTGCAAGGAACAGTCCTGGATGGTGTTAAACTGCAGCTTCCTGGCAAAGCTGTACAACTGGCATGCCTATACTATCTGGCCTTCCCTTCGCTTCTTTCGTGTTAGTTAATTAATAACTGGGTTAATTACAACAATATCACAAGGACATAGAAGTCATTAAATTTCAGAGGCCCAGCTGCCATTCTGAAAACCCCACACCCGTATAATGGGGTTAGACCTTTTAATGGCCTCACCTCAGTGTTCTCCGTAACCACATCTTCATGGGACACCAACTTTTGTAGTTTTGCAGATTTTTATGAAAAAGCTATGGAAAGGGGCTTAAAGTGAGAGCATCTGGAGGATCAAAGGTGAATTATGGTGGCAGACTTTGCCCAGTGGGATTAGATCAAATAAAACATTCAACACTTATATGTTCTGTATTCATGTAGTGATTTTTTTCATGCTGCTTTTCTGTACATTCCTTTACCTGAATCTCCTCTGAGATGGGTAACATGGACATTATTAGAGGAAGAAGTTTCACTCCAAGACTGTATGGTACAGACACATCTCACATTCCACGTAAGGTGAAATCACTTGCAATCATTATTTTCCTTTTAAAAACCCACTAAGTTGTTCAGCATTGGAAGAGATCACTGTTTTGTTAGTGGAGCACCAAATGAAGTAGTTGGCATAAATGTGACATGTTGAGCAAAACATATGCAACCTTAAGCAATAAAGTTACACGGAGCCCAGGAGATGGTCACACTACTGGAGTCATGCAAGAACTCAGACAAACTAAAGCAACAGCAGATTCCCATGCTGCATTTCACCGTCACCCAGAGGCATGTGCTTTTTGGATGGGAAGACAAGAAGAATTACTTGCACCATTTATTTTTATTCTCCTTCTACTTCCCTCAACTCTAGTTGAACTGTCATAACTTAAACACATATATGACACAATTCCACTCTAAGTGACTAACCAAGATCCCAAGACTAGTTACTGTCATTTCAGGCCCGTATGTAAATGGCATCATGAAAAAGGTAATGAAAAGTGTTTATTTTGAAATTCAGAGTGTGAAAATCCTTGAGCTTGGAGTCAAGCACCTTGATTAAGCATCCATATCTGATGTTTGAAAACTATGGAACCTTGATCAATTTACCCAACCATTTGATTTCAATTTCTTTACCTGCAACAGGAGGTTAATATTAGCAATCTTTTATGTATAGTATGTTATGTGCAATAAATGGAATAATGCCAGTTAGAATATTTTGTAAACTGGGAAGCCATAACAAATGCAAGAATTATTGTTATTTAAAATGATCAGTTGTGATCTTTGGAATTGGTCTTGAACATGTGATAAACTCCTGAATCTATTACCAGAAGCAAGCAATGAGTACTATTTCACCATATACAAAAAAGCACTACAGCCTAAAAACAAACAAACAAACACAACCCTAATTAAAGTTGGGAAAAACAAATCGAAACAGATTTGTTTTGCGTTGATGGTTTTCCCAAAGTGAGTCCAGGTGCACTTTAAAGACCCACATTGGGCATGTTTGACAGCAGGTATGGGCTTGCTTCTTTTTTAGGTAATGGATGTAGCACTTGTAACCCCATCTATTAAATGCGCAATTGATTAGATTCTTTAAAAACTATTTGTGATGGTACTCCTGAAATCATTTAGACCCCAGTAAATCATTTAGGTAACCAAAGTAGGTAATTTACAAAGTAATTTTTTCCTCTCCTTTTCATATTTTAAGTCAAAAGAAAATGTGTTGCAATTGGATCAAAATTTAGTTATCCCTATCGGCAAAATATTTTTGGAACATGTACCCCAGTATGTACTAGTATGTCTTTATTTCATAAAACATATACACTTACTTCTATACACAATACAAAATATACCCCAGCTAGGACAATGATAAAAACATAGAAGTTCTCATATTTTCTTCACATCATCCAATGGATCATGTTGTCTGCCCTCTATGACCTATGCATAGCCCTCCCCCATCCTTAGCATACACACATTTTAAAGACATAGAACTAGATGGTTCTTTATTCACTACTTAATTACTTCCCTAATAAGTAAATATATTTCACCTAGTAAACAAAACCAGGTAATACATAAAATATAATTGTATAGTTTAAAATTAACCCTAACCGCCAAAACCGGTTTGGCTCAGTGGATAGAGCGTCGGCCTGCAGACTCAAGGGTCCCAGGTTCGATTCTGGTCAAGGGCATGTACCTTGGTTGCGGGCACATCCCCAGTAGGGGGTGTGCAGGAGGCAGCTGATCGATGTTTCTCTCTCATCGATGTTTCTAACTCTCTATCCCTCTCTCTTCCTCTCTGTAAAAAATCAATAAAATATATTAAAAAAAGAAAAGAAAAAAAAGAAAAAAAAATTAACCCTAACCAAAAATGAGAACTGGTAACACTAAAATTAGCTTGCTTCACACACACAACTGTAACTGAATTGATGTTCCGTAAGTTCTGCAACAGCTAAATAAATGACAGTTAATATTTACTTGAAGCAATTTAAACATTTATGTGTGGATTTTGTTACAAAATATATTATTTATGTACTCTTATTGTTGTACACTACATTCAAACCAGGAGCCTATGCCTTCATTTAAAAGAGAAACTCGATAAACCAGGCCATTTATATTTCCCAGTTTGATAATAGTACCCCAACATGTCAACCCTTAAGAGAAAGATTAGTTCATTATATTGCCTTATTGAAAAAAAAATACTCACACACAGGTTTGTTATGTGTCCTTTGGGCATGGAAATATGAAGTTACTGAAGATTTTGTGCTACTTTTTATTTTGGAATATATATTACAAACCACTTAAAATGTGCTGGATCAAAGTTGCTGAGTTTCCATGCAATTACTACACATAAATAAAATAAAAAGAAATTTAAATGAGAATATTCAATAATATTTCCTAGAAGAAAAATCAGTATTTCTTCAACTGAAATATCTAAGTTAATTTTTGGCTCAGAATTCTTACCTTTAAATATGCTATTAAAAAAAATCATTGTTATTGCTCCTGATTTGGCATATTTTCCTCTGTGTCCTGAAATTTAATCTCCTCTTGACTGCAGGAGGCTATAATGTTTAGTAACTATAAAAATAGATATACTCTTGATTTCATTTTACAAAATAGTAAGGGTAGGGGGAATCTACCAATTTTCTTTGTGTGATAAAACGGTGTGTACCAATCACAAACTGCCTAATTCATATTCCAAACCAGAGTAGACCCCAGGCAACGCTGTGAAGTCAGCCAAATTTGTCCTCTGTGTCTTCCCACCTCCTTTTTCAATGCCTTTTTTTCCTCCTGGCGCCAAGGCCATCCTGCTCTGTCCAAGTGCTTGACAAAATTCAAAGCACTATTTTTTTTTAAAAAATTGGCCCTACCTAAAGGCACCCCTAAGGCCACCTCCATGCATAAGTGGGATGCTGCTCCATATGGACCCAAAGACAAAGACGGTACATTTTCATAATTAAATACCACCTGAATCTCCATAACTTAAAGTCTATGGATCTCTTTTTAATCAGTAAAATAAGATATCAGGAACCAATTTGAAAATTCAGACTCAGACTGACCAGCTGAATTTTTTTGTTAAACCATCACTGAGGCAAACTTCTAAGGGTCACGTTAATGTTTTTAGACTTCCTAAATTATATTTCTGTGTTAAAATAAATAAGTATAAAAAGGCAAAACTATGTTTTCAAAAACTACCTCCACACAGAAATCAATTAAATGTACATTATTTAATCCACTTATATTTTTCTACTTAAGCCTCCCCTCTTGTGACAGGATATATGTGGAATATGTGGATCTTGATTTTTAAATCCAGAAATATTTACAATTTCTGACTTGTAACTGGAGCACTTAATCTGTTTATATTCAACTAGAGGCCTGGTGCACGAATTTGTGCATGGGCGGGGTCCAGCTGGCCCGCCCTGATGGGGGCCCATTGGCCGGGCTGGCAGGGGGGAGGGGCCGCAGGTGGTTGGCCAGCCGACCCCACCCCTGATCAGGGTATTGGGGGACGATTGGGGGTTGGGGCGGCGGGGTGGGGGGGGCCGATCGGGGCCTGGATCAGGCTGGTTGGCTGCTGCAGTGTGCGTCATAGCCACCAGTCGTCCCAGTTGTTCTGGTCGTTCTGCCATTCTGGTTGCTGGGCTTTAATATATATATATATATAGACTAGCTTTCCCGTTGCAGGAAAAATCCTGCAATAGGATTTCCTGCTGCACTCTACCCCACCTCCGTTCCTCCCTTGTCCCCCCGCCTCACCTTCTCCTCCAGCCCTTCCTCGTTTCCCTTCGGCCCCAGCCCTGCCTCCGCCCCGCCCTTGTCCCCCGCCCCGCCTTCTCCTCCAGCCCGCCCGCGTTTCCCTTCGGCCCCGGCCCCGCCTCCGCCCCGCCCTTGTCCCCCGCCTCGCCTTCTCCTCCAGCCCGCCCGCGTTTCCCTTCGGCCCCGGCCCCGCCTCCGCCCCGCCCTTGTCCCCCGCCCCGCCTTCTCCTCCAGCCCTTCCTCGTTTCCCTTCGGCCCCGGCCCCGCCTCCGCCCCGCCCTTGTCCCCCGCCTCACCTTCTCCAGCCCTTCCGCGTTTCCCTTCGGCCCCGGCCCCGCCTCTGCTCCGCCCTTGCCGCCCGCCCCGCCTTCTCCTCCAGCCCGCCCGCGTTTCCCTTCGGCCCCGGCCCCGCCTCCGCCCCGCCCTTCTCCTCCCCCCCCCCCCGCCCCCCGGCTTGCTTGCTTCTTCAAAGCTTTACTCCCTTCTGCAGCTCTTGGCTTCTTTGGATGCTGTCTTGATATGCAAATTAGCCGCCATCTTTGTTGGGGTAATTTGCATACTCGTCCTGATTGGCTGGTGGGCGTGGCTTAGGTGTAGCGAAGGTGCGGTCAATTTGCATATTTGTCTATTATTAGATTAGATGTGTCTAGTGACATGGTTAGGTTTAAGTCTATCACTTTTCATTTGTTCCTTCTGTGCACAAAGGTTCAGAAGCAAGTAGTAACTTTACAAATTTTTAAAGTATGGAACATGAAGCTTAAAGGTAAGGAAGTGTGAACAAGGATGTACAAGGGTCAGATGTGAAGTGGTATAATAAATAGGCATTTTAAGCCCCACATTTTAATGTTACTCGTTTTTTTCACCTTTCTTTTAAGAAATTACAACAAGAAGAAAAAATACACCATGCTTTATTTTCACCCACTTTCATACCATTTCCAGGGGCCTTCATTACTTTGTATAGATCCAAGTTACCACCTGCCATTATTTCCCCTTAACTGAAATAATGTCTCTTAGACTTTCCTGTAGAGCAGATCTGATGACAATGAATTATTTCACCTGACATTGATCTGAAAAATACCTTTTTAAATTTTATTTTGAGAATTATCTATGCTGGATATAGAATTCTGGGCTGACAGGTAGTGTTTTTTATTCTTTCTCCACTTCAGTGGCGCCATTCAAGTCTCCCGACTTCCACTGTTTCTGATAAGAAGCAGGAAGTCACTCTGACTTATGTACAGGCATCTTTTTTCTCTGGCTGCTTTAAAGGCTTCCCTTTTATCTTTGCTTTTTAGCTGTTTGACTACAGTGAGCTTAGATATGACTTTCTATTTATTTACACTGCTTGGGATTTGTTGAGCTTCTTGAATCTGGAAATTGTTTTTTTTTTATCAAATTGGGGGCCATTATTTCTTCAAATGTTTTTGTGCCCAACTCTCATTCTCTTCTTCCTCTAAAATCCTATTATTCAGATTTTACACCACTGGCCTACAGGCACCTGAAGTTTTTCTTCAAACTTTGTTCTATTTGATCCAAACTGAACAATTTTTATTAATCTGTCTCCAACTTCACTGACTCTTCTGCCTTCTCTAAAATTCTGTTAAGCTCATCCAGTGAATTTTAACGTCAGTTTTAGAATTTCCATTTGGTTCTTTTATTATAGTTTCTTTTCTCTGTTAATATTCTCTCTATATTAAACTCACCAAGACCATGTTTTCATCGAATGCTTTGAATTGAGTATATTTTCCTTTAGTTCTCTGTACATTTTCATAATTGCTGCTTTAAAGTCTTTGTTAAATCCAATATCTAGATAATCTCAGGATTGGTTTTTATTGAGTGTTTTTTTTTTTTTCTTAACTGCAAGTCCCATTTTCCTGTGTATTCACATTTACTCATTGTTGATGACACCATGTAGAGATTCTGAATTCTGTTATTTTCCTCTGAAGAGTTTGGATTAATGTTCTGAAAGACAGTTCAATTACGGACTGATTGTCTTAAATTATGTAAAGTTTGTTTTATAAAAGCTTTGTTAGGACAGATCTGTAGAAAGCCCAGAGAATTTCCCAAGTCCCTCTAACTTGACAGGATTCAGCATCCACACACTATTATCCTTGAGGATCTCTGTCAAGGAATGGTGATTCTCGAGCAGCGGTCACCAACCGGTGGTCCGTGAGGTCTGAAAGGTTGGCGACCACTGTTCTAGAGGACCTCTTGCTCTAGGTCAGGTTTTCACTCCTAAGGAATGACCTCACTGGCCTTTTTAGCATTTTAGCTGGATGTCTAGAGTGTTTTTAAGGTGTTATCATGATCTCTTCACTCTGGCTGGGCTGGCTCTTCCATGACCTCCAGCACTATACACCCTCTACTTCCTCTATTCTGTTCTCATCCCTGAATGACCCTCTGTCAGGCAAGCACCATCCGGTCTCATCCTGTACTTGTGCAGCCTAGCCACCAACTCATAAGCAATCCTCAAAAGACTTCTAGGCCCCTCCCTCTGAACAGTTCCCTCCAAATGTCCAATCCAACAGATACTTGCCAATTCACCTGCCCCAAACTCTGATCTCTGCCCCCTCATCTCAGCAGGACCACCTTCTGAGACTATCTGCTGCTTGGACTCCAGCTTGCTAATCCACAATTAGGAAACTGTCTGTAGGCAGAAATCATGAGGCTCACCTCTGTATTACACTACCCATTGCTCATTAAGTAAAAACGATCTCTGCATATATATTGTCCAGTTTTAAGATTGATTGTAGTGGGTTAGCTGGTCCAGTACCAGAACTTCATTATGGATGAAGTGGCCATGCCTCAGAGCTAAATTGTGTACTCAACTAAAGTAACTAACTTGAGAATCAGGGAGTTACCTACTTCCTAAGTGGTTTCTTCTCATCCTTTACTTTGTAAATTCCTTTTTGAAATTCTTTCTATGTTGTAAGTAATCTCAAATTATTTTCACCAATGGGTAGTTATAAAGTACAAACAAATAAAAACAACCAAACATATTCTTACTACTTATCACACCAGCTGCTTTTAGCAATATACAGAACACATGCACCACACAATTTTTAAGCACCGGGAACTTATTTCCAAAGCAAAAGGCTATAGTCACCATATTAACATAGAATAGTCACAGATTTATAGGTCTATGGCTTCAAAACAAGAATAACCACCTTGTCTCAGTGGTTAGCTCTGCCTACTGACTTCCTACAGACGGTGGAGGGAAGGAGTAGGGGGCAGCAGTGAGTGAGCTCACCCATCCAGAAAAGAGTCACAGAGGAATCTGGTGGGAAATATTTTCATTTTAGACATCAGTTATAAAGTAAGAATACACTAGAATTGACAGGAAGAGGAGAAGAGCAAAACAACATTTTAGGAACCACTATGTCACTATAATAATATCAGTCATCTGTGGACAGGACAATCCCAGCTCTATAGTGTGGCTTACTAGTTTATTTCAACATTTCTAGGTTGCAAGATAGGGGAGTGACAAGAGGCTTTAAATACTAGAGTCCACATTAGAAATAATGTATCCATTTGTACTACTCTTAGAAATTAAACCAAGGGGATATAATACTAATTTAATAATTTATTATTTATATTCTTGTAACTTCTCATGAACATGTTTTAATAGACATTTCAAACATCTTAAATGACCACATTTTAAAATGTGGCCCAAATAAAATATTACCCAAATATTAATAGAGATTGTTATACAGTATTTAATAGAGGTTTAATGCGTTATCATCCCCCCCCACCCAAATGCTAGATATTAACTGCAACCTAAGCAAACTTATAATGTCTTATTAAAATTACAAGTGGACATAAATATATGACTTACTTATTAAAGATCACAGCAAAAGAAAATACATACAAATCTTTGGAATTTTTTCCCAACATAATCTGGAAATGTCAAAGAGTGCAACCAGTTAAAATGCAAAGCCCTGAATCTCTCCTTCATAACTGATAAATGGAAATTACCTCAGGTCCTTCTAAATGAAATCCTGGGAGCAAGATGATTCTGAAGAGATTTAAGAGACTTAGGACATAATTCATATTTTAGGCACATGTGAGAGGCAACCCCCAAGAGTCAGTAAAACTTCACATAAAAGCCTCTTTCGAGCAAGCATTCTTGAAGAAGCATTCTGAAGACAACATAACAACATGAATTCTCACAGCGACCTAGGGGTTCTTGTCACAGAATAGCTATTTCTTTGTTTGATTTTGTACTCTTAAGGGACTACTGACTCTGGTTTCTGCCTCTTACTTGCTTTAACAATTGGCCATCACTGACATTTTTTTAGGATCAACTTATATAGACAGACTGAAAGAAAAGCATGTCATTAGGGATTCAATTAAAAATGAAATGTCAGAATATCTCCTTTTTATTCCACCAAATACATCTTTGCTTCATCCTCTAAATACATATATCTGTGAAAGATTGTATGCAAGGGCAAGCTGACACAGGATAAAGCTAGGGAGCATTAACTTTGGGATTTACTATATTGTTGAAAGCTGTGAACACAAAGAATGTAAATGTCTATTTTCCTTAATTACAGTTATCGGCTGTCCTTCCAAAAGTATTCATTAATTTACAAGATTTTTTTCATGCTTAAATGTAAGTATATAAAAGCACAAAATACTATCAAATATAACGTATTACTATTATTAAGCTTTTATTGCTCTTGACCTTCTATTGACATTAGTAATACTTTATATTGTAATTACACTGAGTATTAACAGAACATAGCCAGATGCTTGGTTTTATTTTTACTGTGTGAACTAATCTCTATCTGAAAAGTTTAACAATGGACACTCTTTTCAGAAATATACCATGTAATACTTAATGCTATCTGAAAAAAAATGTGATTCAAACTATGAAAAAAATTATCGCATGTTTATATGCTAAAATTTCAGCTATTAAAAGAGTCTCCTTGGCTGAAAACCAATATTTTAGGTTCTAAAATAGAAACAAGTTTAAATTAGTTACTTTTACTTATTGTTTTATCAATTGAGAAATTTCTAGACATAGAAAGTCTACCTCTACACAACCAATACTTCTGTACTGCTGAGCCTCTGGGCACTTTCCGGGCTTTACTTCATTTGCCTTCTCCACAGCTTTGACCTAGGGACATCTTCAACCCTTCAGGAAATGCTCTCTTCCTGTGACCACCAGGGCACCCACTCGCCGGTGTCTCCTACCTCTTACCTATCTCTTCTCAGAGCGTTTTTCAAATTCCTTACTTTGCCCTTCTCTTATATTAGTACACCTCAGAGTTGAATTCACTCTTCTCCTCTCCCTTCCCCCTGCTAGCTCATTCCCAATTTTTATCTGAAGCCCAAACCTCCCATAAACTACTTAGTGTTGCATACTAGACACTTCCATTTGAACATCACTACATGTCTGACTCAGCTCATCATCCTTGATGTGTTCCCTGTTAGAATGGAAACCATCACCTTCTACCTGGGTCAATAAGCTGAGTGTTATCTTTAACCCATCACTGTCCTTCAACCCCAACTTCCAAACCTGCAGATTCCATTTCTATATTATATCTTAACCGATGCACTGCTCTCCATTTCCTCCATCACCACCTTGCTTCACGCCCATCATTTCTCCCCTGGATTATTGCCAAGTGTGTCCATCCTCCATTCCTGCCCTTTTTGAATCGATTCTCCATATCTTATGCCCAAAGGGATCTTTCTAAAATGCAAATTGGTCATATAACTTCCTTGCTGAAATATCTTCAACTCCAGACTGCCTAGTATGGCCTATGAGACCCTGTAGAGTGTGACTTCAACTTTCTTCTCAGGTTCTCATTTTCCATTTCTCCAGTCACACTAAATTTCGTCCAGTTATTAAAAAATGCCATCATCTCTCCTGCCTCCAGGCCTTACCACATGCTGGTCCCTCTTTCTGAAATATCCGCCTTCTTCCTGGATCCTTCAATTTTATACACACAATGAAGCATTGTCCTGCATTACTGAAGAACACACTCTGCCTCTCTTATAAGCTCCCTTATTGTTGTTCTTACCCTGATCTTTGCAACTAAAGTACAGCCAGTTTGCCATCATACTAGGATGGTGATTTACTCAACGTTGTATCTCTGGTGTCCACTTTGGTAAATATTTATCAAATTGTTGGTGCTTGACTTCTTCTTCTTCCAACTTTCAAGTACACACATCTTGGAGCTGTTATTGAGAAATGACTCGTCCAGGATCCAGATATATCTGCCTACTGTGAAATTAAGAGCAGGTGGAGATCACTAGATACTTGACCTGAGCGGCTGCCTGGAGGTGGTGAATGGGGCTCCTCCAAGGCAGAGTCTGCCACTCTGATGGAAATGCATGGTAAAATTTCCTGCTTCCAGAACTTTAGCTCTAACTGACCATAAAAATTACAAAATCATTTGTGTCCAGGATGGGGGTGGGATATTAATATACTAAATCTGAGTAAAGAAATAATACTGAATTTATTTTCCTGTCTTCAAGTAAGGCAGATTCACAAATCCCTTTGTAAACTATCTGTCCAAATGTTTGTCTCCACAAGAATATATGCTTCTGACTGCAGACCAAACCCAGATTGGTTTTCTATTATTTATGTCTTTCCACTCAGATGGCAGATGATAAGGCTTGACTCTACTCTTGGTTAATTCTCAAACATGAGGCTTGGAGTCAAGTCATAACTCAAGTCAAAGTGTACCTCAAGCTCAGACCCTAATGCTCGGTAAAGCAAAGGATACTAGATGTGTCTAAGCTATCCTGAGTTTCAAGCCATCTATAAAATATCATCAACCACATCTTCTACAGACATGAAAATAAAAATGACTTTATGGTCAAGAGCTGACCTCTGCAGTTAGAATGACCTGGATTCTATTCTCAGTATTGTCTGTATAACTTTGGGCAAATCACTCAAACTCTCCTGGCTTTAATTTACACACAAATCACATATTTTTCAGAGCATTTTAAGTAGAATAAGCAATACATGCAAAGAACTTAACATAATGTCTGACCCAAATAAGTATTAGCTACCTTTAATAATATGGCTACTATTCCTTCCTCTGTTGTTTTACAAGGCAGGCAGAGATCACTGGAGCTGGCAGGAGGGGAGAGCAGAGAATATCTCTTGGTTTTTCATATTCTGATGTTGGTATTAAGTGCAATAAGATAGCCCACTGCAGTGACAGGACCAAACCACACTTCCATATTCCATTGGAAGGATGGTGCACCGTATGCAGGCTTCTAGCGCCAAAACTTTTGTTTCATTTTGATTCTGAGGAAGAGAATGACCTGCCAGAACACCAACAACTATCCTTCCTGCAACACGTGAATTTCTCTGACAGGTGTCTCCATTCCAAACACTGACCAGGCCAACACTAGCTAGAACAGATGGCCCAGTTGGCAACATATGCATTTTCATCATTTTGCAGTTTCTCGCAGGTGCTAGGAGTGGGTGGTATAACTCTGTGTTTTCTAATGTTTTGATAACCTTGACTGCTGTCTTTCCCATGAGCCAATTTCGTTCTGGACATATTTCTAATTTTTAATATTTGACAACTGAAGACACCGATACGGGAAATAAAAATGCTTTTCTAAAAACTGATCCTCCACACGTATAATCACAAACCTGACTCATTACCAAACATCATTAATTTTCTTTCCCTTGAGCCATTTTACTCACCTACATATCATTGCAATATTTGCCAAAATATCACAGAAACTGCTTGTAAGCGTTTTCCACAAGCAGGAGTTTAATGCTATAGTGTATTTAAATGGAAAAAAAAAATTTGTCCTTTTCTGAAATGAAAAACTACAAAAATATAATAATTTCTTCCCAATAGTAGAGAAGGCCAAGCCCAGTTGTTCTTCAATTGTGTTATTTCTAGACTTCAAACAGATGGCTGATTTAAGAAGCAGGTAATTTTAACATCTACAATCACAAGCAAAAAGGTGCCATAGCACATCTAAGTAGAAAAGCTTACACATCCTAGGTGTAATTTATAAGTAACTTTTATTTAGAACCTGAAAAAAAAAAAAGTAAAACACAGAATAGAATTTTATACACACAAATACCTGGTATTTTTTTAAATCTATTTTTAGCTATTGTTTATTTTTAGCTCAGTCATGAGATAGATCATGAATCATTACCATTATGAAATGGCTATTTCGAATATAAAAAAATAAAGGCACCAATAATTGTATAGGAAGCATCCATCCCTCCTTTACCATAATCATTACCATTGTCATTGCCACTCTCATTGTCTATCATTGAATACAGTGGTTAAGAGCATGACAGTTAAGAGTATGAGCTCCAGAAAGTGGGGCCTAGGTTCAAATCCCTGCTCCCTTCCCCCTTCCTAGCTGTATGACCTGAACAAGTAGCATAATTACTCTGAGCTTCCATGTCTTTATCCAGGGACATAAAAAAACATTCAATAAATGTATTTCCCTTGTTATTTACCAGTTACTTTTCACCGTATATACCAAGGCCTCTCCCATCTTAAACAATCAAACCAATTCTCTCTGTTCCCATTTCCCTCTGGCTACTGGTCTCTTTCTCCTGCCTTTCGTTTCCTTCCTATTCATTGTAACGTAGTTTCTGCTTCTACTAAAACTGGTTTTATCAAGGCCACCAACCACTATTTCTCTTTCCTAAATCTAACAGACACTTCTCATTCATCCTTATCCTTCTTGACCTCTCTAGAGCATTTAATCTGTTGATCGTGTTGTCTTTCAAACTCTTTCCTTGGATTTCTGTGATAATGCTCTCTTTTGGTTTTGTTTCCTACCTCTGCCAGCTCCTTCTTTTTTCCTGTCAACTCTTCTTCCTCAATAGACCCTTAACTGCTGGTATCACCAACATCCTCTGCTTTAGGCACTTCCTTGTTCAACAAACATGACCCTTGTGACCTAACCCTGCTCACTTGTGTAGCCTTAGTTCCTACAATTAACCACATACGCCTTTTTCTGGCTCCTTCTGGCTCCTTCACACACTGACCTACTTGAAGTTCCCTGAATGCATCATATTGAATACTGTCCCACAGTCTTCCAATATCATTTCTTCTTCTTTTTAATGTTCTTTCTCCCCCCCCCCCCCCCCACAACTTGTCCTTCACATTTGCCCATCAAAATTTAGCTCAAGCCCTAGCCGTTTGGCTCAGTGGATAGAGCATCGGCTTGTGAACTGGCCGATGCTCTGGAAAGTGGTTCAGATCCCGGGTTTGATTACGGTCAAGGGCACACACCTGGGTTTCTAGCTCCATCCCAGTAGAGGGCATGCAGGAGGCAGCTAATCAATGATTCTCTCTCATCATTGATGTTTCTATCTCTCTCTCCCTCTCCCTTCCTCTCTGAAATAAAAATATATATATTTTTTAAAACTCAGCTTAAGGATCACCTCATTCTCCAGCCATACCCACCTTAAGAATAAGAACCATATTTGTGAGTGAAAAAGTCATCTTGGATGTTTTATCCTCAGTAGTGCCTCATGTTAATAGAGACAAATTTCTCCCATGAAACTATAGCTAAATTATTGAATCATGAACAAATAAGTGATTGTTTTTGTTAAGCAACTAAGTTTTGGGTGGTTTGCTAGACAGTGATAGATAAACAAAATACCCACAACCCACTAGATTATAAGTTCCTCAAGTGCAGAATCATGTCTTATTGATACTGTATTCAAATCAACATATTCCTGGTCCACGAAGCTCCCGTGAATGAATAAATGAGTGAATTGATTAATCAACCAGCAAACCAATCAGCCAATTAGTCAGTCCATCAATAAATGTCCCTAAATTTAGTATTTTCCCCTTCTATTCAAACTTCTAAAAGTTTCTTTAAACAAAGCACAAGGAAGGCAACAAAATGGGGGAAACGAAAAATAAATGAAAAGAACAAATGCTACTTAATTAAATTCATGTCCTTGGAGGGACCTCCAATACAAAGCTCTAGCTCTATATTGCTTCATAGCTACAGTCTCACTTCAGGTTCCTACTGCATATTTCCTCTGTTACCTCTGTGAAGATTAATAAACAGAAACCACATTTAAACTGGAGTTGTGAGGGTCTGTAGGGGGAGCTCTCATTCCCTACCACTCATCATCAATTATCCTAAACAGGAAGAGTGTACTTTCTATCTCCATCAGGAAGAAGTTTTTCTACTCCAACAGGAAGAAGGAGGATCTTCTCCTTGCCCAGCACCACTCAGCCAATGAAAAGCCACTACACTTCAAACTTCCAGTTTCTTCCAATGGACTCTATTTACAACCGCCCCTCTGAACTCCCCTTTTCCTCTATAGAAGAACATTCCTCTCCTTTGTTCTCTGGACTTGCATGTGGATAGCCATTAGACAGCATGTCCCAAACTGCAATTCATTCCTGTTCTCTAATAAACCCATTTTGCTGGAGAAATATACAGCTCTCTAGTTGTTTATGGTCAGTACCTCAAATTGAACTTTTATAAACCCTCCAAATCAGGGCCTTATTTGATCATACTGGCTATATTATTATCACTGTTAATTCTCTAAACCAGTGGTCAGTAAACCGCAGCTCGCGAGCCACATGCGGTTCTTTGGCCCCTTGAGTGTGGCTCTTCCACAAAATACCACGGCCTGGGTAAGTCTATTTTGAAGAAGTGGCGTTAGAAGAAGTTTAAGTTTAAACAATTTGGCTCTCAAAAGAAATTTCAATCGTTGTACTGTTGATATTTGGCTCTGTTGACTAATGAGTTTGCCGACCACTGCTCTAAACCAAAATTATCTTTGACTCCTCCCTTCATCTTCCCATCAATATACAGGGTGTCCCAAAAAAATGTATACATACTTTAAAGCTGACAGCTCAATTTTGAAAATGTAATATATTTTAATAAACACTGCCTTTATAATTATTGAAAGTATGTGGACACATTTTGGGGGGACAACCTATATTTAGAATACAGTTCCCACCAATTTGGTTTGGTTACTTTTTAAAATTCATCACTTCTTTTAAAATCCTTCTGTCCCCAGAATAGTTTAGACCTTCACCACCCTATTCCTATTTTACTGTAATAGCTTTCTAAATGTTTATAATTTTTAAATATTTTATAACTAAATGCATTGAGAGTCTTATAGTTGCATTTCCAAGTCATGTGTCCAACCTGAAGCTCTTTTATAAAATAAACATTTAGGTCTTTTTTAGAGAGAGAAAAAAAAGTGGTTATTTCAATAGCCATTATACTCTTCCAAAAGAAATTGTATTATTTGTAAGGGTAAAAGAAAATAGATCTTAAATATAATTTCTGTGAAGTAACTAATTATTAGAGCCTATTATTGAATGAGTTTTATCCCTGGGTACTTCCATAAAAATAGGTGACAGATGATTTTTCCAGTAAGAATGCAATTTAAACTTGCTTTTATCTTAAAACCAAAATGAATAAATGGGCAAAAGAAAAGGGAAAACTCCATCTCTTATACATGAATCCAACCTGTGTTAATAGGATAGGGAATTCATTATCCATATTAAGAGAAAATGGACAAACATTTTATGCCTGATAAGATTTTTTCTTTATGCACCAAATTCTTTAAAAGATAGCCAACAAAAACATATTTTTTATCATAGGAAGTTTGAAAAGGGATTTATCTATATGCTAAAATCTATGAAAGCTATTTCCTAAGCCTGTACTAACAGAAGCTAACCCCAATTAGCCTTTTTCAATCAAGGGATTATCTTTCATGTACAAATTAATGCACATCTTGATTTTAAGCTATGGTGAATTATTTGTTTTGTGGGAACATGAAAGTCATTTTGATATTCAGAACAGAAAAAAAACCTAATTCTAATTAAGCAAATCCCATAATGTTATAATCTTATCTAGAAACTGCTGAGATAAGGATAACTGCTTATGAACTAACAATTGCGATAACAATTAAGGTCACTTAAACTTATCCCTAATGAAATGTCATATTTTTCCACCATTGTGGGGAATGTATCTCATCACCAATAATAAATCCATACCCACAGCAAATTTGTCTTCATATTAGGGGCTATGGAATTTATACTAGGCAGCTACCACCCTGGAACTCATTTGCTAACAATGTAGTGAAGATATAAAACGGACAAGAAAAAAATTAAGAACAGGACAAAATAAATATATGTAGCAAACAATAAACAAATTAAGACAAAACAATAAAGAGGACAATATGAAGACAAGTGCAAGGTGTTTCATGCAATTGTTACTTATATATATAGATTACTTTTGAGGGGTCTTTATTAATTAATAAAATAGTTCCTCCAAAACCTCTGCTTGTTCCCATCCCAGGATTCTGGCAATGATTTAACTGCCAAAGAGAAAGCTTGTCAGTAGTAATACAAGTAAACTGCCGAAGAGCTGAAATGGAGGTTGGGGAACTCAGAAGCTGCTTCCTCTTATTCTCTCTTTTTTTTAAAAATATATTTTTAATGATTCAGAGAGGAAGGAAGAGGAAGAGAGAGAAACATCAGTGATGAGAGAGAATCATTGATAGGCTGCCTCCTTCACACCCCACACTGGGGACCAAGTCTGCAGCCCAGGCATGTTGCCCGGATCGGGAATCAAACCGTGACCTCCTGGTTCATAGGTCAATGCTCAACCACTGAGCCACATTGGCTGGGCTGCTTCCTATTCTGACTTCAATATTTGTCACCCTAGAAAACCTCATAGTTTACACCAATATTGTGTGTATTGGCTGATTGGCTGATTGGCAATATTGATATTGGCTGATTAACAATGACACAGAAGTGAGGGTCCCTAGGATGGGTCTTAGGTGGGTCTAGGTCAGTGGTCAGCAAACTCATTAGTCAACAGAGCCAATTATCAACAGTGCAATAATTGAAATTTCTTTTGAGAGCCAAATTTTTTTAAACTTAAACTTCTTCTAACGCCACTTCTTCAAAATAGACTCGCCCAGGCCGTGGTATTTTGTGGAAGAGCCACACTCAAGGGGCCAAAGAGCCGCATGTGGCTCACGAGCCGCAGTTTGCCAACCACGGGTCTATTTTAAAAGAAGAAAGTTGGTTCATCATCGCACCTGAAAAGGTGCAGAAGAGCCTTTTCTTAATACAGTGAACAATAGCAAACCAAAAGGTCAGTTGCAGGAGAGAGGTGAAGCTTGCATGGATAGAAGGATACTGATTAAAATGTTTGCAACTAAAAGAAAAATAATGTAAAGGAGAATCAAACTGCTAAGAGTCTCCAATGCAAAAATAAGTAAAAAGAAAAATGAATGGAGGGTGTAGCATAATCAAGCTTTGTGAACTACTCTGACTGGAAGAAGTTGGGATGGGAGGAAAGGATGGAGAACTAAGAGTTGAATGTTGTATGACTTAAGAGGTTTCTGTGGTCAGACCTGAGATCAACCCAATCTAGACAAGAAGGACCTTCACAGAATGTCATTTGGAAAAGTTGTGTTGTATCTTTGCTCTAGTTGAAGTGTTTTGTTGTGCACGTGGGCATGGTTGGTGGAAAGAGAGATGGATGGTTGGATTTAATGAGGAAACACCAGAATTAGTAAAGATCTATTTCTCTACTTTTGCCTTGGACATTCTCAGAAGGGTTCTAGGAAGAATATGGTCCTCTCTTGCCGGGAGCCAATTCCAGCATGTCATAATTACAAGAGTTTTATCAAAAGGTTGATGAAACTTGGGGTCTCAACAAGGGCTAAGTCACATATGTAATTACCTGTTGGAATTGCTGGAAGGCACTTCCCCCAAACCTGAATAGGATGATTGCTTACTGCCAGATAGCTCAGGGTTTCTTAATCTACATGTTATTGCCTCCTATTGTCCCAACACCTGAACAGTTGTAGGCTATTCCCCAATCTGACAATGCTTCTGTACCCTACCCTTTGAAGTGTATTATCTCCACCTTGCCTTAGGACAAATTGTGTTAATAAAAAGCAAGGGGTCCTGAGTCAAGGAAGTCTTTAGCTCCTTTAGCTGAAGCTCCTCTGACCCCCAATGCCTTTCAAAACTATCTTTCGTCTGTGGACTCCTACTTAATCTATGCACAACCTTTCTCCAGATTGCTGAACCACTTCTTAATGCTGGGACAAAAACCCCGGCACTCTCTCATCTTATACACAGATATAAAATGTTGAAATAATAGGTTTGAACTAGCCCACAGGGTTCTGGAGAAAAATCTCAGTGGCATGGATCAACTGTGCTCCTTTTGTTCTAGAAGCCAGTGACTAACTTCAGACCGCCAGCATTGTCAATACCTTATAACATCCTGTAAGGGTCCGCTATTGCTTCCAGATATCCCAGGACATCATGAGAGTTCTATGTTCACTCTCTGGTCTGTCCCAAAATCTCATACAAATCTCCTTTCCCCTAAATAAAATCCCCTGGCCTCCAAAACTGGCATCTGGACCTGAGCTCTCCTCTACCAGCTTATCTAAGAAATAAAACGATAACCTGAGCACTGGGAATCAAATAAGTGTTTGTGGCATGAAGGTATAGAGAGGCCTAGAGAGGAATAGCAAAGACCTGCTGTTGCTCTCCCCACCTCACCAGGGATCTTCATAGCTTCTTCCCACAGATGACATTTGGACCAGGACCTCTGAGATTAGTCATTGAAAGCCACTGAGAATCCCAAAAGTTGAAGCAAAAACTGCCTCAATGTTTAAATGTCCTTGATATTAGTACATTAATAATATTTGGCATTGCCTAATCCCATCTAATCACCTGAGTTTTCAAGCAACCACTAATTTAACATCATGCTAAAGAGATGGCCTCATTTTCTTTATCCATTCATTCACTGATGGAAACAGGTTGTTCCCATCTCTTGATTATTGTGAATAATGCAGCAATGAACATGGTAGTATAGATATCTCTTTGAGATCTAGATCTCAATTCCTTTGGCTATCTATCCAGAAGTGGCATTGCTGGATTGAATGATCATTATAATTTTAACTAGAGGCCTGGTGCATGGATTTGTGCACCAGTGGGGTCCCTCAGCCTGGCCTGCACCTGCTCACAATCCGGGACCCCTTGGGGGATGTCAGAGAGCCAGTTTTGGCCCCATCCCCACAGGCCCAATCCAGACAGGAGGGAACCTGATCCCTGCAACAATATATATGAGTTCCCTTTTCTCCACATCCTTGCCAATACTTACTATCTTTTATTTTTCTGATAACAGACATCTTAACAGGCATGTGGTGGTATCTCATTATGGTTTTGATGAGCAGTTTCTGGATGATTAGTAGCACTGAGCTCTTTTTCATACAATGTAATATTATTTAGCCTTTAAAAAGAATGAAATCATGTCATCTGTGTCAACAGGGATGCACTGGGAGGACATTTTGTTAGATGAAACAAGCGAGACATAGAAAGACAAATATTGAATGATTTCATCTATACACAGAATGTGAAATAGTCAAACACATAAAAGCAGAGAGTAGAACAGTAGTAAAGGCTAGGGGGAGGGAAAATGTAGGTGTTGGTCAAAGGGTTCAAAGTTTCAGTTATACAAAATAAGTTCTAGAGATTTACTGTATTTTTAAAAAATAAAATGGCTTTAAAGTATACTAAGATTCTCTGGCAGAGCCATTGCTGGTCTATTCTCGGCCTCTGAAGAGAGGAGAAAGACACATCCTCTGGTTGGGAGAATCCCGTGGCCCCACAGTTGGGTAATCCATGGGTGCTTTCTCTTGGAAGACATGTTCCTGCACCAATGTACAAGACTTGACAAGCATAACATAAGCCATATTTTATTCCCACTTGCCAAGAAGCTTTGTGTAACGTAAAAATTGCCCGGTTATTCACAGCAGCTCTGCTGCCCGGAATCCAGCCACTTGTCCGGGTCTCTGGATGACTCTCACTGATCCACCCTTATCATTCTGACTTTCTGGTTCTCAGATCCTGGGAGAATTCTGACATTCTCAGTTGGCCTGCAGGCCACTGACCCACAAGCTATGACCTCAATATGCCAAGGACTCACGAGCTGCAGCTACTTGTTCTGAGCCCTTGTCACGCGGCCCTGATTATGACAAGAGAGGAAATACAGAAGCCAAAACAGCCAATTATGCAGGCGATAATGTCAAGAGTGGAGTGATGTAGTTTACACCATCTTTTAAACTATTCTTAGGACTATGATCCCAGACTGCTTTAGAAGGTGAAAACAATCTATACTTTATGTCATGTAAGTAAAACACACTTGCTTTTCTGATATCACACCTTTAGGAGGTGATGAGCTTTGCTGAGCTACAGTGGCATTTTGGTAGCAAGAAACAGCCAATTCCACACAACTAAAAACACTAACAGAGGCTGGGGGTCTATTGCCCTTATTTCTCTTTATGAGAATGCTACCAAGAATTTAATGTGTAACATGTGAGCTAAAGCTTACAACTCAAAAAAACTGTAAAAAGCCATATAAAATTTTATTCTTCTGAGAGTCAAGAGGGCTAGTGAGCAAAGGCCTGATGGAAGGCTATTGAAGGAGAAGCTTTTTGTGTTTCCCTCTCTTTAGTCGTTATTGACAGGAGCAGGCTCAGATGGAGTCAGAGTCTCCTCCAGAACATACTACCTCCCTCCAGGAGTTACCTTATTCTTTCCACGTGACAGAAACAGATTAAGAGGGAAACAGAGAGGCAGACAGACAGAGGGGAGTGGGTGGCAGGCAGGCAGGCAGGCAGGAGAAACACTGAAATTATAAATGGGGATGACATTGTGAAGACTGATAAAGGTTCTGTCAAATGAGTAAGTTTTCTATAGTTATCTACAAAAAAAAATCAAATTTTCCATGTTAGAAAGGAATATGGTACTAATTCGATGCACCAACCCTAAATCCCTTGTCTAAAGCCTGGCACAAGAAACATTTTCCCAGCCTCCTCCAAGTAGGTAGCACAACACAGTGTGTGCCAGCGAAAAACGTGACCTTTGCAACACTGATTTAGCTGGCACATGTAGTGTGGACTTTGTAAAGCTGTGGCCAGCTAGTTACCATCAATTCAATTCTTTTTTCAATTCAATGACCTTTTTGTTAATGCACTCCTCGGTTCTCTTATGTTTCCTTGACTTCACTCCAGTTCTTCCCTCTGGCAATAGTTTTCAACTCTTGGTCACTGTGCCTCTGGTTTCCCTCTCCCTGTGCCTTTTACAGTCTGCAGTTATACCTATGTCCTTAGATTGGCTTAGGCACAGTGGGTAGCACTCAGAGCTTTTTTTAAAAGGTTTCTATTTCTAATTAAGCAAGACTGTCATTTTATCTCAGTGCAGCTCTAGATCAATGTGCTTATCAAACTGTAGAAGACTGTCTTTGGGATTCACACTGTGAGACTTTATTATGGGGGACACCAAGGCCCTTTTGGTATCTGAGTAATCAAGCTCCCTACATAAGGGGGGGGGGCATGTGCGGGAGTGGGGTAGGGGACGCCAAGGGGGAGGTCAATGGGGGAAAAAGGAGACATATGTACTACTATTTGTAATACTTTCAACAATAAAATAAAGAAAAAGAAGAATACAAAAAACAAACAACAACAACAAAAAAAGAATTAAGCACTACCTAAAATGTATGATCCTTGACTCCCATCCTTTCTCTGAATCAAGAAGTGGATAGTAGCAATTGAAACGGAATTCCATCAGTCTTTATTTTCTTGAGAAGAAATTAGTAAATGATCTAACTGGGTTGTCCTTCATTTGTCTCTAAAAGTCTTCCTTAGCCACTCTGCCTGAGCTAGAATAATAAACTCCTTTTCATCTTGACGACAACCCTGTGTTCAGGTTAGGCACTTTCAGGCTTTCATTAGTGGGATTCAATGCATAACAGTGATTTGTAAATTGTAGCATATCACACAAATGTGCTGATTAGGATGGTGGTTCTCATGTCATTGTGCTATATGTGGTAATTAATGTTGATGATGAGACCCAATGACTTAGCATCAGACCAGTAGTCTTCTCTCTAACACAACCCTGACATAATTGTGAGTGTGCTCAATGCCTACATAAATGGCTCCCCTTACAGCCTTTCCTTCCAGCTCCAAGACAAACTCAAAGCCAGTTACCTTCTCTTCCACTGCACGTCAACAACACTTCAAAGGACAAGCTGGACCTTTTCCTACCTAGAATTGTCCCACTTGTGAAGTATTAGCTCCCTACAGCTCACCTCTGACCAAGAGCTCCTATTCTTCCAGTTCTTACTACCTTACCCCACCTCAATGTTCATTCATTATTTGTTTGTTCAACCAATGTCTATTGCCTTTAGAAACCCATTGAGCCTCTGATTCCTTTACTTCTCTTGTTAACCCCCTTTTCTAGGAGCCTCCAGGCCTCAGTTCCTTTCTCAACCATTCAGACCCATTGTGCATAACATCATGTACACTCTGAATTCCTTTGCTTCAACCAAGGGGAACAGCATGAACAACATAAGAAAAGAATATAGTATATCAGACAAAAGATGAGAGGAAGGATATATCACTGTCCACCAAAAGTCATGCTCCCCATCCTACAGAACAGAATTGTTGCTGGGAAGCAGCTGCCCCATCTAGAACTACATTTTTTCAGCATAACCTCACCCCACCCCAATGAATGCAGGTTAAGCCATATGACTAGGTGTTCACTCATGCAATGTGAGTGGAAGTGATGTATCATTTCTGTGCCAAGACAATTAAGAAATAGTTGTACCGTTTTTACTCTGATGGCTCTCTTCAGTAAGCTGGAAATTCATGCCCAAGATTACCTAAGAAGCCTGTGAAGATAGCAGAGCCCCTTTCTGTCACTTAGCTCCTGAGTGGCACAGAGCAAAGCCTTCATGCCAACTAGACACACTCATGATGGGCTGACACACAAGAAAAAAATTCTATAGTTTTAAGCCATTGAAATTTTGCAGGTAGGTATGACAGCATCTAGCAATTCAACAGCAAATTTAAATGGTGAAAGAAGAAACAGAAAAGGAGTCACTGAAAGCATATGTTATATGCTAGGTAATTTTTCTCTGTAATTATATCCAATTCTTACCATGGCCATGTGAAGCTATATCTATTTTATAGGAATGTATTAGGAAACTTGGAAACTTTTTATAAGATCACAACCAACTCTTTTTGGGTTTGTTTTGAAGTCTTTAAGGATTTTACAGGCCTGCCCTGACCGGTTTGGCTCAGTGGATAGAGCGTCGGCCTGCAGACTGAAGGGTTCCAGGTTCGATTCCAGTCAAGGGAATGTACTTTGGTTGCGGGCACATCCGCAGTGGGGGGTGTGCAGGAGGCAGCTGATCAATGTTTCTCTCTCATCGATGTTTCTAATTCTCTATCCTCTCCCTTCCTCTCTATAAAAAAAAAATCAATAAAATAAATTTTTAAAAAAGAATTTTACAGGCCTAATACATTTGTAATATTTTTGTGCTTTGAAATTCATAACATCTCAAATATTTGAAATAAAAATTATAAACAGGGAGCATAAAACCTTATTCAATAATTTTAAATATACTTTAAAAATATAAAATATAATTTTTATAACATACTTATTTTAACATATTTCACTATAATTATTAACTTTTAAAATAAAAATATATTTATCTTTCACCTGACAGTGCCTCACAATTTCAGTTTTCCACCTAGAGCTGCTGTTTCTCAGCAAACTTCTTCATGTAGCTTCATAAGTTTGCTCTGCTCCTTAGGCCACGATCTGCTTGAGTATGAAAAATATGCCAGGAACTTAAATATCACTCTGGATAATCCAAGTGAGCAAATGCTGCTTACATAATGAGGGAAGAGATTAGGGGACAAGAGAAGAAAGTGATCTTAGGCCAGCAGAAAAGATGCACTGAAGAGAGAGAAGGAAAAGTGGGGGCAGGGCAACGGAGAAGAGAAATATAAAAGCAAGGACAAAAAGTCATAGAAAATTGAAAGAAATGAGTAACTACCTAGAAGAAGAGCGAGAGAAAATAAGTAAAAGTAACTGAAAGGGGGCTAAAAGGAAATCACTAACAAAACTAACAAAATGAAAAGGCAACCTACTGAATGAGAGAAAATATTTGCAAATTATGTATGTGGTAAGGGGTTAATATCCAAAATGTATTAAAAAACTCATACAACTCAACATCAAAACAAAACAAAACACCAATATGGTTAAAAATGGGCAGAGAATCCAAATACACATATTTCCAAAGAAGACATATAGCTGGCCAACAGGCACATAAAAAGAATCTTAGTATCACTGATCATCAGGGAAATGCAAATCAAAACCACAATGAGGTGCCCCCTCACACCTGTTAGAATGGCTATCATCAATAAATCAACAAGTGTTGGTAAGAATGTGGAGAAAACAGAATGCAGATTGGTGCAACCACTGTGGAAAACAGTATAGAGGTTCCTCAAAAAATTAAAAATAGAGTTATCATATGACCCAGAAATTCCATTTCTGGGCATTTTACTCAAAGGAAATGAAAATACTAACTTGAAAAGATGTATGCATCCTTATGATTCACTGCAGCATTATTTACAATAGCTAAGATATGGAAACAACCTAAGTGTCCCTAGATAAATGAATAAATAAAGGGAATGGGGTACGTATGTACAATGGAATATTATTCAATCATAAAAAAGAATGAAATATTGTCATTTGCAACAACATGGAGGAACTTTGAGGGCATTATGCTAAATGAAATAAGTCAGAGAAAGACAAATTCCATATGATTTAATTTATATATGTAATCTAAAATCCAAACAGACACAAAAAGCTCATAGATACATAGATTGGTGGTTGTCAGAGGCGGGGGTTATGGGGACACAAAATGGGTAAATGGAGTCAAAAGGTACAAACTTCCAGTTACAAAATAAATGTCATAGGAATGTAAGGTACAGCATATTGACTATAGTTAAACTGTATAGTATATTTGAAAGTTCCTAAAAAGAGTGCATCTTAAAAGTTCTCATTGGAAGAAAAAAATTGTTGACTATGTATGGTAATGACTGTTAACTAGGCCTAATTGTGGTGATTATTTTGCAATGTAAACAAATATTGAATCATGTTATAGACTTGAAATTAATATAATGTTACATGTCAGTCATACCTCAATAAAAAGAAATCTCAGAAGAAGAAAAATGAGCAACCACCTAGAAGCAGAAGGAGAGAAAATAAGTGGAAGTGCTGAGGGGAACTAACAAGCGGATAAAGAAAACAGGAAAGTCAAAAGCAGTAGGACAGGGAAAAAATTTGAAATGAAAGAGAAGGGAAAAAATAAAAGAGTAAGTAAGGAGTAACAGTAAAAGTCATCAGGTCTCTCACAAGAGTGGTGTGATCCTTTCACCAACTGCTAGGCATCCTCCTCCCTCTCCACTGTCCCTCCTCACGGACCCAGAGCCCCGGCTCTTCCCAGGGGTCTGTCTCATGGGGAAACTCTGGGGGAAATGTCAATATATCCAGCTCTGAGATAAGTCCTTTTTCTCACATAAAAACTGTATCAGTCAGTGTTTCAATTATCCGTAAGAGAATTTAAATTTTAAATTTTTAGATTTCTGGGGCCAAACCATTTTTTAAAAATTTAAGTTCAATAATACAGTCTGTTTTTTAAAAAATGAGTTCAGTTCAACAAATCAGTGCAGCCTTCAAAACTGTAATTCGTTTTTGCTATTTTTTTTCATGCCCTAGAATATAAATTAGTGTTTCCTTTGAAACTAAAATCACTAGGGCTGGCCAGCATAATATTGGCTTTTCTAATGCAGACCCATATTATCATTCTGAAAGCAGGATTGCTTTAGGAAATTTGTATATGCCTATAGGAAATGACACAATTCAGAATATACCTGCAATCATTAACCTATATGTTAGATGTGCAACAGGAAAGTTGATGGCTTAGCCAGAGCAGTCTTTAGTTCTGAGCCCATCACAGGACTTTCCAAAGAAGAGAGGGTCTGGCGCAGGTTTCTGTGAATGGCCATGTAGAAAGGGCCTTGAAGGGAAGCTAGAGGATCTTTCTGCAGAGTCCAAGTGCATGGGCAGATGAAGGAAAGATGTTGCAGAGAGAGAAAAGAAGTTACAGTGTCTCCTTTCTGCTCCCAAAAGCTGTGTTCACAGGTGACTCAATACAAGGATGGAATATGCTTTTATTGATTTTAGAGAGAGAGTGGAAGGGAGAGGGATACATATATAGAAACATCAATTGGCTGCCTCCTGCACATCCCCTACACCAGGGATCTAGCCCAATACCTGGACATGTGTCCTGACCGGGAAAAAAATCCAGTGACCTCTTGGTTCATGGGCCGATGCTCAACCACTAAACCACACTGGCTGCGCCAGAGAACATGGTTGCCGGATGAGATGCTGATTGGGGGGATGGGTGAAAAAGGTGAAGAGTTAAGAAGTACAAACTGGTTCCGACAGAATAGTCATGGGGATGTAAAGTACAGCAGAGGGAATATAGTCAATAATATTCTAATAACTATGTGTGGTCTCAGATAGGTACGATATCTATCAGGATGATCACTTAGAAAGTTGTATATCTAATCACTGGGTGTACACCTGAACCTAATATAATATTGTATCTCACAATAATTTAAAAATAAAAAAGAATTTTTAAAAAAATTAAGTAAATTGATTAAGTGATAGCCCATCATTTAAAAAGCAGACAAAAAAAAAAAAAAAAGAATGAAGTAAAACAAACACCCTGCACTGATGTCTCCTTCATTCTTTCAAGACAGACAACTCATGTATGGCTGAGGTCTGAATATAAGAGAACAAACTGTAACATTAAAATTTCTACTTCGATAATGCTTCCCCACTTTTTAATATGTTAAGTGGAAGTATGTGTACAAGGATTAAAATGTTCCTACTACAAAGTTTTCTCTAATCACTTTCATTTATTTCAAAAGAAAATTAGCAAAAATATTCATTTTCACCATAATTTATGAAGCCATAGTTTACCAAGTGTTCTACCACCTTATCTTTTGAACAAGTCAGTATTTTATGATTTACAGAGCTTCTAAATTCTACAAGAACTCTGCAAAAAAAGTTTTAATTAAAAGTATGCACTCATAAGTAAATAATTAATTTTTTTGTTTTTGCCCAGTGAGTAAACTCTACACAAATGAAATTATAAAGAATTTAACCTTCAAGCAGTATGTATTAAATGCTTGACACTAAATATATATTTAAAAGCATGCTATTCTTTAGTGAAAATGTTCACTTTTAAAAATGGCTTAATGTATGTGTTTTCAAATATTTTTGAAGAATAATATAATGATAACTCCTGCATTAACAAAAAAAAAAAAAAGAAGAAGAAAAGAAAATTGGCAGTCAAGTTTCTATTCTCTTCTTTGTGAATCTCCAGCTACCCATTTCATTCATGCAAGTCCTAACTCTAATAAGCAGAAAAACACAGAGGGGGCTGTGGCGCAATTTCAAGAGGATATTTTAAGGCTAAGAAAGCCCATGCAATTACTAGGATCAAGAGAAAGCAAATTAATAACGCCTCAAATCTTATGTGTAAGCAGCAGAGTAGCAACCATTAGTTGATGGCTGTAATATTTACAGCAAAGAAACACCAATTCTTTCATGTAATGACCGTCCTCCTTAAACCAAGGTCACACAGTTTTTACTCCACCCCATGCTCTACTCTGGCTTAACTGTGTAATTTTACATATTTATTTACAAGAGAACTTGATCTGTAAACTTTCTTGACCAACATTACCTTGCACCAACTCATCAGTTAATTAACTGTTAACAGATTCTTCTAGTTATGACTGCTACACTGATATTTTATCTTCCTGTTAATTAGTAATTATGCACTGGCAAGAAAAACAGTGTTTCTTTCCAATTATCCCAGAACTCAGTGATTATTTAAACTTGGCTAATTAGCATTAGAGGGCTGTACATCTTCTGGGCAAATTGTGTTTGATAATCCCTATTAAAATATACATGGTGGTTGTTGACTTGTAACAAGAAAAAAAAAGTGGCAGTTCAAAGGGTATAAGATAGAGAACAAGGCAAACGGGGGCCCATTAAAATTTCCCTAACTGCTCTAATGAGAATGCCGAGGGTCACTTCTGCCTAGTTTACCATCTGTTTGGCTTCTGGCATGTGTCTCTGGTGTGAAGGGAGTGTCCTGAAGCCCATTTGGCTTATCACACTATAATCCGGGAGTCTGAAGCAATTTCAATCCTTCATAAAGTGGCACATTAAAATCAGAAGCTTATACATGTGGAATGAAAAACTTTTAAGTGTAAAAATGGTGCCACATAATGGAAAATGCCCTGACTATTTTAAACAAGTATTCAATGCTTAATGAGAAACTTTTAGAAATGTTGTATATGAACTCTGTTATCTGCTTTCTACTCACCCAAAGGTTGTGAAAATAGCTACTTTCTAAGCTCAGTCATCTAGAGCATGCATTAAAAAATTAGATTTGCATTAAGGCAGTCAATGTCTTCCCAGATAGAACCCAGAAAGAATAGCCATAAAAGAAAAAAAATTGATAAATTAGAGTTCATCAAATTTAAAACTTGTACCCATCATTGAGGCAAAGCATGAATGGGAAAGCAGATTTACAAAACATACATCTGATAAAGGACTGGTACCTAATAAGTCCTATAACTCAATAATAAGACTACTCAATTTTTAAAAATAGACATTATATTTGAACAGGCATTTGACAAAAATGACCAAAAAGCACATGAAAAGGTGCTCAACATCATTACGCAGATGGAGAATGCAAATTAAAACCACAATAGTTACCACCAAATACCAAAATGGCTAAAATTAGAAACACTGACAACACCAATTATAGGTGAAGACCTGTGGTTGAGAGTCTGTGGATGCAAAGGGCTGACTATATGCATTGATCAATATGCTATTTTATATAGGGACTTAAGCATCTGTGGATGTTGGTATCCGTAGGGGTCCTGGAACCAATCCCTCGTGGATACCAAGGAACAAGTAAGTTTGGGATGAGTTATAAATTATACATGGATTTTTTACTCAGGGCTGGGGAGGGAAGTCAGTGCCCCATGTTGTTCAAAGGTCAACTGTATTTACAAAAAGACTTGTACAGTATGTTCACAGCAGCTGTATGCATAATAGCCCCAAACTAAAAATAACCCAGTATCTAATAAGAGGAGAATGGAAAAGCAAAGGAATACTACTCAGCAGTAAAAAAACACAAACTACAGATACACATAACATGGATAATTCTCAAATATATTGTGCTGAGTGAAAGAAGCCTTACACAAGAGTCATGATTGAATTTATACAGTTCTAGAGCAGGCAAAAACTAACCTATGATGGAACAAAATAAAAATGGTGGTTGCATCTGGGAAGCAGAAGTGAGAGTTGATGGAGAAGAGGCATGAAGGAACTTTCTGGCATTAAGGTAGTGCTCTATATTTTGATAGGGGTTTGGGTTACACAGATTTGTATGTTTATCAAATCTCATCTAATGCAGCCTTAGGATTTGTCACAAATTTTACCTAGATGGTGGATGCTCCCTGTAAAATTCTTTCAACTTTAATGTATGTTTGAAATTTTTCATAAAAAAATGTTGAACAGTATATTGAGATTACTTCAAATCCCTATCAAATTACTTTTAAAAACAACATCAGGTCATTAGATTACCAGCATAACATAAAACCATGTAAATGTCACTGTGATTGCATCTTTTTCACCAATTCATGTGGTCACAACAGCCTTGTACATGGGAGAGGGAGTGGAAAACAGAGAGGGGGGAGGGAAGGAGAGAGAGAGAGAGATGAAGAGAGAGAGAGAGAAATATCAATGTAAAAAAACCACGTGCTCTCCAACCAGGAATCGAACCTGCAACATAGGCATGTGCCCTGAGCAGGAATTGAACCCACAACCTTATAATGTATGGACAACATGTCAATCAAGTGAGCCACCCGGCCAGGGTCCAAGCTTTTTAATATCATAAAACTCTCTCTTCATGTAAGACTTATTAACATATCATGAGACACTAAGTTTGCAAGAAGTAGTGTGGGAAAGCTATTAACACATGTTAAAATTCACTCTAAGATGTGGCTGATATCAGCTCCTTATTGAAAAGGAGACAAGAAAGAGAGAAAAGAGGGGAGGCTAGGGGATTGGAAGATAAATTTGATCAACCTCACAATTATTCAGTGAGCTCATTTGTCCCATTCTCTAGAAACAGAAAGCCAAATCCCAGTTGAGTTCTTCTTATAACAGATTTCTCTCTATTTTTGCTATTGTTAGAAATGCTCACAGATCATATAGGTTAAAAGTTGGATTTAAAAAGAATCTCCTCATAATGCAAATAAGTATTTAAAAAAGAAAACAATTAAGGATAAACTAAACATCTCCCCAGAACATCGTGTCTGATAGTTCCATTTACTCTACTTTTAACTTGCTATTTGCTAGAGTTCATGTGAACAGGAACTGTTCTGAACAAAAACCAGAAATAACATAATTAACTAGATAATAACAACCCATGGTTCTGATGTATGAAACATGTAGGAAGAAAAGCAGGCGGGGAGCTCAGTCTGAACTTTTACCAAAATATTAACAATTTTTGCTATTCTGTTTTCTGAAATGGCAACACCCACACTGTCAAGTATCTTTCCATTCAGACACTCCGAGTCCTGAAAACAGTAATTTGGTTGTGTGCTTGCCTCAGAGAGCAACCCACACGTCTATGAGGCTACATGCAAAAACTCAGCATCAGAGTGGTGAATACAAACAACAGAACAGAAGACAAGAGTGGAAACAGAACTGGCATTTGGTGAAGTGCCTTTATTGGACTCCTACATCCATTTTCAAATTCACATGCTGCATCCAGAGCTATTTTCTAGGCAATACCAAGAATTTACTCTCACTTCTTTTTCAAAAATATTTCACAGATAACTTATCAGAATTACTTCTAGGAAGTAATAACATTATATAATTAAGTTGTTCTTAGATTTAACTGCCAGGAAAGAAGCCAACTTTGTCCAAGAGTATTTATTAATTACTATGAACTTAAGAACATAAACTGATTTATCATTCTCTGGATACCCAAAAAGAAGACTCAAAAACCTCAAAAGTAAACCATACTACAAGCAAAATGACTGCTAGAGTCAGGCTTTGAAGTTTATTCTCTTCTTACACATATACTTTGATCTTACCTCCTATTAAAATGGATAGTATGGCATTTGCTGAAAAGTGTCACGCTTCTAAAAAACAGTATTTCTTTTTTTTTTAAATGTTTTCATCAATTTTTTTTTTTTGAGAGAGAGAGAAACATCAATGTGAGAGAGAACATTGATCAGCTGCTCCCCAAACACACCCTGACATGGGACAGAACCACAACCCAGGTATGCACCCCAGCAGGTAGATGAACCGAAAACCCATTGGTATGGACAACACTCAACACACTGAGCCACACTGGCCAGGGCAAAAACAATATTTCTTACCAGAGAAGAACTAAGTGGATTTTTAAATTATTATTTAAGAAAGAGAGATAAAAGTATTGTTAATTCTGTTTTTATCCAGGGAAGGTAAGACTTCATTTACAGAAACTCAAATTCTTCTTTAAAACATTGGCATTTGAAAAAGTACCCCACAAGATAACCTAGTGCTCTATCCTTGTTTGTTTGGAACTCAGTCTTTGGGGCAAATATTTTTTTAAGTAATAGAAATAAGGTTATATTTGCCAAGACAAAATAGTCTCATCAAAAATAATTTTTAACACTCACAGGCAAAAATTTTAACAAAATAATTTCAAAAACCATAACAGTATAGTGGCAACTTCCATTAGAATCTGCCAAAAAATGTGAATTTCCTGATGTTCTTATTTATGAATTACCAGTTTACTTTGTTTCAGAGAACATGGATTTGAGCAGGAATAAGGAAGAGAAAGAAACTAGAAGAAATCTTCCTTAAGGATATATTTGTTTTACATTTTTAACTTTTATTCTGAAATAATTTCAAATTTACAGAAAAAGTAACAAAAATAGAGCAAAAAACTTTCACATGGCTTTGACCCAGAATTATATATTGTTAACTTTTTGCCTATTTATTTTAAAATTATTTTTCTCTCGCTTAGGGTGGTGCACACATAATACAATACATAGATGATTATAGAATTGTACACCTGAAACCTATATGACTTTATTAACCAGTGCCACTCCAATAAGTTAAATAATTATAAATACAATTATCTTTCTCTCTCCTTCCCTCATATATATATATATGTGTGTGTGTGTGTGTGTGTGTGTGTGTGTGTGTGTGTATATCTCAATCATCTGAAAGTTAAAGATATAATGCTTCTTTTCCCCTAAATATTTTCCAAGAGCAAGGATACCTTCTTGCATGAATCATAGTATAACTATTAAAATCAGAAAACTTAATATTGAACAATCTACGATTACCTAGTTCATGGTTCACATTCAAATTTTGGCAATTTTCCCAATAATGCCTTTATAGCAAATTTTTCCCAGGGCAGAATTCAATTCAGAATCATGCTGCATTTAGTTGTTAATCTCTGTAGTCTCATTTAAGTTCCTTTCTTATTTCTTGACATAGAAATTTTTGGAGGGTCAGGCGAGTTACTTTGTAAAACGTCCCACATTTTGGTTTGTCTAATTGTTTTGTCATTAGATGGAGGCTATGCCCTGTGGGCAGGAAGAGCACATAAGGGATAGCTCCTTGGTATGTCCTACACATGTTGGTTTGTCCTGTCCCTGTGATGTTAACCTTGACCACTGGGCTAAGGTGGGGTCTCAGCTTTCTCCACTACAGCTACCATTTTTTTTCCTTTGTAACTAATAAGCTATTTGGAAGGAGACACTTTGAGACTGAATATTCTGTTCCTCATCAAACTTTCACCCATAATTTTAGCATCCATTTATTCATATTCATATGAATAGCTATTATGGTTGCAATTCCATCATCCCTTCTATATTTATTAGTTGGCATTCTGCAGTACGGAAAGGCTCTCCCTTCTCTCCCATTTGTTTCTTTATTAACAGTACGGACTCATGAATTCTTACATTATTCAATGGAAAACAATGCAATAATGTCATTATTTATGCTGAAGGGTTTTTGTTGTTGTTGTTTTTAAAGAACCTACAGTGGTTTCTGGGCACATATCTTATCAGGACTAAATTCCTCTATCTAGAATCTGTGGAGTATCCAGAGGAAACTAACAAGTAAATCATTAAGATACTATGAAATGGATGAATCTTAGATTGAATGTGTGGGGGTTTTCTTGGGGGGGTTGCCTTAAGGTAAGAAAAAAAAGTGGCAATTACTTTTTAACAAACATTTACCATTTTCAATTATATAAGAAATTATATGATAAAAGTGTTGAAGTTAAAGCAAGGGATTACACATACATACCAGAAAATTTTCCTTAATGATCTCACTTGATGCAATCTTGGAATTTGTTCCCAGGAAATTATAGAGTCATCATTTTAAAAGATCTAAGATGAAATAAGAATTTAACCTCATTTCATGAAGACATTGAAGGTATGAGGCTGGACTGAACAATCTCTTGTTCTTCCTATCCTCTTGATTCTAAAGTAGGCATTTAGTCAATCACTCTCCTAACTGAAGGCACAGTTCCTGCCACCTCCAGGAGAGAAAGGCACAAAGTGGTAGGCAGGATAATAAATTTCCCCAGGATCTCTGATGATAAAATTGACATATGTTTATTTAGTTTTAAATGTATATATAGATATGTAGACATATGTACATACTAGAGGCCCGGTGTACAAAATTTGTACACGGGAGGGGGGGGGCGCATGTCCCTCAGCCCAGCCTGCACCCTCTCCAATCTGGGACCCCTCAAGGGATGTCCGACTGCCCGGTAGGATTGGGCCTAAACGGACAGTCGGACATCCCTCTCACAATCCAGGACTGCTGGCTCCCAACTGCTTGCCTGCCTGCCTTCCTGATTGCCCCTAACCGCTTCTACCTGACATCATGATCACCCCCTAACCACTCCCCTGCCAGCCTGATTGATGCCTAACTGCTCCTCTGACAGCCTGTTTGCCCCTAACTGCCCTCCCCCGCAGGCCTGGTCCCCCCCCCCCCAACTGCTCTCCCTTACAGGCCTGGGTCCCTCCCAACTGCCCTTCCCTGCAGGCCTGGTCGCCCCCAACTTCCCTCCTCTGCCGGCCTGGTCACCCTTAACTGCCCTCCCCTGCAGGCTTGATCGCCCCCAACTGCCCTCCCTTGCAGGCCTGGTCCCTCCCAACTGCCCTACCCTGCTTGCCTGATCGCCCACAACTGCCCTCCCCTGCAGGCCTGGTCCCTCCCAACTGCCCTCCCCTGCTGGCCATCTTGTGGTGTCCATCTTGTGTTTACATGGGGGCAGCCACTTTGACCACATGGGGGCAGCCATCTTGTGTGTTGGAGTGATGGTCAATTTGCATATTACTCTTTTGTTAGATAGGCTAGAGGCCTGGTGCACGGGTGGGGGCTGGCTGGCTTGCCCTGAAGGGTGTCCTGGATCAGGGTGGGGGTTCCCTTGGGGCGTGGGGTGGCCTGGACGAGGGGCCTGTGGTGGTTTGCAGGCCGGCCATGCCCCCCGGCGACCCTAGCGGAGGCCCTGGTATCTGGGATTTATTTATCTTCTATAATTAAAACTTTGTAGCCTTGAGTGGAGGCCAGGGCTGGCCAGAGCGGGTGGGAAGCTTGGCTTCCTCCATTGCCGGGAAACCCAAGTCTCCTGCTCGCTCTGTGGTCACAGCCATCTTGGTTGGGTTAATTTGCATACTCGCTCCTGATTGGCTTGTGGGCGTGGCTTGTGGTTGTAGCAGAGGTACGGTCAATTTGCATGTTTCTCTTTTATTAGATAGGATATAGATTCAGAAATATCCTTGAACTTAAAGACAATAATATTCTTTCTCATCCAGACCTGCACACTTGTACACATACATGTACTTACTAATGTCAATTCTAGTAGTAAAATACCTTACAAATCCTCAAAGATTTTTGTTGTATTATTCATTCATTAAATATTTATTGAGCACTTGTTACATGCCATGAGACTGACGGTGACCAAACCACCTATTGTCCTCAAAGAAGTAAAAAGGTTTTTAAACAAGTAAATTCAATAGACTGTTAGAGATGACTGGTGGAGGTCAGAGAAGAGAGTTTAAGAATGAAAGAGGGAGCAGAGAGTTCCATGGAGGTGGGGACCAGGGAGAAGCAAAGAGGACAAGTCATAAAGGCTCAATAGAGGAAGTGAGTCAGAACAGAGGCCCTAAAAGATGGCAGGATGTTTGCCCAGCTCACAGAGCCAGAAGGAATTCCAAGCACTATAAACAAGGGCATAGCGGTCTTAAGTATCTAAGATTTTTGACTGAGTGTAGGTTATTATGACTGGTGTATAGGTGTAGGTGTGTGTATGTGGTATGAGTAGGTAACTGAAAAAAAGATATAAAGAGACTGGAAGAGATGGAAGTGGGGACAGGCAAGGAAAGCGCACCAAGGGTCATCCTTTATCAAGGTTCTTTTGGTTGTAACAGAAACTAACTCAAGCTGACTTGGGCTGTCATGGAGAGCTTAATGACAGGCTGCAGAGACAGGTTTGAATTGTGGCTTTGCAACTCCCTACATGTGACCTTGGACAAATTATTTAACCCATCTGTGCCTCAGGTTCTTCACCTACAAAACGAGAATAATTGTAGTAGGATTTATGTTAGGATCAAAAGAATTAATTCCTGCAACATACCTGACACATAGTAAGTGTTTGATAAATGTTAGCTATTTTTATTTGTGCTTCTTAGAAACCCAGAATATCTGAGCCTGGTGGAAATAAAACCTAAAGAGAGGGGAATGCTCTGGAACCTCATGCAGCATTGGTCTCTCCTTCTCCTCTCCAGGCAGGACCTTTCTCTGAGCCACTGTGGAGGATGGCTGCCCAGAGCTCCCAAATGTTTACCTGTGCTTTGATCCAGCTCATGAGTAGCTGGACTGGGATTGATGAGTCTTGGTTCCAAACTCCTGTACTGGTAAATGAGATCGACCTAGATCTGCTTGTGTATCTCATGGTCTAAACTGGGGCCAAAAGGGTAAGGTAAAAACATGCCACAGTGGCCTATCCCTTGATGGCAAGGAGGGCAGAGGAGTAATTCGTCTTGATCTCTAAGTTTAACCATTTTCAGGTCTCAGCCATTGAACAGGCTAAGCCATTGGGATCTTTAGAGATTTTAGAGTCACTGATGCATACTTAAGAAACTTGTTGGTCCCATTGCTTTGCATCCCCCTTAAACATTTTTTTCCCCCAATTTGCTCAGCCCTAATTCCTTTTAAGAATCTGGAAACTGCCAAATGTCCCTCTGCTAAACAAAATGCGGTAAACCGATAATGGAAAATTATTTAGTCAGGGAAAGGAAAGAACATGGATGAACCTTGAGAACATAGTGCACAATTCTATTTACATGAAATGTCCAAAATAGGCAAATCCATAGAAAGGAGCCTGGTTGTTGTCAGGGACTGAGGGAAGAGGGGTTAGGGAGTAACTGCTAATGGATATGGAATTTTTTTTGGAAGGGATGAAATGTTCTGGAATTAGATAGTGCTGCTGGTTGCACAACCTTGTGAATATACAGGAAATCACTAAAATGTAAACTTCAAGTGATAAATTTTATGGTATATGAACTGTATGTTTTTTGAAAAGTATCTGGGAACTGAATATGATGTCAGGACTCCTGGTTTTAGTCGTCACGCTTACATTATGTTGTGATGAGCCACTGCTTGCTCATCCTAAGCCTCGATCCCTTACCTATACCGGGCTCTGCCAAAGGACCATTTCAGATCTAAATTCTATGGGCACACACCCCATCTCCAATTTAGAATCAACCTCCCTCTTTCAAACCTCTGCCACTTGCACCATTTTCTCATTATGTTTTCCATCTCCAAATAGAAATTATCCCTTCTGAGTCTTTATGTAATCATATTATGAGCATAGATTCTAGGCACTTGAGTAGATCATGTCATTTAACCTACCCAACAACTTTGTGAACTAGGCACGGTTGTTAGCATGCTATTTTACAGATGCTGACACTGAGGCTCATGGAAGAAAGTATGTGGCCCAAGTTAGCAAGAAGCAGAGCCAGCCATGAAGCCTGAGCTGCCTGACTCCAGAGGTCATGTAATGAATCACTGCACCGAGCTGACTCCCCCCTTAACTCTTCCACTTGGCCCTAATCTCATGCCCCTCAACATCTGCTTTAGCACTTTGTTGACTGATTAGTTCAGCAGCTTTATATTCATCATGCCCACTATTCTTTCTTAAGCTAGTTATTTAGGAATTGGGAAGTATCCCTGAGTTCTTTGTCAAATGGCTGACACAACCGAGATAACACTATTTCTTAATGAAGATAATGCTGGCATAAGTAAGTGGAATGAATAAATGCCAAATTTAGGTTAATTCCCTGTAAATAAGATAAGTTAATGTAAGTTTCATCTCTTGTCAGCTATGCTCCTTGTACCATTGACTAGAGTAATTTGTTTAATTAACCTACAGTCTTCCTGTTACAGATCATTTACCACACCCAATAAAAGGTCATGCCTTTGAATCCCTCAATATGTTTAAAATTCTTCAAGTACATTGCAAAGCATTTCTTTGTAAAGAGACAGACAAAATAATTTAACAAGATCATTCTGAGTAATTTAGCTTCATTTAGGCTAGTAAATAAATACCACGACTACACAGGACCCAGTAATAAAGTTGTTAGTGGTGTCCCCTCTTTACAGATGTTAAACCCTAAATATGTGCATGTATTCACATCACAAGTGTATGTCTTTTAGTCACACAGACAGGACACATAAGACTGAACTGCAACTCATACCCCCAGGACTGAACTGCAACTCATATCCCCAGGGATATGGGGATCCTGGTGATAATTAGCAAAGTTGTAAAAGTTTCTATGCAGTTTTAATGTGAAGTATAACCAAAAGATAGCTTAAATAGACACTATATTTTCATTTTTAGTGACAATTTTTACAAGTAGAAGAAAAAACTTGCATCCTAGCAATGAAACATTAACATACTGTCTAAATCTACTAGTAAAGTATACATTTCTATTAACTAGTGACCACTATATGATTTAGTAAAATTTGAAGTATTTTTAAAAAATTTAAGTAATTCGTTTTGTAAATATAATATATTCATCTAAAGTCAGAGTATCAAATCACATTGAAAAAATCAGATCACTAAGTTAAAAAATTATTATTATGCTTTAAAAGTTATATTGAAAGTATTAAATTTTTATGATAGTCAATCTCTATTTAAAATATTATATAATTAACTGGATGCTTAAGAGGAAAGACTAGAAAAGGGAAAAAAAATATTGGATCTATTCATAATACTTTCCCCCCGAATTTGGATTTCATAAAATCTTGCCATTTTAAGAGTTTTATAATTAACAAATTATTGGATACAGGATGCCTAATTATTACAGAAAAAATAAATGAAATACACAGAAAACTATAAAAGTTTAAGCAAAAAAAAAAAAAAAGGCTAGAATGGTTAATGTATTAGCTGAACAAAATTATCTATCCAAGAAATGCAAAACACAAAAGTTTAATTTATGCAAGGTCTAACAATTTGAAGTGTGACTGCTACTAATCAGACCTGCAAATGCAATTCTCAGGTTTTACAGCCTGAATACCAATAATGTAGTAAAATGCTTTTAGAGCCAGAATACTAAATATTGAGTAAAATGCATTGCAGCCTCTGGAAACGGAACAACTTTGTATGAAAGAATATTCAAATATCCCTTTATTGAGCAACCACAATGAGCGTTGAAGATTTACATGATTGAACTGGAATTCAATGCCAAAGTCGAGGGAAGCATTTTTTTTTTCTGGGATGCACAAAGAGATATCCATAATTAAACATCACACTTCCCTAGGGCAGCATGTTTTCTTATATTGACAAGCAAAACGAGGTATTTCAAATCTCACATTGCTGGCATTCAATCATCTTTTGCATAACTATTGTTTTAATGTACTTCTGGCTATTAGGCATTTGTCTATATTTGGTCAGTGAGGCATACATTTTAAAGAATGTTGGTTTTGCATAAAAGGCTATCGTTAGTGGAATTACATTTATACAACAGTATCTTAAGAATAATGATGGTCTTATTTTGGCTGGTCATACACATATTTTATACTACAAGCAGAGTGACTACAAGTTCAGTGCAATTAGTACATTAAAATTAACTCCAAGGGGAAAAACTTTCAGAAGTACCTTTTCAGACTCAACTCTATGCTTTACTTTGCCTTATTTGTCACTGCTACTTAAACACATTAACATTGCACGCTAATCCTATGATGTGTTGGGAAAATGCCAAACAAATCATGTTTGCTTAACATTCCATTAAAGTCAGAGCCTAATGATAGATTATGTATTCAACAACTTTGCTCTAGATCAAAGAATGCCACATTATTTCAGCCTGCTCCTACTACAACTACTAAACTACCAAAGAGCAGCAATTCTCTTACATTTTACCTTCTTAAGAGTTTCCTCTACTTTCTAACCTGCACCTTAAGCAAATACATATTTCCATTTTGTTCTTAAATTGTAAATAATGTTAAACTTAAATCAAATACCAAAAAAATAATGTGCTTTTTTCCCCCAAAAAGTGACCATTTATCTAAAAAGACATTTTACCTCCTGCTTTCTATCCAAAAACATTATTTATGAAGATTAACTGTTTAACAATATGCAGGTGTTTATTAAATTTTAAGGTAATTTACCACTATCACATATATACACATACAATTATTTGGATCTTTCTGAAACTTAAAAAGGTCTCATGTATCTATCCATCCATATAAAAGTCATGTCCTATAAAAATGCCAAGTGACTAGTGGGAGACCTGAGCATTTGATTAGAGAAGTCTAACTGCCATCAATGAGCTTCATGTTCTGAAGCCTCTTCACAAACCATCAATGGCCAATGGTGGAAAGACTATTTGTAATCTGAGCCAATCAAAATACATTCTAATTCAAATGAAACTGAGCTTTTCAAAGTCACCACAGACAATGGCTTGAAGCCTGGGTGTCCTAAATAATTTCTATTTCATTCTCATGTCTTTGTTTGGTTTACTAGCTAAAATCTGAGGAAATATGATACATGCATTTTGTATGTTCTTTCAAATTGTGTTTACAACACACTTATGAATGATATTTAATGATTTTTCTCATTTAAAGCCTCCATCTTGGCAAATGGTAATTCATTCAGTCGAGTCTTCTCAAATCATCTGGATCTGTAGAACCCAAATTAATTCCACCTGAGAACAATTTTTCTCCCAAAAGAAAGAATATACAGTCCTGAACTGAGAAAATCAACTACTTTGGTTATCCAGATTTATAATTTTGGAATACCTAGTTTTACTGAGTGTTTTCTATGTGCTAGGGCTTTACATAAATCAACACCTTTAATCCTCATGAGTACTCAACATCTTATGAAGTCATTATCACCATCTTTTCCTACATAAGGAAAATAAGCTTAGAGAAGTCAAACAATTTGGCTGAAGCACATGGCTAAAAAGAACTGGGACTGGATCTGCAAGCACATCTGTGTGTCTCCACAGCCCAAACTTTCACCCCTCCTCATACCACTTCTCCTTTTAACTTTTTGTAAAATCCTTAACTGAGGATATGTGTGATGCTGCTTTTTATTATTGATTTTGAGAAAGAAAGAGAGAGATAAAGAGAAAGAGAGAGAGAGAGAAACATCTATGTGAAAGAGAAATATTGATCCATATGTGCCCCAACCAGGGACTGAACCCGTAACCTAAGTATGTGCCCTGAACGGGAATTGAACCCACAACTTTTTGGTGTACGGAATGACTCTCCAACCAACTGAGCTCCCCAGCCAAGGCCATACTATTCCTTCTTATTGCCAATGCCAGCTTCCCTCCACCTGGACTCCTCAGTGCCCTGACACATCAGAACCTTTCACCACCTACTAGTTTTTCCACATCCACTCCTGGACCCTACAGTTTGTTCTCCAGGCTGACCCCAGAGTGATCTTTTTTTAAATGAACAGCTGTTCCAGTCATTTCTCAGCCTAAAATCCTAAATGGCTTCCCCAACTCAAGATCCTGAATGGTCTCACCCTGGTCTCCTATCCAGCCTTACCACTTCCCTCTTGATGCCAGATCCAGCCACTCCAAGGCTTTCTTTCAATGCCTACAACATAGCCAGTCTCTTCCCACCTGAGACCTTTGGATCTGCTGTTCTCTCCTTCAGGTATCCTGTGCACCACCTTCCACCGACGTTTAGTAATTCCTACTCATCCTTCACATCTCAGCTCAACAGCACTTCCTCAGGAAAGTCTTTCCTAACTACATCCCATTTTACCCCAGATTAGATCTCATTTCTCTGTCATACCCTTTCCCAGCACTCAGCACTTCACCTAGCTAGCTAGCCCTTAGCAAGATTTACTACTGCATATTTATATGGTCATTTAAATAATGCCTGTCTCTGCTCTGGCCAGTTTTCTCAATGGTTAGAGCATCGGCCTGCAGCCCAAAAGGGTGGTGGGTTTGATTCCTGGTCAAGGGCACGCACCTCGGTTGTAGGTTCCCCAGCCTTGGAAGGGGCATGTGTGGGAGGCAACCAATCTCAATCTCTCTCTCTCTCTCTCTCTCTCTCTCTCTCTCTCTCTCTCTCTCTCTCTTTCTCTCTCTCCCCTCCTCCTCCCTCCCTTCCACTCTCTCTAGAAATCAATGAGGGGGGGGAAATATCCTCGGATAAGAATTAAAATAAATAATAATAAATAATGTCTGTCTCTCCCATTTAATTAATGTAGATGAATGATTCTCAAACTTTAGTATGCATCAAAGTCACCAGGAGTGCTCATTAAAAATTGCTCACTGGGTCCTATGCCCCGAGGATCTGATTCACTAAGTCTAGAGTGAGGTCTGGGACTCTGTGTTTACAAGTTCTCAGTGATGCTGATGCTGCGGGGCACTGGACTAACCGAGTACAGTGGTTCTCATCCCTGGAAAACCATTATAATCACCTCGGGAACTTTAAAAATTACCAGTACCAAACCCCACCTTGTTTTTTGTTAATCCTCACCTGAGGATATTTTTTCATTGATTTTTAGAGAAAAGGGGAGAGACAGAGAGAAGGAAACATCGATGTGAGAGAGACACATCGATTGGTTGCCTCCCCTACATGCCCTGACTAAGGCTGGGAATCAAGCATGCTACCGAGATACATGCCCTTGACCTGAATCGAACCTGGAAACCTTCAGTCTGTGGGCCAATGCTCTATCCACTGAGCCAAACTGGTTTTGATTTACTTGGGCTATAGTAGAACCCAGTACATCTTATCCCAAATATTGCATTCTTATACTAAAATGTATATTTTTTTTCAAATTTAACTGGATATCTTATAAAATTTTTATTTGTTAAATCTGGCAACCATACTAGTATGTCCTGTTATAACAGAAGAGGTAGTATGTCATATACAGGGTGGGGCAAAAGTTGCCTTATTTATTAACTAGAGACCCGGTGCATGGATTCGTGCACTGGTGGGGTCCCTTGGTGTGGCCTGTGGGGATCCACTGAAACCAGCAGTCCAACGCCACCTGCCACTCCTGCCTGCTGCTCCCACTCATCCTGGCCCCGCTGCACCTGCCACTGCCACTGCCCAGTAGCGCTGCCGCGGAGGCAAGAAAGGCTCATGCCACCACAGCTGCACTCACCAGCCGTCAGCCCAGCATCTGGGGCCCGTCGGTCAGCTGAGCGGTGCTCCCACTGTGGGAACACACTGACCACCAGGGGACAGCTCCTGCATTGAGTGTCTGTCCCCTGATGGTCAGTGTGTGTCATAGCAACTGGTTGTCCAGTCATCCAGTTGCTTAGGCTTTTATATATATAGACTAGAGGCCCGGTGCATGAAATTTGTGCACTGGGGGGGGGGGTGTGTCCCTCAGCCCAGCCTGCACCCTCTCCAATCTGGGACTCCTTTGGGGATGTCCGACTGCCAGTTTAGGCCCAATCCCTGTGGGCCTAAACTGGCAGTCGGACATTCCTCTCACAATCTGGGACTGCTGACTCCTAACCACTTGCCTGCCTGCCAGCCTGATAGCCCCCTAACCGCTCCCCTGTGGACCTGACTGACACCTAACCGCTCCCCTGCCAGCTGATTGGCACCTAACCACTCCCCTTCTGGCATGATTGACACACCTAACTGCTCCCCTGCTGGCCCGATCACCCCCAACTGCCCTCCCCTGCAGGCCTGGTCGCCCCCAACTACCCTCCCCTGCAGGCATGGTCCCCCATAACTGCCCTCCCCTGCAGGCCCAGTCGCCCCCAACTGCCCTCCCCTGCAGGCCTGGTCCCCCCCAACTGCCCTCCCCTGCTGGCTATCTTGTGATGACGTGGGGCAGCCATCTTGTGACAACGTGGGGGCGGCCATCTCATGGTGGCCATCTTGTGATGACATGGGAGCGGCCATCTTGTGACAACGTGGGGGTGGCCATCTTGTGACATGAGGGCATGAGGACAAATTTGCATATTACCTCTTTATTATATAGGATTATTGTAGTATTTTCCATATGAACAACTATAAACCTACTTTGCCCCCAGGTGTATATTATGTACCTAACTACATTGTAACTGACCTTTCACCTCTGCAGAGCACAAAAAAGATGGGGTTAAAAAAGTGGAATTTTTAAAGTCTAAGAGGAATTTTTTTTCTAAAGAATTAGACCTTAGAACAGTGGTTCTCAACCTTAGGCTCTACAGCATTGGTCGCGACCCACAGGTTGAGAACCGCTAGCAGGGTCACCTAAGAACATCGGAAAACACAGATATTTACATTACGATTCATAACAGTAGCAAAATTACAGTTATGAAGTACCAACAAAAATAATTTTATGGTTGGGGGTCTCCACAACATGAGGAACCGTATTAAAGAGTTGTGGCATTAGAAAGGTTGAGAACCACTGACCTAGGTGGTCACGCCAAGCTCATGGTTGGCTGCACATTTACATGACTTATTTCAAGTCACCCAACTCCAAAAGCAAACACACAAAAATCACGCCATATTATTTTAGCTGAAATAATAAATGTCTAATATCTTAAAACAGATATTTAAAAAACAAGACCTATAACTATATAAAATATTGCCAAGTATTGATTTCTTATATCAGGATAGCTTACCAAATCCAAAGGCGTTAGAACCTCCAATGCTCTGTGAAGCCTGAACACTTGTAGATGTGTACAGCCCTGTCACCAGCAACCCGTCAAAAAAGGTGCTTGTTGAAATTGTCACTGAAATACAGGGTGGGGAAGAGAAAAGAAACCTCAATTAATACAGTCAGAATAATGAGATACATTTCTCAAGTGTTAGACATTGTCAAAAATTTTACTCATATTAATTTTTATATGTATCTCGCTACTTGGTATTTTCTTTACAGGAATTAGTAATGACAGGAAAGCAAAAAGAACCTCAGAACTCCAATGTCTATAATTGCTAGTCCTAAATTTAGAACATCAGTCCTATCTTTCTGCATTCATTTGCACTTTCCCTAGCTATGTGCAAAATTGTCTGAAAACAATGGAGTATTGAATAGCTAGTTTCCCCACCTCCATCACCACCCCTGAAGGCAGTCAAAGGCATGGCTGGAGTTTTGGCAATGTGATGAAACACTTTATTTTTGAAGTATTCCATACTGTGGGAAACAATCTTACATAAGCTGAAAGAAGAACAGTCAGATGCACTTATTGTGAATCTACAGAGATGAGTCCCTGAAGTTTTTGACAAAAGCAGACTAATTTGCATGAAGACAGTCAGCCCTTTTCCTTCTGAGAACAAGAGAGGGAGACTGCTGCATGCTGTAAGTGTTAGACCAAAGTCTCCAAGATGACTCCAATGGTTTCATAACCAGAAAATCAGGATGTTCCTGGGAAGAAACGGTTCAAATTAAATGTATCTGTATGCTACTCAGGTTTGGCTTTTTAAAATTTTATCTTGCTCTCCACCCAAAAAAATTGATCATAATTTCCTCCTGGATATAATATTTTCTCCTGTATTGGTTTTATAAGATCAGGATGATGCTATTTGTAGGAAGAAGCTGGGAGAAGGTAATATTATTTTGGTAGTGCATAATTCAAGGCAGTCATCATGCTTGGTGGCTGTGAGGAGAAGAGTCACATTAACTTCAATGAAAATGTTTAAATTAAACTCCAAAGAATTGTGGTGAGTAGGGCTGAATGGTCTGAAAGAGCCATACTGTAAAGCATAAAACAAGACACATAAATCATTAGAATAGCTGGACATCATGCTATCTCCAAAATGGTACTGGATGTTGGAGTAAATCACCTTCACATCCTACCTAATAATAATAGACAAATATGCAAATTGACCGCACCTTCGCTACGCCCAAGCCATGCCCACTAGCCAAGCCACGCCCATCAACCAATCAGGACAAAGTATGCAAAATACCCCAACAAAGATGGCGACTAATTTGCATATCAAGACAGCGTAGAAAGAAGCCAAGAGCTGCAGAAGGGAGCAAAGCTGCGGAGAAGCAAGCAAGCTGGGGGGGAGGAGAAGGGAGGAGCAGAGGCGGGGCCGGGGGAGAAGGAAGGAGAGCGGGCGGGCTGGCAGAAAAGGGAGAAAAGCAGGCAGGCTGGCGGAGAAGGTGGGGCGGGGGAGAAGGGAAGGGAGAAAAGAAGGGGAGCTGGCGGAGAAGGCGGGGCGGGAGACAAGGGAGGAGAGCAGGTGGGGTGGGGTAGAGTGCAGCAGGAAACCCTATTGCAGGATTTTTCCTGCAACGGGAACGCTAGTCCTTTAATAACAACTAAAAATTTGAGTTCTGGCATGTAGACTACTGTAAACCACGCCGCAGGCACTGAGCTTCGTGGTCAACATGTATTATCTCATCTCATTATTAAAGTGCCTCTGTAAAGGCGATACTATTGTTATTCCCAGGAAACAAATGAGGAATCTGTGGGACAAAACAATTAAGAAACTGTACAGACCATCTACTAGTAAAAATTTTTTATGCTGTTAAACCTGGCTTCTCTCCCGTTTTCTCTCTGCTCCCCCCAGATCTCCAAGTGGCAAAGTGGCTATGGCCAAACCTTTGTTTAATAATAACCTCTTTCTCAGGTTACTTACATACATGAGGAGTATTTGAAGAAAACAAAAATGAAAGTTGCCGGAGTCAATGTCACTGTTATTAGAGAGAAAGAGGACCAAGGGTGGCCAGGGAGTGACCCCATGGCTGGTGGATAAAGCCCTGGGCTGGGTAAGAGGTGAATCTGCACACGGGGCTCTCATCTGCTGCTCCCTATCCTTGAGCAAAACCACTTAATCCCCATCTACAGCATCACACTCTAACCCTCAGCCCCCGGATTTGTTTGCCCCAGATATCTACAATTGGTTCTACTGATGTCTCCATCCTTTGATTCAGTGAGTTCACCTAGACTTGTGGTCGGCAAACTGCGGCTCGCGAGCCACATGCGGCTCTTTGACCCCTTGAGTGTGGCTCTTCCACAAAATACCATGGCCTGGGCGAGTCTATTTTGAAGAAGTGGCGTTAGAAGAAGTTTAAGTTTAAAAAATTTGGCTCTCAAAAGAAATTTCAATCGTTGTACTGTTGATATTTGTTTTTTGTTTGTTTGTTTGTTTGTTTTTAAATTACTTTATTGATTAAGGTATCACATATTTGTCATCAACCCCCTCCCCCCGTTCCCTTCCCAATCCCCCCCACAGGCAAGCCCCCCTCCCCCTGTTGTCCGTGATCATTGGTTAGGCTCATATGCAAGCACACAAGTCCTTTGGTTGATCTATCTCCCTTGTCCCCACCCTCCCCTACTTTCCCTCTGAGGTCTGACAGTCTGATCGATGCTGTTCTTGTTCTTCAGTCTATGTTGTTCATCTTTTCCCCTAGAAGAGTGAGCTCATGTGATACTAGGAATACACTTATAGGAACTGAAAATGAGACAAGCAATAATGGTTATGCTGAGAGGAAAATGAATCAGTCTGTAGTGAGTTTCTTTCTGGGCCAACAGTTCTTTTGAGTCCCGGTTTCTATGTCCAACAGTTGTTAATGTGTTCATAACAGCAATGATATTTCAGTTCTGGATGGTGGACAAATGGTGGTATTGCAGGTCTGACCCTCTCTGGTTTGGTCCTGGGCAATCTGCAGTGACGCATATCTGTACTGTTGATATTTGGCTCTGTTGACTAATAAGTTTGCCGACCACTGACCTAGACTTAGTAAAAAGAGCTTAAACTGCCTCTGTGCCCCAATCTAAGGGGGTTAGAATTACGGTAAATTACTTCCTGTTAAATTGACTATATTGACCTCTGCCCTCTAATGCTGTGTCTCAGGTCATCCTTCACAGCAAATAGATCAAACCTGAAGTTTCTTTCAGGGACCCACGGGACTCTGTTTATACCCACTTCCTCTCAACCCCGTCCACTATCTAGTCCAGTGAGATGGCAGCTGGCCTATACTAACACACAAACACAGCCCCGTGGACTCCTCTCCATTCCTTTACACTTCCTAGCTCCAAAATTCTGAAAAGTGTAAGGGTTTTATGGGTTTGGGGGTGAGGCAAACCTACCCTTGAGTCTTACCTCCTCTACCTCTGATCAGTGTGTGACCTGGGGGCAAGTCTCAAATTCCTCATTTACAAAAAGGAATTCTAATACTTTCAGATTTATGGTAAGAATTAAAAGAAACATACCTACCATCTCTCTATCAACGTATTCATCTCAACGCACTATCATGAATATAGTAACTAAGCGATAAAAGTTCCCTTGCCCTGCCCTCTCGAAGACCTTGAAGCCCTGCCTTTCTCTTCTCGGCCTGAGAACAGGAATGCTTTACGGAGCTCCTGGCGCCTGCCTCGCCGATGCCTGCACATATCCAATCAGTGGACTGCCCACGTCTGAGTCCTGCTGCCTGCTAGGATTCTCCACCCGCCCGCCCACCTACTGCTTCACGTCTGACCACAGTCCACTCCAAGTCTGAGCTGTGACCTCAGCGGGCCCAAGACATGTGGCACCCCCCAGCCTGTTATTAATTCACCCGCCCATCTTCTCCGTTTTAAGTAACAGGCTGAGCGCTCCTGGAGAAAGGGCTGAGGAAGAGCAGCAGCATGTGTGGCAGCTCTGGGTCTTCCTGAGAGTTACTCAGTTCTGATCAAAACAAAACCCCTGCCATGTCTACCATGACAACTGACAAATTCAATTTATTAATAGCGTATACATATCCAGTGATGTTTCGCCAGGAAGAGATGTGCGCCTAGCAAGCTGCCTGCACGGCTTGTGACTCATGTGAGTTCAGAGCACAACCAAGTCTGCTGTGCCCCTTAGATGTCCATCCAGGTTAACTTCTTTCCAGAGCCCCCGCCCCCAACCCCCCGCCCCAATCTGCCACCCAGTGCACCTCCAGACCCAGAGGATGAAGCAAATTCTGATGTTCTTCACACCCCCAATGCCTGCTTCAAGTCAGTGCTCCTCTTTACATAGATCCTTGGGTGCTGAAGCAGCAGGTCTAGTGAAAACATCTCAGGAATAAGAAGACTGGATTTTATTCCCAATATTATCAATTTACCATGTCACATTCTGCAAGGTATTTGTGTGGTTTCTCTCTCTCTCTCTCTCTCTCTCTCTCTCTCTCTCTCTCTCTCTCTGGTCTTATTCCTAGCCGTGATATTATTTTGTGACCTCGTGGCTAAGTGAGCTTAAATATGTGAGAAATAATTTCTAAACATTGACTGTCTTAGAAAAATGTAATGACTAAGAAAAAACACTTTATTAATCTTAGAGTCTCTTTGCTTTAAATACTATCCATAAGCTGACTACTCCCAAATTTCATTCCCCAGTCCAGCTCTCTCTCTCTCTCTTGATATACTCCAGACATGTATCAAGCTGCTCCTCAACATCTCCACTTGCATGCTCAAGGAGGCATCTCAACCTCAACATAACCAAAACTGAACACCCACCCCCATGGCTCACACCTGCTTCTGCTGTGGCCTTCCCCAACTCCACTGATAGAGGCACTACTTTCCCGCTGCTCAGGCTAAACACCAGAGTAAACTCTGGAATCACCTTCATCCCTACCCTGAATCCAGACCATCAGTAAATCCTATTGGCTCTGCCTTTAGATCATATCCGGAATCTCACCACTCGCACCCTGTTCTGAGCTACCAACGTCTCTCCCATGGATGACGGCATTAGACATCGATCTCGTCTTCCCGGGTCTACCCTCCTCTCTACAGTCTATTCTCAGTATTAAGAGTCAGAGGAATTCTTTTAAAACACGTGTCAGTTCATGTCCCTCCTCTGCTTACAACTTTCTAACGCTCTAAGTCAGTCTTTACAGTGGCCTATAAGGTCCTATGTGTTCTGCCTCCATTCCTTCCCTGTTCTCATCTCCTGCTCTCCTCCTGGCTCACTCCATGCCAGCCACACTAGCCTGTGTGGTGTTGCTCAGATATGCCAAGTCATTACACCAGTCCTTTTCTCCAGATACCTGAAGGGCCAATTCCCTCACCTCTTTGGAGTCTTAGTTCAAACCTGCCTTAACCACACTGTTTAGAATTGCAAATGACCCCCTGTCTCCCTGCCCCCACAATTTTCACATTCCTGATGTTCCCTATTTGGTTCTTCTCCCCCCCCCCCTTTTTTTTCTATAAGTAGTTATTATCTTTAACACATTATACTGATTTACTTGCAATGGTTTTCGTTTCTCTGTTTATTGTCAGTCTCATTATGCAGAATGTAAACTCCATCAGGCAGGTATCTTAAGTGTCTAGAGCAATTCCTGACAATTTTGGGTGTTCAATAAATATGTATTAAAATACTGATTAAGGAATGACTCATTCATATAAAAGTGGTATAAGACTGTCTTATTTACAACTAGTTTCCAGAGGAAAAGCATCTTGTGAATCCTAGACTTTGTATGTCAGATGTTCCCACTGGAAAAGCCACATGGAAAGAAAAGAAGACAGAAGAAAGGTGGCTATTTATATATTTAAAATGTTTTCCAGAGTGCGAGACAAATCAATGCAGAGAGGCCAAGAGATAGCCAAAGACATCTGTAAAAACGGCAGACCAACTTATAAGTATATATTCATTCTCACATGCTGTATCTTACACAAATCATCCAAAGAAAAGGTTCCGTTAGAAACTAATTGATTATATAATCTATTTTCCTACTCACTTGAGTTGAGAAGTTAAAGTATTTTTTAAGGGGGAAATTACACTTGCTTTTGGAAAACTGCTACTCTCTTGACACTGTGGAACAAGCATTCCTTTTCCTCCTTTTACAGAAGTAATGCATAATCCATATGTGAACTGGATTTTTTTTAAGAAAAAGGAAATGGTGCCCAGATTTGTATGGGATACAAGACATAACTTTCTGATTGCCAGGTTTTCTTTTACTCAAGAAAAGAATGGGTCTAATTTTTGTATTTCAAAAACACCTGACATCGTTTGGATCCCCTGCTAGTTTGGAGGAAACTTCAAGATATCTGAAGCCCACATTTTTTTTTATTGACTGAAACACTAGCAGTGAAGTCATGAGCAATCCAAGCAAGATACTGAAAATTTTATGCCAAGGACACTTGGACTTTGAAACTGTCAGGAGCACCCTTCTCTCTGCCCTCTCTTTCCCTTTCAATGAATGTTCCCACTTACCTCTACTTGCGTCCTCTAGTTAGTCTATGAGGGTTTCCTCTGAAAAAAGAAAAAACTAAAAAAAAACAAACAAAAAAAAAACACACATAGAAACAAATCGTTTCAGGCTTTGAGGCTGCTCTGGCTAGCTGTCCTTACTGTGTAATTCAGCATCATCAGTTCCTGCCAGTTTCCGCTTTCTTTGGGGGCCCCTTCCAGTACCCTGCCATATCGTCCTCTTCCTTTCTATCAAGCTTATCTGACCCCTAATGTGCACTGGCTCTTACCCTTCCTATGTGCCCTGACTTGACTTTTTCCCTCTAATTCCACAGGGACTCACCCTTCAAGCACTATTCTAGTGTCTCCAGTCTTAGCACATCACTTACATCCACAAAGCTCTGCTACACGGGCAATTGGAATAATCTTCTTGAAAGCAGGAGAGTGGCCTCAGGTAAATTAAAGGAATGGTTTACTATACATAGTACTAATATGGTTCATGATCAGAAAAAAACCAAAGCTCACGTTTCTGAATGCAAAATAATTTAAAATATGTATATGAACTAGTAGGAAACGTTATCATTTTATGGTTACCATATTATTTGGCCCCTTGATGAAGCTGATGAACTAAAGACAGCGGTATCTGTGTCTAGTATTTTAAATAAAGTATACATAAATCATAGGACTTTGTGTATAGGTATATACAGATATAGATACTCATTTACAGAATGAGTAAAATACACAGTCCTAATTCCCACTACAGATATTTTTGTAAGTTTTGACACTTTGATTCAGAATGTTATGGTCCCAAACTGCAGAATTTTAAATGTCCCAAAGCAAATGACACTTTAAAATATCTCCTTTAAAAAATATCTCATGAAACTACCTTTGTATAAATAGAAGTTGTAGGTAAAATATATAAATTTTTGTTTATTAGGATAAGGGAAAACTGCACAAAATTCTTATATTTGAACTACCTTTAAGATAAACAGCTGTTAGGACTGCTTGTTCTGATGTCTAACTTGCCCAGTTAATAAGCAAACCCTTCATTGTATTTTCAAGATTATCAGCCAAATGCTCTAACTAATGCTAGGCCAGAGAACAAATAATATTTACCAAGTGTCAATTCACTTTCTGAGAAATTTATTGTAAAATATGTATTACTGATGAATCTCGGTGGTGGGTATACAGATATTTGTTGCCTAATCTTTTACTTTTTCTTTCAGAAAAAATTTCATATTAAAAGGTGAGGGGGAGCCCTAGCTGGTTTGGCTCACTGGCTAGAGAGTCGGCATGCAGACTGAAGGGTCCCAGGTTCGATTCCAGTCGAGGGCACATGCCTGGGTTGCCGGCTCGATCCCCAGTAGGGGGTGTGCAGGAGGCAGCCAATCAACGATCCTCTCTCATCACTGATGTTTCTATCTCTCTCTCCCTTTCCCTTCCTCTCTGAAATCAATAAAAAATATGTATATATTTTTTAAAAGACTTAAAAGTTGATGGGGGGAAAAGGTCATCATAAATACACATTAGAAACACAATTAGGACAATCAAACTAGCCCTAATAATAAAATGCCCTAGAAAGTACATAACACATTCAGACTTTAAGAACTAAGCTATTCTATATGATAAAAGCCTAATTATGCTACGTGTCTGGTCGTCCAGTGACTGTTCAACCAATCAAAGCATAATATGCTAATGATATGCTAAGGCCACTCAACCACTCACTATGACATGCACTGACCACCAGGGGGCAGACGCTCCGACTGGTAGGTCAGCTTGCTGCTGGGGTCCCGCCAATCAGGGACTGAGCGAGACGGGCGGGACATGCCCTGGAGCCCTCCCGAAATCCCTCCTTGGCCCCGATCTTGTGCTGGTGGGGTCCCTTGGCTTGGCTTACGCCCTCAGGACCTCTGGGGGGATGTCAGAGAGCTGGTTTTGGCCCAATCCTGCAAGCCACTCCCTTCAGGAGGGCACCAGACACAGGGCTCATGGCTGGCGAGCACTGCTACGGCAAGTTGAGCCTCTCCCAATGGGGACTGATTGGGCATGAGCCCACAGCTGGTGAAGTGGGACCAGGATGAGCAGAAGCAGCAGGTAGGAACTGCAGGCAGCATTGGACTGGGGGTTTCAGCCTGATCCCTGCAGGCCACCCAGAGGGACCCCACCCGTGCACAAATTCGTGCACTGGGCCTCTAGTATATATGTAAAGCTTCTGTGAGCCAACAACTATGTTAGCACTGTAATTTTTTGTTTTATTAACTAGGAAGGCAAAAAGAGATATTTAGAACTAGTTCCTTATTATAAACTCTTCGTGACATCAGCAACTCTAGATGCTTTATACAAATTAAAATGTATCACCACATGGGATAGGACCCACCAGTTAGTTACCCATTTCAGACACCAAAGGTTTATATAAAATCACCAAATAATAATTTAATGACTTAAATTGGTGAACACCTAAACTATTCAATCTGCCATATGATCTACTTTTTTTTCATGGTTTTACAGATTTTCACGATACATTTATAAAATTCTTCCCCAAGGAACATTTTTTTTCTTAAAGTCAATTTTTATATCTTTAATATTTTTGCATTAAAATGTTATGAAAAAAATACTAGCTACTTTAATTATCGAGGGGATAAAAAGCAATATCAATATTTGGGTTGCAAGTAAAATTTTGAACTTAACTAGCACAGAAATAAAGCTTGTATATTATTATCTGTAATCAGAAAGAAAATGTGTCTTATCAGATCACCTCATTCTCTTGTTCAACAAACGATCTCTAACTTCCTATTATACACAGATTAAAATCCTGTTTCAATGCAGTTTCTAAGATCTTCAGGTTGTGGCCAGAATTAATCTCTCCAATCAAATTTCCTCATTTCACCTGAAGACACTCTTTGATCCAGTTAAACTAACATCTTTGCTTCCCTGTCTCCTGGCCTTTCTTTAAAAAGCACCCTCACACAAAATGACTTCCCCTGTTTCCTTTTGTTAAAATCCTACCCATTCTTCAGCAACAGGCTCACATGCCATCTCTCAGGAGGTCTTTTCTGACCTCACCCACCCCAGTGATCCCACAGCTTTCAGGAACCAGGAACATTTGATCACAACCCACCTTCCCCAGAGCAGGTTCACAGGAGAATTCAACCATACAAAAACATTGTTACAACATAAAGTAATATAAAGTAAAAAATAACTGAGAATATAGTGTAGCCAGTGTAACTGAAATTGTGAAATCTAACATCTCTCCCACACAGAAAAAGAACCCGTGTTATTCACAGAGGTATATGAAAACAGAGGTTTCTCCTGAAACAAGAAATAAAAATTAAATTAAAAAATAAAAATTATAGTACTCAAAAATCAGAAATGTCAGGATATTTTGGTTGAATTTTACATTTACGCATCATAGTATTTCTTTTGCATATATAAAAATATGCTGTATGGGTGAATGTACACACATAATGTATATACCAAATTAATCTTCTGATAATTTTGTCACTAAGACACCTATACCCTTATCCTCACTCTGAAGTTACTCTGCCATTTCCTCAAATAAAAAATAAAAAGGGATCAAAAGGCTGAGGAGCTTGTACATATCTCCCCCACATCTGTGTTAAATTGGCAATGAGCTTAGCACCGGAGTCTATGAATATGAATGGCTGGGTTGTGACAGCAGAATGAAAACATGATGTAGCGACACAATTCAATTCTTATCAGGGACTCAAAGAGTACCTCTGTCTTGAAATGACTAATTACAGAGTCAGTTATTATCTATCATAGCTTCTATTAACTGTTCCCAACAAGCCCCTAATACCATTCTTGCAGAAAATCACTGTAAGATGAAAGTCTGGAAGGAAATAAATTTAGGCATTTAATGCTGTTTGCATTTCATCCTAAAGCTTCTGGCCTGCAAATGTTCTACAGTCCATTAAATTCTGATCACTTCAAGCATATTCCATTACTACTTTATAGAAAAGACCTTTAATATGTGCAGAAAAGAAACATATATAAAATGGTGTTTCCATCTTTTTCAAGATGGCAAACATCAGCGGATAGCACATTGCAAAAATGTTGAAATTAAGTATTAGTAATGATGCACCAATGGCAGTTTCCATTTCTTAGTTTTATATATTTTGAAAATGAAAGATACCAGCAGAACTAAATTGTCAATATTTTTTAAATGCCACATTTTGCCTTATGAGCAGAAACTCATTTGCCTTTTGAATACAGAACAGATTAAACTGCCCGAGGAACAAACATATTACTCTGAAAATAAAATAAACTGAGTTTATTTGCTGCAAAATTTCATCAACATGGTGTGTTCAACTACTGATTCTCCTTTTCAGTGCTACTAGTTCTGTGCACCAAATAGAGACTACCTAAAAATACATTATAATTTATATTCAGAACCTCTATAAGAACATGATTCCTGATCTACTTCTCATTAAATACATTTATTCTATTATGACATAGTTTCATGTGGTTTTCAAATATTAAACCAGGTATTTCAATGATAACATATTCAAACCAACAACAACCAATAAAAAAAAAAATCCAAGTTAATATGTAAAAGAAATGACGGGAGGTCAAGGTTCACTGAGGGAGGGCAGAAATCTATAGTAGTGAACCATGGAGAGCTTTAAAAATTAGACCAGGAATGAGGGGACTCCAGTTAGCCTTTTGTGAGGAGTAGAGAGAGATCATCCACCCATGCCTTCCCTATTTATTCTAACAACCACCCTAAAGGGGTAGGGTGGAGATGGGGGGACAATGCCCTGCACACACCCTCCTAAGTTTGTCTCCTCTGAAAGGAGAGGAAAGACAAGAGCATTATCTGGGAGTTGTGACAGTCCAGGAAATCCATCTTATATGCAAAATGTAATGATTTATTAAAACATGTTCTAGGGTCTATAAAAATGCTCTCTGCTGGTTGGAACAGGGACCCAGCATCTCTGTGGAAGCCTATTGTGGTATATTTATTACAGATTCAGAGATTCAGATGAACCACACGTCCTCGTCTCTAAGTCTTATCTTCCAGCACCACGAGTAATAAAGGGAGAGCCACTGAGAATTTTTCCTTCTTTAAATTCTTCTTAGGAGATAAAACGGTGCAGTCAAATGCGTTCGTGAATTTTTTATTTTAAAATTAAGCTCTTTGGAAGTAAGTTTAAATGACAGTGGTGAGTGTAAAGTAAACCTTCCTGCTTCTTCATCTCTTCACATTGCCTTTCTTCTTTATTCCCTAGGTCACACACACACACACACACACACACACACACACACACACTCACACTCATGCACTCAGTATTTCTAAACACACTAATCTTTGGGGCAAAATCTCACATATTTTATTCAGGTGAAATCCCTATCCAAGGTTTGAAGACCTATGTCGGAATAAGCACCTGAGATGAGATCCTGAACACTATTATGGTTGTCCAATCTATGCGAAACACAGATTCCTTAACCAGTGAACTTGAAAACAAAGAAGAAAAATATAATTTTACAATGCTCTACCCTAATTCTAGTCCTAATAGCAGTTAAAAAAGTAATAATTTTTTTCATCCACTTTTGGCTTTCATAATGTAATTCTGAATTTAAACATAAATTCCTGCAATAACAATGAATTCAGTTTCTAGAACCAAAAATATTTTTTCTTGAAATGACATTTTACTATTATTATTTAGAGAACTGTAGCCAAGAGTCACTGGTATTTGTGACTTATCTGTGACCTTATTTTTCATGTGTTACTTTTATATGAGGCTGGATGATACGCACACATGAAAATTTCATATTGTTGGCCCTGCACTTGATAAATTATTAAAGTGGTGTGAACAGGAATGTGGTGTTCATGTGTTCAGCAATTTTTATCCTTTTGTTCTTGCTTTTTTCAAGGAAAAACTACCTTGTCTATAACTCATCATAACTTTTTAAAATTTAAGCAAAGATTGGCCTTAAAAGAAAGCATTTGGGGAGATTTATTACCCCAAACCTTCTCAAAGAAATTCGAAGAGTTTTCTTTTCATTGACACATGGATGTTAATTAAGCTTTCTTAGGCTGAGAAAAATAAGCTTAGCAACTATCATAAGCACATATACAGGTAAATATGTTATGATGAAATGAACAGGTGCCTAGAGAAAAAATACTTGTGTAATTTTTCCCAATATAACCAGGTGTTTAAAGCCTTTATGCAGTACCAGTAAAAAGGACCTGTAGTTGTTTTGTTTTTATTACACTTTCTTGGATTTATTTCTTTTTAACAAAAAGTGCCTCCCAATTCCTCCAAAATGTGGTTTTGACTAAGGGTAACTAAGGACAATTTGAACTCATGTAACAATCACAGGGCAACTCCTAATAGTGCTCCCAAGTTGTTCAAACATAAATATTTGCTTTTGTTTGTAGTTTTGTTTGGTTTGATAATAGACCATTACCAATTTTCAAAATACTTTCATATTTTCAAAAACTGTGTACTTGTCCAAGAACATGCCAAGGGTGACACTGCTGGTACTCATGTGTATGTCATATACATTACGTGACAGAGATATATCTTGGTTATATTTGTAAACTGACTAAATCAGCATTAATAATTGATAGAACTCCTAAATACACCTAGTTAAACCTCATGTAGCTGTAAAAATGTTTTATTTTTTTAAAAAGGATTTTTTCATAGTATTCTTGTTTGCCACTTCTGTATGTTCATTTCAATACATTTAACTAATTACAAGCAATTGTGCTAAAATCCAAGAATGCATTTAAAGACATATTGACTAAATTACACAAATGGTATATATATGATTAAGCCATAAAACCCTATAACTAACTTATATAGGACAAATATAAAATTCTCATTTACTTTATGATCAGACCTAAAGTTTCTCTGTGTGTGTGTGTAAGTATATCTTGCTCAATTTATTCGTTCAGTAAACAAATATTTAATAAGCTGCTACTACTTGGTACTGATGATAGAATTCGAACCATCTGTATATATACAAAAATAACATTTGAAAAAGTGTTCCTGACCATTTTCATAAGAATCCTTACCGCGTATTTCAAAATCTAATTCTTAAAAATCAAAATTGCTAACATTGAAATTCACAAAATAATGTCAAGTATATGAAGCAACAGAGAAATTCTCAGGTATGGGCACAGCTAGCTGCTCTTCTAGTAATCAACAACTCATTCTTTTCCAAAAGTTTTATATAAGGATAATCACTAAATAAGAATATAACTTAAATGACATTTACACTGATAGCATATGTTATTAGATAAATTATTTTTTAAAAAAGAAATAAATGGGCTGCTCATTTGTATAACATCCAATTGTAATTACAAGCTCAGCTCCCCATAGAATAGGTGGCTTCCTCCCGCACTGGGCGCTGCCGTACCGCATGGGCTCCAAGCTTTCCTGAAGCTGGGCAGGTGGCTTTCCACACAACTTTTGTTTCTGATAGCCTGGTCCCAAGCACACTGACTTTTTCCCCTATCAACAGGACTGGTGTTTTTTGTTGGTTTTTTTGTTTTTTTTTTTCACTTGCTCTATAAAAAGGGAGAACCATGGGGGCAGGGACACAGACTTCTACCAAGGGTTTTGCATTTCCTGCTCCCTACCCACCTCTGCTTGGGATGATGAGAGACAGCACATTCTTCTATTTGTGGCTCTTTGTCCTTTAAGTTTTCCCAATAATACCTATTTATTCATTTATTTTTATATGTTTTTATTGATTTTTTCAGAGAGCAAACAAGGGAAAGGGAGAAAGAGAAATATCTACCTGCTACCTGTTGTACCCATTCCTACAGGGGATCAAACCCACAACCTTTTGGTGCACAGGATGATACTCAACCAATTGAGCCACACTGGTCAGGGCAATATTTATTTATTAATCCATACATTGTGGAATTTTCCCCAAACCCTTCCAGGGCAGCTGGTGACTACAAAGAGATCCATCTTACAGGACACTTCAAAATCTCAACAATCGGTAGGAAATAAGTTGTCTTGTATTAAAATTTCATATTCACTCTGTTTCTTTTCCACTGTGGTTCTTCCTACTTCCCACCTGGTATCCACCATAAACTCTTTTTTTTTTTGGGGGGGGGGGCGGAATTTATGGAGGCATTTGTCTCTCACTTCCTCAAATTCAGTGAGAATCATATGCCTGCCAAACACCTTGTCTTCATGAGATATACTTTATCCTTTGCCAGAAGCCCATTAGTCTCATAGCTAAGTCATTGCCAGAAAACCAAATTCTGTTTTTCAATACTTATCTATGTAGCCAGATGATCATATCCTATAGTCCCCTTCCTCTTCTAAATTTAGCTTCCAAAAACAGTCCCGCTTTCCAGCCTCAGAACCACGTCTTCCAAAGGTGACATGGAGGTTGGTCCATGTAATCACTGTGTCCATGAAGCACCTGGAGCTAGCATCTATTGTGCCCACATGCTGACAGACATCAGCCCCTCCTCCTGTTGCTAGGCAACCATGCTGACTGGCAGCACATGTGTAGTCCTGTTATTCCACCTGGTAGTGGTGGCAGCACTTATTCCCTGGTTTTGGGCTAAGAATGGTTGGCAGCAACAGAAGAGGGAGCTTCACTGATGGTACTCTCATTAATCTAGAGACATAAAAGGGATCTCAAGATGTCAATGAGAAATTGGTTCACCTCACCTGCTACTGGACAGAATCAAAACATTTGAAGAAGCAGCCATCCTGGGAGGAACCCCATACAAAATAGCATTTTAACCCATATACTTACCTAACGCTTTAACATATAACAACTAATGGCTGAAATGCAAGGCTATACGTATCTCCTAGCACAGTCTCTACACAAGGAGAGCAACGCCATTAGCGTGACTCATTTATTTCTTCAGCAAAGGACCTGGCACAAAAAGTGTTCAGCAAATGTTTGGTCATGAGTGAAAGAAATTCCTCTGCATTCTAAGTATTTATGTTTAAGTACACTCCAGTTTCCCTAATTCATGTTCATTTTATGTTGGTCTACAATTATATTTTAAAAATAATAAAATATCCTCACCCTTTGCCTCCAAACTACTGCCTTCCTTCCTTCATTTCTTATTCACTCTTCAATCAATTCCAATCCAACTGCCACCTCAAACACTCCACTAGAACAGCTCTCACTAAAGTCACAATGGCTTCCATATTGCTAAAGCCAATGGTATTTTTAGTTCCCATCTGACTTGACTCCTCTGTACCATTCTACTCTCTCTCCTTAGCCTCTCTGAGCTTCATTCCCCTCCCCCCCCCCCCACGTAACTAGAATGCCTTCTTCTCCTTTTCTGGCCAACCCCTCCCCAACTGCTAAAGAAGTATACTTTACCTGACCAGCATGGCTCAGTGGTTGAGCGTTGACCTATGAACCAGAAGGTCACAGTTTGATTCAGGGTAAGGGCACATACCCAGGTTGCAGGCTCCATCCCCAATGCAGAGGCAGCCAATCAATGATTCTCTCTCATCACTGATGTTTCTATATCTCTCTCCCTCTCCCTTTCTTGCTAAAATCAATAAAAATATATTTAAAAAAATAAAGAAGTGTAATGTAAGGTTCTGTCCTGGGCCCTCTCCACTGCTTAGTCTATTTCCTTTGCCTAGGCAACCTCAGCATCTTCTATCACTACATGTCAAGGGATCTCATCTTCCTCCTTGAAGCTCCAACTTAGATCTCCTTAAGTCCAGACAACTAGTTGACATTGCCTCTTAAATGTCTCAGATATTCAAACTCAACCTGTCCAAAACTGGATGCATAATTCATTCGTGTAACAAATATTTAGTGAATACCTACTATGTGCCAAAAACTATTCTGGAGCTGAGGGACATCAATAAATGAGTCTATGCCTCTGACCTTATGAAGCATAAAAACATTCTTCATTTCACCATCTCCAATTTCATCCTTTCTCAGTGCTCCCCACTTCCCTAAATGGCACAGCTATTCAACCATGTGCAAAATCCAAGGACTGAAATCATGTTTAATTTCTCTTTCTCACAGCTCCCCACACACCAATTCCCAATACTGCCAATTTTATCTCTTAAGTATATCTGAAGTCTATCCACATCTCAAGTGTTCATCTTCTCTATTACCTTCCTACCTACTTCTACTTTACCAGTCCCTCAGCACCCACTCTAGTTCACCTCTCCACACAGTAGCCGGAGTGGTCTTTTCAAACGTAGATCTGATTGTGGGGTACTCCTCCCACACTCATACCGCCAGTTTAAAACTTATCTTTATTCCTTGGATATAGGACAAAACCATAAGCAATGCCCTACAAACCCTATCTTAAAATGTTCAACCTCATCTTGAACAATATATCCTCTTCCTGTCTGTTCTAACACACTTCCCTTCCTCCCATCACAGAACCTGTGTACTTGCTGTTTCCTTTACTGCAAACATTCTTACTGATTTACAGACACACACACACACACACACACACACACACACACACTTACCTCTGCTTGGCAAAAATTTATTCCTTCTGCAAACTTAGCAGATAAACCTTTCCTAACTTTCCATATGTTCATCTGGTTTAAAATTATTATATTCTTGCTTTCACCTATTTCCATGGGTTTGAGAATTCAAAAGACTATATGATTTTAAGGTTCCTTCCAACTGTAAAAATCATCTATGCCCTAATTATATAGGCATTATTTATGAAATACTGAGGAAGAAATTGGACTTGGTTGACATAAAAACGTAGAGCAAATAAACAACAGGTAAAATTCAAAGTTAATATTGAGGTATTCTGACATACAGAGAATATTCTGGCAAATTTATTTCCAAAAGAGGAAAGAATGGCTTAATGCTTGTAACATCTGGAGATCAGAATTCTAACACAGGGATTAATACACACATGTTAAAAAGGCCTCATCCTAATAGGCTCAGAACTGCAGGTTATTTGTCACATTACATAAAAACACAGCACACTCTACCAGTCCTGAACAGACAGGAAGAGAATATATTGTTCATTTGACAAGAAAAAACTGACCTCCCACCTCATCCTCACTTTTATGAATGAATTTCTTCTTATTTTATTAAAAACTAGAGGCCCGGTGCACGAAATTCGTGCACGGAGGGGGGTTGTCCCTCAGCCCAGCCTGTACCCTCTCCAATCTGGGACCCCTCAAGGGATGTCCAACTGCCCGTTTAAACAGGCAGTCGGACATCCCTCTCAAAATCCAGGACTGCTGGCTCCCAACTGCTCACCTGCCTGTCTGCCTGATTGCCCCTAACCGCTTCTGCCTGCGAGCCTGATCACCCCCTAACCACTCCCCTGCCAGCCTGATTGATGCCTAACTGCTCCCCTGCCAGCCTGTTTGCCCCTAACTGCCCTCCCCTTCCAGCCTGGTCACCCCTAACTGCCCTTCCCTGCAGGCCTGGTCCCCCTCAACTGATCTCCCCTGCAGGCCTGGATTCCCCCCAACTGCCCTTCCCTGCAGGCCCGGTCACCCCCAACTTCCCTCCTCTGCCGGCCTGGTCATCCCTAACTGCCCTCCCCTGCAGGCTTGATCATCCCCAACTGGCCTCCCTTGCAGGCCTGGTCCCTCCCAACTGCCCTTCCCTGCTGGCCATCTTGTGGTGACCATCTTGTGTCCACAAGGGGGCAGCCATCTTTGACCACATGGGGGCAGCCATCTTGTGTGTTGGAGTGATGGTCAATTTGCATATTACTCTTTTATTAGATAGGATTCTACTGCCTTCCTGCAAAAGCTACTTTAGAAAAATCTCTAGTTCCTGAAATTATAAAACTTCCTATATTTTATGTATCTCAGGTATGGTAACAAAAAATCAAATATACCTTTAAAGCCTGACAAACAACCTTAATATCATAACTTTTTAATGTACTGAATAGACAACTAAATAAAAACGAGCTCATAAATACAGACAGATTGGTAGTTTGGAGAGGGAAAGAAAGGAGGGCAAAATGGATAAAGGGGGTCAAATATATGGTGAAAAGTGAAAACTAGACTATTGGTGATGAGCACACTATAGAGCAAGCGTCCTCAAACTACGACCCGTGGGCCACATGCGGGTGTTTTTGCCGTTTTGTTTTTTTACTTCAAAATAAGATATGTGCAGTGTGCATAGGAATTTGTTCATAGTTTTTTTTAAAACTATAGTCCGGCCCTCCAACGGTCTGAGGGACAGTGAACTGGTCCCCTGTTTAAAAAGTTTGAGGACCCCTGCTATAGAGTATACAGATATCAAATTACAATGTTGTACACCTGAAACCTATAAAATGTCATTAACCAATGTTACCTCCATTTATTTAAAAAAAGGGGGGAAAATGTAAAGGAAATAAAACATTACCAGTACCAAAGGGGGGAAATCATTTGATATGAATAATTTTAATTCCAAATTTATTTACAATCCTTAAATTTCAGAAATGGACACATTTTTCTTTAAAACCAGTTATATGGATATTTGAAAAAGAAAGTATAAAGGGAAAACATATTTTATCACTTTCCCAAAATTTCATGAGCTAAAAAAGACATTCTCCTAAAGACTTATATGCTTTTATAGCCCCAAAATGTTTAAAATACAAGGAGTAATTCTGTAGTTTTACTTTAATTTATAAATAAAAGAAACAGAAAAATAAGTTAGCATGTTCAATAAGCATGTGAAAGCATTAATCTCACTATAATCAAAGAAAACCCAAACTGTGGTCAAATCACCAATTTCTGTCTATCAAGAAGGCAAAGATACACACACACACAAAGAGATCACCCGATACTGGAATATGGGCACTTAGGAACTCCGGTGGATTTGTACAGCCATTCTTTGGAGTGATTTGTCAATCTGTATCAGGAGCTTTAAAATATTCATGCTCTTAAAACTAGCAATTACACTTCTGGAAATGTATCCTAAGGAAAGAATCAAAGACGCAGTCAGAGATTTATGTTCAAATACTATAATCTACAATGCTATTTATAATAATGAAAAACTGGAACAGCCTAAATATCCAATATTCAAAGAATAGCCATATAAATTATTGTACACACACTTGAAGATCTATTGTGCAGCCATTAAAAGGCTTATTTTTTGAGAAATATGTAGTAGCACAAGGGACTATTTACTAATAAAATGTAAGTGGAAAAGGCAGGATGCCAAACTCCAGGTAACAGCAAGATCCAATTCTGTTTAAAAGTATAAATAAATAAATAAATAAATAAATAAATAAATAAATAAATGTACATTTACAAAAGCTCTGCTTGTTGATCTGGGTAAAGTTCAGTTTGTGGAAATTCAATAAGCTATACATTTATGCTATTTGTTACTTTTTTGTAGGCATAATATACATCGATAAAATACTGGTAAAGCTTGATTTATTATGTTTTATACAAATACTTAGTCCAAAAAAAAAGGAAGGAAATACAAAAAAAAAGTATTTTAAGCTCCCCAATATTTGATTTGGTAATTTACTGGGGTTGAAGGAAGGCCTATCAAGAAAACAAAAAGGGAAATCTAAAAAGCAAAATGGAACTATAGGAACTAGATGAGAAGATTTATATGAGGTTTTAAGAATACTCTCTACTACATGTTGTGTGTTCAAAACTGTTAGATTCATTAACTGAGCTATAAAAGTACGATTGAATAGGATTTGAGTAATTTTTACTGAGAATGAAGTTATTGAAAGCAATCACTAAAAACACAGATTTGATGAGGATACTGTGCTGTTATCAACCTCCTGCCCCAAGACTACCAGGCTTACCAGGAGCTGCTACCATTTCCACAGTCATCTCTTGGAGCCCCCAACCTTTCATTCCTTACAGCACCCCATAAAGTCCTAGGAGCACCCTGAGGCATAAACTCTCATCTGATCCCTGATCAGATAAACAAATTTTAAGCCTAAATGATAATGAAATTGCTTTATCTCCAGATTCAATAAAATAACTTAATGTGATGATGGGTAGCCAGGTGATAGATTAGATAATGGATTTAGAGAAGAGATATCTGAAACCAAAAATTTCCACAGCTGACTGTTAATAAAGGAATCTTGCAGGATATCAGCTGGGGTTAATATTTCCTTCCTTTGTTAAACTCTTGCCTATTATCTACACCTTGATGGACGCTTGGATTCAATCCTAGCCAGGAAACTTCATTGCTAAATTAATAATAACCTCTTTTTCCAAAGGTCAAGAATGCATTAAAATTAGTTTCTACTCAATAAACATTCAAGGCCCAAATCTTCTTCTCTGGATGACAATTACTCCCTTGGTCACCTCCCCTTCCCTCCTGGCCCCCGTATCATTGGGTCAAAACTATCCCCTCAGAAGAGATCAAATGCCCACAACTGTCACCCTGGGAGAGTTTTAATACAGATGAAAAAGAGAAAAAATTACTGAAATTTCTAGTGATTTACTCTGACCATAAATCCCAGGCCCTCCTGTGTTTCCTCTAAAGTGGCTAAAACACTTTTTGACACTCTGGAACTTATTAAGACAAATACAGGTTGTCAAAATTGTCCAAAGGGCATGGAAGAATTCAAGCTGTCTCTTCCTTTTAAAGGAGACTGGGTCCGGCTGGAGTGGCTATTCAACAAGGGGTTGCTGGCTCAATTCCAGGTCAGGGCATGTACCTGGGTTGTGGGTTCGATACCCAGTTGGGGCACATGGGGAAGGCAACTGATTAATTTATTTTTATCTATCTATCTATCTATCTATCTATCTATCTATCTATCTATCTCTCCGCCTCTCCCCAGGTGAGGATTTAAAAATAAATAAGTAACTAAAAGGGACTGGCTTTCTCCTCCTCCAGTCAAATTTAAAACAATAAACAAACAAAAAAATTAGAGCTAATTGATTTTTTTTCTTATTTGGAATGCCTCTCTATTTTGGTTTTATTTTATTCTATTGATTATTTTCAGTTTCCATCTCCAACCATACCTAGCCACATGAAAGCTATTTTTCATTTATTAAAACTAAATTTCACTTTTTTCTATTTATCAAGGTAATGCCTACTCATCCTAAATTTTTGACATTTTTAAAAAATGTTTTTGTAAAACAGATGGTAACCTGAATTACCATTCTCTAGAAATCACTTCTGTCAACATTTTGTTCCAGAAATATATATAAAATTATAACATTTAACTAAAGAACATTTGTCCACTACTTCTCTGATAATCAAAGAGCTCATAACTTATCTTAAGCTAAGAAATTACAACTGAAGCTACAAGTCTACTAGTGATGCTACCAGATTGCCTCAAGGATTGATAGACCACTAAGCCACTGGGATAAAGAGAAAGAACCTTCCAGGCAGAAGTATCTCTTTAAGTAAAGCTGATGTGTGCACATCATAATTTAAAATACAGTTCACCCTTGAACAACATGTGCCCACTTATACGTGGATTTTTCCCCCCAATAAATATACAGTCAGCCCTCTGTATCCTTGGGTTTTGCATCCACACATTCAACAAAACACAGATCAAAAGCAGTATTTTCAATCCATGGCTGGGAATCCTCAGAGGTAGAGGACCAACTGTATGCACTGCTCTACCCCATTTTATGTGAGGGACTTGAGCATCCACAGATTTTGGTATCCTCGAGGGTCCTGGAACCAACCCCCTGCAGATACCAAGGAATGACTGTAGTTAAGTTTTGAGGAATTCAAAAGTTATACCTGAATTTTCTACTACACAATATACCTCACCCCCACATTGACAAAAAGTCTACAAACACATCTATTCTAAAAAGCAAAAACTAGATTTATTGAGGAACACATTTCCTAACCAGTGATTCTCAAAGTGTGGCCTATAGAATACATCCTATATAGGAATCATTAGGAGAGTTGGTAGAAATGCAGATTTTAAACACTTACCAAAGATCTAAGAAAATAGAATTTCTAGGCGCTAAGTGGGAATGAGAGAAAAAGACATGTGAAATCTGTATGTTTAATAGGTATTCCAAATAATTATTTAAAGTGTCAAAGTTGGGGAAAAAACATTGCTTTGTCTCTTAATTAACAGAAACAGCAACTGTGATTCCTTTGAGATTGAAACTCAAACACATTTTTACCTTTTTTAATATCACTGTACAGATGTGGCCAGTAATAACTGCACACTTAATATTATTTATTTATGATAATGACTTTCTCCTAAATTGAATACAATAAATAACACGTCATGAGTTAAAAAGAATCATACCATTGCAATCCTAGTTTTCCACTTTCAAAAGAGAAAGGCTTCTGTCTGACTAGGGAGAAGGCAGGTTTAACCTTAGTCATGATAGATGTTAGAGGAATGGGCACCAAACTGGGGATGAGATGGGGCACTGAGCACAATTTGGATTAAAACTGTGAAAGGAGGCCTGGCTGGTGTGGCTCAATGGTTAGGTGTTAACCTATGAACCAGGAGGTCCATTCAATTCCCGGTCAGGGCACTTGCCCGGGTTGTGGGCTGGATCCCCAGTGTGGGCATGCAGGAGGCAGCCGATCAATAATTCTCTCATTATTGATGTTTCTATCTCTCCCTCCTCTCCCTTCCTCTTTGAAATCAATAAAAGCATTTTTTTTAAAAAAAACCTGAAAGGTGTCCTGAACCAGAAGCACATTTCCGTCCTGACCACCATTACTAATTTCCTCGCCATTTCGATAGACAAGTTTCCTTAAAATTCAGAAGCCTTTTTGGATGGCAAGATAATGCTGGACCTGGTCAGACTGGTTTAAGGTGTCCATGCCACACACTGGCCAAGATCAGACCCTGGTTTTCAATGACTGTGTGGAGTTTGCAATCAAGTAGACATTGGAACTCTTGGAATGGACCAATTATCTCCAGAAACGTGAGAAACTCTTAATGTAAGAGATTGGAGATAATACTGTGGTAAGTTAGACCAGTGACCTTGCAGTTTTAGGACTAATATTGGTCGTCATTGTTATTAGTAAATTAATTAACAGTCCTTAATAATAACTCTGACTTTTCAGCTAAGAGTTACAAGAGTGTGGCGGACAGCGGGTGGCCAGTGACTGGGACTCTTAGGCCACACCTCTAACTTCACTGAGCACAGACCGGGATGCAGGCTCTGACACTGTGTTCCCGGAGGGATAAATACTGCAGGTGGACATCTGCCAAGAGGTAGCAGAACAAGACTTGAAGGCCCAGTAGCAGCCAAGTCTAGTGCAAGTTAGGGTGACTTAAGTCAGGAATTGATACACTATTTGTTTACATCAAAGAGCCCTCTGAATTCTCACTTGTGGTGACACTATTCAGAGGCAAAGAGAAAAAGAAGAGCATTTTAGTGCCCATCGTCCTCTCACTTAGGAAGCCAGATGTGATACAGCTATCCCTCTATCTTTTGAAGATGAATCTCTAACTCATGCAGATTTGCAGGTTCTCAAATAATGGTCTGAATTGGCTTCCAAAGTGGCAAGGAGGCCCATAAGTGGGGACCTTTAGCTACTCACACATGGGATTTGAAGACTCCAATGTGAGCAAATAAACACCGAAGACCTCCCAACACTGGCCGAGTTCTGGGTGTTGGACACAGTTCTGTGATTGTTTCGGTTTGGGATAACATGCCCTGCAACTTCTTTACTAAAACCATTAGAGGGAGAGTCCTCCATGGTTGTTCCCTGACAAGTCAAAGTTCCCAGCCTCGGCTTTTTTTTTTTCTTCAGGCACTGCCTCTAGTTCAGCCCCAAAACAGAATTGTAAGATTTGTAACATATAACAGTTAGGCACACTCACAGAAAGAGAAGACAACAGCAAACAGCAAAAATCTCTGAACTATACTGTCAAATATTAAGCGCTCCCAGGATGCTGGGAGAATTCTCAAAAGACTGACCAGGGGAAAGTACAGCAGGACAAAACTGACTGACGTAAGAAAGTTCTTCTCCTATCTCTAACCCTGCAAAAGAAATCTTGTGCTGTTGCCCTTTATCTACGACCAGTTTTTATCATGAATACTCATAATCCATTATTACAACCTGAAATTATGTGACCGATTCTACTTAGAAAAAAGCAGTTCTCACCTTGAATTATTACTTTGGACTTCAAACCTGATTCATTTTACCCCCCCCCCCTCCTAAAACTCATGGACCTCAAGGATTTCCGGTATGGTCCCCCTGGCCAGAATGCTCTTCTTCCAGCCCTTCTCCAGGCCAAATGTTACTCTGCCTGAAAGTCATATCATAATTTGTTTATCCTCAAGGAAGCTTCCCTAATAGCCCCATGGCCAGATTGTAAGCTCCATTAATTATTCCCACATCTCACACTACTCCTGCTTAGCACTTACCATGTTGTAAATACAAATAATTAAATAATTATTTAGTAATTACTTGTTCAATCTCCAAATTCCTCAATAAACCATAGGCTTCATCAAAGCATGGCAGTGTCGCCCTGGCCGGTTTGGCTCAGTGGATAGAGCGTCAGCCTGTGGACTGAAGGGTCCCAGGTTCGATTCTGGTCAAGGGCATGTACCTTGGTTGCGGGCACATCCCCAGTGGGTGGGGGAGTGTGCAGGAGGCAGCTGATCGATGTTTCTCTCTCATCGATGTTTCCAACTCTCTATCCCTCTCCCTTCCTCTCTGTGAAAAATCAAAAAAAAAATATAAATATATATATATATTTTAAAAGCATGGCAGTGTCCTTTTCACTGCTGTTACCCCCATGCTGAGCACATAATAGATACTGAATAATATCTACTGGAAGATAAAAGAGCACCTGAAAATTTAAATCAGGGTCCACTAGTGGGTCCAGTGCAGCCTGCAGTTTCTGGGATTGCCGGGCTTATTTGTCCTGCAAAGTTGGGCAGCCTGCACCTACCAAGAGGCCCCAGAGCCAGCACACCCAGTGGACTCCTAGAGACCATGTCAAAACACGACCCAACCATCTCCACAGTGACACACTCAAGGGGCAGACTCAGCGGGCACCAAAGCCCTGCGGAAGTAAGTCCTGCTCTACCAAGGCAGGCCCCTGCACAGCAGATCTTCCATGGCGGTTGGTGGTAGCAGCCAGTCCTTGTAGAATATCAACCTGAGGAAAAACCCCTCCCATTGATGTGTGGACAACCATCAAGTCTCAACTACAATGAGAGGGTGTACATAGCCCACATGATAGGGAGGCGGCGTGCACAACTGGAGTGCCCAGCTTTGGTAATCAGGAAGGTGTGCCACTGCACTCTACAAGACACCTACAACAATAGTCCACTACCAAGCCTGAGAGACAAATACATAGATTTATCGGGATGATCATTTAGTACAGGGGTCCTCAAACTTTATAAACAGGGGGCCAGTTCACTGTCCCTCAGACCGTTGGAGGGCCGGACTATAGTTTAAAAAAAACTATGAACAAATTCCTATGCACACTGCACATATCTTATTTTGAAGTAAAAAAACAAAACGGCAAAAACACCCGCATGTGGCCCGTGGGCTGTAGTTTGAGGACGCCTGCTTTAGTAAGTCATACAATGTCTAATCACTGGGGTGTACACCTGAAACTAACATAATATTGTATGTCAACTGCAATTGAAAATTTTAAATGATTTAAGTCTAAAAAATTTAGAAGTCAAAAAACAAGGTACACTAGGCACTTTCACTTTATTAAGACTATGCAAACTTAATTTCAACTACTACCTTTAATTTTTCATTCTGTTTTAGCTTATGAAACAGTAAAAAAAAAGGTCAGAATTTCAAAATATTTACCTAAAATAAAATAAATCATTTTATAAACTGAGCCTGCAAATAAAAAAATGGTAACTAAGTAGTCCTATAGTGACCATGGTCCCAGTTTAATAATATCTAATATTGGCAAGTTATGGGTATTAAACATTCATGAGCTGTTGAGAATATTATTAATTAATCAGTGCTTCCTCATTTAAATGTTTAATATTTAATGCTAGTGCTTCTATAGGCTCTTGAAATTATTACACTTTACTATGTTTCTTACAACTGAATAACAATAGTTGTAATATTTGAGAATTCTGGTTACATAGTGGTGTGTACATTAGAGGAAAACAAGATTGTAGTATATTAAGCTTTTGATGAAATTCTCAATACATTTATCTCAGGTGCAAAGAGACAATAATAATAACAAAAACAGTCATGATAAGCAAAAGTAAGTGCTTGTGGGATGTTAACTGCCTTTCATCCATGATGAATTATTTGTAGAAGCTTACTTAAAATCTGGCTTTAATGAACTCCCCTAGACAAATGTAAGTAGTATGCTAAAGGCATTTTAGATAATACAAAGGATTCATGCTTGCATGTTATTCTAGTAAATCTTCTAAACACTAGCTGTAGAAATGGAATAATAACACCCCCTAAAATGAATTCATTCATTTCAAGTCCTTTCAGGCATCTTAAAAGTAATGCTGGCATTTAAAAATTCAATAATTGCCATAATGTTTTATTCTTACATATACTCTATCACTCAGAAATCTCATAGAAATTAACGGACTCATTATGTCTTAAAAAGATATTCAGTTCCTTTAATCCTAGCAGGGAATCACTTTTGTGCATCAAATACAAAACAATGGTTACTGTTACGGGTTGAATTGTGCCTATCCCCTCCCCGCAAAAATAACATGTTGAAGTCCCAACCCGCAGTACCTCAGAATGCAACCTTAACAGGAAATAGGGTCTTTACAGAGGTCATCAAGTTAAAGTGAGGTCATTAGTGAGAGCCCTAATCAAATATAACTGGTGTCCTTACAAAAAGGGGAAATTTGGACACAGAGACGTAGAAGAACTGTGTGAAATAACACGTGGAGAAGAAGGCCATCCACAAGCCAAGGAGAGAGGCCTAGAATACATCCTTCCTTCACGGCCCTCAGAAGGAACCACCCAGCCCCTCGAATTTCAGGCTTCTAGCCTCCAGAACTATGACACAAAACATTTCTCTTGTTCTAAGCCACCTCATTGATGGTACTTTGTTACAGCAGCCCTAGAAAACAAATGCAGTGCTATAGTAAAACATTATGTATTACAACAGAAATACACCATTCATGAGATACAGAAATTAAATTTCCCAGTGAAGCTGAAATTTAACTTTAATGCAGATAATATAGTAACACTAGAGGCCCATTGCACGAAAATGCATGCACTCGGGGGAGGGGGGGTCCCTAAGCCCAGCCTGCACCCTCTCGCAGTCCGAGAGCCCTGGGGGGATGTCCACATGCAGGCTTAGGCCCACTCCCCAGGGGATCGGGCCTAAGCTGGCAGTCACACATCCCTCTGGCAGCCCATGAGCCCTCAAGGGATGTCCAACTAACCACTGTTGCACTGCCCTGCCATGAGCCGGCTTCTGGCTGAGCAGCACTCCCCCTGTGGAAACGCACTGACCACCAGGGGGCAGCTCCTGCGTTGAGCATCTGCCCCCTTGTGGTCAGTGCGCATCATAGCAACCAGTCGTTCCACTGTTCAATTTGCATATTACTCTTTTATTATATAGAATAAGAAACTATTATACATTATTAAATGTTATTTTTTACAATGTATGTGTTAGTTAGGAGAGTTATAGTTACTAAGAAACTTGTCCTTCGGAAATTTCTAAGTTTTTCCAAATTGATTTATTTCTGTATATTTGTATCTATCTATATCTAACTATAAAATACGGCCACTTTCACCAGATGAATAACACAACTTTCATGAAGTAAATTCAGACCAGATACACAATTTTACATAAACAAGTTTATCTACATCTATATTAATATCTAGCACCATCAATGTCATGACCATTATGATCATTAATGCATTAAGAATATTCAATGAATCATGTGAAACTTTTTCAAACAGCTAGTACTTATATGCATTTTGTTTGGATGGTTTACACTAGAACTACATTTTGTTACTGAAATTACATTCTAGGTGCTCTAAGAAGTCCCCTCTGTAAAGAAACATTTGGTGAATATACACATACATACATTCATACTTCCTTCTTTATATAATCAGTATATGTGTGTGTGTGTTTTTCAACTTCCTTCATCCTACTTCAAATGATTTTTTAAAATAATTTAAGCATTTCATGTTAAATTTGTACAAATTGGAATGTATATTCATTTTTAAGTTAGTTTAATAAATTTAATTCTCAAAATGCCTTTACTTGAAAAAATACAGAATAGACAGTATTATTTATATTCAGAAATTTCCATTAAGTGGAAAGTAATTTCCCCAAAATCATAGTTCAAAGGCCAAATCTGGAACTAGCCTGTTTACATATGAGGAAGAGAGACAATGATATCCTACATCAAAACCTTTTCTTTCATTACCAGTGGACAAATACACCAATACGGAATATTGAGAATATAAATCTGAACAGAACATTTTATTTTCTACTCTGCACCTCTCATATGTTCTATATCCAGAAGTTCGGTGGGCTGCTAAACAAAGCAACTTACAGCACACTTTAAGCACACGTTTAAAGGAAATCATGTTCTCTAGACATGGTCAAATTTAAAATAATCAATATAATAACTTACTAAGATTTTATAAAATAGACCATATTCTACAATAAAATTTTAAGAAATGTATGGGAAGTGAATTTAGTAGTTATCCAAAAGAAGGCACATAAAATGCTAAATCTACACATTTTCTAAAGTGGCTCCTGAGAGTTTGCTCATTTTTATGTAAATATATAAACTTCTAAAACAAATACCAAACATTTCTGACATGAAATATCACTAAGTGACTTTAACATCTAACCTATCCAGTTATTTAAAGGTATTTTCTATTGTCTTCTAACAAGAAAAATATTTCAAAATTATTTTGCTTAAAAATTCCTTGTATTTTCAGAAAACAACTCTGAGACCATGTGGATTCCAGCAACAGAGAGGAATCGACAGGACTACTCCAGCCATCAAGACAGAAGAGAAGCAGTCCAGAGATGGAAGATGCTGACGTCGCCTTGCCATACTAGCAGTTAACAGCTGTGCGTCACTACAGGTTGCCCAGGACCAAACCAGAGAGGGTCAGACCAGCATTACCACCATTTGTCCACCATCCAGAACTGAAATGTCATGGCTGACATGTACACATAAGGAACTGTGTGACATTGAAATTGGGTCTCAAAAGAACTGTTGGCCCAGAAAGAAACTTACTACAGACTGATTCATTTGCCTGTCAGCATAACCATTATTGCTTGTCTCATTTTCGGTTCTTATAAGTGTATTTCTAATAGCACATGATCTCACTCATCTAGGGGAAATGATGAACAACATAGACTGATAAACAAGAACAGACCCAGAAAAAAAGGAGGCATGGATCAGACTGTCGGGCCTCAGAGGGAGGGTAGGAGAGGGTGGGGGTTAAGGGGAGAGATCAACCAAAGGACTTGTGTGCAAGCATATGAGCCTAACCAGCGGTTAAGGACAACAGGGGGGTGGGGGCATGTGTGGGGAGGAGTGTGGGCTGGGAATGGAGGGATGAGGACAAATATGTGATACCTTAATCAATAAAGAAATTTTTTTAAAAAAGGATTCCTTATAAATGTTTTTGGACTTAAAGAACAGTTATCATAAAAGTCTTTCCTTTCCTACATTGTATACTGCCTGACGATCTATTCCCATTTCTGAATTAGACTGCTGAAACATTATTGAAAATGTAATTTGTGCAAATACTACTGAAATGTTGTTCTGCAAAACAAGAATCTCCAATGCTTGTCATAATTGCAGCTGATTTTTTTAACCAGTGTTCCCCAGTCTTCTCCCAAGTTTACAACCGATAAAATCAATTAGAAATTGCATCCAACAGCTTACCAACTGTTAAGAGTCAAGTGCCTTTAACTGTAACTAAATAACATCGATTTTAATACATCGTCTTTGGATTATATCTAAATGAAATAGAGAGGGAAGAATAATATTCTAGAGAGTAAACATAGTATTTTTGAGGGGAATATTAGCAAACTACTATGTTCTTTAATTTAAATCTTGGAATTACCTTATCACTAACTATATAATTACTACTTTGGATGTTGAACATATCACTAAATCATAGTCCTAATCAGGCACACTCAGCAGGGTGGAAGTTATGTTCATCTCAGTTTTTTTGCAGCAGCCTGCTTTAAGGAGACATTCCCTTCACTCTAGTATTTAACCTGAACTTTTATCAAATCTTCCAACACTCCTTACCATGAAAACATTTTCATTATGTCTTTTGTAGGTGCTTATGTGATTTAGCTCTCACAAGATCTATGTTTTAGGCCTTCTTAGACTTTTGAGCCCCTAACTTTAAAAGTCTAAGGGACTTATATTCACACTAGAGGCCTGGTGCACAAAATTTGTGCACGGGGGCGGGGGGTTCCCTCAGCCCGGCCTGCACCCTCTCACAATCCAGGATGCCTCAGGGGATGTCCGACTGCCGATGTCCTGTGGAATCAGGCCTAAACCGGCAGTCAGACATCCCACTCACAATCTGAGACTGCTGGCTCCTAACCACTGACCTGCCTGCCTGATCGCCCCTAACCCCTCTGCCTGCCTAATCACTCCTAACCATTCATCTGCTGACCTGATCGCCCCTAACTGCTCGCCTGCCCACCTGGTTGCCCCTAACTGCTTGCCTGCCTGCCTGATCACCCCTAACCGCTCACCTGCCTGCCTGATGGCCCCTAACCACTTGCCTGCCTGCCTCATCACCCTTAACCACTCACCTGCCCACCTGATCACCCCTAACCACTCGCCTCCCTGCCTGATCACCCCAAACTGCTCGCCTGCCTGCCTGATCACCCTCTAACCACTCACCTGCCTGCCTGCCTGATTGCCCCTAACCACTCTGCCTGCCTGCTTGATCGCCCCTAACCACTTGCCTGCTTGCCTGATCGCCCTCTCACCACTCTGTCTGCCTGCCTGATTGCCCTCTCACCACTCTGCCTGCCTGCCTGATCGCCCTAACCACTCTGCCTGCCTGCCTGATCGCCCCTAACCACTCGCCTGCCTGCTTGATTGCTCCTAACCACTCGCCTGCTTGCCTGATTGCCCCTAACTGCTCGCCTGCCACCCTGATCCCCCCTAACTGCTCGCCTGCCTGCCTGATCACCCTAACCGCCTCTGCCTCAGCCCCCGTCGCTGCAGCTTCATCGGGAAGGATGTCCAGAATGACATCCAGAAGGTTGTTCAGCTGTCTGGTCTAATTAGCATATTACCTTTTTATTATAGATTCAGATACCAGTTCCTACTTGATGTCAAACATCATTTCATTGTAATAACTGTCAAGTTAATCCTAAAGGAAATAATTTAGATTTGATGCTATTGCTATTTATTGCTTTTAGGGCTTTTTTAAAACCAGTGGTTTTGTTTTATGTTGTTTTGATTCTGTTTGTTAATTATTTGATGAACTTCAAGGCAGTAGAGAATTGAGTATAAGAATCTGTGAGAACCTTGGGTCTGGTTCTTTATATCCTCCTACAGTCTATTTACAAAGTCAGAAAATATAAAATACTGATTTTTTAAAGTACATAAGTTATGTACAACTCTCTATGATTCCTGACTTCACTAACACACTGTGTAATATTTATTTTAAAGTAAATTTATTTAAAATTTTACTTTTGGCACCTAAGCAATCATGAGTTGACAACTTGCTCTGGGCCCTTTTCAGTTTTCAAATAATATGAAGATTTCTCTTGAAATATTTCTATAAGTCTTTCTTTAAACACATTCTCTCTCTCTCTCTCTCTCTCTCTCTCTCTCTCTCTCTCTCTCTCTCTCCCACTCTCTCCCTCCCTCCCTCTCCCTCCTTCCCTCTCTCTCTCTCTTGATGTAAACTTGACACTGTAAGAATATCTCTGGGGTCCTAAGTTATGTCACTGAAAATGACCCCAAATGCATATATCCGTATAAAGTAAAAGGAGACATGAAGAACCAGTATCTTTCCCATAGACAGCAGTACGGAGACATGTACTAAAAAGGCAAACACAGTAGCTGTTTACATTGAAAAGTTCAGGAAAAATTTTAAATCATTACATGTTTAAATAGGAAGGATGCTGACACTTTCACAGAAGGATGGAAGGAATATTCTGATAACATGCCATTTTGATTTCTTTAAAAAAAAATCCACCTTCAAATTTCATCTTACTGAAGAAAGTAGTGTTTTAACATGGAAATGGGCTCTGGTCTTATTAAAAGGTGTTTCTCCCCCTGCTATCCCTTCATTATATGAAGTCATGTTCCTCTATGATGTCCCAACCCTGATAAAACTTATTTTAACCTAACAAGTGTTCAATAAGAAAACAGGGTAACAATATTGCTGAATCAATCTCCTATAAATAAAAGGCCAGGATAAAGCCAAGCAAAATTTTTAAAATATGACAAAAATATAAATTTTAATGAGCATGATATAAAAGTATATCCTTACAGAATAATTTGGGGTAAAATAAAAATAAATCTTATGTGAAAAATATCTCCTCTAGGCTAGTTTTCAAAACTTATTAATTAGAAATCATACTGATATACTATAATCGTTGGATAGAAGCTTGCTTAACAAGGAGAAGATATGAAAGTATTTTAGACTAAAAAGAACTGTTTACATCTTCTCCCAAAAGGGATTATTAGCGATGATTTAAGAAGCTTAGTTAGAACTGCTAGAATGTCAGAGTAGACTTGAAAAGGAAGTAGATGGTAAAGAAGAAGCTGTAGATGGCAAATACTGCTGTCCTGGACCAAAATAAAGAAGAATGGAATCACTGGGGTGTTAAAAGAGAAATGTCCTGGCAACCTTACAACTTGTGCTTAGAAATGACAGTCAAAGAGGAACATGAAAAGCAAAAAAGGAGGGAGGGTGATGAATGAATGTTTTTGGTGTCTTGGGATTCTCTAAGCCAGAAGAAGATTAACACTTCAAATCTGGAACTGGAAGCTAAACACAGGTAACAGGAGACTAAGAAAACTGCCACAGAGCAGGAAGGAAGCTGGCAGCGCGCAGGAAATGCTGCAGAGGTATCACTGGAGGGGCACTGGGCTGTTTGCCTTGGCTTCATCAAGCCATTCTCATTGGAAATATCTCTGGAATTCTGTCCCTCGAGTTTAAAAAAAGAGAGAGAGAGAGAAATCTGAAATTTGTCTCAAGTGAAAAAGGATTGTTCAAACTTCTCATCACTCCAGAAGAAAATTAGTATCTGAAGGAAAATAAATTATGTATATATTATATTATATTATATTATATTATATTATATATATATGTGTGTGTGTGTGTGTGTATAACATGCACACACACACACACACACACATTTTGCTGAATAAAAATGGGTGAAGTTAAAATAATTATATTAGGGATTGAAACTAGAAGAATGAGTCCCTGGTCTTTAACTATAAAAAGTTATCTAATTCTGAGAGAATTGACTCAACCATAACAGCAGTCCTTTACATGTGTGTAATATGTCATAAAACTCTGCCACATGTCTAGGTTAACCTTCATAGTTACCTTGCATTGTGCATGCACACATGCACGTGTGCACATGCACACACACACACACAGCAGGACCTTGGTGTGATGCCCACTCACCCACTTATTTTTTTTAAAAAAATTTCTTTATTGATTAAGGTATTACATATGTGTCCTTATTTCCCCATTACCCCCCCCACCCCCCCCACTCATGCCCTCACCCCCTTGGTTTCTGTGTCCATGGTTAGGCTTATATGCATGCATACAAGTCCTTTGGTTGATCTCTCCCCCTACCCCCACCCTCCCCTACCTTCCCTCTGAGGTTTGACAGTCTGATCGATGCTTCTCTGAATCTGTTTTTGTTCATTAGTTTATGTTGTTCATTACATTCCATAAATTGCCACTCACCCACTTTTATCCCAGGCTCCCTGACCTCTCCAATAGGGGTCCTCTCTTCTAAATGCATCTGTATTAGTTTTATATGTATTTGAATATTTTCAGATTTCATAGTCATTCCTGGATTATTGACTAAGGAATACTCACATGTTTGTGTGACAGAGAGGAAATACATTAAATCTGCAGAAAATCTGCTTGAAGGCAAAACATATACCTTAATGTGGGTTTGAAAAAGCACTCGTAATAGCCTGAAAGATAATAACATATGGCCCAGTAGTCGCCTGAGCATTGGAAACACTAGAACAGCAGACATTGGTCAAGTACCAGCACAGACTTGGGCCCCTTCAGACTCCCCTAGGCAGACGTACCTCTCCTAAATTTGGCTCTCCTGACCTGGACACCTCAAGAATACAATGTGTATCATGGGACAACAGGAGCTCTGAGGCCCCAGAGCGCTGTTTGACTTCTAACTTCCAAATTGAACAGCCCTACTGATGCAACTCAAGGCAAGGGATTTAAGCTATTTGTGTCTCAGGTCCTCATCTAAACAATGGATTGAACAGTATCAACTCATCATGTTCACAGAAAGATTAATTAAATCAAGATAATGCACAATAAGCACCCATCAGTGCCCACGTGGAATAAGCCCTCAATGAATATTCCCCTCCCCTAAGAATAAGGCGATTTTTACTGGCGATTTATGGAGTTCATTTGTCTTTCTGAAACAAACAAGACCTATTTTACATATTTGGTATACAGCTTCTACTACTTCAAGGAAAGATAGCAAGATTAATGGACTAAATTCCTAAAATAAAAGTTCAGGTCTGATTTGTGACTGATTTCCTGCAAGTTTAAGGAAATCCATGTGAACCACAGGATGCTTCTGGGTCCGTGTGAAGCAGCCTCATAGGAAGTTTTCTACCATTCACTGTTGTCTCAGCCACCCAACCATCAGAGAGATCAGACTGATAGGGATCATCAGAGTGTGTGTGTTTGTGTGTGTGTGTGTGTGTGTGTGTATGTGTGTGTGTGTGTGTGTGTGTATGCATGCACACTTCATCAGAACTTACGTTTGGACAAATGAAAGACTAGGATCAGAAGTAGTACCTGTGATTAGCCATACACAGATGACTCATTATGCAATGGCTCTCAGAAATAATCTCACTGAACCGAAATTAAAGCATCTCAGCCTCTCTGTTGCCAAACTGAAAAAATTCAGAAACATTAGACTTCGTATTTTACAAATGACCAGCTCATCTAGTCCAAAAAAGTGATAACTGAGGCTATTTACTTCCCCATTCTACAGACAAGAAAATTGAGCCCGATAACAGAGATTTGTTGAAAGTCATACAAACCTCTAAACACAAAACCCATAAAATTTTCGTAACCACACGCTGCTCCTTTCCTTCCTGCATTGCTTAGAGCAGTGGTCAGCAAACTGCGGCTCGCAAGCCACTCTGTTGACTAATGAGTTTGCTGACCACTGGCTTAGAGTAAATCCCCACGGACTTCCTCTGATTGCCTCACTCACTCCTTGTGATACTATTTACATGCAGATGATGACCCATCTATAGCCCCAGCTCAGACCTCTTCCCTGAATTCCATTTTTGTATCCAACTGCCTAATAGCAATTCTCACATGTGTGTCCAACAATTCCCTCAGTGTTACCATGTCCTACACTGAGCTCCCGATGCTCTGCTCAAACCTCCTCTTCCTGCAGTCTTCCCCATCTCAATAAATGACAACTCCATTCCCCAAGTCACTCAAGCCAGAACTCTTGAAGCCACACTGACTTTTCCCCTTCTCTCTTTCCCTCCCTCGCCCCTCCTTTTCCTCTCCCTCCCCTCCCCCAACACACGATATGTTCAAAAAATTAAAACAGGATACCATCCTAATCCAGCTCATCAGTCCCAATGGCCTCCTAACTGCTCCCTGCCTCCATTCCTGCCTCTCTTGCAGCTCATTCCCAATTCAGCAGTACAGAATGGTCCTTCTGAAAGGAAGAAATTCGAAGGAGTAGCTCCTTGAAAGCTCAAAACCCTTCAAAAGGTTCCCTTTCACTCAATTCCTAACCAAGGCCCATGAAACTCTACTTTAGTGGTTCTGTCTTTTTCCCCTTCTCCTCATCTCCCTCTACTGCCCGCCCACCCAGACACACTATCCACCATTGCTGTGACCCAATACAGATGGAGGCCCCTCTGTGTCTCCTGTCGCTTCTGCCCAGGGAGCTCTTCCTCAGACAGTTGCAGAGCTCACCCCGCACGCCTCCAAGTCTTCACTCAGGTCGGCTGCTCCTCACCACCTCCCACCTCCTGACATGCCCTATCCCCTTCCCTGCACTCTTTTCTCCTTAGCTTTAGTTTTCTCATCTCACATACTGTATTTTTTATTTGCTTCTCTTATTATTTTCCGACTCTCCCAGCTTGGCTCTAATCTCCATAAGGACGGAAAATTCCTGATGTATTTGATGAGCAAATGAATAAATCAATCAATGAAATAGTAGAATCCTCTCTAAATAAAACTGATTCCCAAACCAGGATTAGAGTGACCAGCCACTATGGGAAAACAAACAAACACTAAAGTTTCTATGAAATGTTCCCATATATCTTTATTTATATTTGTGTGTGTGTGTGTGTCCATGTGAGGATTCCTATGAATAAGCAAAGCTGGCATTCTGATCTGCCCCCAAACCCTTCTTTATGTATAAGAAAAAGTACTGTAAAACTTTTCAGAAAGAGTAGAAATGGCAGAGCTACGTAATTAATAAAGACTGCTGAGGTGCTTTCCTCACACACGTGCTAATTCCTCTTCAGAAATCACTAACAAGTTCGGGCCAGCTTTATGGATAGTTGGTGTTTGGAGGCGAGTGTGCACAAGAGGGATATGGAAATTGTTAGGGCAGATGAATTGCTGTAACACAAATGTGTTTGGTCAGCAAAGAGCTAATGAACAGAATTTAAAATGTTGCTTGTGCAAGAAATACAGACTAGACCACATGCCTGTTACAGGTTCCTGTGTTCCTGGCTAACTGAGGTAAACAGGTGACAATTCTGAGAGAAGACAGAATTAAGAAGATACTCTACAACTGGTCCAGGTCCTGATGAAGAACCAATCCATTATTCCCAAACCATATATCTTAAATGTCAAGGAATTCAAAACTCATCTTTAAAATTTATGATTGGCAATAATCATCCAAGAAATAGTTTTACCTATTTTTGCTTTACCTTTGGAGCGAGTAAAGGGAGAGTTAGAAATCACCAACTGATGAATTTCAGTTCCCCCACCCTCAGCCCCATTTTCAATGGTTTACATTCTTGTGGCAGTTAATAAACAATACAATGGGCAGGATAAGACCAAAAAAGAAACAGAGAGAAGGCAGCCGATTGGATAATGTGCTCACCAGGTACGAGCTAATTCACTCATGCATCATGTATCAGCTCAAGTGTAAAGCAAACAGAAACATACCGTGCTGCTGAACTAGTTTCTGGGGGTTGGTTTGTTTGTTTTTCTTATGAGACAAATACATGGGAAGTGATTCAGGATTGTGAGTCCAACTCTAGAAATCCTCCTCCTGGGTTTGCATTCTGCTCTGCCCTTGTTAGCTCCATGACCTTAGGAGCGTCACTTAATCCTCTTCATGTCTCGGTCTCGCCATATGTAAATATGCAGAGGAGTGTCATTTCAAACAGTTGTGAAAATTAAATGAGATCATGTATATAAACTACAAGTGTCTGTAAGTAAGAAGCATAAAGTTAATATTAGCTACTCTTTAGTAATGATAGTATTTAAGTCCTGAGTTCCCAAACACTGTTGAAAGGGGTCTTTTTATCCCTCTCCTTACCACCACAAAATAAGACTTTGTTCTAAATAATCCATTTGGGGGAAAAAATAAATAATCTTGACATTAATGGCAATGATAGCACATCTCATTCACATATTTCTTTACTCACCTGTTGGATCAATGCCATTCCTAGACCTCTTCTCGTTTTTGCCAGCACCGCAGAGTCCTTTGTTTCCTATACAGCTAGAGAATCTAGAATACTTATGTCAGGGGTGGGGAATGGGCTAAGGCCCCAAAATCACTTGGTCTGGCCCTGCCAAGGCATTAGGGGTGAGTTAACTAAATGTTTGACAATATAGCAGGCTAATTTTTAAGTTGATAATTTTGTATGGCCCACGAATAATGTTATAAATATCCAAATGGCCCTTGGCAGAAAAAGGTTCCCCACCCCTGACTTATGTGAACAGTATTTGTCCATAAAATTTTTAATTTCAACTGTTTAAACAATTATTTAATTTTATTAACTAAAGTAAGAATTTACCTGCCTTAACTAATATTCTTTGCTCTTTTCCAATTTTTAACATTTGAATTATTCTTACCTATATCTATGTTTACCATGTCAAAATCTTATCTTTAGAATGTATTTAGAAAATTAAATTTATTTTTACATATAGCATATGACAATAAGAATATAAAACATTAAATCCATTATGATTCTTTTTACAAAGTATAGATGAATATTTCAGATTAGAGAAGCCAGGCTATAGAACCTCCTTTATTTTCCAAATGTAAGCACTGGATGAATAAACTAAACAAACTGCCAGTTTTAGAATATTTAGTTGCCCTACGGCATAGGGGGGGGAGGGGATAAAAATGAATTAAAAAATCTCTTGCAATGTTGTAGATATTACCCTGAACTTGAATCCTAGAGGGATTGAGTATATGTGTGTATATCCATACAATGTAATACTGTGTCCACTAAACAAAGATGAACCTCTGCATTTACTGACATTGGAAGATCCAGAGACATGGAAGCATGCCACAGACTGATGAGGGAAGGGGAGGGGTGGAGAGATTAACCAACGAATTTATATCCATATATACATAACCCATGGACACAGACAACAAGGTGGGGAGGAGGCGGGAACGGGGTGGAGGGGATCAATGGTGGAAAAGAGGGGGACATCTATAATACTTTCAACAATAAAGATGAATTTTTTTAAAAAAAGGAAGATACTTAGGACATATAGCTGAGTGAGAAAAGCCCACTGTGGTAGGTATAGTTTGATCCCATTCCTATCTGCAGGTATATATGTGGATAAAAACACAAATTGCTTACAAGTAAAAGATTAGATTTAGAGATTAGTTTCCTTCTCGCACTGGAAGGGCACAGTCCTGAGGACAGTTTCAAAGAGGATTTCACTGGATCTCATAACAAAATTTTCTAAATTTCCCTACTGAGTATTTGTCAGAATTACAGGGCAAAGAGGTATGACCCTGTCCCATTGAGAAGTGCCGAGGGGGACTGGGAGGCTGGAGAGCTACGGGCAGATCCCATGCCACAATTACTGGCATCGGTCACTTGACTTCTGTTAGAAATAGAGGGGCAGTCATCCTTGGAGGATTCCTTAAGTTGAGCATCACTAGATTTAGGAAAAGAAAAAGCTATGATGAGATACAGTGCACCACTTACAAGAAAGAATGAGAGTCGAGAGCCACTAGAGTCACTTGAGAGCTAACATAGAAAGAACACAGTTTGCATTTTATATGTGTTCCCTTTCTGCCTTATTAATATTTTCTTTGGTAAAGAGGAAAATGCTCCACACACTACTAATGTACATAAGCATGAGGCAATACATAGGTGCTGCAAGATGAAGTAGAAATGCTTTTATGATTGGTACCCCCAAAAAGTACTATCAGCAAAAGAGTACATTCATGATATCAGCAGTCTATCTGATCCAGTGGTGTTTCACAATGAGAAAATTAGAGTCTCAAAAAGAACTGTGTGCAGGAGAGTGAACTACACCATCAAAAGAAACAGAGGTGCCTGAAGGCTTCAGTAACGGCACCTGGCATGTGCACGCGGCCACCACAGTCAGTAGCAATAATTCAATCCATATGGTGCACGGGTCGGCTTTTTCAAGAGCATTTCTCATAGCGGCTAAGACAAAGCAGGTAAAAGCAGAAGGTAACTGTGACAACAGAGAGTGCCTCTGCAGTTCTAGGGCGCGGCTTGCTCCACAAGAAAAGAAGCATAAACAAATGAGATCAAGGCACTAACAGTGCATGCATGTTATTGTCACCCATAAAATACAATGAAATAGACAAAATGTTTATGTAAATATTTACCTAGTGTCTAAGCAGAAAAGGACTCTTTGAGGACAAAAGCAATATGAGAGAACAAAAGAAAATGCATCTGTTTGCACAAATACTAGTATATTAACACTATGTGCATATACAAATTCATAAAAAAATAAGACCTCAACTTGGGGGGGAGGGGAATTTTTGCCAAAATTTGAAAGATGTACAAAGATATTCATTATAGTGTTTACAACATTGAAAAAAAAATGAAAATGCCAAACAATTTATAAATCATGCTACAACCATACAGTAGAATATTATGCAGTCATTAAAATTGTTTCTTAAATGTCAATACAATGAGCACATAATGTTAAGAGAACAAAGATTATAAACCCCATTATTGTAAATATAGAACCTCACAGGAAAAAGAATCAGAAAGTATTCCACATCCTATATAATAAAACCCTAATATGCAAATCAAACAAATGGTGGAATGACCAGTCGCTATGATGCACACTGACCACCAGGGTGAGGCAACTAGTGGCAGCAATCGGGGGGCGGGGCCAGCCAGCGGGTGGCACCAGGCCACCAGACAAGGCAGGTGCCAGCGGGGAACCCCCGATCACCCCACTCACCGGTCACCCCACAGATGGCCCTGATTGCCAGCCAGGCCTAGGGACCCTACCCTATATATTGGGAACAGTCTCTTAGATTTAAAAATTAAAACCTGGCAAGACTACTCTAATAGTGAACAAAAAACCAGGATGATGCGGTGATGACATGCATGGACTCCGGCTTGCACATTTTGTGGTCAGCCCTGACTCTGACACTTATAAGTGTGTGACAAAGCCAATTACTTCTCTCTGCTTTAGTTTTTCCCCCAATAAGATGGGGAAAATGGTACTACTGCCTCAGAAGGATCATATTATACACTACTTTTTATAATCAGGGCAAAAAAAATGTAGCTGCCCATACAACAGCAAGATGCCTTTCACCTGTATGAAAAGTATGGTCATTGGTGCATGCAGTGTCCCAGATTGTGAGAAGGATGTCTGACTGCTGGTTTAGGCCCGACATTCCCTGAGGAGTCCCGGATGCAAGAGGACACAGGCCAGGCTGAGGGACCCCCCCATCCCCCGTGCACGAATTTCATGCACCGGGCCTCTAGTTAATAATAATACTCAACATTATTTTCTGTGTCAAGTGCTGTGTTGCTCTTTGTATGCACTATCTCATTGAAGTTTCATAACAAACCAATGAGACAGGTACAATCATCAGTGCTCTTTTTCAGAACAGAAAACTGAGACACAAAGAGGTGAGGTCACTTGCTCAAGGCCACAGAGCTTGACCATGTGAAGTTGGAAATGAACCCAGCCAGTCCCCTGAGAATGTCTGCTATGTACCACAAAAATCTCTAAAGGTTAAGTCTCCTCTGATTTCAAAGGCTCATAAATTAAAGTATTCAAATATATTAGAGTGGGTGAGAGGGCATTTAAATCTTATCTATTTAAATCTTATTAATTCTCATGAATAACTCCTGGGAACATTCATGTCAATACCCACAAGTTTGGGAACTTCTGATCCACACAACTTAAGAGTGTATCAATAAGAGCAATTTAATGAAGATCTAGAATTCTCAGCTACTGTTCCCTTTGTAGATTCATCTCTGCCCAAATATCTTTCTCTTTAAAGATTAAATCTTTTTTAAAAATATTTTTAATGTGTTTTTATTGATTTCAGAGAGGAAGGGAGAGAGAGAGACAGAAACATCAATGGTGAGAGAGAATCATTGATTGGCTGCCTCCTGCACGCCTCCTACTGAGGATCGAGCCTGCAACCCGGGCCCGTGCCCTTGACTGGAATTGAACCCAGGGCCTTTCAGTCCGCAGGCCAACTGAGTCAAACTAGCTAGGGCTAAAGATTAAATCTTTTAAGAAACTTTTTGAGTGTCCTTTTCTGTGTGTTTTCTATAAAGTTATTACATATCTGATGAGTGTGGAGCCAAGCTATTTCGGTGTCTGTTCTTCCCATTATACTCCCATTCAGATGAATACAAAGTAGTTACCCATTCATCAGAATTGCTTCAAATTTATTTATGGTGCAGCATAAAGGAGCTTCTGGGAATAAGAGCTTGAAGTCTATTATAGTTTCTATTAATAATTATAGTCACTAATTGCTATGAGAACTTTTTTGGATACGCTAACATATAGTTAAAGCAAAGGGAATCCAGCAGGCTACTATAAATAGCATTACACAGCCTCACAAAAGTCATGAGAATTTTGTAAGTTTGGAGGGTGGGAAAGTAGAAACATGGTATTCATATTTTTTAAACATTATTATCATGGAATCAGAACATCAAAATTTAGAAATTGTACTCACAAACCCATCTTCATAAATCACTCCCTTAATTACTTCAATTATTTTGGAATTATCACTTTCACACAACAGTTTTAACTATAACTGAGATTTGACAGGGTTCCTAAGTGATATTTTTGCTCATTGATTCATTAAATGAAAATGTTCAAAGTGCCTGCTATGTGCCAGGCACTATTCTAGGCACTGGCCACAGAGCAGCAAAGGGACCAGACAAAACCCCTGCCTCAGTGGAGCATAACGGCATTCTCCTGAAGGCACAGAGAAAGCAAACAAGGTAAAAGGGAAACATGTAGGTGATGAAAACAGCTATGAAAAAAATAAAGCCGTCCAGGGGGATATGGAATACAAGGGAGAGGGGGACCACAGTTCTAAACAGTGTGGTCAGGGAAGGCCTCCCTGAGAAGGGGGCATTTGAATATGAGCCTGAATCAGGAAGGGAGGACGCATGGGCTAACTGGGGAATAGCATGCTGGAAAGGGGAGCAGCAAGTGCCAAGGCCCTGAGATGTGTTTGAAGAACAAAAGAGAGGCCGTCATGGGTTCATTGGAAAAGAACGTAGTAACATTTGAGGTCAGAAAAGTCACAGAGGAGCCAGGTGCGACAGGGCCTTATCGGCCAAGGACTATCACTTTTCTCAGCGATGGGGAACAACGACAGGGATGGATGGAATTATGTAGACTTTGTGACTTAAAATGCTAAACCGATGGGACACTGGGAAAACAGGGGCTGACCAGGCCTGTTCCAGGCCACTTGGCAGAATGCACAGTTGCCCTAGGTAAGGAGCAAAGGAGTGACATGATTTAGGTTTTAATAGAATCAATCTGGCTGCTGCTTTATGACTAGAATGAAGGTGAGCAAGTGTTGAAAGAGGACAGGTGATTTGCAGTTACCATAATCCAGGTGAGAGGGGGTGGCAATATCAGATTCTGGGTGTGTTTGTTAATGTAAACACAGCAGGACTTATGGATGGATCGGATGTGGGGTGTTAGAAAAAGGCTTGGGGATTGTACAACTATAAGAACTCAGCAGTAATAGAGTTGAGGGAATTCAAGGAGCTACTCTGACGGTGACAGAGTTAGGGGAGACAAAAAGCTCATTTGGGGGTATATTAAGTTTGAGATGCCAGTAGAGATATCCAAGCGGAGATGCTGAGTAGGGAGTAAGACATAGGAGTCCAGGGAGTCATTAGCATGTACATGGCTCTTTAAGCATCAGAGTCGATGGGATCCCTAGGGAAATAGGACAGATGAAAAAGAGAAAAGGAGCAAGGGCAGGCAGAGCCCTGGTCAGAGAGGAGAGGACGAAACAGCAAAGGAGGCTGAGAGAGGAGGTAGGGGTAGGGAGGAACTAGGAGAGAGGGGAATCCCAGAGGCCAAATGGTAACAGTGTGTCAAGGAGAAGGCCAAGGTGATCAACTGTGACAAGTGGTGGTAGGACCCTGGTGAGCTGAAAACTGAGAGAAGCACTTTGACATCTTCCTAGCGAATGTAGGGATGGTTTGTCTATTGTGAGCATGAAGCCAGAGCCATGCAGTCACTAATTTACCTTTGATGTTCCCTTGCGGGCTCCTGAATGTAAGTTCTCTGGGGTTTTGAAGTGAAGACGGACGTACACACCCCATAAAATCTGAGCTTCGTGTAAAGGATAGGCAGTCTGTACCCCACTGGGCAGATATCAGAGAATTAGACAATTCACAAAACTACAGAAGCACGATAACTCACTTTTAGGCTAGATCGATATGTGCAATAAGAGGATAGTTCTGCTCCCTGCCCCCCGCCCCCTCACACACACACACACACACACACACACACACACACACACACACAAATCACTGACACCCTCACATCTGCTAAAGGATGCTACAGTACCCAGGACCAGTGCTTCTCCACATGGCCTGTGTTGTACACAGCACCTTGCTATCTCAGAGATCATTCACATCTTTCTTTCTTAAACATACATACTGAATACTGTGGCAGTCACCTGCTGTTTTTGTCTATCCTACACTTACTCTCCCTTTTTCGGGGTAACAGTACCTCTATTTTCCTTTGGAAATATATCCTTCCCACCCCAACATCCATCTCCGTGGGATGGCCATACCCCAGGTAGGGCAATGAGACTTGTGGTCCCAGGAATTAGAATTCAGTGGCAAGAAAGGAAAGGAGCTGGAGAGGATTCGTCTCAACTGTGGGGCCAGAAAACCCTGAAAATCAGGGGAAAGGGCAGAAATTTTTTTTAAAATCCAGAAAATCGGAGTTCTTACCACCACAATTCCTGTAGTAATTGATCACTCCCTCCTCCTTGATACACTATCATCAATTCTAATGCTTGGAATTGCCTTCCATTCTCCAAGTTACCCCAATTCCTTTTTTAAAATATATATATTTATTGATTTCAGAGAGGAAGGGAGAGGGAAATAGAAACATCAGTGATGAGAGAGATTCATTGACCAGCTGCCTCCTGCATGCTCCTTACTGGGGATCGAGCCCACAACCCAGGCATGTGCCCTGACCAAGAATCAAACCGTGACCTCCTGCTTTATAGGTGGAAGCTCAACCACTAAGCCACACTGGCCAGGCCCTACTTCCTATTAATAACTGCCTATTGCCCAAGTTAGCCGATGTATGTGTCTGTGGCTGGCAACCAGAGTACCCTGATATATCTGATAGTCTCCAAACTGTATAGTTCTGTGGTAGTTAGTAAACTCAAAAATCTTCAAGTCAGGTCAGTTTCCCACCATCAGTAAAAATAAAGGCTTAGAGGCTGTTAGATTGGCAAAATAAAAGCTTAAGAAATTCCTTTATTTATTAATAGTCCAATAACCATCCTTAACTATTTTTATTCCCTGTAAACATTTATTAGTCTGTAATTAATTAAAATGGACTTTTTAATGGCTGTTTCTACAGGATGGCAATCAAGCATGTGCCTCATTCAAGATTTCCTGTTCTGTGTTTGCAGGGCTTCTTTGCTTTTCATTAAGTTGTAAAAAACACTTGGGAACAACTGGTATAGGTGGGACAGGACAAACTTGGTTAGAGCAAAAATAATTCAGCAATGCAGGTCAAATCGATGAGTATTAGTTTAACAATTGTGGAGAGCTTGATCTCCAGAGCATTTGTATTTTACTTCAGTGTATTTTACAGACAGGTATCCCTTGGGTACTCATTAGTGATACCTATTTTGAATTTTCATTTCTTGTAGTTTTCTGCGTGTTTAAAATATTTCACAATTTATTTGGAATTGAACTGTCTGCCTCACCGTTTCTGTTAAAAGGCTGACATAAACTATTTGTGCTTGAGAGGAATATTCTCAAAGGTTTAGTACCTGCATCAGGCCAGCTCATCGGGCAAAGCAGTCCTACGGCTTGTGACCCCACCCTTGTGGCTCACAGATTTGCCCATTAGAATTACAACTTGGCACAGCTCACTGGCAAATGCTAAAAGGAGAAACTACCTGGTTTGTCCTACCTGAAAAAAGAAAACATCTATATGTGGACCTTCTCTGCATTTTTTGTAATATCTTTTTTTTTTTTACTTTATTTTTATTGTTCACACTATTACAGATATCAATCTCCCCCTCCTCACTGCTTTGTCCACACACACACCCCGCCCTCACCCCCTCTTCCCTCTGGCCATCACCACACTGTTGTCTGTGTCTATGAGTTATGCATGTATGTTCTTTGGCTAATCCCTTCACCTTCTTTCATACAGTGCCCCCCACCCACCCCTGTGACAGCTGTGATCCTATATAATAAAGGCTAATATGCAAATGGACTGAATGGTAGAATGACCAGTCGCTATGATACACACTGACCAAAAGGGGGCAGACGCTCAACACAGGAGCTGGCCCCTAGTGGTCAGTGCGCTCCCACAGGGGGTGGGCCGTTCAGCCAGAAGCTGGGCTCATGGCTGGTGAGTGCAGCGGCGGGGGCGGGAGCCTCTCCCACCTCTGCGGCAGTGCTAAGGATGTCCGACTGATGGCTTAGGTCCGCTCCCTGCAGGCCATCAGTAGGACATCCCCCAAGGGCTCCCAGACTTCGAGAAGGTGCAGGCTGGGTTGAGGGACCCGCCCCCCCCGGGACCTGCCTCCCCCCCTCCCCCCCCCCCCCAGTGCAAGAATTTCGTGCACTGGGCCTCTAGTATCTTTATAAAAGCTACTGTCTTTTTGTTAAAGTCTAATGAGGCAAATTTCTCTCTCCTAGTGAAAGCATGGGCCTCCCTTCAGGCCCTCTGAGAACCTCTGAGGGCTCTGAACGGGAAGCCTTCACCCTGAATTTGTCCTCCACCCTTTGATTCAGCTTCTACCAGGTGCCAGTGGACTTCAGTTCAGATCTGATGGCAAACTTCGGGATAAACGACAATGGTGACAAGTGAGGAAACGTCTGTATTACTAATGTAAGTGTGAGACAAGATCAGACACTGACAGCCTGGCAATCCCTCATGTGTCACCCTCACCTGGTTGCCACAGAGCCCAGGTCTGCCCTCTGCCCTCGGTGAATTACTGGGGGGCAAGGGCAGGAGAGGTAGCTTGGCCGTTGCTCTTTCTTTCTCACTCAAATGAGCTCAACATAAAGTGATTTTTCAAGATCTGATCCACTTATAAAAAGTAACCCTATAAAGGCAGGGACAAAACAAATGTTATGCCATCGGTGTCAATGTCATTGTGAGAACAGACCTCTGACTAGTGAGGTCAGACACGGCGGAAAGCTCTGGGGTACCGCCCGGAACTTTCATTGCGTACCATATCACTCAATTTCGCAAGCTGCCCCTCAGACCAAAAACACTTATGAAATATGCTCAAGACAGACATATATTGCAAACGGATGAACATCAATGAAAATCTTTTAAAATGTTTAAGTTCATAACTCTCGTCTTATATTCAGTGCTCCTCAAGTTCTATTGGTGAGTCAGAGAACAAATTTACTATTTACTTTAAAATTTTAATGTTACATACATTCACCAACTGTTACAAATCACTTTTCCATACTTTGAAGGTACATTAACTTTCAGGTCAACAGCATACTAAATGATATCTTTGCTTTGTGCGTTATCTAAAAGATAACATCTAGTCAAGGAATATTTAGGACTAAAATTCTGGCCTTTTTAGGCTTGGATGTCAACTTTCTGGTTTGATTTTTTTAAACTTTGTTTTAAATAACAAAATTAGCTTTTACTTTTCCTTGTTTTCTCTTTCTTAAAATGTCTCTTACTCTTTCTTCTTATTATACCTTTCCTGAAATATTATCATTTCTAAAAATAAATGCATACTGGTTAAAAGTATGGATTCTGGAGCAAGATGGACTGCATAATAGCTTTGTGATCTTGGACAAAAACATTTATATCTCTGTGACTCCGTTTCTATATCCATAAAAGTACATACCTACCTCATGAGGTTGTTCTGATAATAACATGTATTAATATATGTAAAGTGTTTAGATCAGTGCCTGGTATATGCTAAATGCTATTTAGGATTTATCGGTTTTTATTTTTTTCTAAACATATTTTTATTGATTTCAGAGAGGAAGAGAGAGGGGAGAGAGATAGAATCATCAATGATGAGAGAGATTCACTGATCGGCTGCCTCCTGCATGCCCCCTACTGGGGATTGAGCCCGCAACCCAGGCATGTGCCCTTGACCGGAATCGAACCTGGGACCCTTCAGTCCGCAGGCTGACACTCTATCAGCCTGAGCTAAACTGGCTAAGGCAGGGTTATTCCTAAGACCTAGAGTTGCCTTTTTAAACTATTTTGAAAGTATCAGGGCTGGAATGGGCATGGGAACCAACTTTTTCTAAAAGAGCTTAAAACTAATTTCTTTATATTCCCTCATCACAAACACTGGACCTATTGCATCTTTTTGCAGGATGAGAATGCAGGAAGTGTTTACAGAGAAAAGGAAGTAAGAAAAGAACTGGGACCATGATCATAGGATAGTTCAACATTCATAACAAAAGTGGCCTAAACAAAAAGATTACATGTTCCCGAAGGTAAGATTGAGATGCCTGTTTCCGCTGTTGATAATGTAGCAAGCCAGAGAAATGACAATGTTGGATTTGGGCCTAGAGGTTGAGCCAGACATGACGAATAAGGTTAAGGTTGGGGCAGAGCTCACATTTACAACTATGTCACACATCTAAGTATTTTAAAGATCAACAGGATTTACATATGGTGACACTGCATTTTAGAGAGATAGGACTACCAGGAAACCAAGTCCAGTGAAGGAAACTAACTAGCATAATTTGTCAGTTATAAGAAACTCCAAAAATTGGAGGTCAGGCACAGGTTACCTTCTCAAAGCATTATTTACAAGTTAACATGAAATGCACTATTCTGCTGACCTGCAGGAATTGCACAACTTGAGGGGTGCTTTGAAATATATTATCAAACGTGTCTTAGGAAACATCCTAGTTCTATCATGGGGACCAAAAGCAATTTTATGGGAGAACCAGAGTAATTCAGAGCTTGATACAAGTATGGCTGACCTTAAAGAGAATATAAACTGAATCCTTTGTATGCTTAGAAGAAATCATTAGGATTACATTCAGCTGTACATAACAGGAACCTGACTCATTTATCTTATGATACAAGAAGTCCAGAAGTGGTATTTCAGGACTGGTACAGGTATAAACCAAGGCCCAGGCTCCATCCAAACACCTAATGCCACACCATGTAAGCATTATCCCCAAGGTCCTAAGATGGTTGTACCACATCCTGGCTAGAAGAAATGGGTAAGGGGAGAGCAAAAAGCAAGTATTTGCTGAGTCTTTTTTTAAATCATCTTTGTCCATTTTATCAATAATCTTTCTAAAGACCCCACCACCCGGTAGATTTCCACTGTTCACTAAATTACATGACAATGGAGCCTTGAAGATGAATATTTTTAACTGGACTCATCGTTATTCTTGACAAAATCAGTCAGAAAGGGAATTTTGGTAATGACTGGAAAGACAACAAGCAATTAGTGCCACAAAACAAGGCATTACGGAGTCTAGAAACAGGACAATCTTCCTCCGACACTGTCCAGGAAGGAAGATGCCAACCAGCCCACTGACAGGAGTTGGAAGGAGCCGCTTTCCTAGAGCTTGGAATCTGCCATTGAGATCATCTAACTCCATGTTCCCAAATAACCTAATAGTCATTTGCCCACCCATATAAGCTTTGCTCCATGGACAGACAGAGTGCACTGGCCAGCCAATGCCTTCATCCTAACATTTATATTTTTGTTGTAAGTGAAGTAGCCTTCCACTTCACCACGTAACCACTTGTGGATTTAAGTTTCCTCCCTCAGTCCCTGAGGACTGGGGAACCCTGGATCCACTATCAACATCAATCTCTCCTAGTTCTGCTTTGGCTGAAATAGTTTTACACTTTAAAATTATTTTGCATAGGGTTGTAGACATATATTTTTATAGGATTTGACAAAATATATTAAACTCTGAGGTTGCTATTTACTTATCTTGACATCTTTCCTAGACTAATACCTAAATACACAAAATTTGGTTGTGATCATGACCAGCAACTAAGAAAGAATACTCGGTTTAGAACAGGAAGAAACTGGCTAAGTTAGACTAGAACTATACTAACTCTTTAAATTCAAGGCAAGTCATATATTCATTTTGGCTTGGAAGCACTTTCTGATTATACGTATTTGGTAGTAGGTTGATTTTTTTTTATTTTTATTTTTTTTACTTCTCAATATACTCTATTTGGAATCTCCTTTGAAACATGCCACATACTAACAAGGCACAAAGTGAACAGACACAGGTGAATAGCTTCTATCGGTATATACAATGATTCTAAATATACTTACCTAATGCTGGGTGATTGTACCAGAAGACAAATATTATCTGATAAATACCTACTTATTAGGTAAGTGTCAGGTGCTTTATATGTATTCCCTTTTCAAATAACTATAGCCCTGAAATAAAGCTATTATTATTTCTAGATTAGAAGTGAGAAAGCTGAGGTTTGGAGAGAATAGGTAACTTGCTAAAGGCACACCACTAAAAGTGGCAGAGAACGGATATTCACAGCGTCTCTCTGCTGCCCAAACCTGAACTCTTTCCGCTACATCCCTGTGCCTCCCTGCACTGCTCTTTCTAGTGTTGTAAGTCTGAGCTTTCGGGTAAGGAATCATTGCCGTTTTGAACTAGAACAGACATTAGAGTTCATCTGGTACAAAACAATAAAACCAATATTGTTCAAGAAAAACTGTGGGACTTACCCCAGAGCTATTTGACTTCCAATCTAGTGTTTGCCTTATACCAAGGTCCCCCAGCCCCTTCTTGGCCTCTGTTGAGTTGCCAGCTCCCTACAAAGGTAGCATCACTATTTCACATGCAACTGCAATGATGAGCCTCGGCAATGAGATCAGCAAGAAAACGAGCTGCCTTTAGATTCAAGCGAATTCATTGTGCAGTCTCCTGTGTGTATATATGTGCTCAGGTGCATCAGATTCTACAGTTTGACCACATAACTGACAGCAGGGAAAGTAGCTAACTCAGCATTACACAGCCTCATGCTTGATCGTTCTTCTGAGAGATTTTACAGTGTAGGAGGAAGGGCCCACTTTTCTATTAGAAATGGATCACCCATGATTTTCAAAAAGGGCAACTGCTCGTCACAGAGAGATAACATTTTTAAAGAGCAATTCAAAAACGTACTCACCCGCATCTATTATTGCAAACACCCAATGAGTCCAATAATTGACATACATGTACTGCTATTTTTCAGAAGAGAGAAAAGGAGCAGAAATGGTGACAGGAAATAAGAAGGGAAGAAAGAAAAAGAGAAAGAACAGAAAGCAAAGAAGCAGAATTGTAAAGCAGAAAAGAGGAGAGGGAAAGCAAGGACCTGTGACATGGTGAAAGGGAGCAAGAGAAGACAGACAATAAAAAAATTTAGGAGGAGGAAAAGAGGGATCAAGGGAGAAAGCAGGTGAGATACAGATGGAAGGAAAGGGGCAGAGCAGGCAAGGCAGAGATGATTCTGAGGCGAGTGTAGCAGTCACTGGTAAACCGTTATCACTCCTTCTCTAAGTCACCTGGTACATGGGCACCAATGTACATCAATAACCAGTCCTATCTGAAACACTCATGAGCTCTCCTATAGTTTCAAAGAGTCCTCTAATCAAAACTTAATGTATTTTGTTTTAAAAATAAAGTTTTATTTTCCTCAGGAGAGCTAGTTCAGCATTGAAAGATAACCTGGGTTTTCAGTGTTTACTTTGGAACCTTGGAGTTCCCATAACTATCTCTTTGTGGCATTCAAAGCGATCTAATTACCTTAGCTTTGTTTTCTGCGTGATTTGGATTACTTTAAATCACAAATCAAATTTTGTACTGATCCTTCCGTACACCCCCAAATCCAGTTGTTATAGTTGGTTCCTACAGCAGATCAAATAAAGAAGAAAAAAATGTACAGCTTTAGAGAACCACACATTTTAGAAATAATTGGTTAACCCATAAGCACAGCATTCAACCCTTCAGAAGCTCTGCTGTCAAAAAGATGAACATAGCAGGTGACCACGGTGAAAATTACTCTCTGGGCTACACAACTGATACCAACGTGCGATCATGTCATAGGGATTTCCTGAGAGTGAAGAATAATCACACACACACACACACACACACACACACACACACGTACAAAGAACACCCCTGACTGTTTGAACAGTCACTATGGGATCTTCATATTTGAAAATTCAATTCCAATTGCTGAAAACGTGTTTTTTACACTTCTTTGCCTAAAGCTTATTAGATTAAAATTATATACTTTGGTTATTTTATAATGACTCAAAAGTTGGGGGAATAAGCACTAATCATTTCTTGAAACCAAAATAATTAGATTTATACGTGTTATGTCATCACTCAGACACAGCCTACACCACTTCTCTGTTCCTAGTGAACCTACCCATCCAAACAAATGCCCTGCCTTTCTTCTCTTCCTGACAGTGCGGAGCCAACCACGTTTCCTATTTCTGTATGACATAAAGAATTTTAAATTTAAAAACTTAAAACATTTAAGCTTCATACTTTTGTGTGAGAATATGTACAACATTTTTTAAATGCCAGTGTTCAAAAAGTACTAGTCACTCAATTTATGTTTTTTCAAATGTAAATAAATTGAAATAAAGGGATCAGTGAATCAGCAACTAATTGTAAAGATTAAAGACACAAAAAGTAAGTGTCAAAGTAGCATCTGAAATAATCAGAGCAATTACAGCTTAATATGCAACATATCCTATGTAACTGATAATGCAAGGTTCCCAGATCATCCTATAAACTTGACCAGCTCTAAAGAGGAAAAAAAGAGAAAGAGATATCCTTTAGAATGAAACTAATTTATATATTAAAAAAAATTGGAACTCAATAGTATTGACTTTAAAAATCTTTTTTTTTTAATCTTCATGAGAGGATAATTTTTCCATTGATTTGTTTTAGAGAGAGTGGGAGGGAGGAGAGGGGAGAGAGAGAGAAACATCGACGTGATAGAGACACATCAATTAATTGTCTCCCACTGACTGGGGCCGGGGATCAGAACCTGAAACCAAGGTACATGCCCTTGACCAGGAATCGAACCCTTGACCTTCCGTCTGCAGGCCAACGCACTAACCAGTGAGCAAAGTTGTCAGGGCTCCTTTAAATCTAATTAAAATAGCTATCACCTACTCTTTACAGATAAAAAAAATTTAACAAGACAGTTCTGTAAAAATTATACTTACAGTATTAAATGATACAACTTTCTTATTTAATCTTTAACATTTTTAATGAAAATTTTAAAAGTTTAAAATAAAGATTCATAAAATCAAAGGGAAATATCCTAATTAAATACTTTCTTGTAATGTAGTGTGGTGAGTGAAGTAAGAATATCTGCATAAATAAGTTGTTTTCAATAATTCTAAAGACCTGTTGTTGTTTTATTATTAATGACTGGAATTGAAACACACAGGAAATATAAATTAGAGCAACATTTATGATTTAAGAAACAATCTAAACCACTTCAGCAAAATGTGTTTGAAATAAATTGTAGAAAGTGAGATGAAATACATGACAAGCAAAGCAAAATGCTTTAAATGCTCAATTTTCTTAGTCATTCACAAGAAGGACACAGCTGCATTGCAGTTCACTTATAAATTGTATTTGACAAATGATTCTGAGAGTTTAAATATACTGATTCCGGCATCTGAGACATATAAAGGATAAATAACCATACAGCTGAGCAACAGTAACCTTAGCAAGAGCAGATCACTTTAATCCAAATATTAAAATCAGTCCTTTGAACAGAATTTAATCTGGAGTATATTACCAAAAATTATGGCTGACATATATCATTCCTATATTGGAAAGGTCATTATATTGCACTGCCTTTGAACAGTGATTTTAAAATAACAACCAGTTGATTCCAGAATATATGTATGTATAACAGAAATGCTGACAATTGTTACAACAAAGTACTCTATATATTTTATCCTGATTATTTCTTTTTTTCAGGTAAATGTTCTGTTTTAGCAGTAGGAATTTATTTTCCCACCCACCTCACAATATGGTTAAATAAATAATGGAGTGGAAATGTAGCATGAAAGAATTATTGGCAGGGATTTTAAAAATACATCCCATTTTAAAACATCCCATTTTAAAAGCATCATGCCATATCACCAATTCATTTTTGCTTAAGGCATAATTTTTCCCCTCAAATCAATATCTTAGAGCATATTTTGCACTGTAATTGAACATTTTCCCCACCTTATGCCACTACAATAACAGAGATTCTAGTCACCTGAAATTTATATAATGTAACCTCAATTTTAAAATTAATTTATTTTTTTTAAGAATTCAGACAAATTGTCTCAAGCACTTTGGGCAGACTCATATACCTATGCGTGGCTTTCACTTAAGTTTTTTTCTAAGGTCTGACCTCTCCTTCTGATGGTCACTGAGTAAAGCCAATCTTGTGAGTAGATGGGTCCTTACTAACATGATTTCAGTGGTATATCGTCTTTCTTCCCCAAAATGATGCCAAAAATCCTTCAAACAAAAAGGAAAAAAAAAAAAAACATCTTTCCACTGCTGTGATTGAGACTGTGGGAGAATTTAATTTTGACAAATATTGACATATTCACTATAAATTAAATTGGGGGAGGGGCTGCCAACAACAACAACAACAACAACAACAACAAAAGAGGTGTCCAGATACCTGACCTGTGGGGGTGAAAAGCGGGATTATCATGGGAAAGGAAAGGTGCAGGCATCAACTCAACGTCTGCTTGTTTCACAATGCGGCCTGATCCCTGGGAGAAGGAGCAGGGAATCACCAGGCATCACTAGGAAAGAGGATGGCTACCTGACTGGACCATCTAGATTTCCACTTCCTATTTTCCCATCATCTGCAACTTTGTACCAAGAAGGGAAAAAATAAATTAAAAAATGCAGGTTTGGGCCTGGAAACCATGATGTGGAAAATGACAATATTTTTGGATTTGTGCAAAAAAAGGAAATTCTACCAAAAAGAATTCTGACCCTGAGACCTTGCTTTTTTTATTCAACAGGATGTTATATGAGACCTCTTTTTGCTGAGCTTCTGCACTGTGGTGGTGTGGTGGACTCATTTAAAGACACCACAGTTCATTGTGACTAACAGAGCTTAAAAGACATAGGAAGCTGACAACAGGGGTACCAAATGGCGCCCCTTTATTAAGAGATGGGAAATAGTAGAAGTAACCATGCACTGTTTACAGAGTTGCCCAAACTGCAAAAAGGTGGGTATACTACTTAACATTGGAATATGTAACAATTCTGTTAGACACACAAGCTTCAAATTCTTTAGCATTATATTCTTGGTTCTGTTTTTTCTCCAAAATTAATTTTCAATGTAAATCTCTAATAAGTGTGACACATACAGAGAGCCATGATTTTGAACCACTCTTATACCAGACTGACATTTGCCTTTCCATTTCACATTCCAAGCTCTGTCACACAGCACCAGGGTCAGAAGGCAGCTGACACAGTCTCATTCACAATAATGTTCTGGGTAAGGTGCCGTGCTACATACCACCTCTCTCTATCTCAATGCATTCACTTAGGCAAAAAGGAGACAGCCATCAGCTGCACCCAAACACGATTCCTTCAAATGCTGAGTTCAATGTTAATCATAGGTAGGAATGATTTTTTTTTTCCGATATACTGCTACGTTTTAAAGACTTAGGAGGTTAGAAATAAAGTCTGAAGCTAATATTTTACTGATGTCTTAGCTTAAAAATTTTTTGGCAGAATGACCTATTTTGTTCTCACATAAAAGGAGTCAACCACAAAAGTATATTAGGTAAAGTTTTCAGCAGTTCAATTCTTAAAAGATACTATGTAATTAATTTTTGATATTAATTTTTAAAAGGCTAAGAGAAAAAGAGACACATGTAAGCATTGTTACATTTTTAAATATTTCTTCTACCTGTAGAACATTTTATAGGGGAAAAACTCTTTCTGAAGGTCTAGAGCTACAGCCAGTTTCAAAATCTAAATATTGATAAAAGAGGTAACAGAAATTTCATATCTGGCATTAACTATTCTCAAACCTTATCATAATTTGATCTTCTTAGCCTTACATAATAAAATTTCTCTGCCTTTTCTGGTAGTGAAAAAGAGGTACAAATCAAGACTATCCCCCCAATGTCCAACTTGAAGTATTACACTTTGTTCTTATTCTGTGTCATCCATTCCTTTTCAGGTTTAGGGATGTGATTATGGTCAGGCTTAGGGTGACTTACATTTCCTAGATTTATCGCAAAAGCAAATACTAGATCATATTTTGGTATTTTTAAGTTTTCTATGCTGACACCTTACAACGGATGTGGAAAACGGGCTTTGTATTATCACATGGTCTTCCGTCAGGACCTGACAATCATACCTTTTAGCTCAGCCTTGTCTCGCTTACTTACCCCTCTCACTTCCAGCTACTAACAGGCAAGCACCCTCACTGAGGGCTACCCACACTGACTGGCTCAGTCTTTGGGTTAGATCGGCGTTGCCATGTTGGCTGGTCTTTCCACTTACAGACCCCAGGAAAAACACAAGAATGCTCTTGGGAAGAGAATGTGGTAAGCCCTTTTATTCAAGAAGAGACTGGTTATAGAAAATTAATTTTCCAAAGTCTAAAATTCCACCAAATTAAACTGCTTTACAGACAAGGCTGCCACCATGCCACAAGAAAGTTGTAAAAGCACTCATTTAAATCTCTAGGAAGCATTTGTTTAGGCTTAACACTTTAAGGTAGACATAAAGGTATTTTTTAATTGAAAACTTAAGGATTCTTCATTTTTATATGCATGGTTATCTGAAATGCCAGCTGGTCCATGGATTATCTCCTGCTATGTAAATAATTGTTAGCCTACAAGAGATCAAAACTATGAGATTACTAGACAATAGTTTCTATTTGGTTAGGTAGAAGAAATTTTTGCCTTAAAATTCTTATTAAATAGTGCCTGTCATGGCTTGAAAGCTCCATGGAAGTGAAATATTAAGAAGTTCCAGCAGAAATACAGAAAAAAATAGACAATACCTTTTTATTTTCCCCCAAACTGGATTTACTAGTCTACAATATTAAAAATACATGCACCACATAAAATTATATTTGTTGGAAGTAAATTTTACTTCTTCGGTAATATTTAATTTTGCTGAAGGACTCTATAATGATCCTTTTTTTAAAGGTACTTTTAAATTATAAGGGCCTCCCAGCCCCTACCTGGAAATTAAAGCTGCACAAATAGAAGACAAAGTCATTAATAAACATCACAGAGATCATTCTAAGTATAAACAGCACATTTAAAGTCACAGAGGGATGAGGGAAAGCATCATTAGTAACATTTAAACACTTTAAAAAAGAGAGAGAGAGCTGGGGGCAGCCGCCACCGTTCAGGACGGCTGCCGGATGCTGGATAAAATAGAGGGACCCCTGGCTGGTGAGCAGCGGGAACTTTGCCGCGGGCTGGCGAGCGCGCGGGGCGGCCGAAGACCGGGGCGCGTCAATCTGTCACCAGACCATCCGGAAAGCCCGGTGCCAGCGCCAACGTCAGCCGCGGACCCTTCAGGGGGGAACCGGGAGCGAGACAAAGGTCTGGAATCCAAGTACTGGGGTTAAGGAATCAAGATGCGCGGGTTCATTCCAAGTGTCAGCCACATGAACTGGGAGGGAGGGGGGCGAGACCCGACCCCCGAGAATTCTCAGGCATCTCTTACAACTACCAGCCCATTACGGTGAGATAGATGCGTGAGGGGAGTGTGATGTGTGCGGAGGGCGCTTAATAAATCCCGCCTCCATTCTCACTAACTTTGTTCTGTGTCCCTCCACAGGACGCAATGTTGAGGGGAGGGTTGGCTCCTGTTTAAATTGTCCCCTTGGGAAAAGGGAGAAGAAAACGCTGCGCTGCGGGCGCACGGGGTCAGGTGGCGAGCGCGGAGATGCCTCGGTACCTACCATGGTATTCTTGTCCCGGTACGTAGTAGGTGGGGTTGCCCGCAATGTGCAGGGAAATGAGCACCTCGCCTTGCTCCCCATCCCCTTCCAGCTCCCCGTGGTGGGTGCACAGGAAAAAGAAGGGCGAGAAGCGGGGGTAATAGCCCGCCGCCGCGCGCACCCTCAGCGTCGCCCCCAGCAACAGCGCCAGGAGGAAAGTCCGCGCGGCCCAGCCACTGCGCTCCATGCCGCCGCGCGCTCCGAGCGCCGCTCGCTCATTCAGTTTTGGAGACGCCGGGACGGAGGAGCCACACGGAGGGAAGGCGAGGAGGCGGCGGAGGGGAGCGGGGCGGGCTCGGGAGCGAAGCCCCGCAGGGAAGTTCGGCGGGAGACCCCGGCTCCCAAAGTTTCTTTGGGCCGCGCTGGAGCGGGGCCGGATCTGTGGGCGCCGAGAGCGCGTCGTCCAAGCCACTGCGCGCCGCAGCTGCCACTGCCTCCGCGCAACGCCCCTCGGCCAGTCCTGGGAAAGCGCCCGCCCCCCTCCACACCTTCTTAAAGCCCCGGGCGCCGAGTCCCGCCCCTCCCGCACCGCCGCACGTGTCCCCGCCGCTCCTCCGCCTCCGAGCACCGCCCCCCCCGCGCGCGCGCGCGCCCGCCCGCCCCCGTCCTCCCGAGCTCCCTCTCCCGCACCTCGCGCGGTGCGAGGCGCAGCCTCCCGGAGCTCGGGTCGCACCCGAAAGGGCCGCTGAGGGGCACGAGCTGGCGGGGTCCGAGGGTACTGTCGCGGGGCACGGGGTCCGAGAATCTCTGTGCGGGACGTCAATGCCTCGGAGAGAGAGAACCTCCTGCCTAGCTCTCGGGAGGAGTAAAAGAAGTGAACCGACCATCCCCTTTGGCCCGCAGATTCCCCTCTTTTCCGGAGAGGGGGCGTGGGGGAAGGAGAGAGGCGGTGGGGACGGGAGCTGGCGCCGGGTTCTTTGTCTGCGCCGGCTGCGCCCCGCGCCCCTGGGGGCTCGCCCACCTCGGAGCGGGAGCGGCCCGCACTTCTTCTGGGGATCGCCCGCGGCCCCGAACCCTGAGCGGCCCCTACGCCCCCTTCCCATCCAGGCCTCGAGTCCCTTCCGCTGCTGCCCCTGCCCTGCTTCTCGCTGCAGCCACAAAGCCTCATCTGTAGCCGGATTTAAAATGAGATTAAACGAAAGTGGAATTGGCAGCCTCGAGTGGTGCCTGGAAACGGTGCCTTGTGCAGCCCGGTGTGGGGAATGGTGTGGCAGGAAGGGCTGGCCGAGCCGAGCCCCGGCCGGCGCTCTTCGCTGGACTGCTCTGTTATTCATTGCTGCTGGTTCTTCAGGCGAGATGGTTGTAATATTTTAAAATCAGTGTTTATTACCTTTAAATGTCAGCTACGACCAATGTCCCCTTAATGGGGGAAGGGGGGAACGTTCTGGGGAGATGCTGGCAGCGGTGGTGATTGAATCGCGTGGTAATGAGCTACTGCACAGAAGACTGCGGGGAAGTGAAATAGAAAGCAGGTTTTTAACCGAGGGCGGCAGGCAGGGCCCTGAGGCATCCGGAGATGGGGAGTGGGGTTGCCAGGTTTTTAATGCCTCTCCCCACCCAACCCGGGCTTACCACCAAGCGCAGATAAACCCGCATACAGAAATGAGAAGATTATAGAATTGGACGGGATGGTGTCTTTGCCTATATTTGTAGGGAGCAGAGGCGGGGATGAAAGGCAAGGTCCAGGGAGGAGAACTCCACAGTCATTTAGTTACAAAAGGGAGAAATTGTGTTTTTCCTCTTACCCCCGCCTGAGTTCAGGCAGGTAGAAAGGGCCCACTTCTAGCTGCCTTCAAAATCCCTGAGGGCTCAACTGCTGCATATATATTTGATGTAATGATCGTTACCACTGCAGCCCGGTGATGGGTGCCGGCTGTATGAGCTGTAGGTGAGTTACCTCATTTAATCCTCCAACCACCCAGAGAGGCAAAAATGATCCCCGTTTCCCAAGGGAGGAAACGTCAGACATGTTAATTTGCCCAGTGCCAGTAACAAAGACTGGATGCTCGGCAGCCTGGCTGCTGGTTCCAGTCTCTGCCCTGCAACCATGTACAAGCCTAGTTAGAGCGGAAGCTACCACCACCTCCTGTTCTGGGCAGGCAATGTTTCCCACTAGAATGACAAGAAATTCACCCACAACTGGCAAGACTATTGCCATGTCTTCCAGTTCAGCTATGTGAATATAACCAAAGACAAAAATGAATCACTTCTAGAAAGAATCCAAAACTATTGAACGTTTTAATTTTTTTATTTTTTGTTGTATTTATTGAAGTGACATTGGTTAATAAAATTATACAGGTTTCAAGTGTCCAACTCTATAAAACATCATCTGTATATTGCATCGTGCATTCAACACCCAAAGTCAAGTCTCCTTCCATCATATATTCCCCCTTTACCCTCTTCTACTTCCCCCAACTGTTGAACATTTTCAGTTAACACTTTAAAAATATTTACTCTGTGCTAAGCACTGTCCTAAGTACTTTACACATATTTTTAATCTTCATAACAGCCCATATCCTATTGATATCCTCATTTTGCATATAATGAAACTGAAGCACAGAGAGATCAAGTAACTTGCCCAAGGTCACACAGCTAAGTGAGAGCTATAACTTGAACAGTCCAATTCCAGTCCCAGCACCGAACCCCAGGAAATGCCTCTAAGGAATGCATGTTGATGTTGTTAGACGGATGGGAAGAGAACTGTTCTTTATCTAAGGTCAGATTACCTCGCTTAGTCTTTATATTAACTTGTGAAGTAGATATAATTATCACTTTTTAGAAGAGAAAGTTGAGATCCATAAAAATTGAGTTATTTGTGAAGGGCACTCAGTAAGAAGAGAAGCCTGGGATCAAATCTGCTCATGCTCGATCCCAGGTGGCTGCTGACATCGTCTTTAGTCAAGCACTGACACTTGACCTAGGACATACCTGGCACTTCCTTACCAAAAAGTCCCCCTCTTTCCACTCAGTGCAGGTACGCTCTTGGGCACCACGCACCATGGCTTTCTTAACGTTCCATTTATGTGGCCACGTTTATTCTTCAATCTTCCCCTTTTTTGTGCTTTCTTCACTTTTTACGACATTACTTTGCTATGTGCATTCAGGTGACTTTTATACTCTTAACTACTCAGGCTCCAATCTCTGACTACAGCCCTGTGGTTGTTCATTAACAGGCATGGAGACTGTTTAAATAACGCCCTTAGTGGTGTTGAGCTGCTTAAGAAGAGAGATGTACACTCCACTTAGTAGTCCTTTAGACCAGACTATGTCACACATCTCTGAAAATTCCTGGGTTGAATACACTTCAACCAGTTATTATTAACACTTCTTAATAATATTAAAAATAAATCAGGAAAATACATAAGATGGGTATAGAATCACCTTGAACATTAGGAATAGCATCATCCTACCTGAGCAGTTGACTTTAAGTCACACAGTAAAGTGGCATCCAAAACTTCCAGTTTCCCAGCTTGTGTGCTAAACCTTAGATCTTACTTCCTACATAAACATCAAAAATATCTGTCTCACAACAATAACAACAAAATAAAACATACACATGGTCTAATGGAGAAAAACATGGGAGGTCAGATCTTATCTATTTCACAAAAAATAATAATATTCGTCCGATGCACAAAAATCTACAAACTTTCAAACTAAATGGAAAATTAGAGAAATGCTTTTCAAGAAAAATAGGTTATATTCAATAAAATCTGCACACACAGAAAAGGTGGTGTCAGGAGTGAGAAATGAGTAGGTCTTTGGAAAAGGGAGTTTAAAATGGGATAATATTTCTTTATAATTAAAAGAGCTATGAAGTGCTAATTAGTGTACCAAAAAATTATATTTAAGCATCCTTGGACTGTAAATCCTTTCTTGAGAATAAGAAATTATCTCCCAGTATTAAATTTTAATCATAACACAATGGGAATTAAATATTATATATAATATCAGAATTACATCCTATATAATAAAAGCCTAATATGCTAAGTGCCTGGTTGTCCGGTTGGCTGTTCAACCAATCAAAGCGTAATATGCTAATGATATGCTAAGGCCACTCAACCACTCACTATGACGTGCACTGACCACCAGGGGGCAGACGCTCCAACCTGTAGGTTAGCAGGCTGCTGGAGTCCGGCCAATCGGGGACTGAGATGGGCCAGACATGCCCTGGAGCTTTCCTGCAGTCCCTCCCCAGCTGGCCAACCTCCCGCATCTGTGTCCCTCCCTGGCCCCGATCATGCACCAGTGGGGTCCTTCAGCCTGGCCTGCACCCTTTTGCAATCTAGGACCCTTCAGGGGATGTCAGAGAGCCAGTTTCAGCCCGATCCTGCAGGCCAGGCCAAGGGACCCCACTGGTGCACAAATTCGTGCACTGGGCCTCTAGTATACATACATGTGTGTGTGTGTGTGTGTGTGTGTGTGTGTGTGTGTCTGTGTGTGTGTATCAGATCCATAAGTTTCAAAACATTGGGAGATGATGAATCTAAATGAAATACCAAATGAAGACATTAAGGCTCTTAAGTAAAAAAAGGTAAGCTAAGTCTTTAGGGAATGAAATTTCACTGAGAAAGGTAGGATATTTGAGAACTGGCTGTGATATGCCTCTCCTGCCAGAACATGTTACTTAATGCATCCCAAATTAAAATACTGAAATGAAATAAGCCCTTGGCCAATAAAAAATCATTTATATCATAAAATTTCTGCAAAAGAACCCAATTTATTAACACTAAAAATCCCTTTTTAAAACTTCTCTGTTTCCAGTGATTTGCAAATGCTGTTTCCTCTCTCTGGAATGTGCTTCCCACTTCTTGAGTCTTAACAGCACACCCTCAGGCTTCCCCTCCCCTACCCACCTCACCTCTCACTTAGATTCTATCTATCAACTCATCCTCAACATCTCTACTTACACACTTTTTACCTCTGAGAGACCTTTCCTGACCAGCAATCCCCCCTCCCAAATAAAATTCTCTAGATCTGCATTGTCCGTTATAGTAGCCCTAACCTAAAAATTGAAATTAAATAATATTTAAAATTAAGTTATTTAGCCACACTAGACATATTTCAAGTTTTGATACCACATGTGGCTAGTATTTATTGGTCAGAGCACTTATAAGCTGTGATGGTTAATTTTAGGTGTCAACTTGACTGGCCCAAGATATTCTCAGATAGCCAGTAAAATATTGTTTCTGTGTGTGTATATTAGGGTGTTTATGGAAGAGATTAGCATTTCAGTTGGTGAACTGAGTAAAGCAGATGGCCCTCTCCAATTTTGGTGGGCATCATCCAATTTGTAGAGGCCAAAATAGAACAAAAAAGTGGAGGACGGGCGAAGTTACTCTGTCTGATTGAGCGGAGATATCTCTCTTCTCCTGCCCTCAGACATCTGCACTTCTGGTTCTTAAGACTCAGATCAGGACTTACACTATCAGACTGGATTGCAACACTGGCTTTCCAAGTTCTCCAGCTTGCAGGTGGCAGATCATGAGGCTTCTCAGCTTCTATAACCACATGAGCCAATTCCTATAATAAATAAATAAATATATAAATAAATAAATAAATAAATATATAAATATATATATCCTATCTAATAAAAGAGTAATATGCAAATTGACCATCACTCCAACACACAAGATGGCTGCCCCCATGGGTCAAAGATGGCTGCCCCCATGTGGACACAAGATGGTCACCACAAGATGGCCAGCAGGGGAGGGCAGTTAGGAGGAACCAGGCCTGCAAGGGAGGGCAGTTGGGGGCAAACAAGCCTGCAGGGGAGGGCAGTTAGGGATGTCCAGGCCGGCAGAGGAGGGCAGTTGGGGTCGATCAAGCCTGCAGGGGAGGGCAGTTAGGGGTGACCAGGCCAGCAGAGGAGGGAAGATGGGGGTGACCGGGCCTTCAGGGAAGGGCAGTTGGGGGGGACCCAGGCCTGTAGGGCAGAGCAGTTGGGGGGGACCAGGCCTGCAGGGGAGGGCAGTTAGGGGTGACCAGGCCTGCAGGGGAAGGCAGTTAGGGGCAAACAGGCTGGCAGGGGAGCAGTTAGGCATCAATCAGGCTGGCAGGGGAGTGGTTAGGGGGTGATCAGGCTGCCAGGCAGAAGTGGTTAGAGGCAATCAGGAAGGCAGGCAGGGGAGCAGTTGGGAGCCAGCATTCCTGGATTGTGAGAGGGATGTCCGACTGCCTGTTTAGGCCCGATCCCGGTAGTGTGTTTTCCGATGGTCTTAGGCTCTACAGCAGCGGTTCTCAACCTGTGGGTCGCGACCCACTGGTTGAGACCCGCTAGCAGGGTCACCTAAGACCATCGGAAAACACAGATATTTACATTACGATTCATAATAGTAGCAAAATTACAGCTATGAAGTAGCAACGAAAATAATTTTATGGTTGGGGGTCACCACAACATGAGGAACTGTATTAAAGGGTCACGGCATTAGGAAGGTTGAGAACCACTGCTATAAAACAAGTAGAACCAGTATAAAACATACTTTCCTTGCATTATTAGGCTTATAGAAAGTAAAGGAAATTGCTAAGAGACCAAAGCATTTTAAAAAGGAACCAGCCATGAGGGAAAACCGGAACCTGTGCAGTGAACACATATACATGTGGTTCCCGATTATATTGGAGACCCAATATATTAGCAGGTGATACTGAAGATCCAAAGAGGAAAAAAATGGACTTTACAATAAACATGCTGAGTCTATTGGTTATCCATATGGAACATAACAAAATTGGACCTCTACCTCCTAACCAAAGCCACAGGCTTAACTATAGGGCCTTTCGCTTGCAGGAGACTCCTCCAGGGCCTGAGGTGGGGGGTGGGGGCTAGAAATGGGTTCACATGGTCATGTTTTTGTAAAAATTGAAAAGTAAGATACTTTGACCACATTGGATAAGATCACTGTCGCTTTCGAGTCTAACTACCTCTTCATCACATTTCTCTTTGTGTAAATTGTCACTGGAGTGGCTGTGAGCATTTTGGGGGCTATGACTAAAGGGAAGTCGATTTGGAGATTCACTGCATTTGAGTTTAGTTGGGTATATTTATGTGGTTTACAGTTAGTGTTTATTCACTGATGCTATTGCTGGCTTCTGTTTCAGTAAAGAATGACTTTCAGAAATATTTCTGCTGCCACTGTGTGGACCTAACTGGAGTCATGTGATGTAGGTGCCAATTAGAGGTTATAACATAGACTGTGGGCTATGGTCCCTGGCACTCGAAATATGTGGATAGTAGAAGAGAAACAAGATTTGAAATGTATGGAGTCAGAAGCTCACCTATGGAAAATTCTTCCAATCATAAGATGTTCCAGAAGTTCTGTCAGAAAACCATGATATAATGCAGTGTTTACAATGGTAATGATATATTTTTATAGGATCACCTGAAATATCATTTAAATTAACTGTAATTCCTATATTCAAAGGATACAAACCTGTAGTACCACTACAAACAGCAAATACATCAATGAGTTTCAAAATTCCCAATCTATTAACTCACATATTTAGTGTGTCTGACCACACTGATAATATGATGGTTCCAGAAAAAAAAATCAAAAAACAATACACAAACTCATCACCAGTGCAGTAAAATGGCCTGAAGAATCAAGTGTTCCAGTGACAAATCTAAACATATTTATCAGTAAAATTAGATATGTAGTATTAGTATGAATGATTTGATGATAATTGTATTTGACAGCTTTTGGTATGCCTTAAAATTAATTTTGTTTTTCATAATTATTGATTATACCAATATTCAAATATGATGAGGGAAAAGTATTCTAAGGAGTGTCAAAAACATAAAACAAAAATTTTTTAAATGGTGTAAAGTTTTAAAATGTCAAAAACTATCTTATAACAACAGAACCAAAAACTCTAATAGTCAATGTCATTAAGACAAAGAAAAGAATTAAAATAGCCAAGAATAAAAGGATGATAAAAATGAAAATAGAAGAGATTGAGAAAATAATAAGTATTGCCCTCCTAAACATGAAATAAAGATGAGAAGATAAAAATAATATAAAGAAAAATACAAAAAAAGAAAAATACAGTTTATATGATTGATAGCATATACATGAAGGTCTGAAGCAGCTTCAATTTGACAAATTTATTGCATAAAAATCCAACTAACTTTGTAACTCACATATTCATTATAAGTCACAAGTAATATACTACTCAGAGCAGAACAACAACAAAATATACCCTCTAGAAATGAAACAAAAATGTAAAATTTATACAGATAAAATTATAAAACAAATTTTCCAAGTTATTTAACTTCTTGGTAATGGTATAAGCCCAATTCAAGTATAGACAGACTGTTCCCTAGCAACTAACCACTACACTATTCATCCTTGAGTCAAAGAAGGGGAAATACCAGTGTCTTATACCAGATGACAAAATCCTGGAAAGCAAAGTAAAACAAGAAACAATTTCATACCTACTATATTGTCAAAAGTTAAAAGTCTGACAATAGCAAGTATTGATGAGGCTATGAATTAACAAGAACTCTTACAAGTTGCTGCTGGAATATAAATCATTGCAACCATCTGGAAAGCAATATTTCAATATCTAGTAAAGTTGAAGCAATAAAGTAATTTTGCCTTTAACTGTACACCAGAGAGACATGCCCAATGCGTGAAGAAGGAGAAATGTACAAGAATGCTAGTAATATTTTATTATTAGCAACAACAGAAAACACCTACATATCCATTAATTAAAGAATAAATGAGCCCTAACTGGTTTGGCTCAGTGGACAAGAGCGCCGGCCTGCGGACTGAAGGGTCCCAGGTTTGATTCCAGTCAAGGGCATGTACCTTGGTTGTGGGCACATCCCCAGTAGGAGGTGTGCAGGAGGCAGCTGATCAATGTTTCTCTCTCATCGATGTTTCTAACTCTATCCCTCTCCCTTCCTCCCTGTAAAAAAATCAATAAAATATGTATTTTTTAAATGAATAAATGATCTATTCATACAGTGGAACAAAGTTTCTTGCTTTTTTAACAGCTTCAGTGAAATATTAGAACTTATTTTCCCCACATATCATTCCTAGTTGAGAATTTGTCTAATTTTTAAACTAGCTTTAGAAGTCTTTCAGAGATGTTCATTATTCATTCTCTTAACCTTTTCTTTTACTCTTCTATTATTTGAACTCTCTGGACCCTCCCCATATATCTCTTCCAGATAATGCTTTATTTTCATTACATAATCATTAGAGTTGATAGAACCTTTTGTTTGTAAGCAATGGAGACCCCACTCAAATTAGTTTAATAAAAAAAAAATGCTATTTATTGGTTGAAATAACTGAAGTATTCAAAGGAAGTTCTAGCTTTGAGCATAGATTAAATAATTCTGCCAGGACTCTACTCAGTCTCTAACTCTCAGCTCTGCTCTCCCCTGCAGTGGTATTACTCTTAGGTAGACCTTCTCACCATGGTAGCCCTTGGCAAGTGATATTTATCACTTCAGGGTTGAGTCTCATTGGATTAGCTTAGAGTTGTATGCCAATCCCAGAACCAGTTACTGTGATGGAAATGCTAATTGGTCTAGTCTGGGACATGTCTCCAAGAGCCTAGAGTGAATAAGTGTAGAGTCAGGCCCACCCAAAGCACATGGACTATGAGGGAGATAGAGGTGAGTCCATAAAAGAAAATGTACCAAAAGAAGAGGAAGTGAATGGTAAACAGAACAAACTGCATCAACCGAAGATTGAAATATCCTCCCATTGTCTAGCAGTGGAGGTTTATTCTGTTGTCATGCAGTTCTCCAGTACCTGCAGGATGCCTGACAATATGTCTGAATGGATTATTCCGCTTAATGGCCAGTGCTGATGAGGCCTGGTTTTCAGAAGTAGCATTCATGGTAAGGTCAATTTCAACTTGATCAAGATAAGTCTGGACCACTGTAAAATAGAGGTCTGGACTTTCATGTTTTATAAAACTTGATAATATTAATGGGGCTTCCTATTCGAGTTCTCAGTTTGCTACTTCTATGATGAAGACCTACAATAATAATCTATAATTCTGTAAATCTTTCCAGTAAAGTTAAATAAAAAAGAAGAATTTGCTTAATGCTGTTGGATTCAATGCTATGTACTGACGTGATGGGAAAATTATTCAGGAGCATTTCATTTTTAAGAAAATACTGCCCACATTATCAATGCCTTGATACACCCAGGTTTATAAAAAACTGTAATCTATACTTTCTGAGCACACGACCTTGTTGGCAATTTTTCACCACACACACACAAAAAAATTATCTTGGAATTCAATAGCTGTTAGTGGTGCTCAAAAAATAAGGTATTTGAAACAAGACAAGGATGCAATTATAGATGTTGTCTACCCACTTTCTTTTCATAGTATTCAAGGAAATTTTCTGAGGAGGTTCTCTACTTATAAACTTTCCTCCCATTGGAATAGCCAGTATTTTGCTTATCAGGGATTAAACCAAAGAAGATTAATAAATGTTGATTCATTAAATATTGTTCACCTATAGTATGCCAAGTACCATACTAACCTTGGGGATATAAGAATGAACAAAGGCAGTCTGAACACTCAAGGAGTTTATAGTTTAACTAGCGTTCCCGTTGCAGGAAAAATCCTGCAATAGGGTTTCCTGCTGCACTCTACCCTGCCCCACCTGCTCTCCTCCCTTCTCCCCCGGCCCCGCCTGCGCTCCTCCCTTCTCCCCTGCCCCTGCCTTCTCTGCCAGCCCGCCTGCTCTCCTTCCTTCTCCCCCCCAGCCCCGCCTCCGCTCCTCCCTGCAGCTTGCTTGCTTCTCTGCAGCTTTGCTCCCTTCAGCAGCTTTTGGCTTCTTTCTACGCTGACTTGATATGCAAATTAGCAGCCATCTTGATTGGGGTAATTTGCATACTTGTCCTGATTGATTGGTGGGCTTGGCTTGGCTAGTGGGCGTGGCTTGGGCGTAGCAAAGGTGCGGTCAATTTGCATATTTGTCTATTATTAGGTAGGATGGAGAAAATTATAGACAAGTCATTATAATATAGTGTGACAAATGCTTTGATAAAGTGAATAATATGCATTGTGGTACTTAGAATTGTGGGGTCAGCAAGAAAAACAATGGGATGGGATGGCAGAGGTTTGGGGAATGCTTTAATGGGGAATAAATCTCTTAGGAAAATCTTGGGCTAAGTCTTAAGGACAAGTAGGAATTATTCAGATACAAAGGGTGGGGTGGAAATGGAAAGAGCAACCCAAGCCCAGTAAACAGGGTATGAGCAAATATAGTGAGTTCAGCTAACTAAAAATAGGCTTAAGTGAAGGGTACACGTAACCAAAGATGTAGGCATCTCCTGGTAGACCTTAGAGTATCTACTACAAAATATGTCAAGTGGCCACTGAGATTTTATTCATATAGTTGCAATTAATTTTGTCTTAATAACATTTTAATAGGTTAACATTCTTGGGGGTGGTTATGGGAGAAATATTAGTCATCTGCATCATAGTGTCAATTAGTTTAATTAGTTTGGGTCCAGATCAGGGATCAGAAAACTTTTCATATAAAGGGCCAGCTGGCAAATATTCTCGGCTTTTCAAGCCATACAGTTTCTGTTGCAACTACTCAACTCTGCAGTTGTATCATGAAAGCAGTCATAGGCAATATGTGAGCAAATAGATGTAGCTGTGTCCCAAAAGAACTTGATTAACAAAATAGAGACCTTGATTCCCCCCAAATAGACCTTGCATTCCAAAAATAGTGCCCCTTCCTAGGCATGCTGACCCCCAAAACAAACCTTGGACCTTGACTATCTGCCTGGACAGATAATCCTACCCCTCATTTTTCTCTTAACTGGCCACCCCTTTAAAGTTCATATAAGTTCTTCATTTGAAAAATGGTGCTGAAGAGTGAAGGAAAACCCTACCTAACTTTTCTTGATTCATACTCTGCCTCGGAGAGGCAGAAGGTAGGAATCCGAACAGCGAAGTGGCTTCTCTTGTTCCAGTGGTAAGCCTCCCTTTCAAGTTTATATTGTAAAGCATCAGGCTTCCTTTTCTCCTCTTTGCTCTGGCCTGTGCGTGGCACACAGGTGTGGCTGGAAGTAATTTTGGCTATGTGCAGGTAACAGGCAACATTGCATTCCAGTTCTGAATTTATTTCCCTCCCCCCACACTCTCCTCCAGATATAGTAAATCATAGTTAGGGTTTAAGCCTAAACATAAAAGCCTATTTAATGCATTACATAGCTAAAATATAGCATTATTCCACTGCTAAAGTTCTGTCATGTTTAGTAAATGTGTGGGTCTTAGACCATGAAATGCACTCTGAATGGCATAAAAACAAGAACTAGGAATACCAAGCCTTTCGGGAGAGGAAAATAAGAATATAACTGGCCACCTTTAATAATTTATTTATCTCATTATTTATACGCATTCAAATTTGAAAAGATATTTAAGGGTTAAAGGGGACTTGTTCATGCCAAACAATTTGTCACTATGAATTCCTTTTTTTGTGCATTTCACATGTCAGAGACACAAAATAATGCCACCATTACTTGCCAGTTGCATGAACTTTGATCTCAAATGGGTCATGGGCCAGTTCAAACAAAGCACTAAATGTGAAATGATAAGCAACTTCCATGCCTATGATATTACGAGATTTTATTTTTCACATAGTGGACACAATGGCATATTTTTGTCTTTATTTTTCAGTTAATGACTATAATGTGGTTATTGCTCAAAGTCAGCAACAAGTCTAACATTTTTTTGAAGACCCAAACTTCTCAACATTACACAACCCAGAATAATATATCTTATTTCCTAATCAGTTAATGGACATTTCATTGTTGATTAATATTAAAGGATTAATATGAGAAAAGCCATTGACAAAATTTGTCTTATAATTGAAAAATCTAACACTATAAGAGTTATAAAACTGGTCACTGTTAAGATATGGTTTTACAAAGTTGCTCCTGAAGCTGCAGGCAGTAATACAGAAATCAATAATTTTAAAAGCCTTAACTTAGTCAAATTCTCTATCATTTATATAATAAACACAGGAAGTGTTAAAAAGCACAGTTTACATTAAAATATGAGGCAAGAGACATACGACAAATGCTGTAGCTTCAGTATTAAGATATGTAAATAAATTTGAGCCCACGACCAAAAGTGCTCAAATCCAGGTGCTTTTGTAAATAATCAAGTGGTACAAATGATGTGACTAGAGCATTAGATTTGGGAACTGTCACCAACTATCTCTAACAAATCCCCCACTCCTTTGGCAAGCATTGCTAGCCCTCTGTGGTTCTGATTATTCTGGAAGGCTTGTGAGTTTTGTTTTATGAGAACCCACAAACCTAAGAATCCAAGAATAAAGTTCGGACACAATTTAATGTCTACTAACTGTAAGTTATATGCTCATATTTAAGAAATGGTAGTTATTTTACTACTTTATGAACACACATATATGATTGGCCAAATTAAAGCCTTTAAAATTATTATAACTATTTTTATTATTTTGTACTAGTATGTGAGGCTTGAGCAGCAAATGTGTGCAACCTTGTCTTAACAGTGATGTTTTATAACTCAGAAAGTTAGATTTCCCATTTGTAAGACAAATTTTTATGGCTTTTCTCTTATTAAATTACTTTTCATAAGACTCACAAAATTACTGATGACATTGTTCTTCCTTTCTGGTAAAACTCCTAAATTAGTTCACTAAACTGTTTGCAAGGTGGATTTACAGCTTTTTAAATATACTTGCAAGTGTTTATTCTAGACAGCCTTTGTCTAAAGCGTTTTTGAAATATTGCTGATCACAAAATCTCCTTCCATTTTATAACAGTTAATAACTTAATTTAAGGTATACACAATAATGTGATCACTAGCTGTTTGCCTTTTCAGTTTAGGTAGAAGTCAAGTCAAAGGTATTAAACATTTTATAACCGCTTTCTCTGTTCAAGATGATTAGGGATATCATGGGTTGATAAAGCTGGCAAAAAAGACCACATTTTGTGCTTTTATAATGCATAGCTCTCAGATATTGCACTGAAATACTCTAAGAGTTAAAATATCCATATATTTAATATTGACCATCAAATGTGTTATCCTATCTAATAAAAGAGTAATATGCAAATTGACCATCACTCCAACACACAAGATGGCTGCCCCCATGTAGACACAAGATGGCCGCCACAAGATGGCCAGCAGGGGAGGGCAGTTGGGAGGGACCAGGCCTGCAAGGGAGGGCAGTTGTGGGCGATGAGGCCAGGAGGGGAGGGCAGTTGGGAGAGACCAGGCCTGCAAGGGAGGGCAGTTGGGGGTGATCAAGCCTGCAGGGGAGGGCAGTTAGGGGCGACCAGGCCAGAAGAGGAGGGAAGTTGGGGGCGACTGGGCCTGCAGGGAAGGGCAGTTGGGAGGGACCCAGGCCTGCAGGGGAGAGCAGTTGGGGGGACCAGGCCTGGAGGGGAGTGCAGTTAGGGGTGACCAAGCCTGCAGGGGAGGGCAGTTACGGGCAAACAGGCTGGCAGGGGAGCAATTAGGCATCAATCAGGCTGGCAGGGGAGTGGTTAGGGGGTGATCAGGCTGGCAGGCAGAAGCGGTTAGGGGCAATCAGGAAGGCAGGCAGGCAAGCAGTTGGGAGCCAGCATTACTGGATTGTGAGAGGGATGTCTGACTACCTGTTTAGGCCCGATCCCAGATTGGAGAGGGTGCAGACTGGGCTGAGGGACACACACCCCCATGCATGAATTTTGTGCACTGGGCCTCAAGTATGTAATAAAATGGTTAATTTCCTAACTCCCCTTTACTTTCATGAAAATACAGTCTGGCCACCCTGCTTTATTTTCTAGAAGCCGTTCCAGAGAGCCAACCAAGGTTCTTCCATGAGTCATTTAAAGTGCCTGAGAGAGAATGGATGGTTCAGAGGCTTCACATGAGATGAAGTCAGAAATTCTTCCCAGTCAGAAGGCCCAGGGACCAGGTGCCCCATAGTGAGAATGGCATGTCCCTCTGTTTAAAGGATCCATGCTCTCTGACCTGGGTGGATAGTGTGATCCATGCACAGAGTGACAGAGGCTGGTGAGTTATTGAGATCAAGCAGCTTTGCTAGCTGACATGAAAACCCTACCCTCTGTTTGCCAATATGCAGCCCTTTCTGGGAACTCAGTCATGGGCTTCCACCGTAGCCTCCTCCCTGCCTCTGTTAATCATTGAACTCTCTTTTTCTGAATTTGAGAATGAGTCATGGCTTTTACTCTAGGACAGCTTGATAAAGGTCCAGCATCAGTGACCTGCCCTGGGATTTCCAGGTCAAAGGAAAAGGAAAAAGAGGGGAAAATGACAACAACGGCTGACTTAAGAGAGGCCCCGTGACAAGTGTTAATTGTTGAAAAATAATGTTGTCCTCAAAATGACCTCACTACATCAGTGCTCCCTGCTTAAGGATAAACTGAGCCTAAACTAAGATATAACATCTAAAAGAAGGATGAAGCCTCTTTCATCCACCACATTTTGTATTTTGCTAATAATTGGCATAAGTGGCTAATAATGATTAGGACAACTATTATCCTGACCTATATATAAAGCAACTGTTCACTGATGTTGAAAGTGAGCCTGTATGACTGATTCTCTTAAAGAGGAAATCATAGGTAAACCCACAAAGGTTTTGACGGCTCTGGCTTAGTGACTGTACCTCCCAATAATTTCCATGTAAAACTGGGCATGATTTTGTTGTCTTAGAGATATTTATTTTGTTACAGTCATTTTAGGAATTCAATTGTTATTATAACTTAAATATATATACAAGATGAAAATCAGAAACTAAGGAAGCCCTGAGGTCACATCTTATCATATCAGGCAAGTCTTATAGGCCAGTGAGCAACCTGTTGCTGCTGAAATTTGTTTTCTAAATTGCTTATTATTAAATGATAAATTATTAAATATGTCAGGAAAATAAAAACATAGTAAGTGTTTAGTAGATGACTTAGCAGTTCAAGAGTCTAATTTTAGTACAGTTTCAGGTCATAAATTTTACATCTTCATAACATTCTATAATTGAGAAAACACTTGCAATCACAAATAGTCATTTTATTTAGTCCTCAAAATAAATCCATGAGGTTGGTATTGCCATTCCATTCTATAATGGCAATGGTGAGGCTCAGGGAGTTTAAGAGCACTCAAACAGTTATTGGTTGACTGCCTACAGTGTGCCAAGCACAACTAGTAAATACACTTGGACCCAAATCTAATAACTAAACCTACTGTCAGAAACACGGTTTCAGTATCCTTCTCCACACAGAGTAGCAGGCAGCAGATTCCAATCTATTTGGGTTGCCATATTAGTTGAAATCTCTTTGTCATCCTGCCACTGTACCAAGCTACCTCTGACAATCTGAGAGCTAGAACATAATAGCTTTATTTAATCCCTAAAGTACTAATTATGGCAAAGTAGTGAGTGAGCTACAGCCTTCCCACCACAGGGCCTTTCTCAGGGCTCTCCTCTCTGCCTGTGTCTTATCTTTTCCACTTCATTTAACTCTTATTTGAAGAAAAATCTGGAACAAAGGTAGGCTCCTTAAGAAAAATAAAAAAGATAAGCCTGATTAAGAAAATGGAAAGAAATATAATTTAACATAGTTTAAGAAAAGAGAGGTTTAACCACAGATATGGAAGAGATTATAGACATGGTAGGAAAAAAAACCTGTGCAACCCTAAGGCAATAAAATTGAAAATCTAGGGAGAAGTGGAAAATTTCCAGCAAAATGTAAATTACTAAAATTAGCCTAAGAAAAGAATGAACACCTAAACAAACCAATAATAATAGAAGACAACTAAAGATACACCTTTAAGAACAGCTATAGGCCCAGATGGCTTTACAGATCTATTTAGTCTTTAAAAACTGATGATTCCGTCATCCAATGTATTTTTGCTGTTAGTATAATGCATTAATCTTCATTTTATACAGACAGCAAAACCTTATTGACAAAACCCAATAGATAGTACAAACAAGAAACTTATAAGTCAGTTTTCCTTAGAACATAGATTTAAAATTCTAAGCAAAATATAATCAATCTAATCTAGAAACAAATAAAAGCGTAATAATTTGAGTTTACCCCAGGTATGCAAGGATAGTTCAATATTAAACAATCTTTCAAGATAATTCATTACAACAACAAATTGGGTGTAAAAATGAGTATTGTTATGAATATAGCAATAGTATACTAAAACAAGATTTATCAAAATTCAATCTTCATTTCTATTTTTAAAAACTTCCAGCCCTGGCTGGTGTGGTTCAGTTGGTTGAAGCATCATCCCATACACTGGAAGGTGGCAGGTTCAATTCCTGGTCAGGGCATATACCTAGGTTATGGGATCAATACCCAGTTGGGGTGCTATGGGAAGTAATCAATCTATGTATCTCTCTCCCATCTCTCAGTCTCTCTCTCTCTCTTTCTCCCTTTCCTCCCCCTCTAAAATCAATTTTTAAAAACGTCCAAAAAAAACCAACCAACCTTCTAAATAAAATAAAAGTTGAAGGAAAATATTATATTATTTGACACAAACTATCAGCCAACATCATACTAAATAGTAAAATGCCAAAGCCATTTATGTTAAAATCAGGAACAATACAGAAAGAATGTCTACATTAACTTTATTGTTCAACATCATTTTAGAGCGAATGCATTAGAAAAAAAATTCATGTAGATATTGAAAAATAAAAACAAAATTATTTTTTTGCAGGATATGATTACAGAAACTCTAAGAAACTACTGTAATAAGTTAATAGTATTTTAAAAAGAATGTATTTGAGGTAATTTACAATAATAATTTGTTCTCTTTATACTAGCAATAATCAACAGAATAGTGTAGCATATTTATAACAGATAGAAATATCATTCATGACAAAATATACATGAAAAAAAACAAAATTATACTAAGGAGCATAAATAAAAATCTGAACTCATTGAAAAATGTTCCCAAATGAGGAACTTTAACATCATAAAATGTTATCCTTTCAAATTAATATGTAAATTTAATTCCATTCAAATAAACATATTTTAGAGCTGAGTAATATTTTAAAGGTCAATGGAAAACATCTGAGAAAAGCCAAGAAGACTCTAAAAAAGAGAATTTTGATAAGGGACTTGCCTTATCAGATATTAAATATAAGATAATGCTACTATAATAAAAATAGTAGAAATAGTAAAATAGAGTGAAGGAAAATTCATCAAGTATACATAAATGACAAAGGTAGTATTCCATTTATAGGAAAAAGTAGATATTATTTAATATATAGTGTAAATATAGTAGGCTAATTATCTAGGAAAAAACAAAATTTATTTCCTATCTCATTACATATACAGAAATAAATTATATATGGATTTAACTTTAAATGAAAAATAAAGTTATTAGTTTGCATAATTGTGGGGCAGAGGAAATCTTTATAAGACAGAACACTCAGGAACCATTAAGCAAACTCATAAACATAGATCTTGTATAACAATTTAAAAGGTTTCTAAGGCAAAATATATTATAAAAATAATATTAGCAAACAAAAAATATTAGCTTACTGTACATCATGTCTATTCTACATAATTTTACATTTTAAAATTCATTTAATCCTCATCTCACCTTATGAATTAGGCACTATTATCTTCCCCCTATTTCAGATGATGAAACTATAGCTCTAGATCACACAACCAATAAATAATAAACCTAGTATTTGAACTCAGACAGTCTGGCTTCAGAAACTGGGCACTACACTAAATGACTTCTCACATCATTGATTAGGAAAATATATGTGCAACATATATTACTACCAATTATACAACCAATATACAATTAATTCTAAAAACTAGTAATAACAAAAAATAATAATAGACAAGCAACTCAATACAAATGGTGACAAAGAATATGAATGGTTAATTCACAAAAGAGTAAATTCATTGGCAAATAATAAAAGATGTTCAATCAACCAGGCAAATAAAAGTAAAAACAGTAGCACATTATAAACAATAATAAAAAGCTAGTGCTGTCAAGGATGCTGGGAAAAAAGTCTCTGGTAGGAATTTGAGGATGAGTTGTGACACTTTTGAAATCTGGCTTTATCACTTAAAATGTAATCCTAATATATAAAAACCATGAGTCTGTCACGACCAAAGGCTCGACCAACCAGAAGTCAGTCCTGCAGACAGCTCTGTGTTGCCGTGGCAACCCAGTGTTGACTGCTGCGGCTGCAGGTGCAGTGACTCAGCACTGACTGCTGAGGGGGCTGTGAATCAGGCCCGGAGAGAGGCCTGAAGAGAGAAGCAGGGTCTGATCCGTAGCCTGTGTGGCAGCTATTGATCATCACTTGCCCCTCTCTTTCTCTCTGGGCAGCTCAGCAGCTGCACTTCCATTTCTCTCCAGGTCTCCAATGGGGCTGCTGATCAGCCCCGCCTTTCTGATCAGACCCTGTTGATAGGCCCAGAGACGCTGACTGGCATAGAAACCCGAACAGTCAGAACCAAATCTGGGTGAAGTGTGAGGAGCCAATGGCTGCCTAGGAGGCGGAGCTTTTGACTCTGACTGGCATAGAAACCAACCAATTAGAACCAAATTGGCCAGCAGAGGAGGGAAGTTGGGGGCGAGATCAGGCTGGCAGGGGAGGGCAGTTAGGAGTGATCAGGCAGGCAGAGGCAGTTGGGGGTGAGATCAGGCTGGCAGAGAAGGGAAGTTGGGGGTGAGATCAGGCTGGCAGGGGAGGGCAGTTGGGGGCTATCAGGCTGGCAGGAGAGAGCAGTTGGGGGCAAGATCAGGTCGGCAGGGGAGGGCCATTGGGGACAAGATCAGGCCAGCAGGGGTGGGCAATTGGGGGCAACCAGGCCAGTAGGGGAGGGCAGTTGGGGCGAGATCAGGCCAACAGAGGAGGGCAGTTGGGGGCAAGATCACGCTGGCAGGGGAGGGCAGTTAGGGGTGATCAGGCAGGCAGAGGCAGTTGGGGGCGATCAGGCAGGCGAGCAGAGAGGTTATGGGCAATCAGGCAAGCAGGCAGAGAGGTTACGGGCAATCAGGCAAGCAGGCAGAGGGGTTAGGGGCATTCAGGCAAGCAAGCAGAGGCAGTTGGGGAGATCAGGCAGGCAGGCAGGTGAGTGGTTAGGAGCCAGCGGTCCCTGTGGGATAAGGCCTAAACTGGCAGTTGGGCATCCCCCAAGGAGTCCCCGATTGGAGAGGGTGCAGGCTGGGCTGAGGGAACCACCCCCCCTCCATGCATGAATTTCATGCACTGGGCCACTAGTATATACATATCCTTCTACCTACAAATTTCACTTTTGGGACTCCCTTTTATTGAAGTAAAAACATGAGATGTAAGACCACTTATAAGAATGTTTATTAAAACATTGTTGTAGTTGTAATTGGTTATGGTATATACATTCTAAGGAATATCGTAGTTGTTTAAAAGAAAAAAGTAAGATTATATTGGTTACTTTTTATAGATATCCATGAATTGTTAAGTGAGAAAACAACTAGCAAGTAAAGTACATAGTGTCTTCCCATTTAAAAAAAAATCAGACATTATAAGATATTATTTGCTTTTATCAAGGCATTGAGAAATGCTTTTAATACCAGTTCCTCTGGGTATGAAATAAAGAAGATGGTTATAAAGGAAAAGAATATTAACTTTTAAATATGTGATTGTCCCACTTGAAAAATTTAATCTGAAATAAATACCTGTATTTGCAAAGATAATTTTTGGAAGATATCTAAGAATGGACTGGAATGTGAGTATGGGAAAGAAAATTTTCTCTTTAGATTGTTTGAGGTTTTGTGTGTGTTTTTTTAAATAAGTAACACATTAAAATCTGATAAACTAATTTCAGTGATTGAAAGTAGTTTATAGTCACCCTTCAAGGAGTATTTAAATTTTAATGAATGACTCAGAAATTTTTATCTAGGAAGAATAAGTCTGCTTTATTCCAAATAGATCATCAAGGCCAATAGGAGAGGAACATCAAAACATACCATACAGACCCATTAACTGGGTTTATCTGCACACAGCTCTTCAAATATTTACTTCTTGTGTATAGAACCTCACTTCTTGAACTTAAAAGCTTTGCTGTCAGAATTTCAAGGAAGCTGAGAAGGACTTATTTAGTACTAGAAGCCCGGTGCACGAAATTCGTGCATGGAGGGGGGTTGTCCCTCAGCCCAGCCTGTACCCTCCCCAATCTGGGACCCCTGGAGGGATGTCCGACTGCCCGTTTAGGCCCGATCCTGGTTGGATCGGGCCTAAACGGGCAGTCGGACATCCCTCTCACAATCCAGGACTGCTGGCTCCCAACTGCTCGCCTGCCTGCCTTCCTGATTGCCCCTAACTGCTTCTGCCTGCCAGCCTGATCACCCCCTAACCACTCTGCTGCCAGCCTGTTTGATGCTTAACTGCTCCCCTGCCAGCCTATTTGCCCCCAACTTACCTCCTCTGCCGGCCTGGTCACCCCTAACTGCCCTCTCCTGCAGGGTTGATCACCTCCAACTGCCCTCCCTTGCAGGCCTGGTCCCTCTCAACTGCCCTCCCTTGCAGGCCAGGTGCCTCCCAACTGCCCTAACCTGCTGGCCATCTTGTAGTGGCCATCTTGTGTCCACATGGGGGCAGACATATTGTGTGTTGGAGTGATGGTCAATCTGCATATTACTCTTTTATTAGATAGGATAGAGGCCTGGTACAGGGGTGGGGGCCAGCTGGTTTGTCCTGAAGGGTGTCCCAGATCACGGTGGGGGTTCCCTTGGGGCGTGGGGCGGCCTGAGCGAGGGGCCTGTGGTGGTTTGCAGGCCAGCCACGCCCCCTGGCAACCCAAGCGGAGGCCCTGGTATCTGGAATTTATTTTCCTTCTACAATTGAAACTTTGTAGCCTGGAGCGGAGCCAAGCCTGCTGCTCCCTCCTCGGCCGGCAGCCGTTTCTGTTGGGGTTATAATTGAAACTTTGTAGCCTTAAGCGGATGCTGGGCCCGGACAGGGTGTGCGGAAAGCTTTGCTTCCCCTGTTGCTGCCGGCAACCCTGGCTTGCTCTCTCAAGCTTCGTTCTGCCGCCATTTCTGTTTGAATTTGTTTGCCATCTATAATTGAAACTTTGTAGCTTGAGTGAAGGCTTAGGCCTGCAACAGCTCACGGAAGCTTGGCTTGCTCTGTTACCTGGGAAACCTTGCTCTCTGTGGCTGTAGCCATCTTGGTTGGGTTAATTTGCATACTTGCTCTGATTGGCTTGTGGGCGTGGCTTGTGGGCGTGGCTTGTGGGTGTGTCGATGGTATGTTCAATTTGCATATTACCTTTTTATTAGGTAGGATTAGGATAATAATCCATGAAATGTGTAGGGAAGAGATTGGCAAACATCATATATGTCTATTAGTACTATTCATACCACACCACATGTCACTTTTTTTTTCTATTCTCACGCAAGGATATTTTTCCATTGATTTTTTTCCCCATTGATTTTTAGAGAGAGAGGGACAGACAGAAATATCAATGTGAGAGAGACACATCAATTGGTTGCCCGGGCCAGGGAGGAGCCTGCAACCGAGGTATGTGCCCTTGACCAGAATCGAACCTGGGACCCTTCGGTCCACAGGCTGACACTCTATCCACAAAGCCAAACCGGCTAGGGCCACATGTCAGTTTTTATATTAGGCTGATCCACAGATCTGAAAGAACCAGAAACCTCTATGTGTCAAAATTATTTGTTGTGTACATGTTTCAAGGAAACCTCAAGTTGGTGATTACATTTCACAAGGACACTGTGAAAAGCCATTTGTAGCTTTCTAACTTTATGTTACCAGCAGAAGGTAGACATTGATCACATAAAGAACAGATGGCAATCCTGAGAGAATAAATATTCTGCTGTTATTCCAAATGCAAGTCCAGCAGGCAGAAATTACAATAATTAATAAAAGGAGAAATCATTAACATGCCATAAAATCTGAATTGGTTGGATGTGGGGAAGCACAAAAATCACTTAAAAGTTATTTATTACTTGGAAGTCCTCAGGTTCCATGTTTTCTCTTTACATGTCTTAATAAACCATGCATCAAATGAATACTTTTAAAGGAAAAAATATTAATGAAATTAAAGTTGAATATCAGGTTGAATAGGGAAACTTAATTGGAGAATAATGCTCCTTAAAGGATATGGATGACACTTTTTAAGTGAAGTTATCACTTCCTTTCTCTCTCCCATCTCAGCCCCCAACACAAAGTGATAATTGGTTTAAAAGCAATATAGTTCTGAATACACTGATAGGTATTTTTTTTTTTTTTACCAAGAACTATAAGTAGAAAATTTTAACACCTGATGAATCACGTTATTTCTCATCTCACTTAAATTCTAACAGCAGCTAAAAATCTCTTACAGGGTATTCATTTATCTCAGCACAAAATATTTGCGGTTGAAATCTGGCCCAGAAAAATAAAGCAGAGCGAGCAGGAAAGGGAAATTATATAGCTGTCATCACAAATAATATTCTATTTTTCTGGGCCTGAGTCATTGTATTTTCATCATGAATGCCTATATTTCCTTCTCAAGAAAAATTTTTCAATCACAAATTTAGAAATTTAAGTAAAATATAGACAAACATTGGGTGTCCTAAATGAACTCATTGTGTGAAAGAGAAAAGAAAATGAGAAAACTACTACCAAAGGGTTTTTTTTTATGGAAATAGAATACTTGCAACATTCATAGAATGGACAGAAGATAATTGTGGTCAATTGCATTGTACTCCTGCTCCTGAGAAAATATCTCACAGGCAAGGAAATAATTTCTGAGATTCTTTCCTTATGTGGTAATATATCCCAGTGAACCTTAATGTCTATTAAATGCTCTATTTCCACACAGTCTAGTAGTGGATATGCATTTTTATTGATTTTTATGTACCACACCTTCTGTTTCAAAATGGACTTAACATAGCTTTAAAAAACACATAAAGTACAACAAGACCTCATAAATTAGAAGTATGAGTAAAGAAAAGAGAAAATATGGATGGGAACATAAATGGAGCCAAAATAAGGCCAAAGAAGACATATTATAATAATCTCACTCTTGTTGTTCATGGGCCACAGATTTGTTGCCAAGCTCTGAGAAAGGGAAGACATCAAATTCTACTACATCCTTAAATAAGGAAAAGATCCTGATGAACTTTCAGTTTGCCTTATATAATTTTATTTGTAATAGTAGTAAAAATATAATGGTAGCCCTAGCTGGTTTAGCTCAGTGAATAGAGCATTGGCCTGCAGACTGAAGGGTCCCAGATTCTGGTCAAGGGCACATGCATGGGTTGTGGGCTCGATCCCCAATAGGGGGCATGCAGGAGGCAGCTGAACAATGATTCTCTCTCATCATTGATGTTTCTAGCTCTCTCTCCTCTCCCTTCCTCTCTGAAATCAATAAAAATATATTTAAAAAAATATATATATATATAGTAGTAAAAATAGATTTAACTCATAGAGTAATTAATATAATTTCAGGTACACTTTAGAATATATTACATATATTAAATCATTTAATCCTCACAAAATGTAATGAAGTAAATAATACTATTATCTCCTGTTATAGATGAGGAAACCCAGGAACAAAGAGGCTATACACTAAGTGGCCAGATTATTATGACCTCTGAATGCATAATAATCTGGCCACTCAGTATATATGTAGAACCTGAGGACTTCCAAGTATATATATATATGAGGCCTGGTACATGAATTCGTGCATGGGTGGGGTCTGGCCAACCTGGCCAGAGGGGACATGGGCGGTTGGCCGGCCTGCCTACTGGTCGAACTCCTGGTCTAGGGGACAATTTGCATATTAGCCTTTTATTATATAGGATATACACTGAGTGGCCAGATTATTATGCGTTCAGAGATCATAATAATCTGGCCACTCAGTGTATATTTTACCCAAGATCATGTTCCTAGTAATGGATACAGTGAGATGTTACTAAATGTTCACTTAGATAAACAAGGCATCAACTCTGTGTGCTTATAGCTTTTATATATTTAATTACATGAAACAAATTTGTTTAAATATAAGCAAAGCACATTTACACTATGGAATACTATGCAGCTATAAAAAAGGAGGGGTCTCTAACCCTTTGTGACAGCATGGATGGACCTGGAAAATATTATGCTAAGTGAAATAAGTCAAACTGAGAAAAACAAATATCACATGATCTCACTTATTTGTGGAATCTAATGAACAAAATGAATTGACCAACAAAATAAGACCTGGGGAGTGGGTAGGGACTGGGGGGATGGGTCAGTAAGGAGGAGAAAATGGGTGATATCTATAACACTTTCAACAATAAAAATATATTTTAAAAATAAATCAATAAATATAAATTAATTAATCAATTAAAAAGAAAACGTAAGAAAGTCTGAGCACTTAATAATTCTTCAAAGTCTTTTCAAATGTGTGTAATGAGGAGCTGAGGGCTGGAAAAGGGCTTTGGGGGTTATCAACCCAGAACACCCATTTGGCAATTCAGGAAACTGAAGCCTAGCACTGATAAATGACTAGACTTCCACAGGCAGAACGTGGCCAAGAATTTTAGTCTCCTAATATCTAGGCTGATAACTATTTTTACTACCCATTCAGTGAACCATGTTGAATATAACACTTTACTCAGATGGTACTTTCTGTGCTTTTATAGAAAACATTTTGGTTTTGTCTTTATTTAAAACTGTAGCCTATAATAATGATGCAGAAATGATATTAAATATATTATAATGCTAAAATAAATAAATATAAACAAGGCTACAAAAACAAGCTAGTTACCAACTGTAATTTTACATGGTAAATGTTTGAAACTGTCCTGTTTGCAACATTAATGTAATTGAATGTTCAGATAAAAGTTTAAGTTTGGCATGCTATAATTTGATGACTCAATATCCCTCATTTATATATATAAAAGGCTAATATGCTAAGTGTCCGACCATCTGACCAGTTGCTATGACACGCACTGACCACCAGGGGGCAGACACTCAATGCAGGAGCTGCTGTGACATGCACTGGCCATTTACAGAGAAACAGCATGGTGGACCTGGCGCCCACAAAGCAACACTCGGCTTCCCCCAAGAGTGCCATGGGCCCCGCCACCACCCAGGAACAGCAGCCCACCAAATCGCAGCCAATGCTGCCGAGACCCCATGGCGCAAAATGTGGCCCACAGCCCAACCCAGCCCGGAAATGGTCGCTGTGGGCGCTGGGTAATGATGTCATATAGCAATGCCTGGCTTCCTCTCCCTAGCGACTAACCTCCTTGGAGTTTCTTCAGCCCAGAAACACAACTTGCTTTATAGCCAGGTGGAAACATTTTACTTTTTTTTTTTTTTAAGAAGATACAGAGCTTTCTTGCAAGGAGCTTTTAGTAGGGTGAGAGATGTGTAGGCAAATATTCTGATACAGTGGCATTGTATTAGATGCTTAAGTAATTCTTTTTTTTTTTAATATATTTTATTGATTTTTTACAGAGAGGAAGAGAGAGGGATAGAGAGTTAGAAACATCGATGAGAGAGAAACATCGATCAGCTGCCTCCTGCACACCCCCCACCGGGGATGCGCCTGCAACCAAGGTACATGCCCCCGACCGGAATTGAACCTGGGACCCTTGAGTCCGCAGGCCGACGCTCTATCCACTGAGCCAAACTGGTCTCGGCAACATTTTACATTTTAACCAAATGTTTGTGAAGTGTTTTCCCATGCCTCATCTCATTTGATCCTCACAGAAGTTCTGGAGTAGGTAGATAGGAGACTCAGTGGAATCCTATTTTCTTTTCATTAGCCAGAAAACAGAGATTTAGAAAGCTTAGAAACTTGACCTGACTGAAAAGAAGTAAGAAATGGTGGACCTTGAAAATGACTTCAGGTTTTCTCACTGCACAGAATATAGTCAAACACTGCTGCAGTTATATATTTTACCCTTTGTTCTCCCTGCATGATCTACAATAATAATGTGCTTCACGTTGATATTTACTGCTGTGTTGCTGACAATTACCTGAAAGAGAAGTTGGGGTGCTTCACTAGGCTGGAAAAAGTTTAGCTACATCAGAAAGCAGGTCTAATTAAGCAAGTTTATTCTATATCTATAAAAGGCTAAGTTGACTCACGCATGCGCAATACATATAAAGCTTTGACTAGCACCAATTGTACGCGTATGTTTCTATCTGTCATTGTCGATCATGAATTTGGTTGACACTTCTCTTTTTTTTTTTTAATATATTTTTTAATTGATTTTTTATAGAGAGGAAGGGAGAGGGATAGAGAGCTAGAAACATCGATGAGAGAGAAACATCAATCAGCTGCCTCCTGCACACCCCTTACCGGGGATGTGCCCGCAACCAATGTACATGCCCTTGATCGGAATCGAACCTGGGACCCTTCAGTCTGCAGGCCGACGCTCTATCCACTGAGCCAAACCGGTTTCGGCGACACTTCTCTTATAGAGAAAGGGTGAATAGCGATATTAAAATATTTCTTCTAATTAATTTCCTTTCAATGTGCACAAATTTGTGCACCAGGCCACTAGTTTTTACATAATTAGACTACTGAGAAACCTAGTTCATATAGTCTGTTGTGATACCATTTGGCCTTCCTTTGATGAGAAGACATCCTCAATGTATCAAGCACATCAGTGTTCTTTTCTCATTACTTGGCAACAATTCAAGAAGTACCATTGTCATCAACTCTTTTGGAAGCACAAACAGGAGCTCAGGCAGTGAAACTCCCAAGCAGTTTTTAATTATAAGATACAAATGGTCCAAAATATGTTTAAATTAATTTGTTTGATAGAATTTTATTTAAATAAAACCACAAAATTTAAGTATTCTTGTGAATAACTCTCAAGTCCCCTCTTTTATGAAACACTTTTTTTTTTGAAGAAATGTTCTTAATTTTAAAAATAAATAAATTGCCCTGACTGGTTTGGCTCAGTGGATAGAGCCTCTGCCTGAGGACTGAAGGGTCCCAGGTTCGATTCCGGTCAAGGGCATGTACCTTGTTGTGGACCATCCCCAGTAGGGGGTGTGCAGGAGGCAGCTGATCAATGTTTCTCTCTCATCTGATGTTTCTAACTCTCTATCCCTTTCCCTTCCTCTCTGTAAAAAAATCAATAAAATATATTTTTAAAATATTTAAAAATAAATAAATAAATTGCTCAGGTATTACTAATCTTCATACTAGAAGACAGTTATGTCTCATGGGAGGAGAAATATAAAGAGAAAAATATTGAATTTAATTAATAATGGTTTGGCATGTCTACTAGTATAAAAAAAAAATAAGAACCTTGAGACTATGGTGATGAGGACATCTGGTAAACACTGTGCTTGCCTCCTGCCACAACCAAATCAAAATTACAACTTAATTATACAACAATCACCTTTGAGAACCACCTGAATACTAGCTGAACATAGACCCTATAAATGAGGATATAAGGAAAAAACCGCATTGAAACTGGACTGGTTCCACACCCATGTATGACAGATAAAAATCGGGAGGGACAACTCAGGGGACCCCCTGAGAAGTGAGGGGTCCTGGCCCTACACCGGTTTCCTCAGCCCAGAGCATCAGTGTCAGGAAGAGGAATCCCTGCAAAATCTGGCTGTGAAAATCAGCAGGGATTGGGTTGTGTGAGACAAGACAGAGGGCTGCTGTAGACCCAAGTGTCCTCTTAAAGGGCCTGCACATAGGCTTAGCTGCTCTGAATTATTTGGCTTCAGGGCAAGGGCTGGAAGGGCAGCCCTCTCCTGGACTAAAGTGCCAGCAGATGCCATTTCTTCTTTGTTGAGCCCTCCCTATGCACAGCTGGCAGGCACAGGTAGGTGCAAATCTGAGTTTCCATTAATCTGGCTAATACTGTTCTCACCACACCCTGGTGATTCTCTGAAACCCCCGCTCCACCCAATTCACTGGTCAGCTGGAACCTCTACCAGAGGTTAATCCACAAATGGCTGGCCTTGGCCCAGTGACCTCTTCATCAGGGTGAGCGGGATGAACAGAGGCTGAGCCAGCAGAGATGCCTGGGCAAGGACATAGTACTGTCAGGCAGTGGTGTTTCAAACAAAGAAATGTAGCCACAGAGCCCTGCCACCCCTTGGGCTCCCAAAACACCTCCAATTGCCCTTGCTGTTGGGTCGAGGAGCACATTATCTGTAAACCAAGAGCTACTGCAGTAAAATCACTGTTTCCCTCTGCTATTGATATGCAGGTGAGGTGCATGGGCAGGAGGGAACCACCGGAGGTCCAGGATTGCCATTACAGTGAGGGCAAAACAAACTCCACCCTGAAGCAGTGCAGCTGTACTGTCTGACGGAAGCCAAGGAGGTCACAGAGGTAAAAATCTTGTGATTCAGCATCATCTACTAGAAAATAGTAGAAAGACCTCTTCAGAGAAAGCTGCTAGAGAAAGTTCAGCAATACAATAAATGCCTAGACAAAGGAGAGCAGTAAATACCATGAATAACCATGGTAATGAAGAAGGTCGGAAAGAAAATGAAAAATCTCCAGAAAGCAAGTTGGAACACATGGAAGTATTGATATAAATGACAGAGCATTCAATATTGCAGTTCTGAAACTACTCAACAAGATGAGAGAAAATACAGACAGGCAATTCAATGCACTCATAAAACAAATTAATGAACAAAAGAGTACTTTACCAAGGAAATTGAAACCTGGCAAGGATAACACACAAAAAAGAAAACTACAGATGAATATCTCTGATAAATACAGATGCAAAAATCCTAAACAAAATACGAGCAAACTGAACAAGATAAGGATGTCCACACTCATCACTCTTCTTCAACCCAGTCCTAGAAGTCCTAGCCAGAGCAATAAGGCAAGAGAAATAAATAAAAGGCATCCAAATTGGGGAAGAAGAAGTAAAAGTTTCATTTTTTGCAGATGACATGATTCTGTACATAGAAAACCCTAAAGACTCCATAAAAAAAAAAACAACTATTAAAAACAATAAACAAATACAATAAAGTTGCAGGATACAAAATCAATGTGAAAAATCCATTGCCTTCCTGTATACTAACAACACTTCAGAAAAAGAAATGGATGGGGGAAAAAAACACAATTCCTTTTGCAATTGCAATCAAAAGAATTAAATACCTTGGAATAAACTTAACAAAGAACCTGAAAGACCTATATACTGAAAACTACAAAGTATTGTTAAAAGAGATTGAAAAAGACACAACAAAATGGAAAAATATGTTCAGGGATTAGAAGAATCAACATAGTTAAAATCTGGCCATATTACTCAAAGCAATATACAGATTTAATGCAATCCCTATCAAAACCCGAATGTCATTCTTCAAAGAAATGGAATGAGAAATCATCCAATTTGTATAAAACCACAAAAGACCCTAAATAGCGAAAGCAATCCTGAGAAAAAAGAACGGTGCCAGAGGTATCACACTATTTGACTTCAAATTATATTACAGAGCTACAATAATCAAAACAGCATGGTATTGGCAGAAAACAGACACACAGATCAATGGAATATAATTGAGAGCCCAGACGTAAAACCGCATGGGCAGACAATTTTTAACAAATGACCCAGAAACATACAATGGAGTAAAGAAAGCCTATTCAATAAATGGTGCTGTAAAAATTGGAAAGCCACATGTAAAAGAATGAAACTGGATTACAGTTTGTCCCCATGTACAAAAATTAATTCAAAATGGATCAAAGATCTAAATATAATATTTGAAACAATTACATAGAAGTAAGCATAAGTACTAAATTTATGGACCTTAGTCATAGAGAACATTTTAGGAACTTGACTCCAAAGGCAAGGAGAGTAAAGGCAAAAATAAATGAATGGGACTATATCAAACTAAAAAGCTTCTGCACAGCAAAATAAACTGACAACAAAACAAAGAGGCAGCCAACTGAATGGGAGATGATATTTGCAAGCAGTAGATCCAACAAAGGATTAATATTCAAAATATATAAAGAATTCATAAATCTATACATGGTAGCCAGGACATGGAGACAACCAAGGTGTCCTTCAATAGAGGATTGGATAAAGAAGATGTGGTACAAATACACGATGGAATACTCCTCGGCCATAAGAAAAGACGAAATACTGCCATTTTCAACAACATGGATAGAGCTTGAGAATATTATGCTAAGTAAAATAAGTCAGGCAGAAAAAGCTAAGAACCATATGCTTTCACTCATATGTGGGATATAAAACTAAAAATCATAGACACAAACAGCAGTGTGGTGATTATCAGAGGGAAGCAGTGGGGAGGTGGGAGTGAAGGGGGCCTAATATATGGTGACGGGAGATGATTTGACTGGGTGGTGGGCACATAGTGCAATATACAGATCTTGTTACATAGAAATCCACACCTGAAACCTATATGATCCTATTAACCAATGTCACCCCAATTAATTAAAAATTAATTAATTAATTATTTTAAAGAGAGAGAGAAAATATCACAAAGAAAAATAATTCTCACTGACAAAGGCAGACACATAATAAAAGCAGTGGTTCAACCAACACTGAGGCTAGTACAAAGGTTAAAAGGAAAAATTAGAAAGATCATGTGTAATTATAACAGTAAATTAAAGGATATACACAAACACACAAACAAAAGAAGTAAAAAAATAATGACAAAAACATAAATGTGGAGGGGGTGAGTAAAAATGGTAGTCAGTGTGTTTGAACTTAAGTGATCATCAACTTAAACTGCTAAAAGCATAACATGGTGTATAGGAAGTATGGGGTAATCACAAACCGAAAATCTATAAGAGATATACAAGAAATAAAGAGCAAGGAACCCAAACACAATACTACAGAAAATCAGCAACATACAAGAGAAGATAGCAAGAGAATAAGAAAGGAACAGAGAATTACAAAAGCAATCGGAAAACAATTAATAAAATGGCAATAAGCATATACCTTTCAATAATTACTTTGAATGAAAATGGATTAAATGTTCCAATAAGAAAATGAATGGATAAAGAAGTGGTACATATCTGCAATGGAATATTAATTGGACATAGAAAAAGAGTAAAATCTTACCATTTGCAACAACATGGACGGACCTACAGGGTAATACGCTAAGTGAAATAAGTCAAACAGAGGAAGAGAATTACCATATGATTTCACTTATATGTGGAATCTGAAAATAAATAAGTAAATGAACAAACAAAACAGAAACAAACTCAGAGAGAGAGAACAAACTGAGGGTTGCCAGATGAGATCTGATGTTGGGGGAATGGGTGGAAAAGGTGAAAGGATTAAGAAGTACAAATTGGTAGTTACAAAATAGTCACAGGGATGTACAGTACAGCTTAAAGAAAATCCTATATAATAAAAGGCTAATATGCAAATCGACCAAACTGCAGAACTACTGGTCACTATGACGTGCACTGACCACCAGGGGGCAGACACTCAATGCAGGAGCTGCCCCCTGGTGGTCAATGCGCTCCACAGGAAGAGCAGGGCTCAGCCAGAAGCCCATCTTGCCAGCAGGCTCACAGATGGCAAACGCAGCAGCGGTGGCAGCAGCATCTCCCGCCTCTGCGCAGGTGGACATCCCCTGAGGGTTCCCGGACTGTGAGAGGGCACAGGCTGGGCTGAGGGACGCCCCCCCACCCCTGCAGTGCACGAATGTCGTGCTCCAGGCCTCTAGTAATCAATAATATTGTAGCAATTATATATGGTGTCAGGTGTGTACAAAACTTATTGGGGGATCACTTTGTAAATTATATGAATGTTTAATCACTATGCTGTACACCTAAAATTAATATAATATTGAATGTCAACGGTAATTGAAAAACTTTTTTAAATAAACAGCAAGATATTATTAGGTCCACTTTGCAACTGAGTAAATCTTGGCTAAAAAAGGATTATATTACATTTGTAAATCAATGACTATTTCACACTTTGGAAAAAGAAGCAAACACCTAGCATATGGGTAAAGTGTTATTTCTACATATTGCAAATAATTTTCATGACACTGCTTGTAAAATCTAGAAAACAAGAACAGAGGTTTTCCTCATGTGTTTATGCTCTATATAATGTTTGACTCATAGCAGGTACTCAATACATGTTTGATAAATGGAGAAAAAAAGAAAATATGGTGATGACATCTCACCAATGGGCAACTCAGTAAAAATAACTATGATGATCTGGTCTGATTTGACGATATATTTTTAAGTAGAGAGAAGCCAGGCTTTGGGGAAAGAAGTTTATGGCAATGAAGTCAGATGTGTCAAATACCTGAACGCAGCAATCATATGGTTGCTGGCTGACCATAGACAGACTCATGGGCTTTAACATCAAGAAGCTCTGGTTTAGAAAGCTAAAGAGCCCAACAAGAAATTGAACCTGAATAGACCCATTCTGTTTCTAGTTACAGATGGGCTGAGAAAGTATGCCTTGGAAGTGTGCCATCCCAGAATGTATATTTATATAATGTCCTTAAGCTTGGAAATAAACAGAGCTTAAAGATTTATTAGTATTTCCTTTGCTTCCATTTTCGGTACTGTTAACAGGATGCTTTCAAACAGACTTAACCAGTTATAAAATGTATTTTCTCATGTAATAAAAAGTCCAATGTAGGTAGAGTGTCCGGGTTGGCTGATTTAGCAGCTCAAAGTCCAGACCCCATGTTCTTTTCATCTCAGTGCTTTGCTTTCCACATCGTTTTCCCAATGATCAGAGAAGGTTACCAGAAGTAACAAGGATATATGATTCCTCATTTATATCCAGCGGAGAGCAAATGAAATTTTCTCCCCCAATTATGCAATAAGATTCCTTACTTTCAGTCTAATTGGCCCAACGTACGTTCCATTACCAAGAGAATGCCATGCACTGATTGCTTAAGCCAGGTTACTAAACCAACCCAGGTTATTTAAAGCCCATCACATGGGCTGCATTTTGTGGATGCCTGTGTAAGATCAGAGTTCCACTGTGAAGGGGTAGGTGGGGATAGGATGCTGGTTAGACAATCAATATATCTTGTGACAATAAAACCTTCTGAGATACTATCAACAATAAAAAATATATTTAAAAAAATAAAATGGTCTCCCCCCCCTGCAAAAAAAAAACACACACACAAAAACCTGAGAATGTCAAGGCAAAACATTTTATATTGCTCCCTAATATATCTTGTATGGACTATAGGGGGCAGTAGTGGCTCAGTACTCAGTAAATTTCATTTATGCTGTAGTGAGGGGACAATTCTATAGAGATATATTTTCCTTTAAGAGTCATATAGCATTTGCTATCACTAAATCATAACTGACATTTCCATCAATTAAAATCACAGCTTCTTGGATTCAAACTCATAGAAATTATGACTTGGTTTCTTTACCTTTGACTTGAATCGCAGAATGACTTGAATTAGCAAGAATAGTTTATGCATTTGATCAAGCTATTTTTTCTACCAACCTTTGCCTGCTATATGCTATAGAGTGGGGGTAAACAGGCAAAGGATAGTTTTATGTATTTATTCTATACACAGCAGATGGTTAACGTTAAACTCAAATGTTAGAAATGTTAGAAAGATAAGCTAATAAACATGCTAACTTCTTATTTAATCAGGAAGACCTCTTGGATGAGTTAGACTCTAAGCTGGAGATGAATGAAAGGTTAAGATAGGGAAGATAAGCAGGCTCCAGTGGACAAAGAAAGCTAGCAAAGCAAGGTGGTGACTATCTGGGGAGATAGTAGTGGATGGGGGATGGAAGGAAGGACCACGGGACTAATTCACAGATAACTCAGTTTGGATTCTGAATTACTGGTTAATGAGAAACCAAATTAAAGAGCTGGGAATAAAAATAACATTTTTAATGTATAAATTGTGCCAGACATTGTGTTGGGGACTTTACATATATTTTTAATCTACTCAAGAACCTAGCAAAGTAAGTTTTATCATAATCACCCACTTTCCATGGGTGAGGAAAACGGTGGATCAAAGATGTTAAGTAAATTGCCCAAGATCACACAGCTAGTAATTTGGCAGAAGAAGTTTAATCCAAATCTGTTTACTCTAAATCCTGAGCTTTTCCCGCTGCATAATGTTGTCCTCTATTGCAGGAGAGAATAAGAACCTTAGCATTCAGAATTAACCACAGGCTATTGGAGAAAGACCAGAGAGAGGGTACTCCCATAAACTAAAAAGGGGGCATGGTGGCTAGCAGACAAAGCTTGCACAAAATGCCTAATTATGGAGATTTAGATGAGATTGCTTACAACCAATTAAATATATGAGGCAAAGGATTCTAAAGTATCTCCAGGTTCTGTGCTTGGTTAATTGATCTAATGATTCTGCTTCCAACCAAAATACAAAAGACAAAATGTCAGGATTTTATTATCATTGCTATCAAGAATAATAATTATGCCAAGTAACATTTGGAAGATGTTTTTACATATAACCCCATGGGTAATATTACACAGACAACTCACTTAGGAACAGAACTAAATTTCAAATTTTCTTAAAATGTGCTTAGTACCCAATCCACTTGCAATTTGTTCTGATTTGGAAAAGGACTGAATTAAGTTTTCCTTTTTCTTTTATAGGTAAATAATATAAGAAAGAATCGAAATTATCTTAGTTTAAAGTTTAGACTCTAAGCAAACTGAGTGTTGTTCAAGGTTGACAAAACTAAGTAGAGGGTGAATATCCACATTACAATATAATTCATGGTAGTACTCCATGAAATAGCAAGCTCTCCTTATCAACTTTAAATACATATTCAGCTAATATTCTAGAGTCCAGTCTTTTTTTTTATTCCATGTTACATCTGAGGTTTGTTTGCATGTCTGTTTTTCTCAATAAGGAATTTCAGGGCAGTGATCCCATTACTCACCTTCGAGTAAAACTTATTTAGTGATTTAATTTAAGAGGTACATGGTAAATGCTTGTTGAGTGACAGCATGTTTGTTTAAGGCAAACTTAACTCTTTATATTAGTACTATTGGAAAGGAGAGCACTCCTGACTCTTCTGCTTTTTTGCTGCTTGACTTCAAACAAGTTCTTTAACATTCTATGCATCATCAATGATGCCTACTGAACTGCACTGCTGTGAGGACAAACAGCAATACATGCAAAAACACCATACAAATATTATTTATTATATTAAATAAATAAGTTACAACTGTGTAAATACTTTAGCATGCTGTTAAGCACCTTAAACATGTCAACAAGGCAAACCTTGATAATGTACTCTGAGGATCTGATAATAAGTAAAAGACCTTCTCTCCCAACATATTCTATAACCCAACTGTCTTATCAATTCCGACTGGTAACCCTCAAAAGATTCCTTCTTTCCACTGAAATGAGGTTTAAAGAAAAAAGAAGGCCTGAGAAACTACTGCATGCTTTCTAAAATATCTGAGTTGTTTTTTTCCCTGTTTCTCTTGTTGACATTCCCTTGAGCAAAGAAGCTATTTCTTTAGATTTTTGCAGTACATCCACTCTGTACAACTCAAGTCAATGATCATAGAACTCTCAAATGACTTAAGTAAGTTTTGGACTAAAAACAAATGTCAATGTTAAGAGTATAAGATATAAAGAAAGACTCTATTGGGGGAAGAACTGGGGATCACAAAGAAAAAGAATGATGGAGATAGCTAAAAACTATGGTTTCCGGCTCAGCTTACAGATTTGGAGAGCAAGAGGGGACAGAAAAAAATCAGAAAGGCCATAATTCTAGGACATCCAGCAATAGTCTCTACAATGAATTCTAAAAAGTGATTCCCTCAGACACAAATGCTTTTTCAAACCTCCATTCCTCTAGAAATGCTAGAAAGTATTGTTTGGACATGGTCTATAAGAGCTACTATGATGCTGGGGAACAGAGAAGCATATTAGCTCAAAGGTTTAAGCAATACTACAAAATCCCTACTCATGACCGTGCCCTGAATCCTGATCAATGGACATATCTAAAAAGAAAAAAGGGAGGAGGGGGAATCAGAAACCACTGGCCACCATAGTCCTGAAATCGGCAGCTTTTCTACCATTCACAAATGAAGTGGGCAACAAATTAAACTAGACATGAAAATAGTCAAATTTAATGCAGGTGAGAGATTTAATAAAATCTATAGAATAATCTTCTGAAGACTTATTACTGGGCTTTAAAGACTTTACTAAGGGGTCCCATTCCCTCTCTTCTCACCATTCCAAAGGTGGTTATTCTGTCTCTCAGTTCTTTGGGTAAGAAAATACAATAAGGTAGCAGCTGTTCAGAGCTCAAGTCCTGGAGTCCTACACTTGTAGGATTGAATCCAATGCAACTACTTATTAACTGGGGAGTGTTTAGAACAGTGATGGCGAACCTATGACACGCGTGTCAGCACTGACACGTGTAGCCATTTCTGATGACACGCGGCCGCTAAGGTGGCTGCATGCCAAGGATGAAACATTTGCTGCTTCTGAGGATGAAACATTTGCGAAATAATTTTTTTTCCTCAAAGTGACACACTACCCGAGTTATGCTCAGTTTTTTGGCGAAGTTTGACACACCAAGCTCAAAAGGTTGCCCACCACTGGTTTAGAAAGTTCCTCAATGTCTCTGTGCCTCAGTTTCCTCCTGTGTAAAGAGATGTAATAACAGTATTTGCCTCATAGAATTGTTGGAAATGTTGTGAGCCCAGCACCTGACATGACAGATTCAATAAACATGATCCATTAATATTAAACACTAGAGGCCCATTGCACAAAGATTCGTGCAATAGGACTTCCTTTCCCAGGATGCTGGCACCAGTTTTCCTCCAGCACCTAGGCCTTCGCTTTGGCCACAGCAGAGAAGCCAAGCCTCTTCAGTCTTCAGTCTTTAGTCTTCAGTCTTTACTCTGCGCCTGCATAGGCAAATTAATCTGCCATCTTTGTTGGGTTAATTTGCATACTCACTCCTGATTGGCTGGTGGTCGTCATGGAGGTACGGTCAATTTGCGTATTTCTCTTTTATTGGTGTAGATATTCCCTATTCACAGAATATCTACAAAAAATTGGTTGTAGAGAAAGGAGAAAGAGAGAGAGAGAAAGAAACATTGAGAAACATTGATAGATTGCCTCCTGCACTACCAGAGATCAAACCCGCAATGTAGGTATATGCCCTGACCGGGAATTGAAACCACCACTTTGGGTGTACGGGAGGAGGCTCCAACCAACTTAGCCACACTGGCCAGGGGGAAGGGACTCCTCATTCAGGAAAATATGCCTTGCCTTGACATGGTGCATCAGCATGTGAGGCACAAAGGGAAGGAGTGTGGTGAGCCTCTATCAGGAATTACTGGATGGCTTGTCTCTGTTATTGGAAAAGAACCTAGGAAGTGACAGCTCCACCATTTCCCAGAGAAGGGCAGAGAGGACGCATTCTGCCCCTAGCTGCACCTCCTTCAATGGATATTCCTGGGAGCAACAGATTAAGTTTAAAGTTTTTGCTTTTAACTTTTAAAGCTCTTGAAGCCCTGTTCCAAGTGAGCTTTAGGAACTCTGGGCCCGTCCTTGCCTTCAGGGGGTTTGAGGGAATGGAGCTGTGGACTTTGGAGCTTAGTGGAACATGAAAGGGATTGTACCACTCTTTCCCTCTGCAGCCTCAGGCAGAGAGGATCATCTCTCCTTCTAAAAAGATTTCATTTTTCAGGGCTCCTTGGCACTTCAGAGTCACTTTGTATTTAAGTTTTATAGCTGTTATTTATTAACTTGGGTGGGGGGATACTCTACCTTTATGCTTTCCTCTTGCTCTCTCTTTTCAGGTATTGTTTTTTGGGAATACACATTGGGTTAGAACCCAGCTAATATGCACTGTTGATAAAAATGTCTGCTGTAAGTTTTTAAAATTGATGGAGAATAGATCAGGAGACTACTTTTAAAGTTTTTTAAAACGCTACTTTAAACACTATTTTTAATAGTCAAGGATATAGCTTTGCAACATGTAGTCATTTATTTTAATGCATGTAATTTAAGAAATGGCAACGTGTGGGGTGTTCTAAAAGCCTTTTATCTGAGGCTCTCTGAATAAGTTTTTATTGTGGTAAGCCCATGGGTCCAACTTATTATGATGAAAACAGAGGTTTCAAGAAACTAACAGAATTACCCAAGATCATGTCATAAATTGTAGCCAACCTGGAAATGTTGTCCAGGACCCCTGACAGTACAGGGTCCTGCATGATCATCAGAATGACTGAAAAAGCTTCTCAGGCATGAAGGTTTTCCCATCCCCGTGCTGTGAGAGTCTGTTTCTTGAATGTGGGAAAGGGCCCAGGAATATTTATTTTTATACATATTTCTATATATTATATTTAATCATTCTGAGGCTAGTGGTTCATGGGCCACGTTTCTTTAAGTCCAGTTCAGAGCTCTAAGACAATAAGTCTCAAATTTTTTGAGTTCAGGATCTATTTTTTTAAAAAAATCCTCACCAGAGGATATTTTTTCTATTGATTTTTAGAGAGTAAAAGGGAGGAAGAACGGGGAGAGAGAGAAAGAAACATCGATGTGAGAGAGAAACATCAACTGGTTGCCTTCTGCATGCCCCCTGACCAGGGCCAGGGATCCAACCTGTAACCAAGGTACATGACCTTGCCCAGGTATCAAACCTGTGACCCTTCGGATCGTGGCCAGGGCTCAGAACCCATTTTTAAACTTTTAAAAAATATTGAGAATTCCCAAGAGCTTTTGTTTTTGTAGATCATATCCATTAATATGTATTATACTAGAAATTTCAATGGAGACATTATTTTTTTCCATCACCATTTATCCCCTCTATGCCCACTTCCACCTCCACCCACTCCCCCAGCCCAACCCCACCCTCACTACACTGTTGTCCATTTCCAAGAGTTCTCTCTTTTTTTCTTTTTTGCTCAATCCCTCCACCCCTCTCAACACCCCTTCTCCTCACCACCAGAACTGTCTGTCTGCTGTCTATCAGTCTGTCTCTATTTTGCATGGTAGTTCAGTTTGTTCATTAAATTCCACAATGAGTGAAATCATATGGTACTTGTCTTTCTCTGACTAGCTTATTTCACTTTAAATGGAGACATATAAAATATCTACTTATAAACTTATTTTAAAATAATAAATTAATTAACATATTAACATAACACATTGTTTATGAAAAATTACTATATTTTCCAAAACAAAAAAAAATTAGTGGGAAGAGTGGCATAGTTGTACATTTTTGCAAATCTCTTTAATGACTGGCTTAACAGAAAACAGCTGGATCCTCATATCTGCTTTTGCATTCACTCTGTTGCAACATGTTGCTTTGAGTATATGAAGAAAATCTGGCTTCACACAGATACTTAGTTGGAAAAGGAGGAACTATTTTAATATTCTTTTTATATAATTGTGGATAGTCTTCTTTGATATATGGCAAAACTCAGCAGGAAGAAGTTTCCTTTTATTTTATTTTTTTCTTTGAGTTTAATCACCAGGACACAGAGAGTGGTATTAGCCAGGTTGATGGACACTAAGATATGGCACCTGGTGCCTTTCAAGCTACCGCCCCAGCACTTGGAGCTTAGAGTGAGTGACTCCGAGTCAATCCTGCATGGGCCCTTTAAGAAGAACACCTGGGACTACACAGCCCTCTGTCTCCCTCAGCCACAATCCCTGCTGGTATTCACAGCCAGAAGTTATGGGAACTTCTCTTCCTGGCACTTAAACCCTGGGCTGGGGGACCTGGTGTGGGGCTGGAACCCCTTGATCTTTAGAAGGGACCTCCAAAGCAAAGATATCCCTCCTGATTTTTAAATGCCACACATGGGTGTGGGACCTCCCCACTTCTCATCTCCTCCCCTCCTACCAGTCTCCACTTGGCTTCTTCTGTATATCCTGTATTATAGGACTTTTGTTCAACTACACTTCAGGTGGTTCTCAGTGATGATTGTTCTTTAGTTCAGTTGTAATTTTGATGTGGGCATGGGAAGATGCAAGTGCCATTTACTTCTTCTGCCATCTTAACTGGAAGCCAACAGGTAGAAGCTTCTTAAAGGTTGGTTGCAATAAGAAATCTGAAACCATATCAATGAACTCTTCATACTCTGTCACATTAAAGTCCATTGGTCTTGCTTGTATTTTGAATATTGTTTTTACCCATTCCTGATTTTATAACACCACATATTGGAAAATATTGTTTCACTGAGCTATACATATCTTCCAAATTTTGACATATTTTACTATACAATATTTAAAAATCACACTCATTCATATCACCACCAATAGTTGTTAAGTATTGAGAAGCTGTCAAGCTTATGGTGGCATTTGAAAACTTTCCAAAACCCTATAATATTCAAATTTTATCACTGGCAACAAATATCTAAAGTTAGAACCAAGATGCATTTGGTTCATTTATGCAAAGTCTAAAATGTCATATTTTATATATCAGTTGTTCAATCAAATTAAAACTGTTCAATGAAAAAAGTGGCTAGTTCAGCTCATAAGTCAAACGATTGTACTATTGCTTTACCTTGAGACAACCATTGGACTTTGGTGCATTATCAGCACTTCCCCCTTTGTCATGCAGATGAAAAAGATATGTTCTCAAAGATTGATTTAATAATTTTTACTGCTGCATCAGGGACTTTCTTTTTTTTTCTTTTTTTTTTTTTCTTTTTTTTTTTAAATATATTTTATTGATTTTTTACAGAGAGGAAGAGAGAGGGATAGAGAGTTAGAAACATTGATGAGAGAGAAACATCAATCAGCTGCCTCCTGCACACCCCCTACTGGGGATGTGCCCACAACCAAGGTACATGCCCTTGACCGGAATCGAACCTGGGACCTTTCAGTCCGCAGGCCGACGCTCTATCCACTGAGCCAAACCGGTTTCGGCAGGGACTTTCTTAAATGAAACCAGAGTTTGTTTGTTTGTTGAACTGCAAGTGCACAATGACTACTAGGGCAATTTGGTACCATTGCCTTGATTGGGGCTAAGGTGCTACAACTTGCTTTTGCAAAATCAAGACAAATGTCAACACTGACAAAGAGGAAATAATGTCTTAATGTTTTTATGAAACTAGTTTGACCTTGCAGACCTTCTGAAAAGGTCCCTAGGACTCCCAGGATATGTGGGACATATTTTGAGAACCAGTGCTCTAAAAAATATAGTTTGCTATTTATATATATAAAACCCTAATATACAAATAGACCGAATGGCGGAACAACCAAACAACCAGTCGCTATGACATGCGCTGACCACCAGGGGGCGTGCACGAAACATGGCGGGCATCGGCCACGGTAGGATGGTGAAGCAGGTGAACGAGGGTGCCAGAACAAGGCGGGGTTCTGGTCGCTGTCATCGGGGTGAGCCTCTGGTGGTTACTGAAAATCTTTGCTCCCACACGCCACAGTCCCGCCAGACACTCGCACCTGCTGCCGGCGCTGGCCCTGCTCACACCCACAGCCGGTGCCAGAGCTGCTGCTCATACCTGCTGCTTGTGCCCAGTGCAGTTCCTGATCACTCTGGGTGCAAGCAGCAACGGCTGCCGACCCCAATTACCCCTGAGAGCTTCTCCACCTCCCCCTGCTCCTGAGGGGTGATCGGGGCAGCAGCCACTGCTCACACCCGCTGCTGGTGCCGGCCCCAATCGTTCTGCTCAGCGGGTGCTAGTGGGACTGGCACCATCAGCACATGGGAGCAGCAACAGCGGGAGCGGGGCTGCTGGGAGACAGGGGACCAGGGGGCCATGATGGAAGGGGCCAGGCCAAGACCCACCCCTGTGCCCACCGCAGCCTCGCGGCCCACAGTTCCTTTCAAGGTGCATGAATTCGTGCACTGGGCCCCTAGTTATTTTAATATAATCCAGGCTGAAAAATAAAAACACAACTTTATAAGAATGTCCTTATTTTTATTGGTTCATCTTTCCTCCAAGAAGTGACACAATGAGTACAATTAATTGACCCACCATCCCCATTAAACCATCTAAATAAGTTATGTCTTAGATACATACATAAAAATGAAACTAGACCGCTTTCTCACACCTTATATAAAAATAAACTTAAAATGGATTAAAGACTTAGATGTAATACCTGAAACTATAAAAATCTCAGAAGAAAACATAGGCAATAAACTCTTTGATATCTCTTTTAGCAACATTATTTTGGATATGTCTTCTTGGGCAAGGGAAACAAAAGAAAAAAATAAACAAATGGGACTACATCAAACAGAAAAGTTTCTGCACAGCAAAGGAAACTATTAACAAAATAAAAAGACAACCTACTGAATGGGAGAAGACATTTGCCAATGATACATCTGATAAAAGGTTAATATCCAAAATATATATAGAGCTCACACAACTTAACACCAGAAAACAAACAACCCAATTTAAAAATTGGACATAGGACCTGAACAGACATTTCTCCAAAGAGGACATACAGATGACCAATAGACACATGAAAAGATGCTCAAGGAGCATTTGAGATCTTGCTCCCTGGCATATGTCCTCAGTTTGGCTCAAATAAGCTCTTATAAAACTCAAAAAAGAAAAGAAAATATGCTCAATGTCACTAATCATCAGAGAAATGCAAATTAAAACCACACACCTGTCAGAATGGCTGTCATCAATAAATTAACAAACCACAAGTGTTGGCGAGGATGTGGGGAAAAGGGAACCCTTGTGCACTATTGGTGGGAACGCAGATTGGTGCAGCCACTATGGAAAATAGTATAGAGGTTCCTCAGAACGTTAAAATAAAACTACCATATGACCTAGCAATTGCACTTCTGCGTATTTCCAAAACACTAATTAGAAAAAATATATGCACCCCTATGCTCATTGCAGCATTATTTACAATAGCCAAGATATGGAACAATCTAAGTGTCCATGGATTATTGAGTTGATAAAAAAAAAGTGATACATATATACAATGGAATATTATACTCAGCCATAAAAAAGAATGAAATCTTGTTATTTGCAACAACATGGATGGACCTATGGGTAAATTAAATAAATCAGACAGAGAAGACAAATATTATATGATTTCATTTATATGTGGAATCTAAAAGACAAAATAAATGAAAAAACAAATAGGACCAACTACAGATACATAGAATAAATTGATGGGTGTCAGGTAAAAGGAAGGTTGGGAAAATGGGTGAAATGGGTGAAAGAATTAAGAAGCACAAATTCCCAGTTACAAAAATAGTAATAGGAATAAAAAGTACAGCATACAGAATATAGTCAATAATATCATAACTATGTTTGGTGTCAGATGGGTACTAGACTTATCAGAATGATCACTTTGTGAAGTATATAAATGTTTAATCACAATGTTGTACATCTGAAATTAATATAATATTGTTTGTCAACTGTAGTTGAAAAATAAATTATAAAAATTTTTTAAAATAGATATGTAAGTGAGGTCACAATGGCTCTTAAAGCTATTTCATAACAAAGGACAAATATCCCTTAGCTAGGCATGCAATGTATACCATCAGCAATACATATAAAACCTTCACCCGTGGGCATAAGTGTTCTGAATGTTGGGAGTTGAGGGAATTGCTATTGAAAAGATAATAATGTGATGGGAGAGATAAAAATAAATTTCTCTCTGCCCCTTAGGCATTCATCTGCCAATGACTGGATGTTACCCTTGTATGCCTTTCTCCCTTTAGGCACAAATATGGAAAAGTGCTTCTAATTCAGAGTAAAATTTGAATAGGCCAGACATCTGCCTTCTAGCTATATAGTTATAGCTATAACTTGTGACACCGCCCAAACGGCTAAGAACCTTAGAGTCCCTTCCATGTGACACATTTTAACATAACTACTAACATTTAGTGTGCATTTTAGAAACTGAGAGATGTTAATTACTTTGCAATTCATTTTCAGTTATTGCCTTTAGTCTGTGGGTCACTGGTTTGGAGAGACGGTAAGAGCCCTGGATATCAGTGCTTTCCCATGGCCTCACTAGCTAGTTGTATGGCCTCGAGCAAGCCTCAAGTTTCCCATCTCATATGCATGCACAATGAGGGGGCCAGACTCTAGAATGCATAGAATCCTGGAGTTGGAAGGTCTTTGGAGAATACTATCTACTTCAATCCCTGCTTTGTTGGAGCAAAAATAGCCATTGCTAATTTACCACTTACTATAGCCAAGTGTTAACCCAAGTGTTTTGCATATATTTACTCACTTAATCATTAACCTTGTGAAAGAGGCAGTTACTGATATTGTATCTGTTCTACTATAGCCATGATCTTTGTGTCCCTGAAAATCACCACTCTGTGCAAAATTATGCAATAAAGCACAGGTCCTATGCTTATGGTAAAGCGAGGCTGGGGTATAACACTCAAGAACCTTTCAGTGGCACATTTTAAAAAGGGGCACATAATAAAAATGGGAGCACACATTTATAGATGTGAAATAGTTAAGAAATACATAATTACTACAATACATACTGTATTTTACCTTGAAAAAGACCTGCAGCTTGCTTGAGGGGGTGGGCACCTGCAGTCCCATAGCCTTTCCACCTGCTCCCAGCTTGCCACTCTGTGTGCAGATAACAAAAGAAATAGAGGAAAAGAGTGAGGAGAGAATCGGCGAATGGAGAGATAAAATACAAAATAGGCTGGAAATAAAGAGGGAGAGTCAATGAGAGGGAAGAGTGTCTGACTGCGTGGCCCAAGTGAGCGCTTGTTATTGTGAAGTGGTGGGAGAAGGGTTATCAGAAATGGGAGGGGAAGCTCTATCACCAGATGTGGATGGGCATGGCTTCTTGTCTGTGCCAGGTGTGTGCATGTTTGTATATTCCACTGGGGCTTCGTGCAGCTGCGTGTAGTTTTCTGCATTCATCATGTTTCTTGTATACGCACCAGGGTATTGTGCTCAACTTCTTTGAACAATTTTCCCTTTTCTCTTTTTTGTTTTAATTTATTTAACAGGTCTTATAGCAGAACTGACTGCATCTCTAGCTTATCTATGAGGAATCAAAGGAGCAGAAAGTTCAAATAAATACTTTAAGATTAGATGGCTAAAAGGAGGTAAAACCAGTGCTTGAACAAAGGCATGTTCACACTCACAGTGCTGCAGTGGCCTCTCAGCTCAGAGAGGGAATGACCGCTCCTACAGCCTGTGCATTCAGTTCCTAGTCTACGATCTCAAAGCAGGAAAGGAAACAACAGAAGAGAAAAGGTGGCAGCTGATAAATGGTTCAGAGAGAAAGAGAGAAAAGGAGTGAGAGGGAACAAGTGGTCACATAATATATAGCAAGTATATTTTTCCAATAGTCTATTCAGAGACCAACCCTGGGAAGCTAAGGTCCATGTCTCACATTCTCAAATGTAGGTTCTAAGCCATTCTTATTCTCCGTCAGCCACAACTAAGAAATGATGGTGTGCCCCTTAACATTTTGGAAGACCATAGGAAGGACAAGCATTTTCTGTATCCGTACAGAGCATTTTCTTAGCATGGATGAGGGTGAGGGTGGGCATTCCTCAATGCACAGGGGCAGTGATATATTGAGAAGGGGTGGGCAAGAGCTCTGATTTGTAGCATCTGCCAATTTGTTGGAGTAAATACTCCCATCATGGCCAATTTCAAGCTATTAAGATTTACAACCAACTTGCAAAAGTCCTGATTATTTAGCATTCAGCTCCTCCAAGCCAGTAAAAGCAGGCTGGCACAAGCCTGGAAGTTCCCTGACTCCCATTGTTAATGGAAACTAGGAGCAAGGCCAGGCTCTAAAACAATCAATACACCCACAGCTACAGTTATAGCCAAACCATAAAAACCAAAAGATGAATCCCTACTCCAATTTACAGATGGATACACTGAGGGCCAGAGAGGTTATTTGATTTCCCATGATCACACAATATGATGATTAGATCTCTGGTGTTTGCACTCCTATTTCATTTAATAGTGCAGAGGAATTTGGGAAATAAAAAGCAGTCCAAACCAGTTGGTTTAGGGGAAGACTATATTTTGACAACACAAGTTTAAGTTCCTGGAGAGCTTGCTTACGGAGAAAGGAGGCCTGAAGGTTGAGAGGGAGGTCAGAGATGGAGATATGAATATCAGAGATAGCTATGCAATAACCATAGTTGAAACAGTGAACATTGGTGAGATTATCAAGTAAGAGAAGAAAAGGGCCAAGGAAGAACCTTGAAGAAGAAATACATTAAAAGTCCAAGTAATCTTCTTAGATGTGGGTTAAAAATGGTATTAGTATAAATTTCATACTGATCTGTTGAAAGGAAAGAAACACCTGAGAATATTTTCCAACGATGGTGTACTTGATTCACTTCTAAGTCCTCAATGTATTAAAAACTTTGGGTGGTGGGCACACAGTGCAATATACAGACCTTGTAACATAGAAATCTACACCAGAAAACTGTATGATCCTGTTAACCAATGTCACTCTCAATAAATAAATAAAAAATATTAGAAGTTTGTGTTATAATAGTAGTCTCTGGACAAAGCATGATTATCACCTGAGAAATGTTAGAAATGCAACTTCTTGGGCGCCAGTCCAGACCTAAAGTTTGTCAGTAATCTGTTTTAACAAGCCCTCCAGGAGATTCTGTACCACCCTAAAGTTTGAAGAGCAACAGGGGTGTTAGGAAATAGATGATCATAATAGTTAGTACTGGTTGCAAAGAAAAAAAGGATCATCTGGAATGGGTTATCGGGTTATCAGGAAAAAAAATCAATTTAAACATAAGGTCAAACACAGATCATGTTGATAAAATGTTCTCAAAACAGAGAATGTGTTGGTTATTTGAAAATCTAACATCAAAGCCAATGTTTATATGGACATTAGAAAGCAATGGTAATAAAAAAAAAAGGACAAGGGGGTGATTGAAAGCCATTAGCTGATCATTATTCTACAAAAGTTCTATAACTGGAGAACCCTAGCTTTATCATAAGATGGCAAGAGTAAATGTAGCCACATCTCCTGGATCATAATATTTGCCCAAGCATATAGTATGCCTCCAGCATATCCCGCTGAAATATAAAGCCCAAGAAATTTGGAAAACCAATTTGCCACATATAAGCTTAGAACATGGCACCTTTAAATGAGTTATATGGGAGGGATTGTCCTTCTTGTGAACACTTGGATTAAATAATTCACTTGCAGGACCTCTTTGAAAGTTTTATAGAGAAATATAAAGCTCATCAGTCCTTCTCATATGTTGTTGCTGATTTATTATTATCAACATTTTGTGTCAGAGAGTGCTTTGGCTGGAAGTGAGAGAAAACCCCAACCCAGACAGCTTAAGCAGTAGGAAAATGTAACTAGGAGCTCAGGGGTAGGGCAGCTCTGCGCCCAGCACCCCAAGGTTCCAGCTTCCCCCACCTTCCTCTTGTATTGGCTTCATCCACAGGCTGGCAGCACAATGGCTCCAGCTGTTCCCATTATCACATCCAGGCATGACAATGCCCGAAGGAAGAAGCACCAGCTCTTTCCTGCAGCTGTCTTTTAGCAGCAAGAACTCCTTTCCTGGAAACTCCCTAGCAGACTTTATCTCTTGTGTTACTGTCTAGAATTGGGTGACATGCCAATTGTGGTCTGATTGACATAATTCCCACTAGATGTCTTCAGCAGATCTGGAGACTTATTAAGAGGAGTGGAACTAGCCAGATTCAAGGACCCCTAGCTTTCTAGGTTTCCCTGGGATGTTTATCGAGTTGGCCTTTAGGCATTTTAATACAATTATTGGAATCTTCTTTCCTTTTTCTATTGGTAAGGATACAGTCAGTTACAGTAAGGTTAAGTGTATGACCATGGCTAGCTAGCTCAGTCTAACTCTGTGGGGTGCAAGAGATGTTTGAAAGGCCACCACTATTACTACTACAAATAACAATCTCCACTAACACTATGTGTACTTTCTATTGTGCATGTATTATATCACTTAAAAATAGATCCCAGGTAGTTATGCTTTTCATTTTTTATTTTTAGGTATGTATTTTTTATTAATTTCATGTTATACACGAGGAAACGGGCTGAAGTTGGTGAATCACTTCATATTACACACCCAGTGGATGCTGAGCTGGACACAAGCCTAAACATTCCTCCAAAGACCACTCTGCTATATGGAGAAAACACATTTAAAATTACTTTGTAAATTTAAATATACTATTTAAATATCAGGACTATTTTCAAGGCAAGCATGGCTTAAACCTCAGCAAAAAGGGAACGGGAAGGTAGGAGAGAAGATACCAAGTAAGCGTGGACTTTGTGGCTTTAAATCAGGGGTGGGGAACCTTTTTTCTACCAGGGGACATTTGGATATTTATTACATCATTCGCTCAATATAATTCACAACATAAATGTATGTTGCTAAGAAAAAAAGCCCCTAGATTTAATGAATTTCAAGTCCCGCCTGCGGTTGCCTTGGCAGGGCCAGACCAAATGATTTCTCTGGCCGTATCCAGGCTGTGGGTCGGACATTCCCCACCCCTGCTTCAAATGCATCCAATCTTTCAAGCTCTAAAAATTTTACGTTAAAACATGGAAAGAATCTGTGTATATGACTTTTGTGATGTCATGGAGAAGGAAAAAAGTGCCAGAAAACTGGGGCAAAGCAAATGCCTGAATTTTCAAGGAGTGAAAAAGAGAAGATTGTGGCCCTGGCCAGGTAGTCATTTGTTTAGAGCTTTGTCCTGATATGCCAAGGTTGTGGGTTTGATCTAGGCCAGGACACCTGCAGGAGTCAACCAATGAATGCATAAATAAGTGAAACAACAAATCTCTCTCTCTCTCTCTCTCTCTCTCTCTCTTCCTGTTGCTTTCAAATCTTTAAAAAAAACACACAGTAGATTGTGAGCCAAATAACAGCTAACATTTATTGAGTGCTTCCTCTATGCCTGAGATTGTTCCAACAATTTTGTGATGCAGAATGATTATTCTCTGCATGTTATAGATGAAATACTGAACTCATGGGGTTTCAAAAAACATTAAATAAGTGGTTAAATAAGTAAAGTATTTAGAATAATTCTTGGCACATAATAAAACCTTCCATAAATTTAGGCTATTATTGTTATGGAGAAATCAAAGTTCTCTTTGTGCCTATGATGACCATCTTTATTTCATTTATACTTATTTAATTTATAGCTGTTATTTTCTTTTCTAATTATTTTTCATTAGCCATATTTTCTAGCTATATTATGTATCAAAGGAGAGTACAATGTCAGTAGATTCACTTTGCAGATAAAAGGCAAGCAGATTAAGCAACTGATGTAAGATTCTGTGACCTGTGTGGTGGTTGAGCAGGGTTAGCACCACTAACATTAGGGCACAAGGGCACTTGAAGCTCATCTGTATGACTCGAGAGTGTCAACTACATCTGAATCCAGCCTCTTCAGCAGTCTGGGGCCTGGGAGCCAAATTCCTCAGCTGAGCCTAAATTGCTGATCTGTTATTTACAGAACTATTCTCTTTTTCTTCCCTTTGTCTTTCTGGCCTTTGTCTGCCAGTGGTCATAAAAGTTTCATATAATGACAGGTAAGGGACTAGGAAACGATGCAGGCATATGAAATCTGACACTTGAAAGATGTGTTTGTCCTGGAATATGCTTCAAACAAAGCATTTTTCTGGGCATTAAGACAATAGCAATGAAAGAAACCCAGCCCTTGACAATGCTGAATTATTTTGGCACAAGAGTCATTTTGCCTCACCTCATAAAAATAGGTGTGTTTGTTTCTTAGACACACTTAAATCATTAGAATACCTGACTAGTTTGAGAATTAATTTTTTTGCAAATCCTGAAATGTGCGGGCAGTGGTTTATTTGTCTATCAGTCCATCTCTCCATCCATCCATCCACCCATCCATCTATATATCTGGAGAGGAATTTAGATCTCTTTCATTTTGGGTCTTATTAGCACATATTTGCTCCAAATGGATCTGGAGATTTATCCTAATAATAAGAATGGACCATTTCAGACTCACGGACCCCTACCTTTTGTAGGACTCATCGGGATGCTTATCAAATAGAATTGGCATTTAGTCATTTTATAAAATTACTGAATATTTTTACTTTTTCTATTGGGTAAGATATTAATTCTAAATTCAATTCCTTTCTTGTCCCCTAAATCTGAAATTAATTCATCAATACCAAATGTATTTGTTTAATTATGTAATCAACGACCACTTTATAAAGCAACCTATAAAACTGATCCCCAAATATTAGAACCAGTGTGTATGTGTGTGCGTGTGTCTGAATATAACCATGATCTGGAAAATATAAAATTAAAAATTTTTTAACTTTCATCCCTCAATCGAATGTTTATTATTGTAAACAAAAGAGAAGATCTTTTATCAAGGAAGGGAATGTTGGTTGGTCCCACTCATGGCTCTTTTCCTCCTGTCCCTCAGAACTGAAAAGTCAAAGAGCTAGCTGGTATTCTAGGAGTCACGGTAAGAGTGACCTACCCACTTCTTCGACCAATTAAATACAGGTACAAAATCCCATTGACTGTTATCTGTTATTACACCAGAGTTAAGAAATAAATTTTTTTAATCCTCCCAGGGGCCTTGAGGTGGCAAAGATTTGCAACTGACTTTCTTTATCTAGCTGGGTTATCTCTGATTTGCACGTTTAGACACAGGACCTTACTCTGAGATAGCCCCAGTGACTTCAATTATCAGATAATATTCCCCTTGGGCCCTCTTCCTGTGTCTTCTCGTCTCCCTCAAAAGTACCTGAGGCTCTATAACCATTTCTCTACCCACCCCAAGGAGCAGACTTGTGTCCTGCTTTTGCTGATGGTGATAGTCACTCTTTATTCCATCCAGTTCCCCTTACACACTGGGAGAGAAGGAGAGCTTCAAATCAATGACTGAATAGGAAGACAGAAGAAACTATAAAAAAAGAGCCAACCCAAGAGTGGAAAAATCTAGCAACAATTCAGACACTTCACATCACGAAGGTTAATTCCCTTAGGACATTCCCTGAATCTAGCATGATCCATTGGTGCATGTCTCCTTCCTTCAGTTACATTAGAAAGAGCTCCTTTCTATTCCCCATTCCCTCTCCAGGCATTGGGAAGAGTTGGGTTCTGTGCAGGGGCAGGGGCAGGGGGAGAATGAAGAGATAATCCTCCCCACAATATTATATCACTTTAGGAAACTCTACATTATCATGCATCGACTACAAAATAATTTGCTTTATCACAACATTAGATGTATGTTATACCAAACTTCTACATAAGCAAACACATATGGATAGAAGTTTTTATGTGGGAGTGTGTCCAGATTTCTTTCTCAAGTCAACCAAAAAATATCCTGTAACTTCCAGACTATTCCCTGCTGCCTTCAATCTTGTGAAGAGGATGAATTTCTCTCTCACTGTGAGCAATGCTGTTTATTTACACAATGTAGGGCTTTAGAGAGAAGTGAAGTAGTAAGTGAAAGTAAGAACAAATGTTTTTTTGCAAAGTTCAAGAAAAAGGTGACAGAGTAAATATAGCGAGAGGATAATGGAAAGTGAACAATATATCTGGATTCCTTTCCGTGTCCTTTGTAAGAGGCAGGTAAGGTAAGAAAAGTATGTTTGGCTATTAAATATACTTCATTTTTTTTCATATTTTAAAAACAGCTTTATTGAAATAGAATTCACCTGTCATGTGTTTCACCATTTTAAAGTGTACAATTCAGTGGCTTTTAGCATATTCACAGTTGTGCAATACCACTATTATTTAATTTTAGAATATTTTCATCACCCAAAAAGAAACCCCAGAAATATTAATAACTCCCCATTTCTTCCTCCCCCTTGTACCCATAATATACTTGCTATTTCTATGGATTTGCCTATTCTGGACATTTTATATAATGGAATTATATAATGTGTGGCCTTATGTCACTGGCTTCTTTCCCTTCTCATGATAATTGCAAGGCTCTTTCCTGAGGTAGCATGGATCAATATTTCATCCCTTTTTATGACTGAATAAATATCCACTGACTAAAATACCACCTTTTATTTATCCATTCATCCACTGATGGGAATTTGTTTTTATTTTTTGGCTATTATGAATGCTGTTTCTATGAACATTCATGTACATGACATATGTTTTCAATCTCTTGGGTTTATACTGAGGAGCAAAAATGCTGGGTCATATGTTTACTCTATGTTTAATATTTTGAGAAACTGCTGAACTGCTGCACTATTTTACATTCTCGCCAACAATATGTGAGGGTCCCAACTTTACCACATTTTGCCAAAACTTATTATTGTCCATGATTTAGACTATAGACATTCCAATGGTTGTTAAGTGGTATTTCACTGTGGTTTTAATATGCACTTCCCTAATGTCTAATGGTGTTGAACATCATTTTATGTGCTTGTTGGCCATTTGTATATTTTCTTAGGAGAAATGTTTATTTATATCCTTTGCCCATTTTTAAATTGGGTTATTTTTCTTATATATTCTGGATACAAGACCCTTGTCAGATATATGATTTGAAAATATTTTCTCCCATTCTGTGGACTGTGAAAAGCTTTCAGTGATTTGCCATTAAGTCTAATTTGTCTGTAGGTTATTTTATAGATTCCCTTTATCAGGTTGAGAAATACCCTTCTATTCCGTGTGTGTGTGTGTGTGTGTGTGTGTGTGTGTGTGTGTTGAAAGTGTTGGAATTTTTCAAATGATTTTGCTGCATCTGTTGAAATTCAATCTCTTGTTATATGTCTCTTCAGATTTTCTTTTTTAGCCAATTTTAATAGTTTCTGTCTTTTCAGGAATTTGTTCATTTCATTTAAGTTATCTAATTTGTTGGCATATTCTACATGCCATGCACAGCTCCAGGCTCTAGGAATAAGGGGTGAACAAAAGAGATAACACCTTGCTTTTAGGGAGCATATATTCTCTCATAAGAAATGTGGACAAGAAGTTAAAAAATAAAAGTTATCTATCTACTGTATTTTCTGGCGTATAAGACAACTTTTTTTTCTTTTCTTTTTTTTTTTAAATATATTTTATTGATTTTTTACAGAGAGGAAGAGAGAGGGACAGAGAGCCAGAAACATCGATGAGAGAGAAACACCGATCAGCTGCCCCCTGCACACCCCCTACTGGGGATGTGCCCGCAACCAATGTACATGCCCTTGACCAGAATCGAACCTGGGACCTTTCAGTCCGCAGGCCGACGCTCTATCCACTGAGCCAAACCGGTTTCGGCTAAGACAACTTTTTAACCCAGGAAAATCTTCTATATGCCCAGTCGCCGGAAAATACGGTATCTATCTATCTATCTATCTATCTATCTATCTATCTATCTATCTATCTAAAAAGCTAATATGTTAAGTGTCCAACCGTCCAACTGGTCCCTATGACGCGCAGGATGACACATCCCGAAACCAGAGAGAAGGGAGCCCGATTCCTCGTGGGCATGAGATTCCACCTTTGGCCGTGGGTTATGTTGTTGCTGGGGCACTGCAGCCCCGAATCTGGTTTATTGCACACTTGTGTTTGCGTTCTACACCTTGTACGACAGCAACTTTGCAGAGTGCCCTCTCGCACTCTGGGACACCTCAGGGGATGTCAGAGAGCCGATTTCAGCCCGATCCCCACAGGCCAGGCTGAGGGACCCCACTTCCCAGGGCTCACTTCGCAGATGCCCTTCGAACCACAGCACCACCCCAGGTGTGGCCAGCCAGGGAGGGACTGCGGGAGGTTGGCTCCAGAGAGTGTCTGGCCTGTCTTGCCTACTCCCGCCCCACCAGCCACCTTCTAATTAATTTCTTTTCAATGTGCACGAATCCGTGCACTGGTCACTAGTATAATACATAATACAATGTCAGGAAGAATTTTGATTATTGAATACAGTTTATCAACCCATTGGGAATTATATTCTAATCATAATAATTTAATAAATAAATATAATGCTGATAGGATGTCTATTAAGTTAAACAGATTCTTATCATAAATTTCCCCTCATACATCAAACTCATATAACTAAAAAATAATTTTCATATGCATTTTTAAAAATTTAGATGTGTCCACAAAGATATTAATTGGTCAATTAATAAAATTAATTGAGGGGAAGGAAAATCAAAACAGCTGTCTCAAGTTGTTTTAGTGGCACTTAATCCCATCATACAACTTATGTGAAGCAGTTTTTCAGTGGTCCAACTTCAAGTTAGTAAGAAAGATGGTCCTACATAGCTATAACCTGACTGAGTGGAAGGCTATCTACTTGATAGACTGTACATACTGTACAGCTCTGGGCAAACCATTTGCATTGTTCATGTTGTGTCGTAATGTACTATGAGTCAGAACTCACCTCAGGACCTTGGACAGCACCTGGTCAAACTCATATTAACACAAACAAAAATATTAATTTTACTTACTAAATTATGTTAAATGTTTTATCTATAATGACACTGTAAGATAGATAATATTATTTTCTTCTCTTTATAGACAAAGAAACTAAGGTTCTGAGACATAAAGTCACATAGCTCATATGGAATATGAATATAGGAAATTTGATTCTAAGCTGATATGTTTTACCACTGTATTATCCTGCCTCGCTTATAAGTAACAGAATATATATGTAAAAAATACTTACTTTGTCAGTTACATGTAGGTAACTTCATCTTCCTCAAGTTACACTCATTAATAAAGAAATTTGCATATTTAACTTATAAAAAATTAAGTTTGTGTCCACAAAGCTATTAATTGGCAACTAAGAGTATTCAAGGGATGGGGAAGGTAGAATAAGTAAAACAGCCACTTCTATCTAAACCACTTCTTCCTAAACACCCATACATCCTATTCTTGTACCCATCCTCAGAGGCAGAATTTTCATAGACTTCCTGAGAAGACATGTTATGCTAGACTTTGAGATGAACTAGAATAACAGTGAAAATAATGGGCAAAGCTCAAACACATTAGCAATTCCTAGACCTATAGATAATCTGTGTGAATTTAATAGTATCCTAACACTCTTCAACAACGACAGCATGAAATCATCAGCTTTTCTCCATTAAAACATGTAATTAAAAGATTCAAAATACTATATTCCATTACCTACAACATCTAAAAATGGAGTAAAATCACTCCATCTCTGTGTACATGGTAGTTTTTTTTTTGTTCCTTTGAAGTTTCTTAGAAAACAAAGATGGGGTGGCTGTGTATTTCTAGAATAATTAAGAGCAGTCTTGCTGAAGGCCTACTGACCTATTGTTGCTCATTATTTTTTAACAAAATCAAAGTCTCTTATAACAACAGAGGAGAGATGCTTTTCCCAAAATATTGGAAAATAGCACAGTACAAATCCATTAGATACTACCGATAAGCAAATGAGTGAAACCTCAGGCATGAGGGCTAAAACAAACTGAACAATCTAAGGTCAGACCACTTCTTGGGATTCATATGCTGAGAGGCTCAATTCCATCTGGAGCAAAGCAAACACTGTTTTCATAAAGTATGTTGTGCTTCCGTTACCTGTGTGACTCACAATGACCATGACAGGGGCCCCCGGTTCTTGGTTGCACTATGACAAACACATCTGATGAGCTTGTGGGAGGATGTTTACAAGCACCATCAGTCATTGTCTAGAGATTTATGATGACATATAAAATCAACTGTCTGGGGCACACTGATTATTTTACTTCTGGGCTGCACCACCTGTCTCCACCCAGGAATCTAAAAGATGTATTCGCTATAATGTTGCAGGATCATCTTCTAAGAGGCACTATCAATGGCCCTTCAACCCCTTTTAACTAAAGCAAAATTGACATGAAAGCACTAGCCAAAGAATCTCAGAAATTAAATGACTTATTAAAAGTAAATATCCTATCCATAAAAATAAGCTTTTACTAACAGGTTTAGCAAGGGGGCTGGGGTGGGGGTAGGGGGGCGAAAGGGGGCAAGGTATGCTCCATAATATCTGAAGATTAAATTAGACATGCCAATACCTACTCTGCTCATAGATTTAAGGAGTTAAAATGTAAATTCTGAATGTAGTAGGACAGCTTTACTAAATATAAGTGATACTGATTTAAAACCTGACCTGAGAGCTGTGCTTAGCTACAGTGATAGACACCATGCTTACCAAATACCTACCTATGTGTTCCTTCTATGACCGTGCATTTAAAAGTGATGCTTGGTATAGCATTCTCTGGGTACTTTTTCCTAAACATAAGCCTACACCCGCATTCTGTATTTCCCAATCCCCACTGCAGTTAGGTTGGGGCCATATCACTCAATTGACCAGTGGGCTCTGAATGTGTCTCTTCCAGGCTGTGGCATGTGGGCGCTGATATGCTTTCTCCACCACTCTCTTTCCAGTGGAGGCAACCTTGGAGAGCATGCACAGATGAGATGAAGGACTGCCTGGCCAACGTTGCACTGTGATGAAAGTGAGAAACAAACCTTTATGTGTTAACCCCTTGAGATTTCATGGCTGTCTGTTGCAATTAACTACTCTGAATAATACAACCACGAACATCAGATGGCACTGAGATTTCTCACTACTAAGAACGAATCTTATTTCCATTATCAACCTGAGCATAAATCTAGAAAAAAGTTTTTCCCTTATCAAAAGAGTAAGTTCTGTAGCTATTTTAGTTCTATGGTATTGCCTTTTAAAAGTATGCTAATCACAAGGTTCTTTGGGTACTTTTTCTAAAGATCAGCCTACATCTTAAATATGTTGAGAGGTATTCAAAATAAAGATCTCTATCCAGTTATTGTTATCCTAGTCTTATTAGTAGGCTGGAAGAACAACATCTAATTCCAGTTCCCTGGACTACCTGTCCCAATGGCTTCTATCCACACGGTGGTAAGCCACTTCCCCTGCAAGAGCTTTCGTGTCAAATACTTCCTTGATCCATCTTTTTGGGTCATATTTACTGCCTGGACTCAAATGCAGTATGAACGGGGTGGCCAGGAAGGAAGGGCAGAGAAACCCAAGCTTCTAACAAGCTGCTATCATGAACTATCTGCTCATAAAGAATGACTTTTATGGAGAAATCTCATTGTTATTGCAAAAGGCATCAGTCACATTATCTTAACCACAATAAGTAAAACACAATGAAGCAATTGCTTATGAGGAGTCCCTGGCCATAAACTAAATTGGGTGACACAGAATTAATTATAGAATTGTAAGGCTTGTAAAAAAATGTGGTATAGATAAGAATACTGCCTGTAACTCATCAGAGGCAACCATCTGTGACATGTGACTAAGAAGTCTTAATCAGGAATATGTATATGTCAACTTCCTATACCAACTCTAGATGGAGAAATCCCCCCCGCCCTCTCTCTAAGACTAGGAGCTATATCACAAGTGAGACTCCTCTTTGTTCTCACCTATTCCTCTCCCTCACTAGATATTTGACAGTGTCTGTTTAGAAGCAACCATCATTGTAATTTAGAATGCATCATTCCACTCAATATTCTATTTTCATCTTCTATGAATTGCCTCATGAGATCATTTGTCCAGTTTGTACTGTTTTATTTTTCTTACAGATTTATAGGAACTTTATATATTCTGAATTCCAAAATGTTATCTAAAGATACAAGTTACAAATATCTTCCTCAATCTCTTGTTTTTGTTTATTCTATCCTTCTTGGCATAGAATATGTTAGTTATATGGACACATTTATCAAATTTTTTTACTTAATGGGTTGTGCTTTAGGTGTCTTCTGTTAAACAAACAAAAAAACCATCTATTTTTTTCCTGCAAACTCACAAAGACATTCTCCTGCATAGAAATCTTTATTTTAAAAGATATCCCAAAATGTTTTCCCATTATTCACTGACTTTTTATATGCCTTCTTATTTCCATAATGGCAGCCTACTGCTCCATTAGAGTAGACATTACGGGATCCCTGCCTCTGTGTACGTGAAGGACCCAATACTGAATAGGGAATCAGCCATTTTACCAGGCTTGTGGGAAGTATTTAGCATCTTTTTTGTATTCTTAGAATTCTGAAATTTCACAATTATATTTCTGGTTGTGTGTCTTTTTTTCATTCACTCTGCTCTAAATTTGGTGAGTAAATTCAATCTTAATTTAAAATAATCTACTCCAGAGTAATACTAATTTAATTTCAATATTATATAAAACTTTACCCCAACATTTATCCCTTCCTGCATCCCTTCTTGGACTAGTTGTCATACAAATTACATCTTTACATGTTCTAAGTGCATCAATATAGTTTTATAATTATAATTTTAAGCAGTTATCTTTTAAAACAGTAGAAGAATTATGAAAACAGCCATTTCAACCTAAAGACATTCCATGTCTCTTTAGCTCCCAGAAATTTTCTTCTGTTATTTCTTTGATAATCTCTCTTTTTTCCTTTCTGTTTTATTTTTATGAAGCTCATACTAGTGAGATTTGCTGTCTCTGTTTTATTTGCTGTTATCCCAACTCTTCTATTATTTCATCAATAATGCTTTTACTGGAGAACCAAGATGGTGGCATAGGTAAATGCCTGTACTTGCTGCCTCCCACAACCACATCAAAATTACAACTAAAGTACAAAACAACTATCATCCAGAAACATGGAAAAGCTGGCTGAGTGGAAGTACTACAACTAGAGAGGTAAAGAAGAAAGCACATTGAGACTGGCAGGAGGTGCGGAGGTGCGGAACGGGCTGGTCCGGCACCCATGTGTGCCTCTTTTTCAATCGGAAGGGAAAGCATCTTTACAGAAGCCTCCTGGAGGAGCAAGGAGTCCCAATCCCACACCAGACCCCCAGCCCAGGGTCCCAAAGCTGGGAAAAGAAGTCCCTATGGGCTGCAAGAACTACGGGCTGCAAAACCAGTGAAGATTGGGCTGCTGACAAAGAGGCTGCTGGAGACCCACCTGTTCCTCTTATAAGGCCGGCACCACAAACTGAACTTACAAGGTCCCCCCTCCTCTGAGCTCCAGCACCAGGGCAAGGCTCTGGGGAACACAGACACATACCAGGAGGAACTGGATTGTCTGGCATTGGGGCAGCAACTCGAGGGTGGCTTTCTCCCAGAGGAGGTGCTCGTAGGGATCATTGTTCCTATGCTGGAACCTCCCCAGTCAGAGGGCTGACTGGTAGCCATTTCTGTTTGCTCCGCCCTGGTGATTCCCTCAGACCCTGCCCCACCCAATTTACAACCCCACCCAAGCTCTGTGCAGTGGATTTTGCATAAGAATGGCCTGTTCTTTCTCAGCCTAAAACTTGTCAAACAAGCTGTAGCTGGGTCTGGGAGCCCCAAAGCTATCAATAAAAGGCCCGAGGCTGGCACCAGCAGCAGCCTGCCTTGCTTCACAGCTGGGCCTTGCATGGACACTTCCAAACCCGACACAAAGAGGAGGAACCTGCAGATCTCTCTGGAACTCCTACTGGGTGGCCCTAGGCAGTGGCTGACTTTGCACCTCCCTGGAGACCCAAGAGCCAGTGTAGCCAGTGGTCAGTGTCAGACCATACCAGATTACAACTCTTCACATCCATAAGTGACACACTCAAGGGGCAGACTCAGTGAGCAACAAAGCCTCAGTGAAGCAAGTCCTGCCCCATAAGAGTGTCTCCTGCATAGCAGCTCTCCCACTGTAGTTGTAGCTGGTCCTCACAGCCAATTGGCCTGGAGGTCAATTCCTCACAGTGACACCAATAGCAATCAAGGCTCAACTACAACCAGACTGTGCACACAGCCCACAAAAGGGCGCACCAAGAGTGTCCACTTCAGGTGATTGGGGAGGCTGAGCCACTGGGCCCTATAGGACACCTACTACACAAGGCCATTCTATCAACTCAAGGAGACTTAGCAGCTACCCAATTCATAGAAACAAACACAGGGAAGCAGCCAAAATGCAGAGACAAAGATACACAAATGAAAGAAATGGAAGAAAACAAACTACTGGATATAGAGTTCAAAACCACAGTTATAAGGTTACTCAAGAATCTTCTAGAAACTTCCAAGGAACTTAGTGAGACCTTCAAGGATCTTAGTGAGAATGCAAAAAAAAAAAAAATTTTTTTTAATTTTTAAAAAAATGGAAAAGGACCAGTCAGAAATAAAGCATACACTGACTGAAATAAAGAATAATATACAGGGGTTCAACAGTAGACTAGAGGATCCCAAGAATCAAATCAATGATTTGAAATATGAGGAAGCAAAAAACACCCAACCAGAAGAGCAAAAAGAAAGAAGAATACAAAATATGAAGATAGTGTAAGGAGCCTCTGGGAGAACTTCAAGCATACCAACATCTGAATTATGGGGGTGCTAGAAGAAGAGAGAAAGCAAGATAGTGAAAACCTATTTGAAGAAATAATGACAGAAAACTTCCCCTACCTGGTGAAAGAAATAGACTTACAAGTCCAGGAAGCACAAAGAACCCAAACAAGAGGAATCCAAAGAGGACCACACCAAGACACATCATAATTAAAATGCCAAGGGCAAAAGACAAAGAGAGAATCTTAAAAGCAGCAAGAGAAAAACAGTTACCTACAAGGGAGTGCCCATAAGACTGTCAGCTGATTTCTCAACAGAAACTATGCATGCCAGAAGAGAGTGGCAAAAAATATTCAAAGTGATGAATAGCAAGAATCTACAACCAAGATTACTCTACCCAGCAAAGCTATCATTTAGAATTGAAGGTCAGATAAAGAGCTTCACAGACAAGAAAAAGCTAAAGGAGTTCATCACCACCAAGCCAGTATTATATGAAATGCTGAAAGGTATTCTTTAAGAAGAGGAAGAAGAAAAAGGTAAAGATAAAAAATTATGAACAACAAAGTGACAACAAATACAAACCTATCAACAAGTGAATCTAAAAATCAAAAGAATAAAAAATCTGATGAACATAATAAACTGGTGAATGGAATAGAATCAGGGGCATGGAAATGGAACAGAATGACGATTCTCAGAGGGAAGGGAGTGTGGGGGGTGGTGTGGGAAGAGATTAGACAAAATCTTATATGCATGTATGCATTACCTACACAGACAATAGGGTGGCGAGGGCCTGGAGTGGGGTGGGAACCGGGTGGAGGGGAGCTATGGGGGGCAAAAAGAGGGACATCTGTAATAATCTTAACAATAAAGATTATATATGTGTGTGTGTGTGTGTGTGTGTGTGTGTGTGTATAATAATGCTTTTACTTTCAAAAGAAGACATACAGATGGCCAATAGACATATGAAAAGATGCTCAACATCACTAATCATCAGAGAAACACAAGTTAAAACCACAATGATGCCAAAACCGGTTTGGCTCAGTGGATAGAGCGTCGGCCTGCGGACTCAAGGGTCCCCGGGTTCGATTCCAGTCAGGGGCATGTACTTTGGTTGCGGGCACATTCCCAGTGGGGGGTGTGCAGGAGGCAGCTGATCGATGTTTCTCTCTCATCGATGTTTCTAACTCTCTATCCCTCTCTCTTCCTCTCTGTAAAAAATCAATAAAATATATTAAAAAAAAACCCACAATGAGATATCACCTCACACCTGTCAGACTGGCTATCATCAATAAATCAACAAACAAGTGTTGGTGAGGATGTGGAGAAAAGGGAACCCTTGTGCAGTGTTGGTGTGAATGCAGATTGGTGCAGCCACTGTGGAAAGCAGTATGGAGTTACTTCAAAAATAATGTTTTTACTTTCCAAGAGCTTCTTCTTGTTCTCTGGTCATTTCTTTTTTATAGTACTTTGTTCTTAATTTATGGGTATATTAAATTTTATTAATCTGTTGATAGTAATGCATGTTCCTGGGGCAAAATTCAATAGGTAAAAATAAAAAGTAAAGTAACAAGTAAGCTCTTGCTCACCCAGTTTCCAGCCCTAGAGACAACCTTGTTATTAATTTCTTATGAACCATTCAGAGATATTTCATGAATTTTAAAAACATACGTACACTTAAAATATATTCTTGAATCTCTTTGAAAATATATTTTTAGTTTTGCTTTTTTTTTCTTTTGTTTTCTCTTTCCTAAATTACTTCATATTTATTGGGAATCAGATACTGTTTTTATCTTGGACTTTTAATTTCATGATTCTGGCTTTCTTCTTGTGATTTATTGTCCATTAACCTGTAAACATGGATAGATTACTCTTTCTAGGTAGCAAATATGGATTTTCTGCCATTGCAAATGTTAGCATACTTTCTTTCTCATTCTCACCTGAGTGGAAAAGCTGCCTAGGAGCTATGTTTACGTGTGGTGACAGTGGTAGAAAGAGGGTGGAGAGTATCAATGCAAAGGATTTGTTTTAGGATAAGTGGCTGAGAGTTGGGCTATATGCTGGTCAGATGAATGAGTAGAGGCCAGAGTCCGCCCAGCAGCTTCCCTCAGGCAGTTTGTTGTATATGTTTACAAGGGCTTCCAATTAATGCCGTGTTTCCCACCTCCCTGTCACTCCCATATTCTGGCCAACTCCAAGCCCAGAATCCCTCTGGGTTTTACTGGGCAGATCAACTCTCTCTATACTATTGTCCTTCACATTTACACAGAACTGTTTAGGAAGGGATAGCCTGTAGTGCTGGCGGGTATTTTTCACTGTGAAGAGGTAGTCAATCTGTTCTTGTGGATTCGGAGGCCTGTCTTACAGGGAAGAGAAGAAGGAGAAGAAATGCTATTTTTATTAATTTGTTCCTACAGTTTCCTCCACTTTCCATCTGGAAGAATGATATTTTCCTGAGACATCTGGCAGTCCTGTCTACTCCAGTGTTTCTCATTAGTTGAAATAAGGAAAATACACTATAGTTATTATTTCTTCCTTATTAAACACAGTATCTTGCACTGGCTGCAGCACTTTAGGTATTACCGTGGCTTCATTGCCCAGGGAATATTTCCCATTTCCTATTTTGAGGTGCATTGTTCTCTTCTGATAGATAGATAGGACCTTCACTCATCTAGGCTTCTAGCAACACTATAAAATTAGAAGGAAAAAAAACTCCAGAAGTTGCAAAACAGATGATTAACAGTAGTGCTGTGGCCTTATTAAGTTAAGGATCTCATGCTGTTTACCCATTCACACATGCTTATTGATTTAATGTTTGGTAAATTTAGCTTTCTTCTGTCTCAGCTGATGTGTGGGTGCATATACCAACCAGACTGATATTTACGCCATAAGTGAGAAATAACGTGATAATTTATGAGTGGTGAAACCCAAAGTTAAACAGGTTTTCCCTCAGGAAAAGAAAACACACATGCAGCACATTTTAGACAACTTTCTTCTTAGGGATGTTCATTTCAAGAACATATGTGCTTTCTGGTGGGATGTTTAGAGGGAGGATTATGCAATTCAGTCAGCCACCATTTTTCTTTATGAAGTGTTTCTGAGAGACATGTGCCTGAGTGATGGATTCTTTCCTTGCTTCTGCTCTGTATCTGTGCAGAGGCTGGGCCTGGCCTGATGAGGACATCCTGGATGTCAGTAGCCACCTGTGGGATGTCTGGGTGTGGTTACTAAGTGTCTGACCCAGGGAGATGTCATGCTGAGGGAATAATTAGTAAAACAGGTCTTATGCATAGACTGATATGAGCACTCCTTTTCATATATGCCCTGTGTTTAACAAAAGAGCTCTGGTTTATTTATTTTTTTCTGCCAAGGGTCATCTGGATATTTATAACATCATTCGAGGGCCATACAAAATTATCAATTTAAAAATTAGCCTGCAGCCTGGCCGGCATGGCTGAGTGGTTAAGCGTTGGCCTATGAACCAAGAGGTCATGGTTCGATTTCTGGTCAGGGCACATGTCTGGGTTCCAGGCTTGATCCTAGGGAGGGGGCATGCAGGAGGCAGCCAATCGATGATTCTCTTTCATCATTGATGTTTCTATCTCACTCTCCCTCTCCCTTCCTCTCTAAAAATCAATAAAAATATATTTTAAACAATAATAATAATCTTTCAAGCCCAGCCTAGATTTGATCTCTATCTGGATTTAGTCTTTCCTTATTTCCTTCTCTTCCTTTTTTTCTTCCCTTCCTTCCTTCCTTCCTTCCTTCCTTCCTTCCTTCCTTCCTTCCTTCCTTTCTTCCCTCCCTCCCTCCCTCCTTCCCTCCCTCCCTCCCTCCCTCCCTCCCTCCCTCCTCCCTCCCTCTCTCCCTCCTCCCTCCTTCCCTTCCTCCCTCCCTCCCTCCCTCCCTCCTTCCTTCCTTCCTTCCTTCCTTCCTTCCTTCCTTCCTTCCTTCCTTCCTTCCTTCCTTCCTTCCTTCTATGCATGCTGAGAACGTAAAATTATTTTGCACCCAAAGAGCATCACAAAAGTTACAGGCTGTAATAATTCAACATGTACTTGAACCTCTTCACCAATTCTCTCTTTTATTTGTTCTTTCCTCTATATTTCCTACTCTCCTCAAACTAGACTTGGCCTTTAATGTCCCATAAGAAATGAGACAAAAGTAAAAAAAAAAAGACAAAGCGAGTCCTAGCAGTAATCATTAATTATTTACTCAGCACTTGCTAGGTAAAAAATTCTGTTTTATTTGTATTGTATCTACTTATTTAATCAGAACAAGAACCTAATGAGGTAAATAAACCCATTTTAGATATTTAGAAACTAAAGCAGAGTATTTAAGTAACTTATCCAAGATCACACAGCTAGTAAAAGGCAGGGCCAGAATTCCACCCAAACAAGTTAACCATTATACTGCCTCAAATATGTGCTAACTAAAGAAGCTATACTACACTATACTGCCTCAAATATGTGCTAACCAAAGAAGCTATTTTTACTTTTAATTTTGAAGCCATTAATTTGAGAATATTTTGCCATCTTAAGAGATTTAAAAATATATACTTTTATCTTCACATCTAAAATATCCTGGCTCCTTTCTTCAACTTTTGCTTGAAAATTGAACAACTGCTATATTAGTTTTTTTATTTCATTTTTAAAAATATATTTTCATTGATTTCAGAGAGGAAGGAAGAGAAAGAGAGAGATAGAAACATCAATGATGAGAGAGAATCTTTGATCGACTGCCTCCTGCATGCCTCCCACTGGGGACTGAGCCTGCAACCCAGGCATGTGCCCTTGACCGGAGTCGAACCTGGGGCCCTTCAGTCAGAAGGCTGATGCTCTATTCCTGAGCCAATCTGGCTAGGGCTAGTTTTCTTATTTCTGTGTAACAAATTATCACAAACTTAAAGCAACACAAATTTATAATCTCTCAGTTTCTGTGGATCAGGAGTCCAGCATATTTTAGCTGGGTCCTCCCAGGATGAAATCAAGGTGTCAGCCAGCTCTCCTCATCTTCAGGCTTGACTGGAGAAGATCTGCTTCCACACTCCCTTGGTTGATAGCAGAAATCATTTCCTTGGACTGTATCACTGAGGTCCCTGTTTCTTGCTGTTTTCAGCTCTTAGCGGACACTGTCAGGTTCTTACCATATGGCCTTTTCATGGCCTGGCTCCACTTCAAATCTCTTCACATAAAGGGGCAAGTCCCTTTTAAGGGCTTACCTGATTAGGTCAAGCCCACCCAGGATAATCTTCTGATTAACTCAAAGTTAACTGATTAGGGGCTCTAATTACATCTGTGAAATTCCTTCTGCCATATAATGTAACCTAATCATGGGTGCAGCACCAGGAGGTGGAGATCATGGGGCCATCTTAGAATTCTGCCTGCCACAGTTCCTTTTTGGTTCATCTCGCTCCTTCCGTTTCATTATAGGTAGCTAAAAACTCAAGCAGAACCACCAGTGCTCTTCCTGAAACTCCCTTAGCTAGATCATCAAATTTATTATCACATTTTCTAATTTTCATATTCTGTTACTACATAGCAAGAGCACCTGTTTCTCCAGCTTTCAATAATATTTTCCTCTCTTCCCTTTAGGTTCAACTGACAGCTTCTTTGGGGCCTTTTAAATTTCTGCAAACACTCTTCTCAGGCCCTTTGGATTTTCATTAACATTTTCCTTGTGTCCCTTCCAACTGCCACCAACCAAGTGGCGACAAAGTCAATCACATTTTGGGTTTTACATATGGCAGCAGTACCCAAATCAGACACAAGTACCAAAATCTGCATCAGCTACCAACAGCAATAAAGCAAGCCACTCTAAAATGTAGAGATGGAAAACAACAAATGTGCCAGGAGAATTTCAATCATAGGTGTTTACTGAACCAATTAACACATAAGATGAGATGAGCTTACTCCATTAGATAAAAATTCTCTGGTCTAAGAGTTCTATTTTTTAGCTATCAATAATTAGTTATTTGGCCTGAGCTGGTTTGGCTCAGGGGCTAGAGCGTCAGCCTGCGGACCGAAGGATCCCAGGTTCGATTTCCAGTACCTCAGTTGCAGGCTCCTCCCCAGCTGGGGCCCTCTTTGGTGCGCATGAAGCAGGCAACCAATCAATGTTTCTCTCACATCGATATTTCTCTATTTTTCCCTCTCTCTTCCACTCTCTCTAAAAATCAACGGAAAAATATCCTTGGGTGAGGATTAAAAAATTATATTAAAAAACTAGTTATTTGGACTAAATAACCCATTGAGAACTAGTAAAACTGGAAGACACACACACACACACACACAGAGGAAACCCAAAGGTGAGTCTGGCATTTGGTGCCACTACCCTTTCAAGAGAGATGGCATTCTTACCAGCAGTAGATAAGAAGCTGAGCAAAACTTTAAGCAGACATGGGTCTAGGAGGCAAAAACTGAAGTTGAAGAGTTGCCAAAGAAAAGAAATCTATTTCTAGAGGTGCATCAGGACCCCAAAGGGATATACATTTAGAGGAGTAAACTGGAAATAGACCAGCTCTGCCAGATGCTGACATTAGACTTTAAATCATTTTAATTTCTGATTGTAAGGTGACATGGAGGCCCTCACTCAAGGTTGACTTCCAGAAGTAAAAGAAAAATCTCTCCGAAGAAAGATAACATTATCCAGAGCTTCAATATCCTCTCTACATTTTATATCTGATACCCAATCAAAAATGCCTGGGTATTTTCGAAGATGAAACTTATCTAAATATGTGGTAAGAATTTATTATTCTGTCTGATGCAGTTACCAGACATGAACTTCAAAATAATATCTCCAAGAAATTAAAAGGACAAAATAGAGAATTTTAGTAGAGAAATAATAAAGAAGAATGAAATAGATAATCTATCTGATAAATCTTAATTATTAATAACTAATATTAAGAACTTGATGACATGAACTTGAATGCCATGTATAGAATAATTTACCCAAGTGTAGAATTGTTTATCAAATTTGAATATATGTTTTCTTCAGTTACTCTAACAAATTTCATAAGAGAGTATATTCTTTGACCACAGTGGAAATAAGTTAGAGGTCTATAGCAATGCCACCACTAAAAACAAACAAACAAACAAAAAACAAACAAAATAAACAACCTAGAAAATTCCAGTATGTTTAGAACTTAAATAATACAATCTTAAATAACCCATGTGACCCAGAAGAAATCATAAATTAGAAAATACTTGAACAAAATAATAATGGAAATCAGACATGATAAAATTTGTGTGTTGAAACTAAAGCAGTGCTTAGTGGAAAATATTTAGAAGCCAAATATATATATATTAAAAAAGCAAAGGTGCTTAAAATCAGTGGTTTAAGTATCTATCTCAAGAAGTTACAAAAATAAAACTAAATGTAACCCAAAATAGAAGCAGGGAAATTTTAATTACAAAAGCAAGAATTATTTAAAAAGAAAAACAAGCCAATTAACAAAGCCAAAAAAACTTATTCTTTGGAAAAACTATGAAAATTGATAACAACTTAGCATGACTGATCAATGAGAAAAAGAGAAAAGGCAGGAATAACCATAATAAAAATGTAAAAGGAAAATTACCATGAATTCTTTTGACAATAAGAAAGATAATACGAGGATATTAGGATTATGATCAGAGATTAGAAATTTAGTCAAATGGAAAAATTTCCAGAAGAATACTACAATTGACACCAAAAGGTAGAAATTGATCAGCTGATTATAACATTTATATAGAAATAGAAAGGGCTAATAGCTGCAGTAATCTTGACGAAAAAGAATAGAGTTGGAGAAGCTACACTACTATCATGATTTGTCATAGAGCTACTATAATTGAGACTGTAGTATTGGTACAAGAATAGACTAACAGAGATGAAACAGAATAGAATCTAGCAAAAGACCCACCCACATACGGACACTTGACATATGTGAAAGGTGGCACAGCAGAGAGAGGGGAAGATGGTCTTGCAATGAGTGGTACAGGGCTAATTGTATATCCATATTAAAAAAAGAACAACAACAACTGATAATAGAATTCAGTGATTATCTGACTGTTCCCAAAGTCATAGTAGGAAAAATATCTAGAAAAAATACATAGGAAAAATCTTCATAAAGTGAGGTTGACAAAGATTTCTTAAATGGACACAAAAAGCACTAACCATAAAGGAAAAGATGAATAAATTAAAATTAGGCACTCGTGTTCCTAAGGGAAAGGCAAACTACGGAGTTTTTTAAATATTTGAAATTTTAAAAATATAACAAGGCGCTTGTATTCAGAAGATAAAAAAATAATTTCCATAACCATAAGAAAAATATAGACAATGCTATAGAAAGATATTCAAATGGTCAATAAACATATGAGAAGATACTCAATATTATTAATAATCAGTAAAATATGCAAACTAAAACCTCAACAATATACCACTACACCCCCAACAGAATGTCTAAAATTAAAAGAATGCCTACATCAAGTGTTGACTAGAATAAGAACAACTAGAACTTTTATGCACTGCTGGTGGGGATGAAATTGGTGCAACCATTTTGGGAAAAGTGTACAGTACATGTACACATATATTAAGACCCAACCAGTCTTCTCCTAAGTTAATATTGAAGAAAAATGCTTACATATATGAACCAATAGACATGTATGAAATATTCATGGCACCATTATTTGTAATAGCTAAAAACTTGAATAGCTAAATTAAAGTTCCATTAATTGCCTAATGATAAATACTGTGTATAATAAAAGAACATGTAGCAATGACAATTAATGTGCTACTGTCACACAACATGAATCAACCTCACAAACATAATGTCGAACAAAGTAAGTCAACCCCCCACAATATATATATTATATAACTCCATCTATAAAAAGTTTGAAAATAGGAAAATAGGATCTTGAGTGGGTTATTTGGTGGGGTGGGGGGAGAAGCAGAGATTGGAGGGTTGGTCTTTCCCCAGGCTCATGGAGCTTCAATTCACATATGCATACACAGGTTGCTACTCAGCCAGACTCAGGGAACCCTCTGCTAATCTCCAGAGCTTTCTCTGTACAACTTCCTCCTCTCTGATACTCTGCTCCACAAACCCTAGCTACCTTCGTCTCCCAGAACCCCCCACTGAGACCCTCAGGCTCTGTTTGGGTTTCCCCCTCCTGCCCTGAGGCCTGGAAACAGCCTTTAGGCAGGATGCTGGAGCAACTGAAGGGCTCACCTCATTTGTTTGCCTCTTTCCATGGATCATAGTCTTGCACAGTCTGTTACGGAATGTCTAAAAACCATACTTTTATAAATTCCCACTTTCCTAGTAGCTTATGACAGAACTGCAGTATTAAAAGTGCAAATATTTTTTTTCCTTTTTTTTTTTTTAAGTGCAAATATTTGGATTCCATTCCTGGAAATTGTGATTCATTAAGTCCAAGATGAAGCCCAGGCATCTGCATTTGGAAAAAATATGTGAAAGTGATTCTTTTACAGTTCCCCAGTTGTCTATGATGAAAAATAGGCCGTCAACACTATTAACAGGTCTGTGGTTCCCTATTTGAAATACTGATGGTCACATTAACACACACACGAACAGATACACAGTGTAGTGTTCATACTCCATTAGCATATATCATCACTTCAATTAGTATGTACTTATAAATATACTATTTTAACTATATTGGGCATTGTGAACCTATAAATTTGAATTCTAAAGCAAAAATATATTCTCCATTTTAAACTACAAAGTCAAGCTGGCTTGACATGCATGTCTAACTTTTAAATATCATGTTGGATATCCCCATACAAATGACATCTTCGCTCAAGGATTTTTATGATCTATTGAACTTTTAAGAAAATTGCTGAGCCCAATTATATTCAGATTCTGTAATCTGTAGCAGTACTTAGATTATGCAACACACACACACACACACCATAATTTGCATATATATGTTTTTAAATAATATAATAGTATCAATAGTTAATATTTATTGAGCATTTGTGTGCCAGGCAATGAACTAAATTCTTGATATTGATTATATGTTTTGAAAGTAAAAACCACCGTTAAATGTAGGTCTTGTCATTATCTCCTAACAAGGTATAGAACTACAAATCAGCTCATGTTTGTGACTCCAAACTCTATACTTATAACTATGCTGCAAAATCCATGCAGAATTAGAAAAATTCCCCCAAATATTTTAAAATAAGATAGTGAAACAGTAAAGAAATTTTGGCCAAATTCCCAGCTTACTAAGATTTTTAAATAAACCCATTTTGTAGAAAGAAATAGAATTAAAAAATGGCAAATTGGAATTTTTCTAATGATAACCCTTTTCCTTCAAGTAAACAATGACCTTTCAAATCAATATTTACTGTTATTGATTGAAACTTAAACATACAGCAAGTTCAACTGAAAAAGGAAGTTTTGCCATATCAAAGAACTTTGATGTAGATAAAGAAGAAAATGATTAATCCTGGGGGAATCAGAACTTTGATCCCAGGTTTACTGACAGACAAATGGCAGCAGACACTTTACCAAAGAAAAGTCCTTAAAAACAAATCAGTGACTTTAGGAATCCCTTGGATCAATCTGTTGCTCTCCTCATGTTTGTAAAAGCCCGTTTTTCTCTGTGCAATCTGGATGAATTCTGTTCAGACATTTTACAATGGCATACATTCTCTGCTCATTAAAGCCTCAAAGGCTAAACTCAAGATAGTTCAGCCATCAGATAAGGTGCTGTCCCATCCGAAATAAATATCTTATTAACTTTCATGAAAAACATTGAGGCATTAAAAACACTAAAAGATTGTCATAAAAGGAAAGAGCAGGGGATCTTTATCAATTACTTGATTTTTGTTTTTTTAAGATACACCACCTTCCTCTCCTTTGCCCTTCCACACCAGCAACATTTGCCTGTTTCACAAAACCCAGTTTAAAGAACTTGGGGTAATGAACTCCACATGAACAGAAATGATGTTCAGGTTTCCATAGTGAACATTAGGGTTGTTCATCTTCTCCACCTCTTACAGTAATTGCAAAGTGAGAGTTATACCAGCCTGGAAGTCTAATGAGCACCTGTTTCATTTACTTGTGATATAAATTGAGCTGCTGCAAAAATTGCTTTTGCAGAAAAGATGAGAAATGATAAACAAGCTCCTCTCCCCAGAGGTATAGTAGTTTACCCATACTATCACTTCCTACATAGTTTCAAGCCAATTCTCATCTTTTGGTGTCTCAGAGGAAAGCAGTACCTGCCTTGGAAAAGGGTAGTAAAACATACACTCTGGCTCATACTGCATTGGATTTGGTCCAAAACCAACCACCTGCTCACTGTGTAATCTTGGGCAAGTCACTAAACCTCCCCCAAACCCCGCCGCCCCTGCCCCCCATGCCTCACTTCCTAATCCGAAAGGTGAGAATCACAATAGTACCTATCCAACAGGGTTGTTGCAAGGACGAGTAGGTACTTTTTTGTGATGAAATTCGGCTTTCTTTGATTGCTCCCATGGTCATTACAGGAATTCTCCCAAATATATATTAATCTTATTTGAAGTAAGATAGACAATATCTGATAGAGTTAAGAAATCCCTAAATCAACCATATTTTCAATATATTCTGGCTAATTTCATCCAGCCAAGACCCTTTACAAGTCCCTCCTACATACAGAATCTTCCAATAGTAGCCTTGACCAACGGACATCAGGCATATACCTCCAAATTCCCAAATTACTGTGTTTATCATATATATAGTTTTTATTTATGAATCATCTTCCTAACAAAAGTGTGAGCTACTTAAAGGTGGGAACTTTGATAGTTCTTTGATTCCTCCCTTACATTTCGTAGCAGCAGCACTGTTGTTGTCGAGATCATCATCATCATATTTCTTCTTATCTCTTCAGCTTACGCAGTCCCCAAAAAGAACTGACATCTGAAGACTATCTGCTGGCAGCATTCCCAAGAGTTGGGGTAAAAATATTTTGTTCCTAAAGAGGAACTGGATGGTACATCAGAACATCCACTACAATATTCAAGATGGTGGTAAGTACAATAACCATAGAAGATAGAGCCAGACCTTCCCTCACTTGGGCAGGCATTTCCTAACTGTCTGTCTGTGATAGTGTTGGGTGAAGATTTTCCTAGGGGGATAGATTGAATGACCTCTGAAGGTTGACCTTGTCTATTAGCTCATGAGTCAGTAGCAGTTAAGAGGCTTCCTTGGGCAAGCCACTATTGCCCTAGTCAATCAGAACGTCAATGCTAACAAAACATGGGTATCTGTTTGAGCAACCACATTCAATTACAGGTCCAAGGAATTCCACTGATGATTCCATACCCCAAACTGAACCTAAAAGACACTAAAGAAGAGCTCAGAGCTGGCTCCACAACTTGAAAAATAAAACAAAACAAAAATAATGAGAAAGTCTTTAGAAATAAAAGGTGGTGGCAGGGGTGGGTAGATGATGAGACATGCTCTATAGCCCCAAGTGGGAATAAGCTGTCAGGGCATTTTCTAGTGGAGCTCTTTTCTCTCTCCTGATTGCCCTGAGCAGATCATTGCCTTCTCTTCTGTTGCCACAGTGACAGGATAATATCCTGGAAGCTGCAGAAGCTACAGAATGGACAGCATGAGTGCAGATGAGCTGTCAAGCACCTCAGCAACCTGCTTCTCTTCAACCCACCACCACAGTTGAAACAACTGTAACATCCTTGGATCAAAGCAGTTCCTGGGAAGAGGGACTGAACTCCTGGGGTGGAGAGGATGGTGCAGGGGTGGCTTAGTTTTGGATTGCAGCACAGGGCCTCTCAACCATGGAGCACTGCCCAAGAATACTTGGTATAAGTGCTTCCTATATTCTAACTCACTGGAGAAATACTATTCAAGCCCTAATAAACCATTGCCCCTCTTCCCAGGTAGATATCATGAGCATATTTGAATATACAGTCAGGGTCCTAACAGAAAATGGTGGCATACTCAAATGGATCATTTGACAACACTTTAGTAGAAAGACATATTTATAATTTTTTAGGCAGCATATAGCAGTGTTTAAATGCTAATAAGAGGCTTGAAAGGTGGAGGAGTGGTAGGAGGTATCAGAATCACAAGGAGAAAGTCATTTGGAGAGCGCTATCTTGACAGGAGTTCTGATCTATATTTAAGGATGATATCAACACCCTAGGGAGTAAACTGAGAAAATAAATGCCCTCACATTCTTCCCTTCCACCATTCTCCTGCTGGGTCTCCCTGTAGGCTGAACCCAACAGGCAGCCAGAAGACAAGGAAGCCGATTGATGTCATTGGTACAGGTCAGCCTTCAGGGACCCTGAGCAGGGTGGGGAAGGTGGAAAATGAATCAAGACATTTTCACTATAAAATTTAAATAAATAATGAAAAACTTGCCTCTCCAAAAGCAGACTTACTGTAACAGATAAAAATTTAAAATGAATAAATAAATAACATTCATAGGTATGAGTAGGAATATTAGAAACACAAAGCAGAGGAAAGCAATTATGAAAAATAGACAATAGAACATACACCAAATGGATTTAATAGCAGAATGATTACAGTCAAAGAACAAATCAGTGGGTTGGAAGATCAGGTCAAGGAACTCTCCCAGAAGGTATTAGGAAGGGATAAAGAGATGAAGAGAATGAAAGAGAAGTAAAAAACATGAAGAAAAAAAAAATCAGCATTTATCTAGTGGGAGCCCCAGATGCAGATAGGGATTAAATGAAAACAACAACATATTTAAGGAAGTAATGACCAAAAGTCTCCCAGTATTAAAGAAAGAACCAAAACTCCAGGATTTAAACTGTTGAATAGGGCACACAAGAAAAAACTCTACTCTAAACACATTATAGTGAAATTCTAAAACATCAAAGAAAAAGAAAAGCAGATTTTTCAACAGCAAAACTGTATAGAAAACAGATATATAATCTCTTTCAAGCATTGAAGGAAAACAACTTTCAACCTTGAACTTTATAATCAACTAATTTGTCATTTAAATGTAATAATGGAATAAAAATACTGTTAGGTATTACATTTCTCAGAGAGTTGGCCACACTAACTTTCTCTTCCAATGTATTCCATCAAGAAGGAATATTAATATAGGAGGAAGCAATAAGATATGAGGAAAAAGGGTGAATAAAGAACATAGTAAGATTTATTTTTGTTTATTTAAGCCTTGGCCAAAACAAATAAGAAAAAGTATATTCATAATAATTCAGAACTGAAATTTAGCTGATACCTATTGGATGGGGAAGAGGGTTTTGTGTGTGTGTGATGGGTGGGCGGTGTCGAGGAGAAGGAAATTATAGTGTGCTAAAGTTCCTGTTTTCTTTGTTTCTTTGTTACTTCATAGTTTTCCTACATAGTGATGGAGAAAAATAAGCATAAGTGAGGATTTAATAAATTAGAATAAACTATCATAAAAATAGTAATAGATGCTTCATGTTCAAACACTATAAGAATATTTTAATCTATTCAAGGGAAGATAGGAAACAAGTATTAGAAGAGAAGCATTTATGTAAATCAGAGAAATCAATGGAAATGGAACAAACTCACTGAATAATCTGCAGACAGACTTTTATATTGAATATTGGAGTAATATTCACTAATAAATTATTTACAACAGTTATACTTAAAGTTACCTCACAGACATTGGTAAATGAGAAGAATCATTTTAATAAATGGAGGAAAAACACTTGATAGAGTTTATATCTATTTTCTGGTGCAGGAGCAGACAAATAAAACAGTATGGGGATCCTCACATTAGATGCATTCATGAATATATAAGAACTTAATACATGATAGAGATAACATCACAACTAGTAGGGAAAGGGCAAATCATTACATAGATGGGTTTGGGAAGATAGGCTCACTACTAGTATAGGGGGGAAAATAGGGTTTTGGCTCTCTACTTTATACTATACTAGAGGCCTGGTGCATGAAATTTGTGCACTCGGGGAGGGGGTCCCTCAGCCCGGCCTGTGCCCTCTTGCAGTCCTGGAGCCCTCAGGGGATGTCCGACTGATGGCTTAGGCCCACTACCCCTGGAGAGCAGGCAGCAGTCGGACATCCTTAGCACTGCACTGCCGTGGAGGTGGGAGAGGCTCCCGCCACCACCACTGTGCTCGCCAGCTGTGAGCCTGGCTTCTGACTGAGTGGCGCTCTCTCTGTGGGAGTGCACTGACCACCAGGGGGAAGCTCCTGCGTTTAGCATCTGCCCCTGGTGGTCAGTGCACATCATAGCAACCAGTCGTTCCACCATTTGGTCGATTTGCATATTAGCCTTTTATTATATAGGATTAGCATGTGGTTTAGCTAAACAAAGATAGCCAAACACCAGAAACAAAAACAAAACATAACACATTGACAGTGGTTAAAAAAGGTAGAAGCTTATTTTTCTCCCTCTCTAATGCCAGAATCACCTGAGATAGGTGCAGGGCTGATCCTGCAACTCCACAGTATCATCAGTCTCCTAGCTATCTACTGTACCATACACAGCATACGACACCCATCCGCAAGGTCCATCCGTGGCTCAGTATGGTTGCTGATATTCCAGTCATCATTCCAGCAGTCCAGGCTGGTGGCAGAAAGAGTCAGAGGAAGAAAAGGAGAAACTTGCCTCTTTCAATTTAAAGAATGTTTCCAGCAGCCTCCCACATACTTTTGTTTATATTGCTGAGAACAAAGTCATGTGGCCTCACTTAACCGCAAGGAGGTCTGTGAAATGTAATCTTTCTTATGGGTAGCAATATGCCTCTCTAAAATCTGAGGCTACATACCTAAGGAGCAAGAGAATGGGCATTGAGAAGTAACTATCTAATAATGACTATTAAAAAACAAGTTCCAAATTGATTAAAGCCATAAGTGTGAGAGCTATAGAGCCAATTAAATAATATAAAGCTAAGAATATAAAATGTAAAAGAATATCTTTGTGATATTGAGGGGCAGGAAGTTGGTGAATTTTAGAAACTAAACAAGAAACCAAACCATATTAGGAAAATGGATGAATTATATTAGAGCAAAAGTAAAGATTCTTGCTTTATGAAAGGCACTAGATCAAGTTTCTCATGGAAGAGGTGATAGAGTGGAAGAAGATATTTACAAGAAACCAACAAGGATTAATGTCTAGATATACAAAGAACTCAAATTATCAAGAAAAATAGGACAATGAGCAAAGTATTTACACAGGCATTCACAGATGTGAAAACCTAACTGGCTATTAAATACATAGAAAGATCCTCAACTTTAATAGTGGTCAGAAATGTGCTAAACAAAACAAGATAATTTTTTGCCCATTAGAGTGGAAAATATTAGGAAGTGGCATTAAGTGATGATGATGATGATGTTGAGAAGGAGGAATCCTCATCCACAGCTGCAGCTGATTCTGAAGCAGCCTGGAGGTACTTATTGATACTTGACATGTGTACATGCTGCATCCTAGCAAGCCCATAATCCGGAGAATTTCTTGCTCAGGCCCACAGGAGCAATGTGTAAACATCATTATTCATGGTGGTAAAGGGTTTCAGACAAACCAGGGAGTCCAGCTTTAGGGGAATAAATAAATAAAATATGGCATATCCCATAAACAGAACTACTTGTCATAAGTTAAAAACTAGATTGCATAGAGTAACATAAATAGATCTTAGAATGTTGTGGGTTTTTTTTATAGATTTCAGAGAGGAAGGGAGAGGGAGAGAGAGATAGAAACATCAATGATGAGAGAGAGTCATTGATCGGCTGCCTCCTGCACGCCCCCTACTGGGATCGAGCCTACAACCCAGGCATGTGCCCTTGGCCAGAATCAAATATGGGACCCTTCAGTCCACAGGTCGAGGCTCTATCCACTGAGCCAAATCAGCTAGGGGAAGATCTTAGAAAGTTGAAAGAGAAAATAATGAGCTATAGAGTATGTTACAGACTGTATTCTGTCCCCCTCAAATTCATATGTTGAAGTCCCAACCTCTGGTACCTCAAAATGTACCATATTTTTCCGGCATATAAGACGACTGGGCGTATACAAGATTTTCCTGGGTTAAAAAGTCGTCTTATACGACAGAAAATATGGTAACTGTATTTGGAGATATGGTCTTTAAAAGGTAAGTTAAAACAAGGACACTGGGAGGGGCCTTAATCCAATCGACTGGTGTCCTTAAAAGAAGAGGAGATTAGGACATACATAAAAATAAACAGGGTTGTACATGAACAGAGGAAAGGCCATGTGAGGTCCACAGCAAGAAGGCAGACATCTGCAACCCAAAGAGAGAGGCCTCAGAAGAAACCAAACCTGCTGACACTTTGATCTTAGACTTCTAGCCTCCAGATGTGAGAAAATCTGTTTCTGTTTTTTTTAGCCACCCAGTCCATGGTATTTCATTGGCAGCCCTAGCAAACTAACACAGTGCACAATTCCATTTGTTGCCTTTAAAAACACATGCAAAATATCTTTAATTTTTTCAATGAAGCACACATATCTAAATAAAGAAATATATGTATATATTTCTTAATATATATATATGGTATTTAATATATATATTATATATTATATATACATTATATATATATTATATATACATATATATATATATGTACATTGTTTCTTAGTACAAATAATACAAATACTATATATATATATATATATAGTATTTAAAAGGAGAAAGAATGAAGGCAGAAAAATGATCAAATAAAAGAAAGCAAAAGATGGCCTTGAATAGATGAACAATGCTAGAGTGCAAAGAATTGATGAGTATAATCAACTCAGTTCTGCACTTCTGAGTCCATATCCCACCCACCACACCACCAATGGAGAAAGAAAATTCCAAAACAGAAATAATCAGGAGGAGGAAGGGAAAAATTAGAGTGCATTATAATGAAGCAAAAAGGAGATGGCATGTCAGGTTGTCAATCAACTCCATTTATAATACTGGTAGCCAGAGCCACAGCCTTAGCCAGAAGAAGCCCTCTATGGGTGGTAGACAAGAGATGCACCTGGGTCAAGGATGAGATATTCCAAAGAAGGAGACTCTGGAAACACCAATTTCTTCATTCACACACATAGTGGGACACTGGTGAATGTCCATAAACCAGGGGTCAATTGCTGAGACTGGTAATAGGTGTGCATTAGCCTTTTATTATATAGGATTAGCATGTGGTTTAGCTAAACAAAGATAGCCAAACACCAGAAACAAAAACAAAACATAACACATTGACAGTGGTTAAAAAAGGTAGAAGCTTATTTTTCTCCCTCTCTAATACCAGAATCACCTGAGATAGGTGCAGGGCTGATCCTGCAACTCCACAGTATCATCAGTCTCCTAGCTATCTACTGTACCATACACAGCATACGACACCCATCCGCAAGGTCCATCCGTGGCTCAGTATGGTTGCTGATATTCCAGTCATCATTCCAGCAGTCCAGGCTGGTGGCAGAAAGAGTCAGAGGAAGAAAAGGAGAAACTTGCCTCTTTCAATTTAAAGAATGTTTCCAGCAGCCTCCCACATACTTTTGTTTATATTGCTGAGAACAAAGTGATGTGGCCTCACTTAACCGCAAGGAGGTCTGCTAATGGGTAAGGGTTTCTTTGGGAAAGTGAGAAAATGTTATGGAATTAGATAGCAGTGATGGTTGCACGACCTTGTAAATATACTAAAACCACTAAATTGTACACCTTAAAAGGGTGAGTTTATGATATGTGAATTATAACTACAACAACATTTAAAAAAATCTTTCCTGGTATAATGCATATATATCAACTTCTCACTCACCCTAACCCTGGTGTTTTTCAACATGCCTCACTCTCTACCTCCCACCCTCTCTCACCATCATCATGGGATATATAATAGGATAATCATGTTTTTATAAAATCCTACTTCCTGGTCCCCATCAATTGGTCCCTGTAAATCTCTAATAATCAGAATCCTTCTCCAGGATTCCAAACTTGAGAATGACAAATAAGTAGTAAATTCTTTATCAGTGTGAGAAGTGATTAGACTTAAACCTAAGTTGAAATCATAAGTTGTTACATACCATGATAAGAAAGCTAGTCCACAGTGAAAGGCAAATTTAGCTGATCTCAGAAGGAAGCAGGAATGAAAAACAAAAAAACATGTTCTGGGGACATCTAAGTCCTGATTCCAGAACTCCTGGACACCTGATACATCTGAGACCTTCCCACAGTTTTGGGTGTCCAACTTCCTTGGGTTCCATGAATCAGTAAGTTGTCTCTCTGCTTTCGTTAGTTCTATCACTGGCTGCCACATCAATATATCTTAACACTGCAAAACTTATTGTGACTAACAAATGAATGTAGTTAGGAAAAAGAAAATAGTACTGAGAGCTAACATTTATGGAGGCCTTACTCTGTGTCGGGCACCATTTTAAGGGCTTCAAGTGTCTTAACAAATTAGTCCTCACAAGATTCTTAGGAGTTAGGTGCTACTGTTATTCCAACTTACAGATAAGGAAACCAAGGCACAGAGGGCTAAAAAATTTAATCAAGGTCACACAGATAGTAATTAGCAATGTCATATTCTTAATCATTGCACTGTGTTGCCTTATATAGAGTAAAACACTATATGTATGAAAAGCCTTCTTGTTATTTGGAAGAAATCAATATAGGGAGTTTCCATGTTATTGTGATTAAATAACTATTCTAAGATGTGGGTTTCTTTTAGAAAGCAGTATCTCATAGAGAAACTTTCAAGGACTATTCATACATTTGGTACTTCTAACCTATGATCTTAGTTCTCTGCTTTTAAAAACTTCTATTACCTGAATCCAAACTAACTTTTATAGTGGCCCTGGTTATTATAGAGGCCCGATGCACGAAATTCGTGCAGCGGGAGGGGGGGTGGTGTCCCTCAGCCCAGCCTGCACCCTCTCCAATCTGGGATCCCTCTCACAATCCAGGACTGCTGGCTCCCAACTGCTCGCCTGCCTGCCTTCCTGATTGCCCCTAACCGCTTCTGCCTGCCAGCCTGATCACCCTCTAACCACTCCCCTGCCAGTCAGATTGATGCCTAACTGCTACCTTGCCAGCCTGATTGCCTCTAACTTCCCTCCCCTGCAGGCCTGGTCACCCCTAACTGCCCTCCCCTGCAGGCCTGGTCACCCCTAACTGCCCTCTCCTGCAGGCCTGGTCATCCCTAACTGCCCTCCCCTGCCAGCCTGGTCACCTCTAACTGCCCTCCCCTGCAGGCGTGGTACTCCCCAACTGTCTTCCCCTGCAGGCCTGATCGCCCCCAACTGCCCTCCCTTGCAGGCCTGGTCCCTCCCAACTACCCTCCCCTGCTGGCCATCTTGTGGTGGCCATCTTGTGTCCATATGGGGGCAGCCATCTTGTGTGTTGGAGTGATGGTCAATTTGCATATCATTCTTTTATTATATAGGATAGAGGCCTGGTGCATGGGTGGTGGCCAGCTGGTTTGCCCTGAAGGGTGTCCCGGATCAGGGTGGGTTCCCTTGGGGCGTGGGGCGGCCTGGGCGAGGGGCCTGTGGTGGTTCGTAGGCCGACCATGCCATCTGGAGACCCAAGCAGAGGCCCTGGTATCTGGGATTTATTTATCTTCTATAATTGAAACTTTGTAGCCTTGAGCAGAGCCCAGAGCTGAGGGAGCTTGGCTTCCTCTATTGCCAGGGAAACCCAAGCCTCCTGCTCACTCCGTGGCCACAGCCATCTTGGTTGGGTTAATTTGCATACTCGCTCCTAATTGGCTGATGGGCATGGCTTGTGGGTATAGCAGAGGTACAGTCAATTTGCATAATACTCTTTTATTAGATAGGATGGTTGACAATGGTATTTTGGCTTATACAGTCACAGAGCTGCCTCAGTGTCCTCTCTGTTAAGCTCCCAAAGAAAGAAATATTCATATTCTGATGTTTTTATTATCAGGAGAGTCAGTAAGTGATCTACGTAGAATTTACACTAGAGCCTTACAGTTTGATAGAATATGATCACATCATCTGAAAGGCATTAGTGTCTGCTGTTGCAGCTGTCAATCAAAAAGATGACATGTGTGCTGCCTGGTTCTCCTAGCAAGGGCATCTCTACATTTATATTAAACTTATAAGCTGCTTTCTCAAGATGATTAGAAGATCCGATTCTGGTGAATCCCAAAGCTTACCCAATTTATCCCCAGCCGAAGTTGGAAAGTTGTACGTTAAACTTTACCTCTCCTTCCCCTCAGCCTTTCTTGCTGAAGGATGTGCCTACGATTTGTTAAAGGAAGCACTCAAGGGATAGAGGCTTTTTCCTCCAGGCTCTTCAGTCCCCTGTGTCTGTTTCCTACAGAGTGCTAATTATTGATGGAAACTTGTTAGATGGAGTTTGTGCACCAGGCATCTTTGTACAAGAAACAGGAAATGAAATTACCACTTCATTTCACATAAATATCAAGTTGTCACCAAGAAGGCAACATCCAGAGCCAATTTCAGATATGAACTGGGGACCCCTGGGAGCACGATGCGTCTAGATTCAAGTTAAAAAGGGTGCTGAGATGGGTGAGGAAACAAAGCTGGCCAGAAAATGTTTTTCCTCTTGCAGGAGGAAATATCTGAAATTCCATGGTTTGAGTCTCAATCCTCAGTTTAAGACTTTGCTAGGTTATTGAATTGCAATTAATCTAAGGAAAGGGGACATTTTAAATCTTATCAATTTTTGTGTCTTATTGTGATCAATTTTTAGATCCTACCCTGTATGTTTTAGGGATAAAAAGAAAGAAGAATAACACCACACCCCAGGAAGGAGAGATATGGGACAGGAGCTTATAACAAAACCAATTTTGTCCAAGTCCTGTCTCATAGTATCATCTCTGACTGGTCAGTGTCACTGGTTCACTTAGTCACTGAACCAAAGAGGAATCCAAGGGCCTGGGCATCCCCCAAGAGGAATTGGAAAGAATTCTTTTATAACGAAGAAATCATAATAGACCTCAAGTCAAAAGGAAAGGGAAAGGGAGACCCTGATGACATTGTGTTGTGGTTGCTAATAATCAGGTAGGTCATAAGTCAACACATTTGATTAACCATAATAAAGTAATGGCTTTGGGCAAAATTCTACTTAAAGATAGTGAAGGAATAAAAATAAAATGAAACAGAAATGAAAAAACTAGATACCCTTATCCTTTGAAAACCCAGTAAGAAAAATCACCTAGACACACAAATAATTAACAGCAATTCAAAGCAGCATGTCTATTAGTACAAATTAGTAAAATGGAGAGTATGTAAGAGAAAGTTGAATATGAGCAGGGTTGATCAGAGAACACATCCTGCTCTCTGAAACCAAGATAGAGACACAGGTAAACATGGTGTTCATATACTCCCACAACCACATCAAAGTTACAACTAAAATACAGAACAACCATCATTCAGAACCACCTGAAATATGGCTGAATAGAAGTCCTACAACTAGAGAATTAAAGAAGAAAGCACATTGAGACTGGTAGCAGGGGTGGAGGTACAGAACAGGCTGGTTCGACACCCAAGTGTGGTGTGTTTGTTTTTAATTGGGAGAGATATCTTGGCTGAGGAGGCCTCCCATAAGGAACAAGGGATCCTAACCCTACACCAGGCCCCCAGCCCAGGGTTCCAGGGCCAGGAAGAGAAGTCCCCATAACTTTGGGCTGTAAAACCAGTGGGAATTATGGATGAGTGACTTGTAGGCTGCTGGAGACCCAGGCAGTTCCTCTTAAAGGGCCAGACACAGATTTACTCAGACTCACTCCCTCTGAGCTCCAGAGCTGGGTCAGCAGCTTGAAAGGATTAAAAAATATACGGGGAGAAACTAAATTGTCTGGCATCAGGGCAAGAACGCAGGGGCAGCTTTCTTCCAGACAAAAGCAATGATTTCAAGGTTGGTCCATGCTGTAGAACAAGCATGTCAAACTCAAAGGCTAACACGGGCCAAATAAATGAGGCATTCGGCCCGCAGGCCTTGAGTTTGACATGCTTGCTGTAGAATGTATCTGCACTCCATTTCTTTTCATAGTTGAATACTCCATTTAATGAATATACAATATTGTTTCTATCCACTCATCAGTTGATGGATATTTGGATTGATTCTACATTTTGGCTATTATAAATAATATTGCTATAAACATTCATGCTCAAATTTTTGTGTGAACATGTTTTCAACTCCCTTTATACCTAGGAGTGTAATTGCATGGATATATTATAACTCTATGTTTAATGTTTTGAAGAACTTCCAAACTGTTTTCCAAAGTAGAAGAACCTTTTTACATTCTCACCAACACAGTATATAGGTTCCAGTTTTTCCATATCTTCAACAATACTTATGATTGTCCATGTTTTGATCTTAACCACCCCTAATGCCTATGAAGTGGTATCTTATTGTGGTTTTGATGTGCACTTACCTAATGACAATAATACTGAGACTCTTTTTATTTACTCCTTTGGAGAACTGCCCATTCAAATCCTTTGCTCATTATAATAGTAGGTTATTTGTACTTTATTTTTGAGCTGTAAGTGTTCCTTATCTATTCTGGATATCAAACCCTTATCAGATATATGATATGTAAATATTTAATCCCATTCTGTGAGTTGTATTTTCATTTTCTTGAAGTAAAAAAGTTTTCAATTTTGACAACGTTCAATCTATTTTTTCTTTTATTATTTATTCTTTTGTACCATATCTAAGAAACAATTGCCTAATCCAAGGTCACAAATATTTACCTCTATGTTTTCTTCTAAGGATTTCATACTTTTTGCTCTTACATTTTAGTCTAATTTTGGATTAATTTTTGTATATGGCATAAAGAAGGGGTTCAACTTCACTCCCCCGCCCATGGACAGCCAGTTGTCCCAGTATCATTTGTTGAAAATACTATTTTCCCCCCCACTGAATTCTCTGGATACACTTGTCAAAAATCAGTTAACCATACATGTATGGGTTTGTTTCTGGACTGTCCATTTTATTCCATTAACCTATATGTCTAAACATATGCTAATTTTTTGTTAATCTTGATTATTGTAGCTTTACAATAAGTTTTGAAATTGGTAAGTATGTGTCCTCCAACTTTTCTTTTTCAATTGTTTTGGCTATTCGGGTCCCCTTTATTTCATATCAATATTTACATCAGCTTGTTAATTTCTACAAAAAAAAAGATAAGAGTTTTGACAGACATTGTGTTTAATATTGTAAAAAATTTACAAAGAGTGACGTTTAGGTGGTAAGGTTTTCTAAGCAAAGAGGACAATCACTTTTAACTATTTTAATTGTTTGAAAGGACTAAATGTGGGGTATTTATTCCTGTTTTTAAATAGCTTCATTCATTTTGAAGAAACATGACATTAAGTAGATGCAAAACTGAATTTCAAAGGGTATTCATGAATAAAGATTTGCGCTTCTAAGTAATCTTCAGCACTCTTACCAAGAACCAGTGCTCTTTAATCAGCAACTTTAAAAAAAGATAATTTTGCAAGGAATTTTTTTCCCTTTTGAAGAAATCTGATTGCTAATTATTAAAGAGAGTACTACAAACCTCCAATAACTAAGTGAGGAACAGACTGAAAGATGAATTTTCAGCAAATGAAAATTCAAAAAGCAATAACCACACTTCAATCTGTTGCTGTAAGCTCTTAAATAGTACTTTCTGGAAGTCTGATTGCCTAGGATTTCAGTTAGTGATACTGTCATAGAAAAAGATTTTAAATGCTTCCCACATGAGTTTGCATGCCAAACCCTTGCAGTTGATTTTCATCACTGCTTATTCTCTTCCTCAAGGCCCCTCATCACTCACCCACATCTCTTTACCAAGTGCTTCCTTTTTTGGGGAATTTCACATATGGATTTTAAAAGTATACTAAAATAAAGTTAAGATATAATATTACATAAATAATTGATTTTCTGACATCCAGGTCACTACTGGCAATTCTATAACAACTCTCTTTGTTACATCCTGAAAAGTGACAGGGACCGGGCTGGGGAGAGAATGGATCAATTCAGGTGAGTGTGCACGTGAATAACAAGATATGATGCTATTCACCCTCCATTGACTCTAGGTGCAAAATTTCCTAGTAAAAGAATTCTGGTACTTCTAAAGTAAATTCATCTTCAATAGGACTTAAGACTGATTGGACAAATTAATTTTTTCTCTTTTGCAAATACTATATAATAGAATAAAAATTATATATATATTTTAGAGGCCTGGTGCACAAAATTCATGCACTGGGGGGGGTTGGGGGGGTTGTCCCTCAGCCCAGCCTGCACCCTCTCCAATCTGGGACCCTTTGAGGGATGTCTGACTGCCACTTTAGGCCCAATCCCCCAAGGCAGTTGGACATCCCTCTCACAATCCAGGACTGTTGGCTCCCAACCGCTTGCCTGCCTGCCTGCCTGATTGCCCCTAACCGCTTCTGCCTACCAGCCTAATCACCCCCTAACCACTCCCTGCCAGCCTGATCAACACCTAACTGCTCCCCTGCCAGCCCAATCACCCCCAACTGCCCTCCCCTGCCAGCCTGGTCACTCCCAACTGACCTCCCCTGCCAGCCTGGTCACCCCCAACTGCCCTCCCCTGTAGGCCTGGTCCTCCCCAACTGCCCTCCTCTGCTGGCCTGGTTGCCCCTAACTGCCCTTCCTGCTGGCCTGATTGCCTACAACTGCCCTCCCCTGCCAACCATCTTGTGACCACATGGAGATGGCCATCTTGTGGGAGGGCATGATGGTCAATTTGCATATTGCCTCTTTATTATATAGGAGATATATATATATATATAATGTGAATTTTGCCAGCTGCAAAATTCTTACAAAATAGCTAATTCATGGAATATATGAGGCAAATTTTTTTTTAATCCTCACCCTAGGATATGTTTTTTTTTATTGATTTTTAGAGAGAGAGCAATGGAGAGAGAGGGAGAGAAACATTGATATGAGAGAGAAACATCCATTGGTTGCCTCCCGTACTCGCCCCTACTGGGGATTGAACCCGAAAACTAAGTATGTGCCCTGACTAGGAATAGAACCCTAACCTTTTGGTGTACTGGAAGACGTTTCAACCAACTGAATCACCCAGCCAGGGCACATGAGGCAAATTTTAATCTCAAAGTTGCAATTTTCAATCACTCAGTTTGTTTCTAAATCACCCACTTTCCTCCAAAGTCAGAGATTCTATGTTCAGAGAAGGAAATTCATTTTAATACAACTATATAGAAAATATAAACAGTGAAGTAAATCTAGAAAGAAAACTCAAGCAGCATATTTCAAAAGGAATACACGTGATATTTTTCTTATCTAGTATTTTGAATTCAATGATCTACTAGCTTCCCATGAATTTTCCTAAATTACCAAAAGAAGAACATATGTAGATTTAACATGACTGGGCTTCAAAGGGTGACATGTGTTAAGTTCAATACCCACTTTCACACAGACATATTCACCCTCACCCATTTTACTGAAAGGTTTAACTTGCCAGTTAGGTGCATTTCTGAGAACGTCCTTATTTAGTCTGGTTTGAAACAACTCAAGCCTCGGCTCTCCCTACTATAAAATCTTGTGGAAAATTATTATAATAAAGAACACTTTTCCAGAGAATTGGGATTTTAATGCTTTCATTTTTTAACTTGCTATTATTCAAGAATGTACTTCTTTTTTGACCCTGACTCACATAAAAAATATACATTGCAACTCAATCCACCCAACTGATTTCACAACTTAGTGATGGTTCCCAACCTGCGGTTTGATAAACACTGTTCAAAGACAGTCTTACCACATGGGAGTAATCCAAGAATTGGACCTGATAACCCCAGCTTTGACTCAGCTGCTTCCCTACTTCAAGCGACTAAGGCGGCTTATATTCTTTCCTGTTTTCTTTCTTCTGTGATAGTCTCAGATGCCATGTACTGTAGGTAAATACAAACATGCAAAGAGATAAGACCAAACAATCTTGTAGCATCAGTCATAGGCTTTTTTAAAAATCCTCATCTTGAACAAAGCAGTCTATAAAATTGGTGATTATGTAATCAGCAATCAAGAGAGGGGCACATATTGAAGGAGAAATAGTCGCACAAAAGCAAAACATACACAGTGTTAACGCTCTGCAATCTGCCTTTCTCTAGACTCATTTTTTATCCTCTGTCCTCCCTAATGTCAATTTTTTTGCTCAGTAAGTAGAATACGGTTGCCTTCTTTGCCCTAATGTCTACTTTCTTTCCCAGAAAGTTGCTTTTTTGTTAGACTTATGGCAGCCTTCCACGCAGTCTCTCCCCATCCTTCTCCTGCACTCTCTGAATAATGGAAGCTCTTTTATTCCATCCAGGGCACTAGCTCTCACTTGACTCCTCAACCACTAATAAATCACTCATTGCTCAAGGATTCCCAGTAAACTCTGGCTCCCCTGTTTCCCCTGCCAGAACATCTTTGTAAGCTTTCATCAAACAAAGGCACATGATTACATAGCCAACCTAGATTAAAAAAACCACAAAAGAGAGGTTTGAAAAATTATTTCATTACAGACATCGTTGTCTATTGGGTAGATATTAGTCATTGTATCTACCCAGCATAAGATAAACATTTTATTTGATTTACCCAGGGATTAGGTGAAATTAACTGAGCCATAGGGAATTCCTTGCTCCAGCTCTGGCCAGAGGAAAATTCCTTTTCGTAGTTCAGCCTTTCTGTTTCACTGCACATATCACCTTATTAGTGAGGCAGCCTCACTTTTAATCTTCCATCTCATCAGTTGTGGGTTTTGTTAATTACTTTAACTTTTCCTACAATGAATCGTTCCTTGCTTGTTACTTAGTGAAACTAAACATGAATTAAACTTGAAACCTACAGTGGAGTAGCTCTGTTAAAAAACGTTTTTAACATCTGCCGTATCATCTTTTTGGAAGTCTTATTTTGTTATTCCATCTAAAAAAGATGATCTAGGTAATATTTAATAGCATGTGGCAAAGCTCAATAAAAAAAATAACTTACTTGACTCTTTTTACTTTATTACTTTTGCTCTGATTTTAACTAATAGATATCCATATATAATATTTCTAGTATTATATAAAGTCATAAAAATAAAAGTGAATGTCAACCATCATTCCACCACCTAGAAATAATCACTGACAACGTGGTTATTTAGTACATATCCATGGAGGCTTTTCTCATATACATGTCACGCACACACACTAATACAATATTTTTAAAAATCTCAAAAGCAGCTGCCTTTGGGTGGTTGGAATAGGATAATTTTTGTCCTCCTTTACATCTTTCTCTCCTTTCCACACTTTTTATAATGTCCATGCATTGGTTGCAAGTTGCAAAAAAAAAGAAAATAAAAAACTAAAAAGACTAACTGAGGGGCCATGGTGATGAGAGAGGTCATGGGACCTGCAGAGGTATCCCCCGGGGTAGGCAGGGTGAGTGGGATGGGGAGGGAGTGCTGGTGGGACTGGGGAAAAGTCTGCAAAGGAAGGACGTTTCAACCAGTCATACCTAAGTCTCCATTCCCACTGCTGTTTTCTCAGAACTTGCCCACTTGTGCACCTTCGCTGTCACTTTCACATGTTTATATTTTCCAGGACTTTGCTAATAAGAGTTGATGAAAAGAAAATTACCTAGATCTTTTGTCAATGTCAAGAAGTGAGGAATAATTTATAAGTATTTCCTTAGCTTCTGCTGGTTGGATCATTATGAAAAATCCTGCTCCTAGATAGGATGTAGCTGGCAGGAGAGATGTGATTATTATCTGTGTCCTCCATCAGGCGCAGAGAGGAGGAAGTGCACACATCTCAGCAGGGCTAGCACTGACTCCCCATAGGCCACTATTTCAATTCAACTCCGCTAAATTACACTCCCTCGCCAATCCCAGGAAACTCCCCTCATCCCCTAATGAAGCATTTATCACCCTCTCCACAGTGAATCTACAGCCTGTTCCCTCTCCTGCACCTTCATATCTCAGCCCATCCATCTCCTCCCTTTGTTTTACTTTAGGAGGGAGGCTTGTTATATATTGCTTGTATAATGCTTTAATCATGGATTATGAGTTGCTTTACAGCTCCCTGAATGCCTTGGCAAGGTCTCTATATAAGTAAAATTATTATTATTAAAGTCAATTAATCAGAGGCACAATTCACTTTTCAGTGTCTGACATCCTGAAAGCTTACTGATGTACAAAAGCCTTTTGGTTTCCTTCCAGTATAACAACATTTTGGGGAATTAAAAATATAGGATATGGCACTATAGAGGTCCTTAATTAAATTGTAATTTGTACATACATATGGATGCATTTCTTTTTGTTGACCTGTTAAGGATCAATGATTGATTAGCAGCGAAATAAGATATGGTACTGAGTAATTATGTTTAGGAAGTGCTGGTGAGACTTGTCATATAATTTGCAAGCTATTTTAATTTATACTCAGCCAAAGAAAGAAGGGGAGAAGCAGCTCCTTGTATAATTGGAATCTTGCATCCACCTAAATCTCTTTTGAGAGGTTTACTGGCTGGAGTAGTTAATTATTTGATTTTTCTTTTTAGTAAACTTTTTATTGCAGCATACACAAATACATACAGAAAAGTGTGCAAATCATAAGTGTACAGCTCAATAATTTTCACAACGAAAACAAAACGTACCATTCAGATTAAGCAACAGAACATCGCCACTCCTCAGAGGCCACTCACACCACCTCCCATTACTACCCTTACTCAAAAACCAAGAGATCGCGGTTTGATTCCCAGTCAGGGCACATGTCCCGGTTGCCAGCTCCATCCCCAGTGTGGGGTGTGCAGGAGGCAGCCGATCAATGATTCTTTCACATCACTGATGTTTCTATCTCTCGCTCCCTCTCCCTTCCTCTCTGAAATGAATAAAAACATATTAAAAAAAAAAAGTCATCCTGACTCCCTACCCCAGATTAGGTTTGCCTATTTTGGAATTTTCTATACATGCAGTCACACAGGTTGTATTTTTGTTGTTGTTTTTCCTCACTTGGGGATATTTTTCCCATTGAGTTTTAGAGAGAGTGGAAGGGAGGGGGAGAGGCAGAGAGAGAAACATCAATGTGAGAGAGACACATCAATTGGTTGCCTCCCACACGTGCCTGACCAGGGCCAGATATCAAGCCTAGAGCCAAGGTATGTGACTTGACCAGAATCGAACCCAGGACCCTTCAAGTCCAAGGGCCAACACTCTATCCACAGGGCCAAACCAGCTAGGGCACACAGGCTGTATTCTTGTGTCTATTCAAAGACTTGGCTTCAATGGTACTTAGGTTTTTAATTTATTTATTAAATACCTACCATGAGGCAGCAATTATATGAAGGGCTTATTAGAGACAGTACCCGCCCCTGATAGTCTTTCACTGGGGGGTGAGGACACAGATGTGCCCATAGACGGGGGCAGGTGCTTGTTAGTGGTTCTGTGAAGGAAGACAGTGTAAGTCTCAAGGCAAATGGGGCTCTGTCCTACTCGGGCTCAATAGGTAAAATAAAAAGACTTCTTAGGTGTCTTGATACCTATTGTACATTTTTAAATTCTCTAAGGACTTGGAAAAAAAAAAGCAGGAAGGCATAATAGTGCTGTTTGGACATATTATTCTAGAGAGACTTTCTGGGTTGTTTCTGGGGCTCTTCCCTTTCAGCTCATTCCATTCTCCTCCTTTTTAAACTTTATCTACCCCTGTCCTCCTCTACATCCCCTCCCTCTGAATTCCTCTCTCCCTCTCCCCTCTTGGTCTCCCTCCCATCAGAATCTGTAGGTTCTTGCCCCACATCTGCTCTAGATCCTTCTCTCCTGAGTGACCCTTTGCTTCCAGGGTGAGAAGAAACAAAAGCTTGAAGCTTCTGTGCTCTCGATGCCCACCTGCTCTGCCCACTCACCTTCCCCTGTGCCTTCCTTAGGGTTAGTGGACTCACAGCACTCCCGGGAGCCGAGCCGATGGCTGATGGCCAAGCAGGTGGAAGGAAAGATAAAAGGGAGGATAGATGTGGCTGGAAGATGAACAGAAGAGACTGGCAAATCCATTTCAATCAATTCTATTTCCTTTCCCACTTTAAGTCCTGTGGTCAATTGAATTGGGTTTAGCTGATTTAATATTTACTGTGCTCCTTGTTCCATCGCCAAGCACTATTCACTTTCAGGTGTTGAGGTGTGGATAGAGTTTTGTTTTGCGTTCTATAAAGCCATCCTTCTCTCTGAAAATCCCAAGGATGGTTTGTGGTGATTGCTGGTCCACAGAGGGGAGGCTGCTCTTGTGTCTCCTGCCAGAGGGAAGCTCAATGCTCAGTGTCAATAAGAGACCATTTAAAATACCAGCAAGGGACCGGACCTCCTACTTCATCATTATGGAAGAATCCCCAGCCTGTGTTTTTTTCATCTGATTCCGACAGGGTGGTTTTTGTATCTTCCCCACTGGCTGCCTAAATTGGAGACTTGGCTGAAAATGAACTGGCTTAAGTTCAATCCAGTCAAAATGAATGCCCAGGACTGGTCAACTATAGAAGCTGGGAGAGACAGCCTCATACGGATTCCCTCCAGCTGCAGTTTCAGAGGACAGAAGGTAACTATCATGCGGCAGAGCATGGAGATGGCAAACATCAAAGGGCTTTGGATCAAACCATCTGAGTTTAAATCCTGGCTGCATCAAGTAGCTGGGTGACCCTAGGCAAACTGCCTAACCTCGAAGGCTGCTCACCAGTCTTTCGCTTGGGATGGTAGAACAGGCCTCGCAGGTGCTTGGCTGGAATCGGTGCGATAATGTGCGTGAAAGGCTTGGTGCCTGGCCTGGCACAGCTTCCGCAGTGAGCTGTGTCTTTATCTCTTCTGGATGGGATTCTGTTTTTAAACCAGAGGATGCTCTGGGACTACATGCAGAAGCCTGCTGATGTCGGGCCCTATGAAAAAAGGCAGGTTTTGGAAGAGGCCAGATTTCAGGTCCCATTGGAGGTTGCAGCTCTCTGGTTTGCATGTCTGATGAACAGATCATATGGAAGGCCAGAGGTCCCATCACCTCAAGAGACAGCGTCTAAGGATCTTTCCGTCTTACTGAGCTGTCACCAGAACCCAGACCTTGAATGATAGAGAAGTGCCGCTAACGAAGCATCTCCTTGTGCTTTTTTGAGCTGGAAATTTCAATAAAAATCAGAAATAATAACTTAGCCAATACAGCAGCTTAAATTGCTTACACTCCCACAGGGAAGTAAAACCCACTGAATAAGAATAAATATCACATAGATACTGCCTGGCAAGGCTCAGTGGTTGAGTGTCAATCTATGAACCAGGAGGTCACAGTTCGATTCCTGGTCAGGGCACATTCCCAGGTTGTGGGCTCTGTCCCCAGTGTGAGGTGTGCAGGAGGCAGCTGATCAATGATTCTCTCTCTTCACTGATATTTCCATCTCTCCCTCTCTGAAATCAATAAAAATATATTTTTTAAGTATCATACAGATACTGATGTAGATACTTAATAGATAGTAAGTAATAATAGAGTGCTTGGGTTTTTTGATGATTATTGTCTCAAAGGATGTATGGGAGAATTACATGCATGTATCTTGTGCATAAATAAAATATCTTTTTTGTTATAAAACACTTATTTAGAGCCTGTACCTGGAATCATGTCTTATGTTGTTAGATATGGGAAAAGACAACCTCTTCCCAAAAGGGGCCACAATCCAGTGTTCGAATTCAGGGATATTTCTCTGAGGAAGTGCAGCTCTGAGGGTGCAATGGTAGGAAAAAAGATTTGAGACTAAAACAATTGATTTCTCTTTTTCTCTTATACACTACATCCCTTAGGTCAGGAAATTTTGTTACCTCTACCACAAAAATATAACTAGAATCTACTTCTCACCACCTCTCCTCTACCATCTGAGACCAAACCATCATCATCATCTCTCACTTGCAATAACCTCCCAACTGGTGTCCTATCACATGATTCTAAACATAGCAGACTGGGTGGCCCTCTGCCACTCCCATGCACAGGCTCTATGCTCTATGGTTTTCTGCTTCACTCAGAGTAAAAGACAAGGTCTTCACAGTGGCCCTAATAGACCTGGGATCCCATTCCCTCTCTGACCTCGTCTCCTATCACCTTCCTTTGACCTCTCTGCTCTACTACTCCTTGCACTCCTTCATCCATCATCCCAGCTACCTTCCCCCAAAGTCTTTGCACAGGCTCATCCCTCAGTCTGGACCATTCTTCCCCATAAAGCCATGTGACTAACCCTTCATGGTCTTTAAATTTTTATTCAAATGTCACCTTCTCTATGAGGCTTACCCTTACCACAGTATTTTAATCATGACTCTCTCTCTCTCTCTCTCTCTCTCTCTCTCACTCACACACACACACACACACACACACACACACACACACCGTACCATCATCACCAACAACAACTCTAGCACTCTGGTACACCTAACCTGCATTTCTATCATTTACTTACTGCTCTATATTTGTGTAATTTGCTCACTTATTATTGTTTATTCTTCATTTCCCTCCACCAGAATGTAAATTCCACTTTTGCTATTCACTAGTATATTTTAAGTACCTGGAACACTTAACAGTGCATATTTATTAAATGGATGAATTAATCACATAATCAGCGTAGGAAGATACTTTAGACATAATCTGGCCTCTCCCACCTGATACCTCAGACTTCTCAGGATGTATTTAATACACAAACTGAGGACAGTCTGTACTTCTATGCTCAAAATTCAGTGCTGCTAAGACTGCACTCCTGAGCAATGGATTTACTCACATAGTTCAAACTGATGTCAACCAGTACTTCTAAAATTATCTGCAGTGCAGAACCTTTAAAAAAAATTCTAATCTGCAATGGACCATTACTTTTATACATTACAATAAAAATTAAATACTAGAAATGAAATTTTTAAATAGACATATAATATAGTAATAATAAATTGATAAAATATAATACAGTATTACAGGGATCAATGGGAACACAATTACTCTGTCAAATTGCTATAAAAATTTCCAACACTTACTCTTAATTTCTATCCTCATGCCATGGTGTGGATGTAACAACAGTTGATGAGACACACTTTGAGGAGCCAGTCTAGACCCTGCTTCAGAATTCACTCCTCTCTCCTGCACCTCCCAAGCTTTCAGCATGCTCCCCCTCTCAAGCACGCAGGCGCACTAGACTAGCCAGTGTGTTTTGCTACCTCTGACCACAATGTCTTTCTGGAGAAGGCTTCTAGAGGCCTGCTATAAAATCCTTGAAAATTCTAGTTTAACGGAATCCAGTGAATTGACCTTGGAATGTGGGAAAAAGCCTTACCTTTCTAAAGTCGTTTACTCTTTTATTGGGGAGTGGCAAGGTCACTTTTAAAAGATTATCTTACATTTTATTATGCTGTTAATAAAAACATTTCTTAAAATGCAACATGCCTAATACAGTTTGTGTATATGGTACCTGGGATCATTTAAAAATAAATTTAAAATTTTATCTATATGTATAAATATAGTGAACAATATATTTCCCTTATTACACAGTAGTGAATAGTCTATTGCCTGGAAACAGTAATAATATGAATTATATCCATAAAAAAGATGTGACCATTTAAAAACTGCTGAATATGTTTTGGGAGAAGAAGTTGAAATATAACTTTGAAAATAAAAAAGGCAGTGAACTCATATTTCTCTAGACATTTAAAAAATATGATACATGCAACAGAGTTCATATTTCAGTGTACTGTGCTTTCTCCTCTTAATACCCTGATTGAGCTTTTGTAGTTACCAGGCATTTGTTTTCAGTGTATGTACGGGATTTCTCTATGGAGATACGTCCATAACATGAAGGCATCCAATATAGAAAATGACATGCAATGCCTTTATTCTTCCAGTTAAAATAATGCCGTGACAGCCACTTGGCAGACTGCAGTGGAGAGGAGGCCTCTGCAGGGAGCTGCAGGTTATAACCAGTAAGGGAAGTGTCAAACTGTTCCTGGGATCCAACGTATCAAAACCTGCTCTTAACTGTGCAGCATCACTGGAAGTAAATTCCAAGGAGAACAAGCAACTTGAAAAATTGGGTTGTTTAGTTGAACAAAGAAGAAAGTTGATAATGGAAAAGTTGTAATTTTTGATGCACTTCTAACTTCTAGAAAATAGATTCCCACCTTTAAAAGGATCCTAATCCCTATCTAAGTCTTTTTTTATTTTGCTGATCTATCCACATTTGAAAAATTAAAACCTGGGAGAAGTTGGACTTGGAGCACTGCACCATCACTTCCTCAAGGGTTACCCAAGTAATAAAGAATGGAGCCTCCCTGGAATTCCTTGTCTGGCTAGAGCTCTCTGTGAGCCCTTCTCACTCCAGGATACCCCAGCGCTTCCTACCCAATGTGGCCTAGCGTTGGGGGGTGGGCTGTTCCCCAGAAGACAGAATGGCTGAATGCAGATGTGCATCTCACCTAAAGCACAACTACCTGAGGGACTAAGTGTTCCAGGAAGTTTAAGTTTAGAAGACAAAACTGTAGCACAGAGAGGACTGAGAATGGGAGGAGAAATAATAGTGAAAATAAGAGAGTTAAAAAGGTCAACAGAGGAGGCAGCTTAACGTAAGAGAACAGCTCCCTCGGGGCAGTGACACAAGCTGTTAAGAAACAGTACAGTGAGGTCAAAATCAGGGGACTAGGTCATCTCACTTCAGGAGCCTTGAGCCAAGTGCTGTGATCCCAGTTACGCGAGGCTCCTCTGCCAGCCAGGCGCTTCCCCCACTCTTCCTAAAGAAGAAAGTGTTCCTTGCCTCCAGGCTTGTTCCACTGGTTCTTCAGTGCCCAGGCCACATGCCACTGTCTCCCCTACATGCTGTCCCCACATAATGAACGGTCTGTTTTGTCCAGCTGGGTGAACTGCCTTCCCACTCCTCCACCCTTTGTGTGTCTATCACAGCACTTACACCAACCAGGTGAAAGAAGGCCTCCCCTGACCCCCAAGTGAATGTGACCTTTCTGTCTCCGGAGCCCCTCAGCACTTTCCTAGGTCATGACATAACATGGTGTGTGCATCCTGGTTCCTTACTATATGATACTCCGTAAAGGCAAGAATGAGGTCCCATTCATTTGTATATGCCCTGCACAGTGCCTGGCTGAAGAAATGGGTGCTTGATAAATATCTGTATATGGTAATATAGCTACTTTTCTCCTTAACAGAGAAGAGTTCTCATAATAGAAAGGTAGGAGAGAGACATATGAGTGGAGTTCCATGCTTTTTCACAGTAGCTGTTTCTCCTCTCCCAGGTCTGAACAATGTAAGTGGATTTCTTCAATCTCTTGCCCTGCCCTCAATTTTTCTTGTGAACACCTGGATAAGAGTCCGTGAATGCATGGACATTCACCTTGTGTCTGGATCTCCCAGGAATTCTATACTCTCATAACAGCCCAAACTCAATCTTCAGCAATTTGTTAAAACTGTTAGCTGTATTATTTTTACCAGCTTATTTGACACCCAGCATCTGATGCAGGTTAAGCAACTGCTCATGTTCTGGTCTTTCCAAGATCTCAAGCGACTTGGTTGCTCTGCCTCTTGAGCTTTCTGATGGGCTAAAGAGAGAGGTCATTTTTTTGTAGACTAATCTCTTTCTTGTTGTAAGGTTGAAATGCTCTTTCTTTATACACAGCTTTGATGTAGCAAATGCACTTTTTCAATACCCATCAGGAAGGAGAAACACATGCATTTCTGATTTATATATAATGGACAATTAATAAGAATTCCAGGGTTATGCTAATTCTCCTGTTCTGTTACAATATATCCAAAGGGACCTGAACCATCTGGATATTACATAAAACATATTGGTCCACTGTTTGATAACATGGTTATTAATTGGGCCTATTAAGCAAGAACTTGCAAGGAATCTGGATGCCTGGGTATGACAATACATGTCTCCAGGTGCTGGATAGGAAATAAGCCTCATGACAATTCAGAAGCCTCCCACATTGGTGTAATTTCAGGGGTTGATGGTCTGGGACATGATGTGACATCCCTTCCAAAGGTAAATTATTGCAAGTGTATCTCCTATTGCTACGTATAGGCTTCTTCAGATTTTGGAGGCAACATATACTCTTCCTACTCATTTATAAGTGATATGAAGGGCTGCTATTTCTGAGTGGGGAGCAGAGCAGGAAAGAAATCTGTAGTGGATCTAGGCTGTGGTACAAGCAACACCATTTCGTGGGCTGTACAACCCAGTAGATCCCATAGTAATAAGAGACCTACGAGAGAGAGGGATGCTGTCTGGCAAGTTCCAATAGCAGCCGTGTAGCAAAGACTCCCTTTGTTGAAACAAATAGCTCTTGGCATGCTACACTGTCTTGGTAGAAGCTAAGCATCTAACCATGGAACACCAAGTGTCACATGGCCAAAATTATCCATTGTGATGAACTGGGTACTCTCAGACCCACCAATTCACAAACACCTATCCACTTTTAAATGGAAGTGATACATCAGAAATCAATCTCAAATAGGACCAGAGCATAAGAAAGCACAGGAACAGTGGCCCAGATCCACTGTTGCACCAATGTCTCTCCCTCAGCTCGTACCTATGACTTCAGGGTGGGTTTCCCCAGGATCAATTGATGCAAGACAAAAAGGCTGGTTTCGTTTCATGGATGGGAAAGCTCTGTATGTTGCTGCAAGTTGAAAATAAACTGTTGTTGCACTAGAGCCCTACTCAGTGGGAGTAAAGGACACTGGTGAATGAAATCCTCCCAGTGGACAGTTTTGAGTGGTCATCACTTTATGTGGAGAGAGAAGTATAGACTCAGGTGTAAGGTTACACTCAGACTTAGCGGCAGTGGTGAATGGCTTGGCTAGTTGGTCAGAAGCCTACAAGGTACAAGATTAGAAACTCAAGGACAAGGATGTCTGCAGAAGAGGTATGTGGACAGCCCTATGAGAATGGGCACAGCCTGTGAGGATCTTCTGCACCCACTGCAGAGGATGCATTAATTCACCAAGTGAAAAGAAAGACTAGGTCAGACGATGTCAGCTAGCTTCTGTCCTCAGTTTTCCAGTGCCTGCACAATATGCTCAAGAATAACAGAGTCCAGCTATGCATGGGCCTAATAATACGGGTGGAGGGAGAGGAAAAGAATCCTAGGAGACCAAGTTCAAACTAGAGGAGGCTGAGTTAATCTTGAATTGGCCTGTTAGTTTCTACCATCAACAGAAGTGGGGGCTCAAAAGTTAATTTAGTTGTAAACAATAAAGCATGTAAATTTTTGCTTGGATTGCTTACTTCTAACCAATTTCTTACATGAGCTGACTTTGTGGTTTCCACTTGGTATTTTGCAAATTTAAAAGAAATTTACTCTAGTGTCAACACATTTGTAGGAAACAGCCTCTTTTGATGATCTCTCAGAAAGCATGGCTATTGCATGTAACAGATTGTTACACAAAATTTAAGGGTTCTAACAAATGGTCACATCTTGAATTGTAAAGCAATGTTAAAATTTCTGCTTGGCTATACCACCTACCCATACAGTAGCCCAGCTTACAGGCCATTTGGTGCTCTTGCCCTGATCCTCAGAATAAATTAAAAAATTCTTATTTTGTTATACAGAAGAGTTTAGTGATCTTTCTGCTGCCTTAATTCTTCCAAGGAACTCTAAGGATCTCATCTTCCTCCTCAACTTGTGCTCCTAACTACCCATCAAACTTTTTTCTTCCCTAAAAGGCATTCTGCAGGAACTATGTAGTAGACAATTGTACAAGTGGTACAAGTGGTAGTTATAATTATCACTATCATATAGTGTTTTGTAATAATGTTTTTTCTTTATTAAGGTATTACATATGTGTCCTTATTGCCCGATTGCCCCCCACCCTCCGACTCATGCCCTCACCTCCCTGGTGTCTGTGTCCATTGGTTAGGCTTCTATGCATGCATACAAGTCCTTTGTTGATCTCTCCCCCTTACCCCCACCCTCCCCTACATTCCCTCTGAGGTTTGATGGTCTGATCAATGCTTCTCTATCTCTGGATCTGTTTTTGTTCATCAGTTTATGTTGTTCATTATATTCCATAAATGAGTGAGATCATGTGATATTTATCTTTCTCTGAATGGCTTATTTCGCTTAGCATAATGCTGTCCAGTTCCATCCATGCTGTTGCAAATGGTAAGAATTCCTTTTTTTTTTTTTTTTTTTACCACAGCATAGTATTCCATTATGTAGATATACCACAGTTTTTTAATCCACTCATCTGCTGATGGGCACCCGGCTGTTTCCAAATCTTAGCTATTGTAAATTGTGCTGCTATGAACATAGGGGTGCATATATCCTTTCTGATTGGTGTTTCTAGTTTCTTGGGATATATTCCTAGAAGTGGGTTCACTGGGTCAAATGGGAGTTTCATTTTTAGTTTTTTGAGGAAACTCCATACTGTTCTCCACAGTGGCTGCACCAGTCTGCATTCCCATCAGCAGCGCATGAGGGTTCCTTTTTCTCCACATCCTCACCAGCACATGTCGTTTGTTGATTTGTTGATGATAGCCATTCTGACAGGTGTGAGATGGTACTGCATTTTCGTTTTGATTTGCATCTCTCGGATGATAGTGACTTTGAGCATATTTTCATGTCTCTTGGCCTTCCTTATGTTTCTTTCGAAAAGTATCTATTTAGGTCCGTTGCCCATTTTTTGATTGCGTTGTTCATCTTCCTTTTGTTAAGTTGTATGAGTTCCCTGTAAATGGTGGAGATTAAACCCTTATCAGTGATAACATTGGCAAATATGTTCTCCCATACAGTGAGCACTCTTGTTTTGTTGATGGTTTCTTTTGCTGTACAAAAGCTTTTTATTTTGATGCAGTCCCATTTGTTTTTCTACTTAGTTTCCATTGTCCTAGGAGCTGTATCGGTGAAGAAATTGCTTCGGCATATGTCTGAGATCTTGCTGCCTCTGGATTCCTTCAGTATTTTTATGGTTTCCCGTCTTATGTTTAAGTCCTTTATCCATTTTTAGTTTATTTTTGTGTATGGTGTAAGGTGGTGGTCTAGTTTCAATTTTTTTTGCATGTATCTGTTTAATTTTCCCAGCACCACTAGTTGAAGAGACTGTCTTGACTCCATTGTATGTTCTTGCCTCCTTTGTCAAATATTAATTGAGCATAGTGGTTTGGGTCGATTTCTGGGTTCTCTATTCTATTCCATATGTCTGTTCTTGTGCCAGTACCAGACATTTTTGAGAACAGTGGCTTTATAATAGTTTGATATCTGGTATTGAGATCCCACCTACTTTGTTCTTCTTTCTCAGGATTGCTGCAGCTATTTGGGGTCGTTTTTTTATTCCAGATGAATTTTTGGAGAGTTCTTTCTAGGTCTGTGAAATATGCCGTTGGTATTTTAATGAGGAGTACATTGAATCTATAGATTGCTTTGGGTAGTATGGACATTTTAATGATGTTGATTCTACCAATCAATGAACATGGTATGTTCTTCCATCTGTTTATGTCTTCCTCTATCTCTTTTTTCAGTGTCCTGTAGTTTTCCCAGTACAGGTCTTTTATTTCCTTAGTTAAGTTTATTCCTGGGTATCTTAATTTTTTTGGTACGATGATAAATGGGATTGTTGGGTTTTTTTTTTAGTCTTTCTTTCTGTAAGTTCACTATTGGTGTATAGAAATGCCATATACTTTTTTGGCGTTAATTTTGTATCCTGCTACATTGCCGAATTCATTTATTAAGTCTACTAATTTTTTTGATGGAGTCTTTCGGGTTTCTATGTGTCATGTCATTTGTGAACAAGGACAGTTTTACTTCTTCTTTTCCAATTTGGATGCCTTTTATTTCTTCTTCTTGTTTGATCGCAATGGCTACTACTTTCAGTCCTATGTCAAACAGCAGTGGTGAGAGTGGGCATCCCTGTCTTGTTCCTGTTCTTAGGGGAAATGGTTTTAGTTTTTGCCCATTAAGTATGATGTTGGCTGTGGGTTTGTCATATATGGCTTTTATTATGTTGAGGTATGATCCTTCTATTCTCACCTTGCTGAGTTTTTATCAAGGTTGTTAGATTTTGTCAAATGCTTTTTCTGTATCAATTGATATGACTATGTGATTTTTATCTCTCAATTTGTTTATGTGATGTATCATATTTATTGATTTGTTGATATTGTACCATCCTTGCATCCCCGGGATAAATCTTACTTGGTCATGGTGTATGATCTTTCTGATGCACTGCTGGATCCGATTTGCTAGAATTTCGTCGAGGATTTTGGCATCTATGTTCATGAGGGATATTGGCCTGCAATTCTCTTTCATTGTGTTGTCTTTATCTGGTTTTGGTATTAGGGTGATGCTGGCTTCATAGAAGAAGCTTGGAAGTGTTCCTTCCTCTTGAATTTTTTGGAATAGTCTGAGGATAGGTTTTAGTTCTTCCTTGAATGTTGGGTAAAACTCTCCTGTGAAGCCGTCTGGCCCTGGGCTTTTGTTTGCTGGAAGCTTTTTAATGACTGCTTCAATTTCTTCCATAGTTATTGGCCTATTGAGTTGTTTAGATTCTTCCTGATTGAGTTTTGGAAGGTTATATTTTTCTAGGAATATGTCCATTTCCTCCAGGTTGTCCAGTTTGTTGAAACAGAGTTGTTCATAGTATTTCTTAATCCTTTGTATTTCTGTGAGGTATGTTATCATCTTGCCTCTTTCATTTCTGATTTTGTTTGAGTCCTCTCTTTGGTTCTTGGTAAGCCTGGCTAGAGGTTCATCAATCTTGTTTATCCTTTCAAAGAACCAGCTCTTGGTTTCATTGATCTTTTGTATAGTTTTTTTGGTCTCTATGTCATTTATTTCTGCTCTGATCTTTATTATCTCCTTCCTTCTGCTCACTCTGGGCTTTTCTTGTTGCTCTCTTTCTAGTTCTTTAAGTTGTAGAGTTAGATGATTTACTACCATTTTTTCTTGTTTTTTTGAGGTAGGCCTGTAGAGCTATAAACTTCCCTCTCAGGACTGCTTTCATTGTGTCCCACAGATTTTGGATTGCTGTGTTTTCATTGTCATTCATTTCCAGGATGTTTTTAATTTCTTCTTTGATCTCTTTGGTAACTCAATCATTGTTTAATAGCATGCTATGCAGCTTCCAAGTGTGTGAATTTTTTTGTTTGTTTTTATTGTAGTTTATTTCTAATATTATGCCATTGTGGTCTAAAAAGATGCTTGATATGATTTCAATCTTCTTAAATTTGGAGATTTTGCTTGTGACCCAAAATGTGGTCTATCTTTGAAAATATCCCAATGTGCACTTGAGAATAACGTATAATCTGTAGCTTTGGGGTGAAATGTTCTGAAGATGTCAATTAAGTCCATCTGATCTAGTGAGTCATTTAGGATTGCTGTTTCTTTGCTGATTTTTTGTATAGAGGATTTATCCAGTGATGTCAATGGTGTATTGAAGTCCCCTACTATGATCATATTGTTGTCAATCTCTCCCTTGATATCTTCCAGGAGGTTTTTTTTTGTTGTTTTTGTTTTTTTTTTATGTATTTGGGTGTATCATATAGTTTTAAAAGTGAGAAATATGAGGAAAATAAAAAACAATTTCCATCTCAAAGGACAAATGTGTCCAGTAATCTAACTTTTGTCCTCATCTTCCTTACACAGGCTGCTCTTATTTACTGTATAATAATGATGAAACCATACTGAAGGTTTTAATCATTATACAGGGCTGTCCGTTGCACTCTGTTCTGCCTCCTACAGTTGTCCTGCTAATAACTGCCACTGTTCACAACAAAAATTAAAGACAGTGCAAAGTAATCCAACATCTGGAGCCAAAACTCCAAGCATGTCCTCTACTGAGTGTGATTTAGTGGTGGGTGTGTCAGGATTAGGGTAAAAATGTAACAAAAAATGAATGGCTGTTCCCAGGGAGGGGGATGGGGAGGTGGGAGAGTTAGTTACTAATAACCAAATAATACACACTTAGATCTATTTAGAAGAAACTTTTATATATAAAATGGAAAAATTCAGCATATAAACTTATTTATTTATTCTGAAAGGGAAAGTAAATGTTTGTATTAAGAATAGCTTTAAAACAAGCTTTAAAACAATGGGTTTTGAAATTTAAATAGCATATTTTATCTGTCAATTCAGTATTTAGAGGCCATTTTGTACAGGTTGGACATAATTAAATTGTTATATCTAAATCTATGACACACTCAGTCCTTTCCTGTCATTTTTCTTTTTAATATTTGTAATATTTCAAGGACCGGTTGAAATTTTTGCAATAAAAATTTAGTATTTGAAATTTTAGTATTTAAGTGAATCCCATCCTCCCATAGAAAAGACTGACCAAGGTTCCTTATGGTTTAGCAGCAACTCCCGGGGGCAGGAGTTCAGTCAGTGAATAGGAAGAATTTTCTAATCCAGAGGAGCCAACCATATTTCCTTTACGTACACTGTTCCATTATATGCTTCCATTTAGATACTGACAACCCCACACTGATATCTTCAGCCTGGGCTTCTACCCTGAACTTCAGTTTTGTCTATCTAACTGCCTCCTTGACATATCCACTTAGATACTTTGTAATTTCCAATTTACTAAGCCCACACCTGAACCCCTGATCTTTTCTCTTCTCCACTCTTCCAGATGCTCAGGTCAAAAACACTGGAGTCTACCTTGACTCTTTCTTTCAAAGTCAATATCCAATTAATTAGTATATGTAGACATTTCTTTCAAATTATATCCTGAATCTAACAACTTCTTACCACCTCCACTATTAACACCCTTCCCTGAACCACCATTATCTTTCATTTGGATTATTTTAGTAGCCTTCTCATCACCCTTCCTCCCTCACCCTTATCACCCTGAACGCCTATCTCAGTATAGCACTCAGTGAGCCAGATTACAGATCCAATCAAAACCAGATCACGTGGCTCCTATGCTCAAAACTCCCCATCTCACACAGAATAATAACCAAGGCATTAAAATATCAGACATTTCTCTTAGAAATATTTTTTTTCTGATATATCACCTCAGGCAAGGAAAACAAAAGAAAAAAATGAGACTACATCAAACTAAAAAGTTTTTGCACCGCAAAGGAAACCATCAACAAAATGAAAAGACAACCCTCTGAATGGGGGAATATATTCACCAATGATACCTCTGATATGGGTTAATATCAAAATTTTATAAAGAACTTATAAAACTCAACACCAAAAAAACAATCAAAGGACCTAAATAGACACTTCTCCAAAGAGAACACGCAGATGGCCAATAGACATAAAAAGATGCTCAATGTCACTAATCATTAGAGAAATGCAAACTAAAACCACAATATCATCTCATACCTGTAAGAATGGCTACCATCAATAAATCAACGAACAAGTGCTAGCAAGCATGTGGAGAAAAGGGAACCATAGTGCAATGTTGGTGGGGATGAAGATTGGTGCAGCCACTGTGGAAAGCAGTGGAGTTACCTCAGTTCTGGGAATATCTCCAAAGAAACCAAAACACTGATTTGAAAGAATGTATGTACCCCTATATTAATTGCAGTGTTATTTAAAACTAGAGGCCCGGTGCATGGAATTTGTGTACGGAGGGGGGAGTGTCCCTCAGCCCAGCCTGCACTCACTGGGATCGGGCCTAAATAGGCAGTCGGACATCCCTCTCACAATCCAGGACTGCTGGCTCCCAAACACTCACCTGCCTGCCTGCCTGATTGCCCCTAACCGCTTCTGCCTGCCAACCTGATCACTCCCCCTAACCACTCCCCTGCCAGGCTGATCAATGCCTAACTCCTCCCTTGCTGGCCCGATTGCCCCTAACTGCCCTCCCCTGCTGACCTGGTTGTCCCCAACTGCCCTCCCCTGCAGGCCTGGTTCCCCCAACTGCCTTCCCCTGCAGGCCTGGTCCCCCCTAACTGCCCTCCCTTGCAGGCCTGGTTGCCCCCAATTGCCCTCCCATGCTGGCCTGATCGCCCACAACTGCTCTCCCCTGCTGGCCATCTTGTGTCCACACATAGGAGTGGCCATCTTGTGTGTTGAAGTGATGGTCAGTTTGCATATTACCTCTTTATTAGATAGGATAGCCAAGATTTGGAAGCAGCCCAAGTGCCCATCTGTAGATGAGTAGATAAAAAAGTTGTGGTATATTTACACAATGGAATACTGCTCAGCTGCAAAAAAGAAAATCTTATCCTTTGCGACAGTATGGATGGACTTGGAGATCACAATGCTAAGTTGAAATAAGCCAGTCAGAGAAGGACAAGTACCATATGATTTAACTCATAGGTGGAATCTAATGAACAAAATAAAGTAACAAAATAGAAACAGACTCATAGATAGAAAACAGAATGACAGCAGTGAGAGGGGAAGGGGAAGTGGGGCTGGGTGAAAAAGGTGAGGAGATTGAGCAAAAAACAAACATACCAACAAAAAATTACCTCATCGACACAGACAACAGTATGGTGACTGCCAGAGAGAAAGGGAGATGGGGGGTGGTAGAAGAGGATAAAAGGGGGATAAATGGTGATGGAGAGACTTGACTTGGGGTGGTGGACACACAACACAATATACAGATGATGTATTATAGAACTGTACACCTGAAACCTATAGAATTTTATTAATGAATGTCACCCCAATAAATTCACATAAAAGTGTAATTTACTAAAAAACAAAACAAAAAAAGAACCAAGGTTTTTCAATTCCTGCAAGGCCATACATGGCCTGGCCCCCATTACCTCTCTGATCCTATCTCATACCACAGTTGCTTTTGCTTCCTGTGCTCCAATGACATTGACCTTCTTATAGCCACAGCTCCTGAGCTTTAGAAGGAAGGAAGCAAAGATACTTGGTGGGGTAGAAGGACAACCAGCGGTCACTACCACAACAATCCAAATTTTGAAATGACATGAAATATATTCCATCTATTTCACATGAAAGTATTATTTTCAGCCTATATATCCTGTGTGGTAATTTAATTCATGTTTGCAAATTTTTGACACTCCTTCTATAAAGAGGTGGGTCTAATTCCCTTCCCTTTCAATATAACTAGGCCACAATCACTGCTTAAACACAATGCAGAAAAAGTGATGCTATGTAACTTCTGGTGCTACATTAGACATGGCCATGCAGCATCTGCCAGTTTCTCTTGGGATGCTGGCTTTCTGAATCTAGTCATCATACCAGGAGGAAGTGGGGAGAACACATGGAGACCACACATTGGTGTTCCAGGTGAGAGGCACCAGTCAGCATCAGCCTCCAGACAAGAGCCAGCCTTCACGTGACTCCAATTCCATTGTCAAGTTGCTGTCTGGAGCCACGCCCTGCCCAAACTGCAGTTTCATGGATCAAAATATAAATGATTGTTGTTTTTAGGCCATTAAGAGTGGGGTGGTTTGTTATTCAGCAACAGATAAATGGAACATTCTGTTTCAGTGCTATCTTGATTCAAATTTCTATAAGTTAGCATCTGTTTCACTGTCCTCCTCATTCCATACTTCAATTTTTTTGACTCTCTTTCCTCACTTTAGAGTTTCTTTTGTTCTTCCTCCTGTTTTATTACCATGATAAGCATTTCTTTAAAAGATACATATTGGCCACACATATTTGAGGATTAGTTTTTGATGTTTTTCATTATGTTGATGTAGTTTCACATTTCAACTACTTGTATATAAATGACTTTTTAAAAAACTTTATTCACTCTAAATATTTTTGGTGAAACTTCAATCTTAATTCTCCAACCAATCCTATTTCACAGGCTGCTATGATTGCCACTGGACCCCACCAGACCTGTCTTTTCTTTCTCGGTATAAAAGACAATTACATTTGTCTTTAAATCATAAGAACAATATAGCAACTAGAAGTAAATATACCAAAACTTGCACTAACACGTAGTCAACATTTTTCAATTAAAGAAAGACTGATATAGAAACAGCAGGAGTTCTATTTTAGCATGCTTTCTCATTGATGTTTACGAGGTTAGTGCATCTCAGTTCCTCTGAGGCTCTCTTCATTGCCAAGTGAATGAATCCCATTAAGTCAGTGGTTCTCAACCTTTCTAATGCCGCGACCCTTTAATACAGTTCCTCATGTTATGGTGACCCCCAACCATAAAATTATTTTCGTTGCTACTTCATAACTGTAATTTTGTTACTGTTATGAATCGTAATGTAAATATCTGTGTTTTCCGATGTCTTAGGCTCTACAGCAGCGGTTCTCAACCTGTGGGTCCTGACACAATATACCAATGATGTATTATAGAACTGTACACCTGAAATATACAACACAATTTACAGATCTGTAGAGTCTAAGACCATCTGAAAACACAGATTTTTACATTACGATTCATAACAGTAGCAAAATTACAGTTATGAAGTAGCAATGAAAATAATTTTATGGTTGGGGGTCACCACAACATGAGAAACTGTATTAAAGGGTCACGGCATTAGAAAGGTTGAGAACCACTGTATTAAGTGAATCTAAAGAGAGTTAAGAAATTCCAGAAACACCTGAGTCAGAATAATGCCTCTATTACAATTAATCTTTGAACAATGGAGGGGTTAGGAGACAGCAACTCCCTACTCCCACTCCATTCAGTTGAAAATCCACACATAACTTTTGACTCCCCAAAACTTAACTAGTAATAGCCTACTGTTGACTGGAAGCCTTATCAATAACAAACAGTAGATTAACATATTTTTATGTTATATGTATTAAATATTTTTACAATAAAGCTAAAGAAAATGTTATTGAGACAACCATAAGGAAGAGAAAATGCGGACCTATATTTTATACATTTATGACATATCTAACTTTTCCTTAATTTTTTCAATATTTCTAGGCTGTGCAGTTTGTCTGTAAGTTTTTTCCCCTCAAATTGTTGCAAATCTCCAGAAATTTTCCAATATATTGAAAAAAATCCACAAATAAGTGGACCTGTGCAATTTAAACCCATTTTGTTCAAAGGTCAACTGTACTATGAAAGTCAGCTGAAAAGTAATGAAATTGTGTTTGGATCTAACATTCTTCACAGAACTAAAACTCTAAGTGGGCTTGGTTTTTCGTTGTAAGACCATATAGTACATGGCACTTAGCCCAGGTTGGTCTCTTACTGCTGCTTCATGCACTGAAGGGAATGAGCTTCACATGAATAGTGGAGAATTGTTACTTTAAAAAATTAACTTTCAGTTGAACTGCAATAGTTATAACCACCTTATATATATTTTCTTTAAATCATTTCCAGATGGTTTCTCCCTCACCACATCATGGATACTATAAGAACTAAGACCTTTAACTCACTAAATGGCCACCTTTATTCTGATGACTCCTAGAGTTTACACTTTGTAGTAACTCTGATCTCTAACCTAAATCCAACCACCTACTTTATATTACTACTTGGATAACTCATAAGCACATCAAGGGCAAAATGTCTAAAGTTGAACTCATGATCTTCCTCACGCCATAGACCTAACTTCTCCCCCAGGATTTCCTATCTCCAGAATAGCTGTATCAATGCTGATAGTACCTGTTGTCCAGGCCAGAAATCTGTATCTCCTAAATCCAATACAATGCCTGGCTCATAGCCAGTACTTAGTATTTGTTGAAAGATTAATACTTGTGTGAAAACTGTGGTTAAATCAGACTCGCAACTCCTTCACAGACCAAGGAAATGAATGATTTATCCAAAACCCAAGCTGATCTTTCCTGGCTTTAAAAATCCAAGCTCTTTCCATCATGCCAAAGCCACTAGTATTTATTCAAACAGTTGAATGCCTTCTAAAATTCCCATGATTACTGTGCATCAACATGCAGTTAAATGAATGAATTGATTATAATTTTCTCTGCTCTACCAAATTTCTAGTTCTCATACTGTGCTTCTTGAATGTGTCACTGCTGAAAAATGAACACTAACTGTGTATTTAAGGCATTTAATGGCAAATTTGAGTGAACTGTTGCTATCTTGATAGAAAAGATTTCTTTGAGCTCTACTGAGCATTTTGTGTCAGCAGACTGAAATTACATGCAAAATTATCTAAACTATTCACATATGATAGGCAGTCACACTTTGTAGCAGATGAAGCCTTCAAAAAGGTAGGAACTGAAGCTGAATAATATCAGCCTCTGGTCTAATTACCTCCAAGTCTCTGTTCATAGCTAAAGGCATGAAATGCAAAAAATTATGGTACACAATAGTGTGAGGCATCAGGTAGCAAGGGAGGACACTATTATAGCCCTGGCTGCACACATGGGCAGTTGCTGTACTTCATCTACTATTTTAGAGAACTACTAAGTACTTATGTGATAAAGGATCATTATTCCTGGATTTGGTCCATTACTTTTCTTTGTGTAGTAAAGCTGAGTGGTGCAGACTTTGGAGGGGCTAAGGAGGCTTCCTCCCTGAGGATTCATGCCCCAGACCAGCTTAATTACATTAAATTTATTTGAGGTACATCACTAATTGTCTAGACATCATACCTGAGGGCAAACAATGTAATTCTTCAGTCACCTGTTTTTGATTCAATCATTCTCAGATGAGGGTTTTGACTATTCAACAAGATCCTGAAAAAGAAGTAATGAAATCTGCATGTGGATTAAAACCCACTACATAAGCCTTCCATTCCAAAAATAACCATATACCAGGCACTGTATCGATTTAAATAATTCCAAAATTGCTCTCTCTCTCCTGTTGGCGATAGATTGGTTAAAGATGGGCTGCATTGAAGAAGAAAGACCTGGCTCTTCAGCACCGTGACCAACCCAGAAGTGTTATTTGAAAGCCTCTATTACATCTGCGGCAGATCTGGACATTCTCAGTAGGAATGGTTACAGGCTGACAGGACCATAAAGGCAGAGATGATGCTAGACAGTTGATAGATCCTGTAGTTCAACTTCATCCCAGATAGAAGCTGGATTCATCTGATATCAGGGAAATGAAATTTCTGGAGACCAAAACTAGATCTGAGTTTCTTTCTAGAAACTTCTTTCCCAGCCTTGAAACTCTTGGGTGCTATGAGTCCTGGATATACAAGAGATGATGACATTTTTCTTTTATGTATGAAGGTGGAAGCTGACTTTTCTCACTGGAAATGGTTTGTAGAATCAACTTGCAAAAACATGAGGATTTCTTTTATCATCCTAAGGTTCTTTGCTAGATTGTAAACTTCATGAAAGCAGGATAAATGGTGATGGGGAAAAAAAGGTTTTTTAAAAAACATTAAGAAAATAATTCCAAAATTTTAAACAAGAAATAATTTTTATAGGTACAGTTAGGTAAGAGTACCTCTTCTTTTTAGTTGAAATGTTACCATATTCTCACTTTCTTTCTAGGCCACAAATAAATCCTATATAATTATATAATAAAAGCCTAATATGCTAAGTAGCTGGTTGACTAGACAGCCGTTCAACCAATTAAAGCTTAATATGCTAATGATATGCTAAGGCTGCTCAACCATTCGCTATGACATGCACTGACCACCAGGGGGCAGACGCTCCAACTGGTAAGTTAGCTTGCTGTTGGGATCCAGCCAATTGGGACTGAGTGAGATAGGCCAAAATGCCCTGGAGCCCTCCCGCAGTCCCTCCCCAGCCCCAATAGTGCACCGGTGGGGTCCCTTGGCCTGGCCTGCACCCTCTTGCAATCCGAGAGCCCTTGGGAGATGTCGGAGAACCCGTTTTGGCCCGATCCCACAGGCCAGGCCGAGGGACCCCACTGGTGCACTAATTCATACACTGGGCCTCTAGTATTTCACAATAACAATATCTAACATTTATTGAGCAATTATTATGTGACAGGTACCTTAGTAAATTCAGAATTTCTTGACCTCAGCACTACTGACACTGTAATCCTGATAATTCTGTTGTGGGATATGTGTTTAAGAGGTTTAGCTACATCCAGGCCTCTAACCTCCCACTTGCACCTACTTGTGACAAAAATGTCTCCAGAAATTATAAATGTTCCCTGGATGGCAAACTGCCCCTAGTTGAGAACTATTGCCTTAAATATATAGTTTATTTAATCCTCTAAACAACCCCACAAAGTAGTTCTATCCTCCACTGTACAGGTGAGAAAACAGGCAGAGAGATTCAATAACTTGTCTAAAGTCACACAGCCTGTAGGAGATACAACCAGGATTTGATACAAGTGAGTCTGACTCCAAGAGCCCTCTTAACTGCTGCCCTAGGAACTTGATCCCTTTCTGACTTTAGGGCTTAAAAAGAAGAGGTTTTTTGGTTCACAATCCCTCGAGTTATTAAAAAGGAATTGCTTCAGCGGTGAATTCAGGGATTGAAATTGACCTAATAAAGGGAAGAGGAAGTAATGTCTCCACCTCACTATGTATACCTGGGTCATGGTAATTGAAAGAAGACATTTTAAAAAGGATTAACCGCGTACAAAAAAATCTAAAAACCCACAGCTTGGTAACCTTCTTCTTCTACTACATCACTTTTAGCTAGGTAGAATAGATGCCCAGTATAATTTAAGAACTTCCTCCCTTAAAGGAAATATCTGACCCACCAACCAGCATAATTCCCATAGAGAAATCATTTGCAGATGACCCTTGTAAAATGCTAATATCCATATTATGCTCTGTTAGTCTTCATTTAAATAAATAAATCAAATTAGTGAGTTATTTAGCAGCCATTAGAAGTAAATTACAAAACAGGAAAGTTCTGATTGATGGCCTAGTCAGGGGCAGAGAAAATCTGGTTACAAGGTATTTTGCAGCATAGCTCAGTGTGGGGCATAAGGGACAGGCAACGTGCTAGGCAGTGGACAGGTGGCCAACAGTGAGGAAAAGCCATGGAGAGTCACAAGAAACTGCCTTTCTGTCCTCCCTAGTTCCCTATTTGACAATCTCTGCCCCTCCCCCCTCCTGATATTCTAGTCCTTCACTTGAAATGGAGACTGGTCCCAGCCTATCCAAAAAGCCTGCAGAGCAGACCTACCACTTTATAGCAAACTATGAGGGCTGAACACTTTCCCAAATGGCATTGCTCTTCCAGGAATCAGCTACCCAAACTGTCAACCAAGCATAAATGAATCTGACTGTGCTAAAATTAAAAATAGCAAAATTTTATTTAAGGGTTTGCAAATCAGAAACACTACCAGGTAATACCCAGAGTGTTATCAGTGGAAGTGGGGGATCCCTTTCCCCACTGGGTGTAGAGGGTCGGGTTTTTATGGTACCTTGAAAAAAAAATTTTTTTAAATCTCACACGGGAGAATAAATGATTTTTATTTGCATGTAGTTATATCCCACGGTTTCCAAAGTCCCATTTACCTTAATCCAGTCCTGGAAGAGGTGCATCTAGGAATCCAGCAGAACTAAACACAAACCCAGTGTTCAGAGTTTCCTTTCCATGGTGGAGAGTCTGGCAGAGCATTAGGCTAATTCCAGTCCATCAGTCCATGATATGTGGGGTCCACAAGGCTGTAGGCCATTGGGCGAGTGCAGAGCTTTAACAGCCCTGCAAGCCAGGAGTCAGGCGTCAGCAGCAAGAGCCAGACGAAACCTCTTTGTTTAGGAGTTTAGATATTAAATCTTCCTGCTCTTGCAGTGGCCATGCCTCTATGCCTACTCTTGCCAATGCTCTGTTCCCAGGTATGACTGACAAGCACTCTCTCCCCTTTAGAATTTACTGGGCATGCATATAATATTCAGCCTTCCCTCTCTTCCTTTCCAGTTAATTAATAACTGGGTTAAATTATAAGGATATCAAGAGTGTTTCAAAGAAAAGAGAAAAATTGAGAGCTCTTAACAGTAAAAAGTATATTCTTGAGAAAGAAAAAAAAAATCAGTCCTGCATTCTTAGCTTCTGGATTGGTCCAAAATGGTAATCTTTGTCTGGTGGTCTGGATAATGGATGTCAGGTGATCTGAATAATAGGTGTCAGGTGGTCTGGACACATGAACATTCTTTCCTAAGTTCTTCAGAGAATGATCTACATACAGGATATATATATAGACATTGATAGACTACTAAAAAATTCAAATTTTAAGTCCGCAAGCTAAAGCAAGGATACAATCGTTTTCTCTTGCTTCAACCTACTTCACTTTAGTAATTTAGCAGCTTGACTATAATGACTCCATTTTATTTCTTGACTCTTTCCTCACTACTTTAATGACACATGGATTTCTATGTGCAGGAAACCTAAGCCTGCATTTGCAATGCACATGGCTTTACCCTGATTCTGGCTTCTCTAAACATCTTGTAGAACAAAAAATTTAACCATCTTATGAGGAACAAGAGACTCAGGGTGTGAGTGCTCTATCACTAATTGTGGATGTCATCTTTTGGGCAAGAAAGTCTACCCTTGCTGTCTTATGTAGGGAGAAACAAAGGAAGTCCAGTTTTTTCCCCTCTATTCATTACCACTAAATAAATAAATGTAAGTAGACAAATACTTGTTTTCTTTGATCCAGAAAGTGTCAGATAACCACTACATTTTTAAAAGACTTCCTATCCGGGAGTGCTCACTGTGAGCCTTTTTCTTCAAGAAAGGAACGAGAGAGTAAAATGCCACTGAAATTTAAACTAGGCTCTATAATTAAGCACTTTAAATCTGCGCAAAACAATTTTCAATTATTCAAATGCTAACAGAAAGCTGCTTTAAAAATACGAACAGACAAGAAAATCAGCCCTAATGTTCATTGATCCAACAGGAAAAAAATTTATTGTGGAACTTTAAAGTTCAATGATTAAAAAAAGAAAACTATCATGAGTATTTAAAAAGCTAGATTGGGTGGTTAATGGCAAGAATGACCAGATAAACCTCATACAAGCACCCTAGTTAAAGTAGGCTTAGAGATGGAAAGTTGGCCTAGATCTGATCAAACTATCCTGGCCTTTTAAGAAAAGCAGGGTGAAAGATACGCACGTACAAGCTTGGATTTTTTTTAAAAAGCACACCTCTATTTATTATATTTTGCAACTATGATCTTTTAAAACAGTGGCCTTAGGAAAATCTGCTCTGGCAAGCAAGTGCAGAGGCTCCTGTGGAGAGGAAGTAGAAAGACTGGGCTTATATACAAGGGCTGCTGGCACCTTCAAAGCGCAGGGGATGGTTCACAGCAAAATGTAGTCCTAAGTAAATGGGTTTCAGGCAATTTCAGTGTTAAGATAACATCATTAAGAGTAGAACAGATTGTGCTCAAACCCTGCTGTTTATAATTAACACATTGCTTCCAAATACTCCAGGGCCCCTGGTAAATAGTCTTCTGCTCACATCCACCCAGACCAATCAGAGTATTTTCATCAGATTCCATGCTGGGCCAGCACCTGTCTGGACAAATCCAGTAGAGCCAAAGAACTCCTCTCCCTGGCCAGCTAAGTAGTTGGATGAACACAGCTTGGCTTAGTCATTGTCACAGTGTCCATATGGCTTTGAAGCTTGTTTTCACAAGAAATCATACAAGTATTTTATTATGTCAAAGTTCACCGTCCTATAAACAAAAACAGATAATAGGTTAGCATCCTCACCCCCCAGACTGCTCAGCTTTACATGCATGATTCTGGGAAACACATGCAAAATATAATTCACAACTGATGGTGAATAATCCTATGGTGCTGTCAAAAGCACCATGATAGAATTGACATTGATTTTTCAAAATGTAACTAGGAAAAGAGTTTCTTTAAAAAGTTTATTTTCCCTCTCATGAAGCTTGTTTTTCTAATAAAAGGAAATGCAGTTAGAACTATTCAACATTCTGCATTTCAATTATACTACAGAAAGTTTAGATTTCATTTGAAAGCTATTTGCTTTTTGTCTAATAACCAGAAAAAAGTAATTAGAGATGCAAAAGTATTTAAATCTTCTTTGCTTTTGAATACTGTTTATCTTCCAAAACACCTGTTTTATCATTACAGAATGCATAGCTCATCTGTCCTCATTTGTAGTTTTCATTCTTTTCAATCTTTTAACACTGGCTGACCTGTGTGTGTATTGTAACTAAATCTGTATGATCCAAGAATATGCTACAACAGACGATGTGAATGTATATTTTTGTACTCTGGTAGCAGGCAGAATAAAATAGCAGGGAGAGAAAGACATATAATTATTTTCCTTTCTCCAAACTCATTCTTCACTATAAATATTCAGACTTAGAGGTTTATTATTTGAATAAATGGTCAAAATAATTAGATATAATGATCTAGCAATAAGTATAAAATTAAAGCCTTAAAGTATTCAATTCTACAAAAATAATCATCCATGTGAGAATAGCCTTCTAAAGATTCACTAATTGCATGCTCTTATTTATTAAATCATCACCAATTAATGTTTTTGTCTATCATTTTATAATATACTTTCTAAAAATGTTTCTAAGCAAATGACTGACATCAAATATTTTTTAAAATTTGGAATGTGGAAGTATAGATACTGCTTATGAAAAAAACATTTAAAAATAGCTGAAATGAGATTCTATGGATATTGTGGTACCTAATGGTGGACTGAAAAATACCTTAATTGTCTTATTACAACTGTGCCTCTCTGAAGAATACTTAACCTTTCCAAATGCATAAAAACACTGCCAAAACAATCTTATTATAACTAGCAGTAATAAAACAACTAAAAATAGGTACTAAAAATTTTTAAATCTTATCTCAGGCATAAAACCACAAAAGATATAGTTATATACCATAAAAGCTATTTTAGTTTTATGTGTTTTTCTTTCATTCAGTTCTAGAACACCTCCAACCCCTACCTTGGTCAAAATTACTAGCAACAAGGTACCACTAACAAATCACTTAAAAACAAAACAAAACATGGTATTGGTTGAAAAGATGTGTTTCAGAGGATCTTAGAAGAAAACATAGTAGTTATTTTTAACCACAGGTAAAAAGGGGAGTAAAATTTGTACATCTCTCCAGGCACCTTTCCCCATAATGACTGGATCTTAAGGTTATAATCCTTAAGTGATAAGGTAAACTTAATGCTGTTTTAATGTCATTTTTCTTTGGCATTGGGTAAAAAAGAAAGTTTAGAAGCTAAAGATTAAAATAATTTAACTTCCAATACTATGGGATTAGAAGACATTTGATAGAATATTACATAGCCATACAAAATGATCAATATGAAGAGATATCTACATTAAGAGGGGAAAGGAGAACAGAGAATTGTACTATGTTGTGACAGCGAAGGATAATTGTTTGTATAATGGACTGAAACTAGAAGAGAAAAAAAAACAAATTAAAATATTTGTTACTGGTAGGACTCCTTATTTTACTTAGTAATCTATTTGTCTAACTATAGCACAGTTGTGCAATAAAATTTTTTTTAATAGAACGAATGAACTGATTTAAAAATACTAAGCATTTAAATGTATTCATTTATAAAAGCTGCATTATATTCTACTCTGCTTTGCCACTGGGAAGTATTCAAGCAAACTGAATCAAACAGTTAAAAACTTTTTATTAAAAACTAAATTAATCAGGAAAAGGATATGTAAGATCATTCCCTTAAAAAACGTTTGCTGCTCAACATGTATGACTACCTTTCTCTATCGTCCCTCCATCCCCAATATAAACAGATGACTTGGCAACTGATCCCCAAATATATTATTCTAAGACATGGAAGAATTTGACAGAATAGCCACAAGGGCAACATCAAAAATTATGTAACATATTCCAAAGATAACTTTGTGCTTTAAGGACTTGAAGACAAACAATTCACATTAAAGAAAGTTTGTTTGCTTTTTTAAAGTATATTTATATTGATTTCAGAGAGGAAGGGAGAGAGGGAGAGAGATACAGAAACATCAATGATGAGAATCATTGATCAGCTGCCTCCTGCATGCCGCCTACTGGGGATTGAGCCCATAACCCTGGCACGTGCTGTTGAAGGTCACCGCTCAACCACAGACCCCCACCAGCTGGCCTAAAGAAAGTTTAACTTACAAAGGGAGTTATGTACTCTGCAAGTACTTTCTCTCATTTTTCATGGTTTCAGATGCATATCTCTATATATAAAAGGCTAAGGGACTGACCATCCGTTCATCTGACCATCCAACCGATTAACCCAACCGAACAGTACATATGATGCGCACTGGCAATTTAAAAATAAACATTGACTCACACATGCATGATACATATAAAGCTCTTGCTGGTGCCAATCTAGACAGAGTAGGAATATTCCTACCTGAACCCGTTTTCAGACATGGTCAGTTATACATTGCTTTCTTTCAAGTTCAAAGAGCATGTGATGTTAAAGTTAAATTTGTAAATTCTCCATCACAAGGGAAATTAGTTAAGCACTCTGAAAATGTTGTTACTCTTAATGTGGTATACAGGGAGATATTAGAATAAGTTCAATCAGTTTATCAGTCATTGTTTTTATCAGTGTTATTTGTATATCATGTTTTGTTGTTTTTATATCTTGTTTTGTTGTTGTTATATCATGTTGTTATTTCTTCTAATTCATTTCCTTTCAATGTGCATGAATCCATGCACTGGGCCACTAGTTAGATTCATATAAAGACATTTTTAAGTTTTTGGGATAATTTTTATATAGACAGGAGATTCTTTCATAGAATCCAAATTAATTATTTTCTAAAGTAAGCATCTAAAAGGAAATAGGATAAACACAAACAGTGTTGGTGACAATTTTCCCAGGAGTAATTCTTAAATCAGAATTTGCAATATTTTAATACAAGTTAATTACATGGTATATAGCTATGAGTTTAATTTAGCCTTTATCCTTTCATTTCATTTTGTGGATTCTTTTATAACACCAAAATACTTCTTTCTCATGGGGTGCTATTTTATTTCCTTTTACTTTGGTGAGCAGTTTAATTCTTTTCTAGTTTGGTTCTTCTGACAATTTGCAACTGTACAACTTCAATTTGTAATCTTAAGTTATCCGGTAGTGCCTTCACACTGACTATGGAAGAAAAACAAACTGGAAACCTAGAACTACCATTAATATTAGGAACAGTCCAAAAACAATATTTAATAAGCTTCTTCTGTATCCTGGGCTCCCTTTCTAGGACCAGTCTCCTATTGCTTCTCTGTCCAAATCTTTCCACTGTTCCTTGGTCAATAAAGTTCTCTATGACCTCTATCTCTTCCATGAATATTTTTTTTCCTCTTCTGGGCTAGTTAAACTTTGGGAAGCAACCCTTTTCTTTAGCTCTTCCCAATGAGGTTTAGACTCTCTCCTGTACCCTAGATAGTCCTGTCATGTGGGGTTAAGTCCTTGTGCAAAAAAGCTCTGGTCCTCTGAGACTTAGACCATTCCATTCACCATCCTCTAGCCCCTTTATCACCATTCTTACTCACTGAATAATGTAGCATTCAGTTTAGACTACCTTTCCATCCCAAGATCTACATGAGCCTGAGTGACCTCACTGCACACTTGTCTTTTTTAACCTTCAATGGTCTTCTATGATCCATGATCAAACTGAGATGTTCTTCTCTAAAAACAAATTTGTACGTTCTACCCTCTGATCTCCAAACTCTTCCTTTAAGCTATCTGGAACACCTATCAGATAACCAGTTCATAAACCCCTTTATTTTCTTCTGATCAACAAATACTTACTGAGTATCTATGTGCCAGGCACTTAGCCCTCTAAAGCTTTACTTTCTTTCTTCCTTCCCCTCCTAGCTTAGACTCCACTGTTTGACACTTCAAGTGTTCACTAGCTAGCACTCACTCAATTCACCTGGCAAAACCCCAATCTTATGTGACTTCAATTATATTCTTTTGCTGTCCCAGTACCCGGCATATTTCTGGAATGCTGTTGGAGATCACAAGTTTCACAGATCGCTGCCACTGTAAATTCAAGGTCAGGAACCTCAACTGGGGCCTCAACACTCTCAGCAAGTTGCTTTCCTTGTCAGCACTTTCTTTCCCTTCCCCACAGCAGCTATTCAAAATATCTATATTCCTCTCAAACTGCTACCACTTCTGGACTTAGTCTGAATTGTCCCCCTTCCTTTACAGGTAAAATAGGAACCTCAGATCAGAATTCCCTCAACTTCAGCTCGACACTGAACTCTATCTGAATACACTTTTCCTCTTGTTTTAATGCAAAAGGATTCTCCTCCTCAGCTAAGGCTATTTCTTCCTAAACCCCATGCTTATATACCATTCCAAGGACTTTATGATGCTTTAAATTAATCTCTCTCTGATGTGTATTATTAACTTTGCTTCCCTAGCAGTCCTTTCCGATCACCACCTAAATATGCTCAAATCTTTAAAAAAATAATGACCCTCTCACATACCTTTAATAGGTAATAATCCTATCTCTTCCTCTTTATGGCAAAACATTCTAGATTATAGGCTCATGGGGACAGAACAGAGATCTGTTATACTTGTTGCCATATCCCCAAAGCCTAGCACAATGATTATAATAACACAATAAATGTTAAATAAAGACATTCTCTCTATCTGCTGCTTCTACTTTCTTATAAGTACTATTTAAATACACTATAATCTGACATCCACCCACTGTATTTCTGAAAGTGTCCCTGATAAAGATACAAATGACTGCTGTATCGTTAAATTGGATAGACTCCACTTTATTTCTTGGCAGCAACTGACAATTTTGACCATCATTTTGTTCCCTTAGGTTTTCCTTGTATATACTTTATAAATAACTGCTTTATCCACTTAAGCTCATATTTAACCATTTAACTCCATGTTCTTATCCTTGAAAAGTATGATTTTTAATAACTACATAGTGTTTCTTTAAGTAAGAATTTACAATAAATTACTGATCCATTCCCTTATTTTGGACATTTAGGTTTGTCCTGTGATCTAATTGTTGGTTCTCTGCCACAGGTGTCTGGATATAGGCCTACCTACCTCTCTTCTGGTAACTATACTTGGGATCTCCTTTCTTCACCAGGCCTCGAATATGGAATGAGACTTTGCCTCTTTAGCTCCCTTCTTGCTGCCCCAAAAGACAAGCCCACAATGGTCCCCTTTCATATGAAGTTTTATTGCTAATCATTATAGGAAAACATGCAAAATTTATATATTTAGCATATACTAAGTTTAAAGCATTGTGCTGGGTTTGAAATAAAGTGGGGATTGACACAAACACAGTCTCTGCTTGAGCTTCGTGTACTTATACTGAAGAAAGATGAATTCTAATTATTAAGTTAATTAGTTAAAATTATAATTATTAGAACATGACAATGGGAGCTGTATGACTGTGGGGGGCTGGAGGTTGGATGGTTGTCATAGTATACTTGAGGCTTCTTCAGCCATTAGCTAACGGAGAGGAGGAGTTGGATTCTCATCTTTGCCACATATATGTAAAGATGGGGATCACAAAGTGAATATGAAGAACTGAATAAGCCAGACAGGTTGAAGTACAAATACCTAGGAGAGAAGACGTGTGTGCCAGACATGGCAGGGCACAAAGTCAGGGCCAGATCACTGGGCCCTTATAGGCTATTTCAAAGATTCTGTTTTTATTCCTATTTAGAGTTATGTAAAACTATTAAAGACTTAAGTAGCAGGGTGACATTACATTTTTATAAGGTCATTTTGGCTATAGTGTGGACAACAAATTAAAGTAGATAGGAGACTAATTAAGAGGTTACTAGAGAAGAGGTGATGGTGGCTTGGTCTAAAGGGGTAACAGTTCAAGTGGTAAAAGTGAATGACTTTGAGATCAATAGGTGGGACTTCTAGGCTCAGCAGGACTAATGCTTGGATACGGAGAGTGTGAGAGAGAGCAATGTCAAGAATCCCTGATTTCAGCCTGTGCAACATGGCAGACTGCAGTGCTGATCGCTGAAATAAGGACATGGGAGGAAAGCTGGATCATTACGTTTTTTGTTGGCAGGCGGAAGTAGAGGTTAGAATTTCTGAGTTCAGTTTTGGAAATGTATTGATATAACTGGGAAACATCCAATAAAGGAAAGGAATATTAGAAGTCTGGCCTTGACAATTAGAGAATTATTAAACTATAGATGGTGTTAAAGTCATGAGTATACTAAAACTGATTAGGAAAAAAGTATATGAAAAAAGAGCCAAGCCTCAAGGATCAGCCACATTTAAAGGTAGGGTAGATAGGATAAGCTAACAAATGTGCCTTATAAAACAAACAAAAAATAAGAAAACAAACAACAAAAAACAAAACAGCCAAAGAATAAAGAGACTGGAACCATGGGCTGTAAGAGAAGACAGTTTTAAGAAAAAGAGAGCAAGCAGTCAACAATGTTAGATGCCCCAGAATGGACAAAGAGCCTCAGGAATAAAAAGTGTCCCGGGGGAGAGAAACCAAGATGGAGACATAGGTGAACACCTAAACTGCTGCCTCGCACAACAATTTCAAAACTACAGCTAAAAGACAGAACGGACATCATCCAGAACCACAGGAAAGCTGGCTAAGTGGAAATTCTACAACTAGAAGGAAAGAGAGGGGTACACGGAGACTCAGAGGAGCTGCAAAAGGCTGAGGTACGAAGACACGCACGCGGAGAGGACGGGCGGCTGAGTGCCTGGCTGGCTTTCTCTAGCGGGAGGGAGACGGAAGCTCCCGACTGCACTGAACCCCAGTTCCGGGTGAGACCCTGGGAACCCAGACTCATACGGGAGGAGTCTGGACTGTCAGGAAAAGAGAGGAGCGCACGGAAACTCAGGGGAGCCGCAAAAGGCAGAGGTCTGGAGGTGCGTGTGCAAGTGCACGCAGAGAGGACTGACTGCTGAGTGTGCCGCTGGCTTTCTAAAGTAGGAGGGAAATGGAAGCTACCGACTGCACTGAACTCCAGTTCCAGGTGAGAATCTGGGAATCCAAATTCATTGGGGGAGAAACTGGACTGTCTGGCAGCAGGCGAAACTTGAGGGCGGCTTTCTCTCAGAGGTGCTTGCAGCGATTACCAAGGGACACTGAGACCCAGGGGCCTCATAGGGCAGGGTTGATGGGAAGCCATTGCTGTCTGCTCAGCCCTGAGACTCTGCCCCATCCAAGCTGAGCACAGAGGCTTTTGCAATTTTGCAAGTCTTGTCTCATAAGGCTGTCTCCAGCACAGAAGTTCTCCCAGCATAGACACAGCTGATCCTCACAGCCAATTAGCCTGGAGGTCAATTCCTCCCAGTGATAACAACAACAATCAAGACTTAACTACAACAAGGCTGTACACACAGTCCACAAAGGGGTGTACCAAGAGTGTCCACCTCAGGTAACTGGGGAGGCTGAGCCACTGGGCAATAGAGGACACCTAGCACACAAAGCTACTCTACCAACTCAGGGACGCAGCGAAAATGTGGAGACAAAGAAACAGATCACAAACGAAAGAAATGGAGGAAAGCAAATGACTGGATATAGAGTCCAAAACCATGGTTATAAGAATTTCCTAGAAAAGGCCGATAAATTTAGCGAGACCCTCGAGGATATGAAAAAGAACCAACTAGAAATTAAGCATAAAATGACTGAAATAAAAAATATTATACAGAGATCTAACAGCAGACTAGAGGAACGCAAGAATCAAGTCAAAGATTTGAAATACAAAGAAGCAAAAAACACTCAACCGGAAAAGCAAAAAGAATCCAAAAATTTGAAGATAGTGTAAGGAGCCTCTGGGACAACTTCAAGCATACCAACATCAGAATTATGGGGGTGCCAGAAGAAGAGAGAGAGCAAGATACTGAAAACCTAGTTGAAGAAATAATGACTGAAAACTTCCCCCACCTGGTGAAAGAAATAGACTTACAAGTCCAGGAAGTGCACAGAACCACAAACAAAAGGAATCTAAAGAGGACCACACCAAGACACATCATAATTAAAATGCCAAGAGCAGAAGACAAAGAGAGAATCTTAAAAGCAGCAAGAGAAAAACAGTTAATTACCTAAAAGGGAGCACCCATACGATTGTCAGCTCATTTCTCAACAGAAACTATGCAGGCCAGACAGGAATGGCAAGAAATATTCAAAGTGATGAATAGCAAGAACCTACAACCAAGATTACTCTACCCAGCAAAGCTATCATTCAGAATTGAAGGTCAGATAAAGAGCTTCACAGATAAGAAAAAGCTAAAGTAGTTCATCAACACCAAACCAGTATTATATGAAATGCTGAAAGGTACTCTTTAAGAAGAGGAAGAAGAAGAAAAAGGTAAAGATAAAAATTATGAACAATAAATACATATCTATCAACAAGTGAATCTAAAAATCAAGTGAATTAAAAATCTGATGAACAGAATAAACTGGCGAATATAATAGAATCAGGGGCATAGAAAGGGAGTGGACTGACAATTCTCAGGGGGAAAGGGGTGTGGGGGGTTTGGGAAGAGACTGGACAAAAATCGCACACCTATGGATGAGGACAGTGCGGGGGAGGTAAGGGCTGAGGGTGGGGTGGGAACCGGGTGGAGGGGAGCTATGGGGGAAAAAAAGAGGAACAATTGTAATAATCTGAACAATAAAGATTTATTAAATTTAAAAAAAGTGTCCCGGGGAAATGGGGAGAGCAGAGGTGGAAGAATCCGCCTCAGATAGGAAGAGGGACCCACCCTGCTGAAAAAGGAAAGAAGATTTGCACCAATGCAGGCAGTTGAAGGAGTTCTCAACTTCTGGTCTTAATTTGTTCTATGAAACACAGTGAATCTGAACAGAGTGAATACAGATGTTAGGATCTGTGGTCTGAATAGAGTCAAGAATCTAGGTTGAAAAGAAGTCTGTGAACCATGTGCTCCAGTCTTCAGTACATGAGATGGAATGGTTGGGAGGCTGTTGACAATAATCAACCATAGGAGAAGAGGGAAATAGAGCCAGATTATACGAGTCTCAAAAAAGCCCACATTTTTATAAGCATTTGAGGTTAGTAACAATCTGGAAGTGGCAACAAGGAAAAATGATGCTACTGAACCCCTGCAGCCCTGGTTGGGGTTTGAGAAATAAGTAGCTACCACTACAGAGAACTCTGGGGGAAGGAACATCCCCAGGTAATAATCAGGTTTTCATTATGGCAGAATGTTAGGAGAGTGGAAGGGTGCCGATGTGGAAAGACAGAGGTAGTTACTCTGTGGACACTGTCCATAGAAAGTGAGGAAGAATAAGAAAACAAAGTTAACAAAGCAAATCACAGAGTTGCCAAGGTCTGGGGCAAAATTCCAGGTCTACATTCCCTGCTCCCTTCTGAAGTGGTAAATGGAAGTGCATTTCTCTGGATGGGTCTAACATCACTGATATTGTGGATTAATTAATGCCCAATTCAGTTTGGTTCACTGTATATTCTCCATACTGAGCATTCACAAACCTCTGCCCTGTTCATGATTATGCTGGGGCACGACTCAACACATTTAAAGCAATGACAAAATTGCTGAAATAAAGGTGCTTCATTCAAAAGTTATGCTTTGATGTAGGCTCTTAGATATAGAATTATTAATATTGTTTGGAAAAACAAAGTTATTGCCTTATGGTCATACTGAATACAGTCAAAAAAATATTTTGCTCAATTTCTTCTGTGTAAAAATTTGCCCAATTTTATTGTAACAACACATTTCAAAAACCTTATTTTATGTTTTAGAGTCTACATGCCAAAATATCTCAAATACCTGCATCATATAATCACAGATCTTTTAATTCAGAAGAGATTTCAGAGTACAGACTGCTAACCTGTATACTTTAGAACTTCAATTCATTAGAGATCTGCAAATTCATAATGCCAAGCACTGTTTTTAGCCTGAATAAATAATGTTTCATGTCTATGTGTTATTAATTTGAAATAAATGTACATACTCTCATGATTAATTTTAAAAGAATCATACCTAATAAAATGGTAATACGCAAATTACCATCACTCCGCTACGCCCACGATTGGGCCGTTGGGAGGCTGGGGGCGGGACTCGGGGTGGCCGATTGGGCTGACTCACGAATCCCCGCCCCCCGTTCCTCCTGCCGTCCCCAATGGCCGGAGCTGCGGGAGGACCCATGGGGCCAGAGGAAGGCGCCGGTGGCGGAACTCCGGGTGGCTGATTGCGTGGCTGCTGGCACCAGTTTTCCGCCAGCAGCAGTTTTCCTCTGGCCACCCGCTGATCGGAGTGCCTCCCGCCAGCGCGATCGGCCACCCTGAGTTCCTCCACCGGCGGCGGCGCTGGAGGAACTCAGGGTGACCGATCGTGCTGGTGGAAGGCGCTCCGATCGGCGGGTGGCCAGAGGAAACGGCGCTGGAGGAACTCTGATCGCACTGGCGGCCAGAGGAAACGGCACTGGAGGAATTCGGGGTGGCCGATCACACTGGAGGCCAGAGGAAACGGCGCTCCGATCAGCGGGTGGCCAGAGGAAAACTGGTGCTGGCGGAAAACTGGTGCCAGCAGACAGGTGAAGGAAGGTCTTTTGCACGAAACTTCGTGCAACGGGCTTCTAGTATTAAAATAAAATTGTCATATTCAAAAAGGCTGGGAAGCACTGTTTTATGGATTATCTTTAGCCACATTCCAGTCTACATTCACATTACCCCTTCTACTACAAGTCCCAACAGATTGTTATCCAGCTGCAACCATGAGATGAAGTAATTTACTCATATAAAACGGCTGGAACTTTTTCCCTAACAGCAAATACACCTCTTTGTGAGAACACGTTACATTTTTAGAGAGCTCTCATTTCGACAAACAGTTCTTTCCTAGAACTTCTAATGCTCTATGATTACTCAGAATTAGTTCCATCCATTTTGTACATGACAACCCCTGAAATACTTGAGACGGCTACCATATCCTTCATAAGGTTTTTTCTCACACCCTGTCCCTCAGTCAGACATGGTTCTCCTCATTCTACCACTGTCCTCCTGCCTTCTCCTCAGCATATACCCATTTTTTAATACCCCTCTTAAAACTCTAAGCACAGAACACCAGATTTTGGCCTGCCTAAGGCAACACCATAATAGACAGACCTATTACACCCCTTAAATGAGACACCAGGATTTTTAAAACCATGTAGTCAGCTCAAATACCCAGAACTTAGGTCAAGTCTCTTCCACATTGTTTTATTACATAGGACAGTTTTTTGTAGTTAACTGTCGTTAAATATGACCTTGCTACTATGGGACCATTTTTCCATTCTGTTGTCTTTCAGAATCTTAATTTTTGCCATCCAACATATGAGCTAATTCTCCCAATTTTATGCTATTTGTAAATTTGATGAGAGGGTTCATTTTACAGTGAAACTTACTCATTCATGGTACTTAAATAATCTTTCCTTGCTTAAATGACTAATGACATTAATTTTTATATTTAGTATAGAATTTACATAATTCAAGACATTTTATGTTCACAATTACTCTATGCTTACCTAGCGATAGCTCTGATGAAGTCTAGAGATACTGTGCATTTGTATTTTGGTCCATCAAGCTGGTCATCATGGCCAACCAGGGTTATTAGCTGCAAGGTCACTAGAGAGGTAATCTAAATGTAAGAAAGCATTTTTATGAGAAAATGTAGCAATGAGTACATCATGTCTTTATTTCTAAAACATTTTATAGTTCCTTTGATAAAAATATATAACTGAATTCATAAGAATATGTACAAAGAATGTTACTCCTTTGAAATGTATACTAGTATACACAAATTTGCAGATATGCTTAATGTCCTAGTTAGTCAAACTAACAGTCAGTCACTAAGGAATCCATGAGACAGCTTTGTTCCATTAATGAGTCATATACAACTGCTAACCTTTAAAAAACTACAAATAAATCACATTCCTTTTCTCTACTTAAGAATTTTATGGAGTTTCTAAATACCTCAGAATATCAAATGTACACTCCCTTGAGAATCGAGTTAAAATGTAGATGTGGACCTTCTTCAGAGTTGGGTAGCTGGTTAGACAAGCAATAAGAAATACATCCTTCCAACCTGGGCTTAGTCTTGCTTTAAAAACTGATCACCAATTAAATAGTCAGGAAAACACCAGAAGGATTATCCCAAACTAAAAACAACCAGAGGTTTGCTATAACAAGATCCCTACTCTAGGAAATTCCTAAACTGTACCTTCAAGAGAAAGAGATCCTACTTAGAAGGTCTGAAATGTAAGGAATGAAGAATAAATAAAGTAGTATATATGATGGTATATCTAAAAAATTTTCCTGTATAGCTAATAATGTATTATGGGTTTAAAAATAGGATAGGCTGGCCAATATGGCTCAGTGGCTGAGTGTCAACACAGGAACCAAGAGGTCACCGGTTTAACTAACGGTCAGGGTGCATGCCCAGGTTTTGGGCTTGATCCCCAGTAAGGAGTGTGCAAGAGGCAGCCGATCTATGATGTTTCTCTCTCATCTATGTCTCTTTCTCTCAATACCTCTCCCTTCCTCTGTCTCTAAAAAATAAATAAATAAATAAAAACAGGATAAATACACAATACCAGTAATATATAAATTGGAAGTGGAGAAAATAAAATAGAAATGTTCTAAGGTCCTGTGGCATTTGAGAGAAAAATAGAAGTATTCATTAACTTTCAACTTTGGTAATTCAAGTATGAATATGCATTTATATTATAAATTTTTGCGTAGCAAATAAGAGAATAGAAACAAGAGTATGTACATCTAAATTAGTAGAGTGGGGAAAAACTAAATTATAAAAATTATCAATCCGAAGAAATTAAAACAGGTAGGACAAATAAAAAATATAAAATAAGATAATATAAACAAAATTACAATAGTAATTATAAGTAAACTAACTAAATACTACAAATAAAAGAAAAAGATTGACTGATTGAAAAAATAAACCCAACTATATACTGCTTAGAAGAGATACATCTAGAACAGAAGACTATAAGAAGGTTAAAAGTCAAAGGACAGAATAAGACACATCAAATAGTAACAAAAAGAAAAATGAAGATATATTAAAACAGATTTTAAAAGAGGTTTAAAGAAAGGCCCTGAGATCATATCTCTTACAATATGAGTTGCTTGAGACCTTTAGAATGAAGGGATGAGACAGAACAGGATGGGGAGCCAAGGGGTACTGGAGTCTTTGGGGGAAAGTAAGTATTGCTGAAAGTCAAGACAACCTCATATCCCTCCCAATTTAGAAACAGGTAGGAATCATGATAAAAGTAGGCTTGAAGTAACAAGTGAGAGATACAGAAAAGAGTTAATAGTCTACTATGGCAAAATATATTCATTAACTTCAATCCATTTGCTAAATAAAGTAGGTTAGTAATAGTCATTTGAAACTCATACATTAATCTCCCTTTATTATTATTATTTTTTAAATATATTTTTTATTGATTTCAGAGGAAGGGAGAGGGAAAGAGAGAGAGAGAAACATCAATGATGAGAAAGAACCATTGATCGGCTGCCTCCTGCATGCCCCCTATTGGGGGTCAAGCCCACAACCCAGGCATGTGCCCTTGACCGGAATCGAACCTAGGACTTTTCAGTCCACAGGCCAACGCTCTATCCACTGAGCCAAACCAGGTAGGGCTCCCTTTATTATTAATGGCAGGTTTCTTTAGTTCTTTTTCTTTTAATATAAAAGAGACCACTGATTACCTTTTACTTTGACAGTGGTATTTCTTTATAATAGAATTATAACTTACACTTTCCTGTGCTTCAAATATCCTCATATATTTGATCAATTCTTTAACTTGAATAATATACTAAATTACTTTTCATAAACACAAAATCTGCCCTTAATTGAGTTAAAATTTCAAGAATATTTTCAGATACCTTACAGTATTATATTACTTTTACAACATTATTTACAACAAATTTCCAAAGGCAGTAAGTTAAACCAGAGAGTCCCTTAAAGTCACTCAGTTCTACCAGGATTTCATGGATATAATAATCTTGTAAATTGTGCAAAAAATACAGTATCATTTTAAGATGTAGCAGTCAAAAAGCATTTCCAAAATATTAAGATAATTGCTCAATTTGGGGGAAGGGATCTGATCTAGGAAAAGCTAATACAAAAAAATTTAAGCCAATAATTAAATAAGGATGTGATTTTTCACATTAAAAAATAACAATTTCAGAGATTTGTTATTCCTTGACTTTACCATATGAACACAAAAACAACATACAAAGTTTAGAAGAACATTCCATAATGCACTGTACAATGTACCAACAATTTAAAAATACTCAGCCAGTTTATTAAAATATTGCTAGAGTAAAACTGAAAAAATAATCAAGTACAAAGATTAACTTATGGGCCAACACTGTGAATCTGACATATTAATTTATATCTAAATAAGAAGTTCTTGAAAAATATATACAACTTTGGGAAAATTATTTCTATGCATGTAGGAGTTCAAGAATATCCACCTTCTCCATTATTCTAGTCTTAAAATTATTTTTTTTGCAATTGCATATTCATTAAACTCTTGAGGACTTGCTCTAGGTACTGTGCATTCAAAGATGAAGAAGATCACAGAAAATACTGATTTATTTCCTTGCCCAAATTTAAACATTCATGACAATATGATGAAGTCCTATCTCCACACTGGCATTAGTACCTAAATAGCTTGATAAAGTCAGTGGGCATATGAAAGAAGTCTTAGTCAGTGCAAGTATTCATGGCCCAGATTCATAGTGGTGTCTCGGTTTTGTATACATGCATGTGTATGTATAATGTGGAGATGGGACCACAGTCTTTCCCATATGCTGCAGTAGCCATTCCTATTGTTAGGATCCTAAATGCAGAAAGTGAATTAGAGTAAGGCTCTAGTTTCAGCAAAGAATAAATTGAAATATATATTTTTAAGTTTATCTTTATTGTTTCAAGTATTACAGATGTCTCCTTTTCCCCCCATTAACCTCCCTCCACCCTGCTCCCACCACCTCCCCAGGCCTTCACCATACTATTGTCTGTGTCCACGGCTTATACATACTAAACTGAAATATTTTATAGCCATAAAATTAATGTCTTAGATTAACAATTTTGTTGGAGAAAAGCTCTCTAAATAATGGTAAAATATACTTGAATATGCTGAAATCTTTTTTTTGGCACTAAGTTACAGAAGGTTTCTCATGCAATTGAGCTTTGAATTACCCTGGAAGAAATTTCATAAACAAATGCTAATAATAAACCTAAACAGAATGTTTAGAAAGAATAAAAAAACACAGGAGAACTTTTTCTCCAGACAAGATGACATAGATTCATATTTATTGTTCTTCCCTGCTAAGTACAACTATAAACCCTGGAACTAACATAAGAGACAATCAAAGGAGGACTGCACAAGGTAAAAAGAGGAAGGTAGATTGCACAGGGATGCAAAACTGGATGAACGATATAGGGGCAAGGAATATTCTGACTCCCCACCCAATAGCAGAAGATAACCTGGACTCTGTATCCTCCAATCCCCAATCCAGAAAAGAAAGCTACCTGGGTAAGTTTATTCTTCCCCTGGACTGAACACGAATAATGTCAAAAAGAAATGGAAATTGTGAATTCTATTTTTCAAAAAACTATCCTTTATGAATAATGTAGAGAAAAACAATTGTCAAGTGAGAAAAAAATAAAGAATTTGTCACTAGCAGACTTACTTAAAGGAAGTTCTTCAAACAAAAAGGAAATGACAAAAGAACCTTAAGCATTAAGAAGGAAGACAGACTGGTGGGATAGATAAATCAAACAATCTATCTCCTCATGATTTTTCTAAATCATATTTGATTAAAAATTATACCACTTCCTAATACTCAAAGACAATGACATTTAAAAAGTGGAAAAGTAAAGGAATCTAAATGGAAATAAGGTTATCATACTTTACTGGAAGTGCTAAAATATTGATACCACTTATAAAACTAAACATGCAATTGCCATATTACCCTTGAGCATTTATCCCAAAGAAGTGCATGTTCACACAAAAATCTGTACATGAATCTTCACAGTAGCTTTATTTGTAATAGCCAAAAAACTGGAAAGATCCCAGATGTCCTTCAATGGGTGAATGGTTAAACAAACTATGCTACGTTCATATTATGAATACTTACTCAGCAATAAAAAATAATAAACTATTAGCATACACAATAATTTGGATGAATCTCAAGGACTTATTACACTGAGAAAACGTCAACCTCAAATTTTACTTAATATATAATTCTATTTATATGAATTTTGGAAATGACAAAATTTTAAAGGTGGTGATTAATGGCTGCCAGGGATTGAGGGAAGGGGCAGGAGGAAAGTAGGTATGGTTTTCAAAGAAGGGGTCCTTGAGATGATGGCACTGGTCTGTATCATGACCGGTGGAAAATATACAAACTTACACATGGACTAAAATTTCACATACCAAATACGCACAAACATATATACAAATGAATACATGTAAAAGTGGGAAATTTGAATAAGATCTATGGATTGTATAAACACCGATTTCCTGGTTGTGATATTGTACTACAGTTTTGCAAGATGTTACCATTGGGGAAAACTGAGTAAAGGGCACATAGTAAGAGATAGCCCATATTATTTCTTAAAATTGCATATGAATTTACAACGACCCCCAAAAATGTTTAATTAAAAAAAAATACACAAGAAAAAATTTGTAACTATATATGGTTATGGATGTTAACTAGACTTACAGAAATGATCATTTCACAATATAAAAAATATGGAATCGTTATGTTACACACTTGAAACTAACAATGCTATGTCAATTATACCTCAATAAAAACATAAATTGATAAAATAAACAGCACTTTCAGAAAGACCTTATAAACTGCCAGAATAAATTTTATCTCAAAATGTTGAAGTACCTATAAAGTTACAAAAATCTACTTGTAGAAATAAAAACATTTTTTACCCTTATTTACAGGAATTTTAAAGGAAGTACTTGATAAAATAGTACTTAAACCAGGCAAATTAGGTAACTATTATTAGAGAATTAATTATTTCATATTGATATGCTACTGGGGTGATATGGGTTTTTAAAAGTTTACAGATTTTCTTATTGAAAAATCAGACGATTACTTCTGACTTATGGTTCAGCTACAAGAGGGATTTGTAGCTGCTGGTTTCTTGTTGAGTCCAAAAGGTTGCTACAAACATGTGCCTTATACAGCTTATTACCTCTCTAGAAGAGGATAGAATTATAGCAAAACTATTATATAAATACTAGAGGTCCAGTGCACGAAATTCATGCACAGATGGGGTCCCTAGGCCTGGCCAGTGATCAGGGCTGATCTGGGCCATTCGGCTGCCAGCTGGGGCCTTCCTGCCAGCTGCGGGCTGCTGGCCGGGGCCTGCTGGCCGGGGCAGGAATCGGGAGGTTGGCAGGCCGTGGGAGGTTGTCTGTTGGAGTGCACTGACCACCAGGGGGCAGCTCCTGTGTTGAGTGTCTGCCCCGTGGTGGTCAGTGCACGTCATAGCGACTGGTTGTTCTGGTCATTCTGGTCGTTCCAGCGTCCCGGTCTAAGTGTTTTACATTTTCCCAAATTCTACTTTTTATTTTTAAATGGTGAAAGTTTTATTTTTGTTTATGGGCTATAGGAACAAACTGTACTCATTTATTAAAAACTAAAATGTTCCAATGTAAAAATTATTACAAAATAAAATTCAGAGCTAGCCTACAAGGACTGAAAATCAATGCTTCATTTTACAGATGAGAAAACACACATCATAAAAGAATGAATGACATTATCAGTCCCTAGTCAGTCACCCCAAATAAATAGGTTGAGGCACACTTAAACAGATGCTTCAAAATTATTTAATCCAAAAGTCTCAATAAAAAATATAGCACATTCACCACGTTAGAAGTCTACAAGAAAACATTTTGCATTTGTAACAACAAATTTTAAATTAAAGACTTAACCTTTAGTATGTTTAACATATTAAAAAATCTTTAGCCAAAATAATGCCTCATTTTGGGTGGTGATGAGTATCAAAGGTGGTCTGCCAAGACAATTAACTCTTGGAATAAAGACTTTAGTCAGTGCTTTTATCTTTTCTTCTACTGCCCTTCAAAATTCAGGAGGATGACACATGTAATCTGGTATTCACTCCTTCCCTCAGGATCTAGCAGAGGATATGGACAAAATTTGAGAGAGTAAAGAGCTATGGGAACAAGTTAATATCAGTGATATAGAGATATGTTACATTAGTGGTATAGAGATTGGAACTTATTATTGAATCCAGGCTCTATAGAGCAGATACAGGCGTTGATAGATCTCTATATGCTAGTAGGCATGTTAGTTGACCCTAGAACATGGGCTTGAATTGCACAGGTCCGCTTATATGCAAATCCTTTTCAGTAAATACGTACAATACTATACATGTATTTTCTCTTCCTTATGATTTTCTAAACATTTTCTTTTCTCTAGCTTACTTTCTTGTAATTTTAAAGTAAGAGAACCCTGCTAGCGGTTCTCAACTGTGGGTCGCGACCCACAGGTTGAGAACCGCTGCTATAGAGCCTAAGACCATTGGAAAACAGATATTTACATTACAATTCATAACAGTAGCAAAAATACAGTTATGAAGTAGCAACGAAAATAATTTTATGGTTGGGGGTCACCACAACATGAGGAACTGTATTAAAGGGTCGCGGCATTAGAAAGGTTGAGAACCACTGGACTAAAGAAAGCTTTATGGAAGAAGTGAGTAAAATGACAATTCTGGAAGCATTCCACATTAAAAGGGTGTATCATGAATATGCTGGAGGTAAGAAATTCAGCAGCACAGAAGACAGAGAAAAAAAATTAAATAAAATGGCAGCAAAAAGGATAAAGAAGTATCACAATATAGGCAAATGTCCTGCCCAGGGACAATCCTATGAACAAAATCATCAGATGTGATGAGTTTGATGTCACCAAAGTAAAATATTAATGTGGAATTTATTAACCTAAAGATTAACTTCATAAATCAGGTTATATATTATACATAAAATTACTGTTTTTAAGGTTTAACTTTCAAGAGATAAATAATTCGAGGTGGGGAGCAAAGGCATGATTTTTTAAAAATCTGAAATTAGACAACACTGAAAATGGTCTCCCAATGCAAAACTTCTTATTCATTTGTAGATTAAAGGTCATCTGCAAAAAAATCCATGACAATAAATCACACGAAATGTATTAATAAATAAACTGAGGATAAACATTAACAATTTAAAAAGCAAAAACACTGCTTTAGGTCATTCCTAAAACACTGGAATAATTTTAATTATTTAAATAAATGTAAGACTTTGTGGAAAAATTACTACTGCCCTTCTTGGTTTCTGTTACCTATGAAGATATAATCTTTTGCCAATAATTTTCAGATTTTGGGGGCATATATACTCTTTTTCTCAGCTGCTTTCTTGTCTACTGTGCCAAGTTCAAATTCAAATGAAAGAAACTCAAATGAAAAAAAAAGTAGCCTAGAGTGTAGATTTTCTTTTTCAAAGTCTGGATTTAGAGTCTGTGCTAGGAAAATCCGAATGAAGTTTTTTGTGCTTTTTAAAAGCTGTACTAAAAGTCAGTGACTTCACCTCTAACGTGTAGTTATGCTTTCACTGGCGTTTTCCCTCAAAATAGAAATTCTAGTTTTTAGTTCTTGGTTTGAAAATAAACTCCACAAAATCTGAAGCATCTTATCAAGAGAATGGTATTTCCCTAGCTTTCAACATTAGCAGCATATTGACACTAACTAAAAGATTTCATTTTACTTGAACTTAAAATAATCAATCTAATTCAAAGCCAAAGTATTTTCCCCTGACTAGCTCCTAAGGCATGACTGATGCATTCACAAAGAAAAAATGAAAACCTCCTTGTACATAGAATATTTTTTAATTTACCTCTTAAATGGGGTTGGGCAATATTTGCTTAATCTTTGTTCTGTGTACTATTATGTTCTTTGTTCTCATCCATGTGGGGGATGAGCTGATTATTTATGTCCTAACAATAGGAGTTCATGTACCATGGTGAGGATTTTTTTCCCTTAATCTGAGAGGCAGTCACTAACAAGCTTCAGCTGGAAGTGCTTAATGTTAAAACAGTGTGAACCTGTTCCCAGGCTAATACACTACGTTCTTTCTGCCAACAAAAGAAAATCAATTTACAACTGTAATTAATTTTTAACATGCTCATTATTTTTATACTTTCATAGGCTGGTATAAATGTTAACTGATTCATGAAACAGCCTATCCTGCTTGCCCTGGAGGAGCTTTACAATCTGAAACATATAAAATTATTTAAATAAAAAAGCTTAACATGTGATATGTCAGTGTATGAGGTTCACACCCAAAAAGCACTACATTTGATCTGATTTCAGGCGATGTGATAGTTCATGAGCATGTGGCATATAACAAGCAAGTTCAACGGGCATTTTTACACACACAAGGAGCTCCTGAGTGCAGCAATGGAAGAGACAGGCAAATACCGTCAAAGCTATTCAACTTAAAATCATCACCTCTAGAAATTTCTATTTCCCAAAAAAAGGCAGGAAGTGGATTGGTAAGTCTTTAAATATGCTCAGATGGACAAAAAGTGAAATGTGTATTTATATACAGAGGACCTAAAATAGCTCCTCTCCTCTCTGGAACCTTTTGTACACAAATGACTGCAAACCTCTATCTAGTATCCAGATAGGCCATAACTGCATAGGTAGGGGAATAGAAATTCATTGAGTGAGTGAATCCCATGTTCAAGGCACTGTGCCTGAGTCACAAAAATGAATGGACAAGGTTTTTGCCCTCAAAGAGTTCAAGGTATCGGGGAGACAAACACACAATAAAATGGTAATGACACAATATGAGAGCTATGCTGGTGAAATGTATAAATGCAAGTATCTGATTACAGAGAAGGGAATAACCAAGAGGAAGGGAAGCAAATGTGAATTAATTGAAAAATGACATTTGGGGTATAAACCATGAAGCATAAAAGAGAGCACAACAATGATAGAGAAACAACACATGTTAACGATACAAAAGTAAAATTGGTGTGCTTTTAGGGAACAGCTTATTGTGAATGGTGCACAGGGTGAATGAAGGAAGTGGTAGAAAATGGGGCCAGTTTGTAAAGAACCTCACAAGAAATGTTATGGAATGTAGACTTGCTTTTGTAGTTAATGTAATTCATTTAAAAAGTATAAGCAGAAAATGAGACCAACTTTTAAAAAATGATTTATACTGATAACTGTATGGAAGATGAATTCGGGAATTGTCTGTTGACAGAAAAACCAGTTAAGGATGCGACAAGCATGTCAAACTCAGCCAATAGGCCGCATGCCTCGTTTAAATAAACAAAGCAGCCCTCACTGGTTTGACTCAGTGGATAGAGCATCAGCCTGCAGACTGAAGGGTCCCTGGGTTTGATTCCAGTCAAGGGTGCATGCCTGGGTTGCAGGCTCGACCTCCAGTGGTGGGTGTGCAAGAGGCAGCCGATCTATGATTCTCTCTCATCATTGATGTTTTTATCTTTCTTTCCCCTCTCCCTCTCTGGAATCAATAAAAATATATTAAAATAAATAAACGAAACATGCAGCCCTCCGGCTGTGAGTTTGACATGCTTGGCCTAAGATATAATGAAGCTATGAATTTAAGGCAGTGGCAGTGGGGGTGGAAAGAAATAAGTTCAAGAGACATTTGTACTTACGAGGAAAAAAAGATTGGATTTGTTGACCAACTAAATGGAGTAAAAACAAAAGAAAAGGTTGAGATAATTTCTCCACTTAACTAAAAAATTAGAAACCAGATACTTTGTTTAATCTTTATTATTTAAAGTACTAGAGGCCCAGTGCATGAATTCGTGCATGGGTGAGGTTCGGCTGGTGGGGAGGTGGAGGAGGGGAGGGGGTGTGGGAGGTTGGCCGGCCGGCCCCGTCCCCTGGTGGAACTCATAGGCAAACTCCCAGTCAAGGAGATAATTTGCATATTAGCCTTTTATTATATAGGATTACAGAAGTCTCCTTTTTTCTAGTGTCTACCATTGTACATGCCACAAAGTATGTGCTTATTAAAGAATGAGTAATAAATGAATTAGTTTTGAAATCTGAAAAAAAAAGGAAAAGGTTTAGGGAATAATTTGGTTTGGGATATATTTTAGTATGTGATGGATATGACATATTCAAGTATTACTGTTAAGTTGGCAATTTGGGTCCAGAGCTAGACACAGGCTAGAATGAAGAATTCAAAAGATATTAGCATACACACAGTATTTGAAGCAAGGGAATTAGATAAGGCAGTTCCAGATAAGCCAAGTTCGCTTTCTTATTCCTAACTACATGGACATGATTACTTCCTATTCTAAGAATTCAGCTCTCTACCATCGGAGTACCCAAGGTGAGGGAGCAATCCAGTTCCATTGTGACACTGGGGCTGAGGACCCTAATTTCTCATCTAGGGGAAATGACAAGGGCTTTTCTGCAATACCAGCTTCTGAAATGTCTATGTATAAGCAGGTGAGGCCAATCTCCTCCAAAGAACTCCAATTAGTTGTGAGCTGACAAGAAATCAAGACAATTTTTCATTGGAAACCATTCCCTTAGGCATCAGCATTTGTTTTAATAATCACACCTCCATAACGCAGATTTTTCTAAATCATTTATCATCCTAACTCGTTTTATTAAAACTCCTTTTCTAGTCATAATGCTATATCTAAGGTGTGCATTTGCCTATTTGCTATATATTGACAGTATATATTTTCCTAAATAGGCACAGGCAAGCATATTCACACAAACTTTTTGTGTAGTTTTCAGCAAAACATCTGCCAAGTCAAATAAAATGTACTGGTGTCAAATACATTTCCTCAAAAATGTTAGTAAGAGGTATACATTTGGTATATTTATTAGAAGCAATAGTAACTTTAAGAAAGATAGTTATAAAATATTGCCTACAAAAATAAGATATCAGCCCTAACCGGTTTGGCTCAGTGGATAGAGCATTGGCCTGTGGACTGAAGGGTCCCAGGTTTGATTGTGATTAAGGGCATATACCTCAGTTGCGGGCACATCCCCAGTAGGGTGTGTGCAGGAGGCAGCTGATCTTGTTTCTCTCTCATTGATGTTTCTAGCTCTCTGTCCCTCTCCTTTCCTCTGTAAAAAATCAATAAAATATATTTTTTTAAAAATAAGGTATCAGTGTACTATTTATTCAAAAGTCAAAAGCCTAATTTATGCATTCTTCTAGGGTTCAATAAAAATGCCTATTGCTAGGCTGATAAGATGCACAAAAGCAAAGTGGTAAAACTGAAGAAACTTAACACCACCAGAATTAGGGAAGGTAAGAGAAGAGTAGGGGTAAACACTATTCTTTTTAAAAATGAAAACAAGAAGGACAACTTTTTACCCTTATCGTAAGCAACTATTATTATTATCTTTGGTAATGATTAATATTAATATCCTTTACAACAAAAGTGCAATTAGGGAAAAATTATAGATCAACTTTACTCTTCTGAAATACGAAGCATCCCAAAACATTGTTTAAAAAATCTCCTGAAACAGGCACCTGCTGCATAGTGATATGATAGCAAAATAGTAATGCATCCACACCAGGGACAGTAGGAGGTTTGAGAATCTAATTTACTGCCCCAAAGGAGACTGAGCATCATGGCTCTTCACTCCTAGAAAAGGGCTGCCTCTGTTAAAAAGCACCCTTGCTAACCTAATTGTCAGCGAAGTAGGTATTAAGTAAAGCTTCCTTATCATCTTTGGAATGGAATGCCTCACAGTCTCAGTTGTGGTTAGGAAAAAACATGGTAAGATTATTAGAAAATGTTAGCATTCAAGATATTTTCTGTGATTTACATAATTTACTTTAATAGCATCAAGTATTAAAGTTGGATATTATAGACACACTGGAATGCTGGCACAAGCCTAATAAAGCATAAAGAAATTGAAAAAGAAGAAATAGCTTGTCACATTTTCTAATATTCTAGTATCCAAGAAATTTATTTTTAGGAAAACTGTCCCATTTGTTCACCAACTTTAATATCTATAAAGATAATCCTCATAGTCAAATCACTGTATATGAATATATTATAGCTAGATTTTAGGATGTTACACAATTTGTGTTTATGACATTGAAATTCATATGCATTGGGTAGTATTTCATCATCAACTATGATTTCTGATGCTATGTAACTAGCATTTGATAAATATTATTACTTTATTATAAACATAGAGGCCCGGTGCATGAATTCGGGGTCCCTCGGCCTGGCCAGCGATTGAGGCCAATGTGGGGGAGTAGGGGGGGCATCATCGTCATAGCAACCGACCGACCAGTCATTCGGTCGCTAAGGCTTTTATACATATAGATATAAATCAATCATAATATTATGCATTATAATAATTTTTAAGGCAAAGAGGTTTTATAATTATAAATGAAATCTATAAAATCAGTTACTTGGTTAAAGTGCTTTTGGTTAAAATCAAAAGTAGTTGAAATATTGTGTATGAAAGAGTGCTATAATGAATATAACATTTAATCATAAAGTATTTGAAATATAGTAAAACCTCAATATAATGGACTAATTTGGGCAAGGAGGTGGGTATCTGTTAAAGCCAAAAGTTATATAATAGATATTCCTAATGCGTACAGTAAAATATTGACAAATCAGTTGGTTTTCACTTAGATACATTTGTGTAATTAAAATTATGTTTGGATGAAAAATTTCATTTTACAGAAAAGTTTTCTATATGTGTTACTGTTATTTTTAATTTATACTGAATAGATCTAGTAAATGCATGCATTCACAGTCACCTCAAGTAAACAAATGCACACAGCTGGGGTGTGGCTTAGCACACCTGGGTACATCGACAGCACACATTAAAACTGATGTAGAAAGTCACACCACTTGACAACAGAACCAATTACCGCAGGTGATGTGGCAGGAACACTTGCTAATTATTTGCTGAACACTGTTCATGAGTGGTGACTCTTGGATTTAAATATGTAGACTAGAGTTGTAGATATGTAACATTTATTTATATTGGTGAAATTACTACAATGCTTTTCCAACATATGGCCTATTCACTAAAATTTGTTCAAGATAAAAAATAACCTGTTAATTATAAGCAAATCTTAGATAAAACCATTTTAAAATTAAGAGGGTGTCAATTTTCACATAGGACATACAGACCAGAAATTTTATCCATTAAATCTGAAGTCTGTTAAATCAAGGTCTGCAAAATCTAGGGCTTACTGTATAGTCATGTAACTATGTAAAAGTCACTTAGTTTATAACAGGCCATACACAATATACTACTTATTTGTCCATAACTTAAGTTCTTAATTAAGATACCAACAAACATAGCTAACTAGCTATAATTAAATATAATGAATAATTAGCATAATTTAGCTATGACATAGGTGTCAAAGAATCATGCTCCATCCACAACACTAAGTTCAAGACATGTCAGAAGGAAACACTCAACAAAAAGGTTATTTTACTCAGAGGAAGACACTTAACTACCTATATTATCAATAACAGAACTACCAATGAGAAAAATCCTACTTATATTTATTCACTTTAAGTGTTAGCTTTCACTTAAGTATTCAAAACAGTTCCTTCAGCATATATGTCCTCCCAGGAAATACACACATGCACTACTAACAACTCTAGTACAAGCTAGAACCTCTCAACCACCCCAATACAAATGAAGGGCAGTGGAAGCCACAGACTATAAGGTCCTTGAGGGAGGAACTGCATTCTCCTCACTTTTGTACAGATAGTCCTCGGGTTACGTTGGACTTGGCATACGTCGTTTCATGGTTACGTAGCCACCTACCATGGTCATGACTGCAAAACTGTAGTAAATTGCATAAGGCTAAATTCTCTTACAAGTCTAAGAAAATTTAAAACCGTATTTCAATTTAATAAATATGAGCATTTTTCTAATGTAAAATGTTAAATGTACTAATATTCTTTTACTCATTTTGAGACTAAAGTTAATGAGTAGAATCTTATTCAAAATGTAATAAAGAACACTGAAATTCAGAAGAATACCAACTACATACTATTACTAATACTGTTGTTAATTTATTATTCTCAATTCCAATTTTAATAACTTTAAAGATTCCTTAAACTACTATTTTTATAACTTTATAACAGAATAGATTTAAATGAAATGCAATGGAAATAAACTTTAGCTTCAAGAGAATTTTGAACATATATAAAACATCTGATTAAACTGTTATGTGAAAAATCCTATATAATAAAAGGGTAATATGCAAATTGACCCTAACAGTGGAGCAACCGGTAGCTATGAATGACACACCACTGACCACCAGGGGGTGGACTCTCAACACAGGAGCTGCCCCCTGGTGGTCAGTGCACTCCCACAGGGGGAGCTCCACTCAGCCATGGGCCGGGCTGATGGCTGCAAGTGCAGCAGCGGAGATGGCGGGAGCCTCTCCCACCTCCTGGGCAGCATTAAGGATGTCCAACTGACAGCAGTCACACATCCCCCAAAGGCTTCCCGGCTGCCAGGGGGATGTCTGACTGCCAGCTTAGGCCTGATCCCCTGGGGAGTGGGCCTAAGCTGGCAGGTGGACATTCCACAAGGGGTCCTGGATTGTGAGAGAGCGCAGGCCAGGCTGAAGGACCCTCTGACCCCCAAGTGCACGAATTTTCATGCACTGGGCTTCTAGTTATAAATAATTATGTAACTGGTAAATCAAGCTATACAATAGCATATCACTAAAAAATAAAGCCTTAAAACAGGTGATATAAAGTAAATAAATAAAAAAAAGAATCATTGCATATAAACACATTACAGCCAGTAAGAAGAAATTTACTTCCACATGGAAAATACTCAAGTAACATAATACCTTACCAATTTTATTTATTTATTCGTGAAAAATATTTAATGGTATACATGTATAGCACGCACATGTATACCATTAAATATCTCCAGATAATTTTTATTATATTCAAATAAACCAATGTGTTAAATTAACAAACAGCTTTCTCTAAATATCAATAACAGTATTAACAGGTTCTTAGTTTATCTTAAAGCTGTAATGTAACAATATTGCCATCTAGTGTTCATATCAAGTAAGTACTTCACACTTTTGTTTTTCACTTAAAAAATTGTATGTGCATAGGTTAAATACAAATTGTCATTCCTATTGACAAGAGTAGTTTTCATGGATGCATAAAAGGAGAGAAAAACAGAAAAGGTCACAGGGAGACAATGGAAAGAAAAAGAAAAGGCATATGGGAGAATTACCCTTCCTATGGATATGATTTCTGTCACATTTTGTTCTTCCACACAGTATATATGTAACCTGATTGTCTCAGATACTTTAGGGTCAGATGCATCATCCATTTGTAGCCCCCCCCACCCTTTGTATCACAAATGGAAATAAAGCAAGATCAAGTCCTAAGTGATTTAACATCAAATGAACACAAATTCATTTAAGCCATGTTTTAAATAAACAAAATTTATCATTTTGATTACTGCTAATGAGAAGATGAATAAAAAACTGTTTTAAGTTTATGGTTGAAAAAAATTTCATAGTTGTTAAGGTGGAAACAATTTAACTTAGTTAAAAAATAAAGATGCATTTGGGCTACACTGTTTCTTAATTAAGCAGTGTTGAAAACAAAGATAGGTGACACTGTTCATCTCTAATCAAAGCCTGTTGCTGGAAAAATCTTCTTCAAGTCTAGATGCTACCAGTGATTTGCTATGTGGCCTTGGGCAGATCTCTTAGGCATTCTGAGCTTCAGTTCCTTTTTGTTCAAGATTAACTTAGTATGTGACAAGACTATAAAATGTAAAATGCCCACCAATGTAAGGTACCAAAAAGCAAGGTAAGATGGATGATGGTGGAAGTAGTACTACTTACTAGATTGTAACAATGACTGCTACCACTACCACAATATAATCCACTTTCAACTAAACCAGTGTGTAGGTCACAAAGATGTTGTGGGTTTTCCTAGTCCTCTCCCTTTGGTCATATTACCTGCCCATCATAAATTTCTAGTCTACTAAACTCTATCCACTGGAAATAAGGTGTCAGCTAATTTTATCTATTATTTTTTCCTTTTTATTTACCCATTTTCTCATTTCTGTACAATAAAAATGGAAAAACCCTACTCATTCTCTATAACCCAGCTCCATTTTTCACCTTTTCTATGAAGTCATCTTCCTATATTCATGCCCAATCCAGAAGTGATCTCTCTCTGCTATAAATTTCTCAGCAGCACTAACTAGCATTCATTTACAGCTATACATTATTTTATGTACATCTGTACCACCCTCACTCCCCCCCCCCCAAATTAATTATAAGCTCTCTAAAAGGGAAAAACATTGATCATCCTTCTTTGTACCTTCCACAAAGATAATTCTGAGGTACAATCACATGTGATACAAATGCCTTCCTGCTCTATTTAGAAGTATCTTACTTCCCCAGGCTCTAGTTCTCAAAGAATTACGTGTGTCACATTGATTGGCAACAACATTTAACCTCTCCAAGCCTTAAGATAAAGATCATAATACCTATTTCATAGTTATTGCAGCAGCAAAAATAAACATAAAAAGTATGTATTGTATGTAGAAAGCTATTAATAAAATGTAAAGTTTGGTTAAAAATTATTTTCAGACAAAGCATTTTTAAAACATATATTGGAAAAAATTCCCTGCAATACAGATTAAAAATGAATTGGGTTTTTTAAACTATTGGCATTAGAGCTGCCAATCTACCTACCTATTTAGCTAGTTATATGCATAACCTAATAACTGACTACATTACCTTTCTTCAAGAACACAGTAAAGGTATATAAAATTTTCCATAAATGCTGACATAAAAATTATCTAACTTAAATGTTGAGTTAAATGAGAACATATATATTTGGTTCTCAAAGGCTTGAGTGAAGAATTAAAAGTTTCCACCAGATATTAGATTACAAAGTCTAACATCCATTCAGGAACCAAATTTATTTGAAGTGAATAAAAATGTAAATGCTATTATTTACATATTTCTCAACCTAAAAACTTATACATAAAACAACACTGCAACATCTCAGGTGACTTTGTTTTTCAATAAATACTAGTCACATCATTTTTTTTTCTCCTCTGCCATTCATATCCATGAGATCAGTATTGTTTTTTTGGACCATATAAGAAATGTACTATGACTATATTTTTAATAAGTTTTTTTTTAAACTGCAATTAAAAAATCTTAACTTTATTAAATATGTCATGGTTCCTATTTTTATGCTACTGCTGCCATCTAGTGAAAAATTTGAGAACTTAATCATTCTGAAGATGAGAGCATTTTTGTAAAAAATGCATGTCAACCTAAAAGGGTATATTTGAGGAATGGAATATTACTTACTTGCAAATAAAATTTTAAAATTTTCGTTTTCATTAAATTACATTTTTATATTATACTTCATCAATAATCATGAAGACTTCTGTTTAATCATCAAGATTATAATCGTTTAATTTAAAAATTCCTTAATTTAAAAAAAAAGAAAATTAAACTGTTTTATCATGTTGTTATATCTGTATGCAAATTCAGTGATATGATTAAAGATTTGGAATTTTCAATTACTTACCTAGATCAAATTACTTACTCATGCTGATCAAACCTCTAAATGCCTGGAACTCTACCAACTATTCTACCTGAAAAATTCCATGAAGATAAAGATGATAGATAACAGCCTATCACAAAGCTTACCTGGGAAAATATATTTGCTGTTGGAGCAACTCTGCTGTCCACAATACTATATAATATTGCTAATAATCTATCTAGTGGAAACAGTTTTGGTCCGAGGAGATGATTGCTTGTCTGTAAGAAAAAAGAAAATAGATTTTCTTCTTAAAGCAGAGGACTCACTCTTTGTACTACAAATTCCCAGTATCACAATATTTATATCCTACAGTTCCTCAAAGATGCTAACAAATCCAACTTGCAGTCTCTACGCAAAAACTTTATCTGATATAATCATGATTTATCCTTACATTTTCTTCAAGATTTTCTGACTTAGCATCAACAAATATTAAAGGATTCACGAGTCATCCAGCCTCGTCCTAAATATCACCCCTATTTTGCTATTGTAACCAGATGATAAGTGACAGCGAAGTCATTTGTCAAGATAGTATATAACCAAAAGCAGGGTCATGGTCCTAATCCCTAGCCTAGAAATTATCACTTATTTCTCACCATTCCTCTTTGTGCCACAGACTAGAAAATGTATTTCTTCGACATTAATAGTTCTAAAAATAGTTACAGTTCACATTTTTAAACAACATGAATGAAAGACAAAAGAGGTTACTACTATAAAAGTCAAATCTCTAAGAATAACATCGGAAGAACTAGAGTTCATCTAGAACTAGAGACATCTTCATGATGGCAGTTGCTCTCTCAACACCGTCCTTTTCGTAGATTTGCACAAACCCACTCATTCCACAAAGATGGTCTAAAGTGCCAGCTCTTTCACCGTCCTCTCATCAGCAGGACTCATATATATCTCCCTCCTCATATTTCTTGGTTGATTTTGTCTAAAAGATAAAATTCTTGACTTTTTGTTCATTCTTTAATTTTCTTCATTCATTCATTAAATTTGTTCATTTTTTAAATAAGCATCTATCAAATATCACCAAGTGCTGAGATACAGAGGTAAATGGATGGGCTCCCTTCCCTTAGGTAACTGGTGAGTGAGGATATTCCTCCACAATCCCAGACACACCACAGTGAAACTTTAAAAACACTAAAGGAAAAAGGAGAAAAGAATTTAAAGCAGCTAGAGAAAATATAAATTTAAAACACAGACTTTTTTATCTCTAGTACTCCCTTGAATGTGCCCTTCAATCACTGTATTCAGCATAACAGAACATTAGTACAATATTATAATGGTACCATAGCAATACAAGTAACTTCTTATATCCACATGTCTAATAAAGGCATGAATTTATCCACTTCCCATAGTGTCCTAAATTCATGAGTTTTTCCCATTAGAGAAATTAAAATGAAAATACCTTTTCATGTTTCTTTAGAAAATTGGTTTTCTTGATTTTCCCATGATGCTACAATTAAGGAAAATAATTTTTAAGATTAAAATAAAGATAGTATTCCATAAAAACAGAAAACATAATTTGTTTAAAACATGGCACAGATAACACTAATTTATGTATCTTAGGCTTTTTTTATTTTATTCTACTTGTCCACCTAAAATATCAACATATTTTAGCCTTGATTTGACTTAGATTTCGCATGTATAGGTTACTTTGGTATGTAAAGAAAAAGCTTTTAAAATAAAATAGTGCTACTTCCTAAAAGAACTTAATGTGCTCCTTGTCCTCATGAAACAAAAACCTGGTGGAAGAGGTAGTCAAAAATAAATAAATAGAATAAATAAAATTGCATATTATATTTTTTCAAAAAGAAAATAATTCTAAAATGGGATTTATTCAGCTAATGTATATGCAGAAGAGGTTCCTGACTATTCTAGATAATGATATGAGTGCATGACCCTACAGCAAGAGCTTCAGAACAACAAAGAAGTTAGTATCCTTAAAATTATTCCCATCTCTCATACTTTAAAAAAAACCTTATGCACTTTTAAAATCTAGAATTATCACCTAAGATATACCTGAGCTCTTCCTTGAAACTATTTTTCCCACTCAGGTTTTGATCTTAATTCAAAGCCTTAGAGGATGAATCCTAAATACATATTTAGCAATCTCTTATTCTAATCCCTCATCCTTAGAAATTTAGATATTGAGAAATTTCAAACTATTTGTGGGATCTTCAAAAATAAACTAAAAAGAAGTAATTGTTACCTTAAGGAAGAACCTCTTGTCAGTTCTTGATGGATTATATGAAGCAAGGTATGCAGCAATTAAAATAAACTTAGAGTAATAAGGAAGTTCCACATGAGTATACGCTGAGAGACCTACACAACAAAAAACTTTTATGAAGGTATTTAACAGGCTACAATTAGATTTTAAGTATCTCTTATATTTTCTCACTTATCTTTTCACTTTCATACCACATTATCTAGTCAAAATGACCTACTCCTTTAGCTTAAAGTGCTATGATAATGATGGTGGTGGTAGTAAACGTTATCATCAATATGCTTTGCTCATTCTATTATTTTTGTTTGACTCCTCCTATTCTGGTCTAAATGCTACCCAACCTGGCCTTCAAAGCCACACTCTCCATTAAACCTTCCCTTGATGATCCTCTATCACACCAAAATAGAAAAATCTCTGCTCTGAATTCCTAGTTTGTGTGTGTGTGTGTGTGTGTGTGTGTGTGTGTGTGTGTGTGTGTGTTTTTCACTTATGGCCCACATAACTTTATACCTATAATTATTACTTATAATTACACTAGAGGCCAGATGCACGAAATTCGTGCACTGGGGGTAGGGGGTTCCCCTCAGCCCAGCCTGTGCCCTCTCACAGTCTGGGACCCATCGGGGGATGTCTGCCTGCTGGCTTGCAGCTGGCTAGCCTTCTGCTGCTGCAGAGCCTGCTGCTTGAGCTTCAGCAACTGCTGCATGTGCATGGGCTGGGCTACCACGGTCTGTCCTGCGAACACCATCAAGTGGATGAGTCAAGTGCAGAGGCAAGCCCACCCTGAGTTCCATGCACTTCCCTGAGTCACTGAGTTGTTCAGACTGACTGCCTTCTACAGAGAACGGCACCGGGATCAGGCCTAAGCCGGCAGGCAGACATCCGTCTTGCAGTCCGGGATCCCTTGGGGGATGTAGCAGTGCGCCAAGTGGCAGGCGGCCAGGGAGGAGCCTGAATTGGGGCTGGGCACCGCACCGCTTGCGCTCATCCCGGCCCGCTGTGCCTGCTGCCACCGCTCGGTAGTGCTGCCGCAGAGTCAGGAGAGGCTCCTGCCGTGGCAGCTACGCTTGCCAGCCGTGAGCCTGGCTTCTGGCTGAGCGGCGCTCCCCCTGTGGGAGTGCATTGACCACCAGGGGACAGCTCCTGCATTGAGCGTCTTACCCTGGTGGTCAATGCACATCACAGCAACCGGTTGTTCTGCCGTAATGGTCTCTGAGGTTTTAATTATATAGGCTAGAGGCCCAATGCATGAAATTAATGCATGGGTAGGGTCCCTAGACCTGGCCAGTGATCAGGGCTTATTTGTGGGGTGATGGGTGGGGGAGGCCCCCCTCCGCACTGGCACCCGCTTTGGCTGGCCTGGGGCCTGCGGGCTGGGGGCAGCTCCTGAGTTAAGCACCTGCTCCCTGGTGGTCAGTGCCCATCATAGCAACCAGTCGTTCCACCAGTGGTTCTGCCATTTGGTCAATTTGCATATTGGGCTTTTATTATATAGGATTAAACAGTTACTTATACTAAAATTATATTTCTTACCAAGCTATATTGTGCACTGAAGGAGCCATGTCTAATTTTTTTCTTTCTTTTTGTATCTGAGTGCCTTTCACAAATGAAATACATTTGAATGAATGGATAAATAAAACAACTGGGTCACTCAAGCAGCATTAATTTTTACAAGAAAATAAGGAATCTGATAGTTTATGAAAGTACAGTATATGTCAGACACTGTGCTAGGTACTTTACCTAAGCATCTCTGAATTTGCTATAAATTAAAGCTAGATATTCTTCCAATTTTAGATGAGGACACTAAGTTGGGCACAAGATCACAAAGTTAGGAAGTAGTGTTGACCAATTATTGCAGATTTTCTAACTCTAACATCTATTTCTTTCCATTAAAACACACAATTAAAAATCATTTATATAGCATCAGGAGCACTGAGAAACCAAAAGAGACAAAACAGAATCTCAGCTCCACTTAATTTCACACCAACCACTAGGCAGTGATCTATCTTTTAAATAGTATTTTAGATATCTGCTTATTTTTTAAGTAAAAGCTGTTCTATTGGGATAAATCCAAAGTAATAATTTCTTTAAAGAAAACAAAAGCACAAAGCTTTTAAAACATAGTCAACTGAAATGTATCCTACAAACTAGGTTAACATAAAATTGAATTTTATTCTATAAAACTCATGAAATACATACATACTGAGATGGAAATTATGTAATGTAATTGTTTTAGCAAAAGCATTTAATAAAAAAAAAAACTGTTTGATTTTCACATGATACAATCCAACATTCAGAAAACTGGTATACAAACTTCCTCATATTACATTAGTTTCACTAAAAGGAAAATGAATTAAAGTATCACTATAGCTTAAAAAGTACATTTATTTTTATAACACTACTGACTAATGTTATCTGTGGTATTAACTTTAGTATCTTGATTATTAGTAATAAAATAGGATTTCTGGTAACTGTCTCAATACTTCCTTGATACCTTCCAGTTGTCCTGGATCTTTGTCATCTTTCTGTAGCTTTTCCCATTGTGAACTGAAAGAAAATAGAAAATAAGGGTTTGAAAAAATACTACATCAAATGCATCCTACAAACTAGGTTAACATAAAATTGAATTTTATTCTATAAATGTTCTAGTTACCATATGAGATAAAACAGAGTACTAGAAAAACTAAAATTTACTTATTGACAAAATAGATTCAATTTCCCTATAAACAAGACAATATATATATATATGCAATATACATGTTTATACTCTATAGAATCATAAAGTGTATATTAGAACAATGTATCTTATATATCAACTAGAGGCCCAGTGCACAAAATACAAGCACGGGTAGGGTCCCTAGGCCTGGCTGGCGATCAGGGCCATTGGAGCCTTCCGGCTGCCAGCCAGGGCCTTCCTTCCAGCTGCCAACCAGGGCCTCCCTTCCCTGGATGCCAGCTGCCGGCAAGTGCCTCCCTTCATTCTGTGCCACCCCCTGGTGATCAGCACACGTCATAGCAAGCGATCAAACTCCCGGTCTCCCGGTCAAAGTCCTGGGGGAACAATTTGCATATTAGGCTTTTATATATATAGATACCCAAATGTTAATTTTTTAAAATCTCTTCTCCTCTGATCACAATTGTAAAGCTATCAAAAAGTACCAACAAATAAATAATATCATCTGTCATTCAATAAAACTCCCAATGTTCTAGTTACCATATGAGATAAAATTGTTATACACTATTTCTAAATTCAGTAACAATCTCTTAACACATTGCGGACCAGTAGTTTTATTGCTAGCTTTACCCAGGGGCCAGATAAGTTTCTATTGAACGAGTACAATAGAATGTTAAATGCACGCTTTAAAATTAAATACCCATTGTGTTTTGAAGTTATTTATTACATGTTCTTACACGCTAATATCTTTTTAAAGAATTCTCGTGCCTTAACTGGTTTGGCTCAGTGGATAGAGCATCGGCCTGTGGACTGAGGGTCCCAGGTTTGATTATGGTCAAAATCATGTACCTTGGTTGCGGGCACATGCCCAGTAGGGGGGTGTGCAGGAGGCAGCTGATTGATGTTTCTCTCTCATTGATGTTTCTAACTCTCTATCCCTCTCCCTACCTCTCTGTAAAAATTCAATAAAATATATTTTTAAAAAAAGAATTCTCGTGATTGGCCACAAGCCTTAGAACAGAAAACATGCGAATTCTCATGATCTGTCCGCAATGTGTTAAAATAAGTATCACTGTATCAGAAAACTGAGGCCCACAAGTTAAGTTGCCCCAGGATACCCAAATAGTCAGTACTGGAGCTAAGAACTGAATCCTTGTAGATGTCTACAGAGTTCATGGTATTTCAACGATCCCACTCTGATCTTACTTGTAATGAAAACTATTCAACAGCCCCAAATATTAAGATTATGAAGTAATTAAGATATGTCAAATCAAATTAATAAGGAACACACCATAGTGTAAAGACTGTCTTAGGAGACCAAAGTTTTAGCTTTATGATCTTGAATAAATCAATAACCTTCTCATAAAAAAATAAGGCATTTGCCTTGGCCAGTGTGGCTCAGTTGGTTAGAGCGTTGTGCCATACAAAGAAAGGTACCAGTTCGATCCCTAGTTGGGGAGGGTGTGGGAGGCAATCTATCCATCTCTTTCTCTCGCCCTCCCTCCCTTTCCCTCTTTAAAAAAAAAAAAAAGCATGTCCTCAGGTGACAAAAAATAAATAAATAAATAAGGTAATTAGATGCAATGATCTGTAAGGACCCTCTCCAGCTCTAAGTCTCTTACAAAGCTCTTAAATGCTAATTTAAAAGTAAATGCCAGATCAGAACAATTAAATATATTAAATCAATACATATATTTTTTCAAATCTATAAGCATAGTTGAAAATTCTGGGAATACAGCAAATGGGAAATTTTGATAGACTACTAGTAACCTATGTGAAGAGCAAACTTAGTCTAACAAGCTGACTTTCAAAATAGAGCATTTCTTCCATCTTACAGTTGATGGTGCTTCAGATTAGAAGGCATTTTCACATTCCTTTGAGATAGTTTAAAGTCATAAGGTTTTCTTATATAGTAATTACCCATTTAATGTTATTATTTAACTCTCAAAGGACAACCAGGGAAAAACTGACCATCTTTAATGGGAAAAGAAGAGACTATAATATTTACTAAATTTTTACTATGAACCCAGCTCTTAACATCTCATTTATTACTCATAAACTGTATTTCTTTCTTTTTTTACAAATGGCAAAACTGAGTCAAAGAGGTTAACTAATTTGCAAAGGCTGCAAGCCTCTAAGTCAGTGGTTCTCAACCTTCCTAATGCCACGACCCTTTAATATAGTTCCTCATGTTGTGTGACCCCCAACCATAAAATTATTTTCATTGCTACTTCATAACTGTAATTTTGCTACTGTTATGAATCTTAACCCTTTGCACTTGCTTGCTTTTTTCTCGATTCCTTTATTCTACTCGGGATTTAATTTTTTAAATACCCCAGATTTTACAAAGCACGGCAGTAGAATAAAAAACTGGAGTTTCTTTTCATACAAACTTATTTATTTGGATTTTTTAATATTTCAAATACATACGAGCTGCTACCGATGCTAACCGTGTCGAGTCACACTCGACATCCGAGTGCAAAAGGTTAATGTAAATATCTGTGTTTTCCGATAGTCTTAGGCAACCCTGCTAGCGGTTCTCAACCTACCCACAGGTTGAGAACCGCTGCTGCAGAGCCTAAGACCATCGGAAAACACAGATATTTACATCACGATTCATTAACAGTAGCAAAATTACAGTTAAGAAGTAGCAACGAAAATAATTTTATGGTTGGGGGTCACACAACATGAGGAACTGTATTAAAGGGTCGTGGCATTAGGAAGGTTGAGAACCACTGCTCTAAGTGGTGGAACCAACGTTTCAATTGAGATCTGCCTGACTAAAACATTCCATGTTCTAAATAAATATCAATTTCCAGAAATGAGAGTCACAGTAGTTGTATTAATTGCCACAGAATAAGCTAGAATTTTAAGATAAACCAGGTTGATTCATATTTTGTAATTGTACAAACTGCTTATAAAAGTTATATAAAACAAACATACATTTCAACAAAAACAGCTTAAGTCAGGATCTAGCCTTCTATGACTTTATTCTGCTTATTCCAAGTATTTAATCTCAATTAGGAAATATGATATATGTGGTTATTATTTTTTAATTTAGTAAAATTTATTTTACATGGGTGAAGGGGGTCAAGGATATTGGAGGAGGGAGAAATGAACAAGTCATTTAACTTGAAGCAATTTGAGCACTTTCAAATGGGTAAGTAGATATCACCAATCTTAGAATGCCATTTCTCTACTATACTATTGGAAAGTCTCACTGGTCCTTTATGCCACATAATGAGAAAAAAAGAGAGGCCATCTATCTATATTATGAAAGGCCTGTCGTCCTAATGCTGTAATGACCAAAGACCAGCACGATGGGTGGGGTTCTGCGATTTCGCGCACTGGGCTTCTAGTATATATATAAAAGCCTAAGCAATTGTTCAACCAGTAGCTGTAACATGCAATGTCCACCGGAGGCAGACGCTCTGACCGGGAGCTATGATGTGCTCTGACCACCAAAGAGCAGACACTCAACGTAGGAGCTGCTGAGATGTGGTGACTTGGCAGCTCCGGTTCTCAGGTGACGCACCTGAAACCAGAGAGGAGAGAGCTCGATTCTGGGATGTGTCACACGAGAACCGCCCTCTCACAATCCAAGAACCCTCAAGGGATGTCAGAGAGCTGGTTTCAGCCCGATCCCCACAGGCCAGGCCAAGGAACCCCACCGATGCACAAATTCATGCACCGGGCCTCTAGTTATCCTATCTAATAAAAGGATAATATACAAATTAACTGTCAGTCCGTCACAAAGATGGTGGTGCCCAGTCCTCTCAGCCCCACTGGAGTCCCCCAGTCCCGCGGGGGCGGCCACTGCCAGTGGACAGCATGAGCAGCCTGGCAGAATGCTTGCTTCATCGCTGCAGCGACGAGGCAAGCGTTCCATGCCCGGCCGTGGATGGGCCTTTGAGCCATGGAGAGCCTGTGGGCAGTGGGCGCAGAGCAGCCAGGCTCTGCAGAGAGTTACTGGCACACAGATTCATGTGCAGGGCTACTAGTATATGACTAGAAAAGTAACCACTTGGAGTAAAACTGCAAACTATCCTACCAACCAACAATTATTTTCAAAAAAGACAAAGAAAATGACCACTAAAGGAATTTAGCAAATTAACACAACAAAGTTAATAAAACATATATTTTATATCAATAAATACAAATGGGTGTAAGTTACTTGTTAAAGAAAAGGGTTTTCAAAATGCTTCAGTGAGGCAAGGAGGTCAGATTAGCAATGCTTATTTCTATATTCTATACCTTTCAGTGAAAAAAACATATTACAGACCATATATTAATTGCAAAGGGAAGTAGCTGCCTTTGCATAAAGATACATATGTACATATTTGAAATTTTTTTTTAAAGTTACAGAGAAAAAAAAAAAAAAAATATATATATATATATATATACATACACACAAAGGATAGACCAGAAATTCTATGTGGTTAGAAAAAGAGTGAAAGGGATAAAGATGGGTGTGAGACTGGGAATCAAACCATGACCTCCTGGTTCATAGGTCGACACTCAACCACTGAGCCATGCCGGCTGGGCAGCACTGGCATTTTTAAGTGAATTACTCAGACCCCAGAAGACAAAAACTGGCTGAGCTGGAAATCAAAACCATGTTCTTCCCACTGTACTATGTGCTACCATATCACCTGAGCAGTTTCATTACCATGAAATTCTAATAAAAGACAAATGTAGATTTATGATTTGATTTACATATTTCTTTAATAATCAAATTTTCATGATGCCATTCAAATATCTCACATAACTATATTTTTAAAAGGCTAAAACTGATTGTCCTGTACCTACCCAGATATTTTACATTTTGAAATTGTTCCAAAGTGTGTAGCTAACTGGTTAAAAATTGTCTGTCCTTCCCCAAACAGCAAGAATTTAATTCAAACCTCCAGTTTTTTCCAATGTAAAGAAGGTAAAGGAAAACTCTGTACAATAACTAACCAAAAAAAAGATATAAACATATTAAACAAAAAATTACCTTGATATTTCCCTGAGGTAAACAGTCTGCATGGCTTTCTTCAAATGAGGTTCGATATTTCTCCAGAGTTTGCGAGTATCACGTTCACTTGCTACCAAAATGAAGAAAATTTCAATAATTTAGAGCTTATAAAAAAATTTTTAAAGTTAATAGATAAAATTATATAGTTACCTTCTCCTTTAACCACAGGTTCACAATATTTAGGAAAATTAAGTACTGCCTATGAACAAAAAAAAAAAATAGTAGTTATCTACCACAATTAGGAATTCTTTTTCAGGTAAAACTCTTAAACTATTCAAGCAATTTTATTGTGATTTAATTTCTCAGGTAAATGTTATTCAAGCTTATTACTACAATAATAAAACGGCAAATATCAATAACAGTAGTAAAACAATATGAAAAATATTCCTTAAGTGGCTAAATCCTGCCTATTAGCCCCTAGATATGAAGTAACACAACAAAGCATAATTTGTAATTTTAGGTCATAATAATGTTACAAGGGAACATAAAACACAAATAAAATACCCCTAACCCAAAGAATTAACCTGTTATTTTCCAAGGTCTGATCATTCTCACAAATTAAACATCTAGTGAAGTAAAACTCAAACTATTTCGACTGCCAGCACTGCCTGAGATTGTTACAAATCCAAGTTCTTAGCATCCTCCCAGGCACACTTGGTCAGAATCCTGAGGATGAGACCCAGGAATCTATGTTTTAACAATCTGACTAGGAATTCTATGTATTCTAAAGTCTGAGAAGCAGTAATTAATCATAATCACTTAGTAGTTTTCCATGAATCAACACTGAACTACTGAAAGGTAGTTTAAGCAAACTGAGTAAATGTAATTGTCCAAACAGTCTTTATATTTAAACTAGTAGCCCGTTTGCACGAAGATTCGTGCAATAGACCTTCATTCACCTGGCTGCCTGCACCAGTTTTCTGCTGGCACCGGGGACCCAGGCCTTGGCTGTGGCCACCGCCTTCTGCCTTCTTTCAGGGTCGGGGCTTGGCCCCGGGCGGTGGCCTTGGGCTTGGCCGCACCCAACATCCCTGCTAAGGATCGCAGGAGCCGACCCCCAGTGGTTTCCTGCGATCGGTGCAGGCTCCCCTCTGGTGCCCAAGGCCGGGAAAGCCTCAGGCGGCTTTCCCGGCCTTGGGCTCCGCCACACCCCAACGTCCCTGCAACGGTTTCCAGGTGGGCGTGGTTGGTGGGCGTGGCTTGGTCGATGGGCGTGGCTTGGGCGTAGCGAAGGTGCGGTCAATTTGCATATTTGTCTATTATAAGGTAAGATACACCTATAAAAGTGAGCCCTTACTAACAAGTGGAATTTTAAAAACAAAATATTTGTCAAATACAAAATACTTTTCACAACTTTGACGATTAACATTCAAATATGCTCTCCAATATTATGCCCACTTCTCCTATGTTAATCCTCAAATATAGGCAAATTTACAGTTAACTAGAGGCCCGGTGCACGAAATTCGTGCACGGAGGGGGGGTGTCCCTCAGCCAAGCCTGCACCCTCTCCAATCTGGGACCCCTCGAGGGATGTCCGACTGCCCGTCGGGATCGGGCCTAAACGGGCAGTCAGACATCCCTCTCACAATCCAGGAATGCTGGCTCCCAACTGCTCGCCTGCCTGCCTTCCTTATTGCCCCTAACCACTTCTGCCTGCCAGCCTGATTACCCCCTAACCACTCCGCTGCCAGCCTGATTGATGCCTAACTGCTCCCCTGCCAGCCTGTTTGCCCCCAACTTACCTCCTCTGCCGGCCTGGTCAACCCTAACTGCCCTCCCCTGCAGGGTTGATTGCCTCCAACTGCCCTCCCTTGCAGGCCTGGACCCTCTCAACTGCCCTCCCTTGCAGGCCTGGTGCCTCCCAACTGCCCTCCCCTGCTGGCCATCTTGTGGTGGCCATCTTGTATCCACATGGGGGCAGGATCTTTGACCACATGGGGGCAGCCATATTGTGTGTTGGAGTGATGATTAATCTGCATATTACTCTTTTATTAGATAGGATAGAGGCCTGGTGCACGGGTGGGGGCCAGCTGGTTTGCCCTGAAGGGTGTCCTGGATCAGGGTGGGGGTTCCCTTGGGGTGTGGGGCGGCCTGAGTGACGGGCCTGTGGTGGTTTGCAGGCCAGCCACGCCCCCTGGCAACCCAAGCCGAGGCCTTGGTATCTGGAATTTATTTACCTTCTACAATTGAAACTTTGTAGCCTGGAGCAGAGCCCAGCCTTCTGCTCGCTCAGTGGATGCAGCCATTTCTGTTGGGACTTATGTATCTAATATAATTGAAACTTTGTAGCCTTAAGCAGAGGCCTGGGCTGGCCAGGGCTGCAGAAGCTTAGCTTCCCCCACTGCCGGGGGCAACCCTTGCCACCCGCTCTTTCCAGCTCAGTGGCTGCCGCCATTTCTGTTTGGATTTGTTTACCTTCTAAATTGAAACTTTGTAGCCTTGAGTGGAGGCTTAGGCCAGCAAGGGCAGGCGGAAAGCTTGTCTTCCTCTGTTGCCAGGAAACCCAAGCCTCCCTTCTGCTCTCTGGCTGCAGCCATCTTGGTTGAGTTTATTTGCATATTTGCTCCTGATTGGCTGGTGGGTATAGTGAAGGTACGGTCAATTTGCATATTGCTCTTTTATTAGGTAGGATTGTATTGGGGTTATGCACAACCAATCTAAATTCAAGCCCACTGGTATTTTAAACTACCCAGAGAGTAAAAATACATATAAAGGCTACTAACAAAATCACAAAAATAATTCCAAAGCCCAAGCAGAAATAATTTTAGATGGGTTTTTTTATATTATAAATTTTCACAACCATTGTACATTCTCCCATATAACTGCCCGTTATTCATAACCATTTAAGTATATAATTTACTCTTAACTAATCTTATCAATGTAAAGGGAGGGGAGGAGAGGCACTACTTTATTAAAAATGACCAACTGCTCAGGGAACACTAGTATTCCTAATAATAACAGAAGGAGCGTAATTATCAACAGCTAATTATGCCCATCTGTTACCTCATTCCTGACAACTAAACTTTCATTATGCCCATTTGTCAGCTGAAGGAAGAGAAGCAAAATAGAATTTGCCTACAGGCACACAGATTCTACTGCCTGAATTTATGATTGTGGATCTCAGATGTTCTGGGAATTTACTTCCAAACCAATAAGGATGCCGTGTTACCAAAGCCTGATTCTGGTGAAACAAAGAATATACACATCCCTAGTTTTATTGTACTTCACAGGTGTTGTGTTTTTTACAAATTGAAGGTAAGACCCTCTACAAGCAAAAAAGTTACAACTTGCTTTATCATGATACTTGCTTTATTGCAATACTTAATTATGGTGATCTGAAACCCAACCTGTATACCTGTATTTCCCTTATATTGCAAAGAAAAACTTGCATTACTTTAAGAAATAAAACAATCTATGATGAATACTGAGTAGGTTGCCACAAAATAAGATAAGCAATTTGGGGAGCTTTTCCAACTTCTCTGAGATTTTCAGAAAGACTTCACTGTTGCATTTGAAATAATTTGTTAGAAAATAACCTGATACATGTATATTATAGTAAGCAGAATTGTAAGATACACCCCAAGACTCCTGGCCGCTAGCGTACACATACCTCTGTTATTCAATGAAACACTAATTTAGGCACTGCTGTGAAGGGATTTTGTAGATACAATTAATTCCCTAAAAACTATACTATTTATGGGAGAGTTAAAATAAGGAGATGATCAGATAAGTCTTATCTATCACATGAGCCCTTTAAAAGCAAAGTTTCCTCTGGTTGGTCACAGAAGTCAGAGATTCGGAATAAAAGGATTCAACATGCCCTTGCTGGCTGGTAGATGGAGAGGAGGGCCAAGTCGAAAAGAATGTGGGTGGGCTCTAGGAGGCCTGAGAGAGACAAACAAGGAAACTTGGGACCTCACTGTTACAACCAAGAGGAACTCAATTCTATCAACAACCTGAAAGAGCTAGGAAGTGGTTTTTCCCCAGAGCCTCAAGATGAGAATTTAGTTCAACCAGAACTTTAATTTAGCCTTGTGATATCCTCAGCACAGAAGCCAGCAACACAGTGTCTGGATTTCTGACCTACAGAACTATGAGATTATAAAGTTGTGTTGTTTTAAGCCACTAAATCAGTGGTAATTTATTTTGCAGCAATAGAAAACTAATACATACAATGAAGTATAAGTATAAAAACATGGCCAAGTACAAGTAATTTCTAAACTGTTTTGCCTTTTTTAGAATACCTACATTTTATTTTAAAAACATTAGCAGAACAAAGATCAGAACTGAGAACAGTTACATTAATTTATAGAAATTTTCATCAAGCAATGAGGCCTTACTCTGTGCTAGATCTTACTATTCTAAGTGCTCTATGTGCATTAACTTATTCAATCCTTCAAATGATGTTATGAAGTAGACATTATTATCCCCATTTTACAGAAAAGTTAAAGTATGCTTTAAATATCTGATTTCCATTTCTTAAATCAGGCAGGGAAAACTCGCCCTTTTAAAGGACTCATGTGATTAGATGAGAACCACCTTGATATTGCTGTGTTAGGATATCCTGAAGCCAGAATGATATGAAAAAATAAATAAGTTGAAATTCAGATGAGGAATAAGGTATTTACAAGGATTCAAAGTACCTCCACAAAAAATACACATTAATTACCAAGAAAACACCACCTTAATCAAACAATCAAAGTGAACATGATCAGTAATGAGATTAAGTCAAACCTTGTAACCTGACAGGATGCAATGAGAACACTGCATCATTTCTGTGATATTTCTGTCACTCAACCTAAATCTATTCATGAAGAAACATTAGACAAATCGAACAAATAGCCTACAATCTTCAAAGGTCTTAAGATCATGAAAGTCAAAGAGAAACTGTTCCAGATGAAAGTTCAAGAGCAATGACAACTAATTGCAATATGTGATTCTGAACTGGATTCTTTTGCTCTGAAGTACATTATTGGAATAACCGGCCAATCTTGAATAGGGTCTGAATATCAGACTGTAGCAATTAATCAATTTTCTAATTTTGATGGTTGTACTGTGGTTTCGTAAAAGAATGTCTTTGTAGAAATTGCCCACTAAGATTCAGGGTGATCAAGTCACAAACTTATTCTCAAGTGTTTGGGAGAAAAAGAGGAAAAGTTCTTTTCACTATATTGGCAATTTTTCTATAAATTAAAATTGCTTCCAAAATTTTAAAATACAATTTAAAAACATCCAATACTCTCACCTTCTTGTAAATACCATACATAAAAAACAATCAGAACTATTAGCATGTCAGTACCAATGAATGTAGCTGTGATACAAAAAGAATTCTTAATTATCCAAGGCCGTAAGTAAAAGCACCCTGTAAAAACTGTCTTAAACACCACTTTCTGCTTATTCCATGTCTAAAGACTATGTAACTTTTAAGAATATGCTAGAGCTACATTTAACATAGATGAATATACCAAGTAAAATGTTGGGCAAAAGTACATAGATTTTAAAAAAAGAAGAACACATGCTGTATGTTTTCATTTAAAGAAAGTTCAAAAACAAACAAACCTAATCTTTGAAATTAGAAGAATAGTGATTACTTCAGGAGGAAAGATTACTTCAAGTAGGCTCCTGAGATGCTGGTAATTTTCTACTATTTGACCTGGATTATATTTACAGAAGTGTTTTCGCTTTGTGATAATTCATTGGGATACATATTCATGGTTTCTGTGTTTTTCTTTAGGTATAGTGTAAGAAAGCTAAGAAAAGCTAAGAAAAAATGAAAGAAATACAAAGCTAACTAGATTATTTGTCCTAATTAAACACTCCACCTCTCCCTTAAGTACCCATAACCAAAGAACAGCTCTTATCTGTGACAAAGTCATCCTCATCCATAAAGCAATCAGTATCTATCTATCTATATAAAAGCCTAATATGCAAAGTGTCCCCTCGGGAGTTTGACCGCCCAGGGGTTCGATCACTCACTATAATGTGTACTGACCACCAGGGGGCAGCACAGAATGAAGGAAGGCCCCGGCTGGCAGCCAGCAGCTGCTAGGAACCTACCCATACATGAATTTCATGCACTGGGCCTCTAGTAAGAATATAAAAGATTAGTGAAGGACACCCATTCACCCAGCTATCTGTCAGATTAACTCTGACAGTCAATAGGATGACAGCTCTTCTGCCTCAGACTTCATATGACTTCAATCTCTGATACAAACCTACAGCAAGTATTAGCAGTTTCCATACTTGGGCTCTGGTTTATGTTCTTGCAGATCTCAATCTATTTTTAAGCCCACAGACTTTTGCTCAGCAGAACTAAAATCAATGGATCCGCAACAGGATATCAGGCATTTTATATGTATTCCTTTCTTTTTATTTCACAAAATTCCTTTGAAGTAGGTATTATATATACTTAACAAGAGAAAACTCATGTTCAAAAAGGTTAGGTAATTTGGTCAAGATCACAGAGCTGGCAAAGGAAGAAGTTTCTTCATCTGTAAAATGAGGATTCATGACAGTACCTTCCTCATAGGGTTGTTGTAAGAATTAATTGAACTAATGATGGTAAAAAAGTTCATAACAGTGTCCGGCACACAGGAAGTACTCAATCAAGGCTGGATCTTATTTAAGAAGTAATATAGTATAATGCTTGTGAGCATATGCTATCGAGCCAGACACCATGGTTCTTTATTCAGAAAATGTTACAATCTTTTTCATTTTAGTTCTCAGGGACCATTTTTTCCTATTATACAATCACATGGCAAATAAGCAAAAATAACTACTATGTACCGAAACACATTATTACATACGGTCTTTATGAATCCACTTATAGCTGAAGGACAGATTTGCAACCATTTCAGAACAATCTCTTTCTCATCAAAAAATAGTTTAAAAATAGATGAAAAAATTTGAAATCTAAGAATGTCATGATACCATTTGAAGTAGTCAGAGATTACCTTGAGTTGGACTGTTGCATGTGAGAGAGCAAAGTTATGAGTGAGGCATCAAAAGTCTTCCTGTACTTTCTGCAGCTTTTCTGTGCCAGATCCTTCTCTGCCCTGCTGCCTAATACCCACTCTTCAACGTCCAGGGGGCCATCTACCTAGCCCCATGCTAAAAAATAAAATCAAAACCCCAGGAAATGCTGGGTCCTGGCTATAAAAAGCAGTTATGCTACTTTATTAAAATAATTCACCAATTATCAATGATCCTCTCAGAAATTATTTGTATTTTAAAAGAATATTTATTCGCCTGGCTGGCGTGGCTCAGTGGTTGAGTGTCAACCTATGAACCAGGAAGTCACGGTTCAATTCCCTGTCAGGGCACATGCCTGGGTTGCGGGCTCAATCCTCAGTAGGGGCTTGCAGGAGGCAGCCAATCAATGATTCTCTCTCATCACTGATGTTCCTATCTGTCTCTCCCTCTCCCTTCCTCTCTGAAATCAATTAAAAAAAAAAAGTTTTTTTAAGTGTTTAAGTTTTTATACCTTTCTGTGACTCTTCATTTTTATTTTAACAGAGCTCTAAATTTTCTACAATTAAAAAAAAAAAAAGAGCCCTAGCCGGTTTGGCTCAGTGGATAGAGCGTTGGCCTGTGGACTGAAGGGTCCCAGGTTTAACTCCGGTCAAGGGCACATGCCTGGGTTGTGGGCTCAATGCCTAGTGTGGGGCGTGCAGGAGGCAGCCCATCAATGATTCTCTCTCATCACTGATGTTTCTCTCTCTCTCTATTCCTCTCTCTCTCTCTTTTCTTCTCTAAAGTCAATAAAAAATATTTTAAAAATAAATTTAAAAAAATAAAGAAAAAGAAGGAAGGGGGAAAAACACTCCCAAGGCCAAGTGAAAAGACCTAAGTAAAGATAAATGAAAGTTTTCTAATTGGTTCAAAATTTGTACTAATCCACAGATTTCTTCCATTTTATGGTGTATTAGCCTCAAAGGGCCAAATCAAAATTTCCATAATAAATTACCATCTTCCAACCTATCCCACATTACTTCTACATGGAAAAATATTAAAAGGCATACTTTTTTTTAAGCAGAATGCTCACTCACCAGATGTCTGAGCTCTTTCAAATCCCGGCAGACAGTGTAGAAAACTCCAAGAAGAATATTAATGTAAGCAGCATAGAAATCAGCTGAATACTCTGGAGGATGATCGTGGGACAGGATCTTTTGAAGGTTCCCTATTCCCAGGACACAAATGAACATAGAATGATTAATACAGCACCCTATATCTTCCAGCATTTTATAACAAAGGTTTAAAATAGCAATAATTAAAGAATAAAACTATTATAAGATTTAAAAAGTAATACAAAAGTTGAAACTGAGATAAAAACAATTATAAATCTAATGTTCTAAAAAAATTAAATGTTGCTTAACACAAATATTAAACAATGAAATCTAAAGAAAATTTCAAGATCCTTATTACTGGCAAAATCATTATCAGAGACAAAAAATAGCATAGATTCTATTTTCTTTTTCTGCCTATTAAGTATATCAACTTGTAAAAACAAAAAGGGGCACTACAGCCCTAATCGGTTTGGCTCAGTGGATAGAGCGTCGGCCTGCGGACTGAAGGGTCCCAGGTTTGATTCCGGTCAAAGGGCATGTACCTTGGTTGCGGGCACATCCCCAGTGGGAGGTGTGCAGGAGGCAGCTGATCGATGTTTCTCTCTCATTGATGTTTCTAATTCTCTATCCCTCTCCGTTCCTCTCTGTAAAAAATCAATAAAATATATATTAAAAAAAAAAGGGGGGGGGGGGCGCCACTACATAAACTAGGGCTACTACCACCAAACTAGAAAATGCTCAGTTTTTATAAATTAAAAGAATTTATAAATATTGTAATAAAAATCATCATACTTTGTCATTCCCTTTTTGAAAAAGTTTTCTTCCTACAATCTTGGTATCTTTATTTCTCTTCTATCTTAAAGTCTTTATACAATATCATATATTTAGAGTCTAAATTCATATTTAATCTTGCTAGAAATATCATATTGTAGAAACAGTTATAGAGAAACAATCAACTATTATTCAAAATTTCCCAATTACAGTAATGAATCAATTCCTTACTGCAATTCCCTCTGACTTCTTGATGCAATGGTTTCTTTATACTTCTCAGTTAAGAGTCTTTTGAATATGACTTATACTTTAAACAGAGTCCCACAGGGCTCAAGACTTTTGCAATACTTACAAGTAAAAACTCTTTTAGGATGTTCTGATCATGTCAATTTCCTTATTTAACATTCTGATTAAATGAGCATTTTTACCATAGCTACTATGACATAACAACAGCTCTAAGCACTTTCATATTCTCTTGTTCCTCACAATAAGTTAGATACAGGTATGAGATTAAACAATTTATGTGGATTATGAACAGCTATTCATAAACAGAAATTTAGAAATATCTATATCCAGGGGATCTTTTAAACAGGGCAGTTGATCCAAAAAGATTTTTTTTTCAAAGTCTAGTTTTAGGCTTAGAATATTATCATGAACAGGTTCCAGATGGAAGTCGGTTACTTGATTTGCATTTTTATGTCACAACTACCAAAAAAAACCCAAAAGCCAAAACTCGACTTTAGAGTCTATGTATTTTTATATTCTAATAGCAAAATTTAAATCTAATGTCACTAAGCTTTTTTTAAAACTATGCATTAGAAAATATTTGATACATAGAAAATGTCCAAAGGTGTAAACTTGGAGATAAAGATACTTTTATATGAAAGTCACCAAATAACTGGATAGATGGAAGGAGAGGGAAGGAAGGCAGGAAGGAAAGGATAAATTGTCAGATAGATGAACATACATAGGCAAAAAAGACTATAAGTATATGGATAAGGAAATTTGGAAAACAATTAAGTCTCCAGCTCAGACTGTACTCCTGAGCACTTATTGAACATCTCAATCTAATATCCCTTACTGGTGACTCTCAGTGCCACATGTGAAAGTTGATTAGATGTTACGACTGGCCCATTTCAGTCCTGATGAAAGTCTTAAAAGAATTAGAATTCTTACTGTGTTGCTGTAAAAGTAAACCAGCTGCTCAGTTATAGACTACAGACAAAATCCCAAAGTACAACTCTAAGTAAGCCATGCCAGCTCCAAAGACCCAGACTAGTAAAACTTACTAAAAAATATTTCATCTCCACAGGATGCTAAAAACTGCACTAAGAGGTAGTAAATAAAGGGAATGAAAAACCATTTGACTGGTCTTCTAGTGCCTTAAAATTTCGCTATCAAAGTATGAACTAATACTCAAGAGCAACTCAAGAGGAACTTCTGCTCCCAGTCATGAGAAAGTAAGAGGATTCAGAAATACTACACTGTAATAAATTAACTAAAACCTAGACAAAATATAGAAAACAACTATTTTTAGACATCATATAATAGGCACTATAGGGCTGTGATACCTGAGAAAAGGGAAACAAATGAGTCCTATCATCAGCCTGTCTTTCTAGCTAGAGGTAATTTTTGAGTTCCAAAAGAAGTCCGTTCATCTCACTGAGTTAGAGACAGAGATGAGAGAAGAGGGAGCTAAGGCAGGGCATTTGCAGGGCAGAGTACATAAGAGAGCTATGTAAGAAAGAGCTCCAGAAATCTGCACAGGGGTTCCCCTTGAGTCTTGGATGAATACCAATCTGTATATGAACAGAGTAATATTCCCTAAGGACAAGTAAGAACAACTTCTGGGGGAAAACAATTATTGGAGAGCTGTAAGTCAAGGGGTTCCCAGAGTTCACACATGTGAATCATTCATGTTACCACCTATAGAATGGAGAAACTCTGCTGAATACATGGGGCATTTAGCAGAGATCCCAGAAGGGCTGTATCTTAAAAATGGAGCTAAAATTAGCAGTGGAATAAAGGCTACTCAAGATCCTATCTCCAAAAAAGCTTTAAAATGGCCTTAAAAGCACCAAATATAGATAGCTTCAAGTTTAAATGCTTACCAGAAAAAAGTCCAACATGCAATAATAAAAAACACAGTATCAATCAAAAATTCCTAAACACATGAAGAAGCATAATGAATACCCATAATAGAGAAAAATTAGTCAAGAGAAACAAACCCAAAATAAATGAGGTAATAGAATTAGTAGACAAGGGTATGCAAACAACTATTATAAACATGCTCATATGCTCAAGGATATAAAGGAAAACAAAAGCATAATGAAATATGAAAAGAATGGATGGGATTAACTGCAGATTTGACACAGGAAAAAAAAGATCAGTGAACTTTTAAAGACCAGAAACAAAAACTATCCCAAATAAAACAGAGAAAAAATATTTAAAATTTAAAAACATAGAAATTCAGTTGGACCCTGGCCAGTATTTCTAAGTGGTTGGAGCGTGGGCCTGCACACTAGAGGGTCGCAGTTCAATTCTCTGTCAAGGGCACGTACCTGGGCTGCAGGTTGAATACCCGACCAAGTCTGGGCATGTACAGAAGGTAACCAATCAATGTCTCTCTCTCACAATGATGTTTTTCTTTCTCTCTCTCCTCTCTCTTGCTCTCCCCTTACTCCCTTCCTTTCACTCGCTCTAAAAGTCAATGAAAGCCCTAGCCGGTTTGGTTCAGCAGATAGAGTGTCAGCCTGTGGACCAAAGGGTCCCAGGTTTAATTCCAGTCAAGGGCACGTACCTCAGTTGCAGGCTCCTCCCTGGCCCAGGCCCTGGTCGGGGCGCATGCAGGAGGCAACCAGTCGATGTATTTCCCTCACATCAATGTTTCTCTGTCTTTCCCTCTCTCTTACACTTTCCCTAAAAATCAATGGAAAAATATCCTCGGATGAGGATTAGTAATAAATAAAGTAAAAAATAAAAATAAATAAAAATCAATGAAAAAATATCCTCCAGTGAGGATAAAAAATTCAGTTGGACAATATCAAGTGATCTAAGATACATATAGTGCAGTCCCAGAAAAAAGGAAGAATGGCTAAATATTTTAAGAAATAATGGCTGAAAAATTTCCTAAATTGATGAACTACACATTTATATATCCAAGAAGCTCAACAAATCTCAAGTAGAATAAATAAGACATTTTTCCTTGTCTTTTTATTTCTTTGAAGCCCAAAAAATAAAGTATTATGGGGATTATAATAGAGAAGAAAAATGTAGGACAATAGCATAAAGGTGGTGAGAAAATTATGTCACTGAGATTCGCAGATTGTATTAAAGCATAACTTATGCTGACTGATACCATAACTAAACCAAAAACCTGATCAACTGCATTATAATCTACCTGAAGAAAAGATAAAATGCATTTCGAAAAAGCTGAATAATCTTCATGTGGCAGAGACCAGAAAACAAGAATTCCAAATTGTGACCCAGTGTCACTGACAAGTGGAGAGGGTGCCCTCAGTATCAGACATCATATTCCTAAAGATGACATATGTATCAAATCATAGAGGATTTAGCCACTAAGATTATCTTCCGGCCCTGGTTCCATGCTTACTTATTCTAACTCCAATTTGACATCAATTAATGCTTCCTTTTTGAAAGCCTTTTTGTGTAATTATGGTATTTTTGCTTAAAAAAAAATTCAATGTACTGGTAAAAGGCACTTAAATTTAATAATCAGACTAAATTTAGCTCTAGTTTTTATATATTTTTAAAAATCTATTATCTCACACTCTAAAATTGTCGATATCACTTTAATTATTTAGTTATGTCCTTAAATTCTCTCCATCTATGCTACTTTGTATCTTTTCATGTTTTAAAATTTTAATTAAATTCTATAATTCATTATACCATACTTTAATCCAACTTTACTATGATGTAGAAAATCAGGATTTTTTTATAATCTTAAATTTCTAAATAATTTTTCAATACTGAAGGCTAAAATGGGTCATGAAAAAAATTTAACTTCAGTGATGACATAGCTACAAAGAAAACTTTTTAATTAAATCCTTTGATTTATTCTTTTCTTCCTATCTGTTTCTCATTTTGTGATTTTCATGAAAGAGAACCTATTGAAAATAAGGGCTCCTTGCATCTATTTTGGGGTTCTTTTAAAAAATATATTTTTATTGATTTCAGAAAGGAAGGTGAGGGAGATAGAAACATCAATGATTACAGAGAATCATTGATTGGCTGCCTCCTGCATGCCCCACACTGGGGATCAAACCCACAATTGAACCGTGACCTCCTGGTTCATAGGTCAACGCTCAAACACAGAGCCAGCCAGCCTATTTTGGGTTTCTTTAAAAAAAAAAAAAAAAATCTCAGTTAATTAGTTAACACAGGAGGTGGTTTTTTGTTGCTGTTGTTTTTTATTGCTGTTCTTGTGAAAATAAGCAAAAATGTGTTGATTTTAACAATGAATATTTACAGCTGATTAGTTCAGAAGGATAGTGTTGATGAGGCCAAGGTCAAGGAATGCTATTTTTTCAGAGCCTGCTAACCACCTTATGCTTCACAGTTACAATCTTTGAATCAGAAATATTGTGTCTGTATAGTGACATCACAGTATTAATCTGTAAAACTATTCAAGAATACAAAAAGCTTTTGTTTTCTTCCAAAGATAAAACCATCAGGATCTATGAAGTTTAAGATTAAAGCTAAACCAAAAATAAATACAAGGGCTAGTAATTGGAACTCCAAGAGTTACAGTAATAAAAATGAGATTTACAAAATCAAAAATACATCTCACATAGTACTTAAGCCAGCTTCATGGTAAATAAAGATTTCAATACAATTTTAATGTGCTTTGCTCAGGTGAGAATTAACAACAAAACAGATGTATCTATTGCATTTGTAGCACCCATACAAGAATCAGACTAGGTTGGCAAAGCACATTAAAATTGTATTGAAATCTTTATTTACCAGATTCCTGTATGGGTGCTACAAATGCAATAGATACATCTGTTTTGTTGTTGTTAATTCTCACCCAAGGATGTTTTTCCATTGATATTTAGAGAGAGTGGAAGGGACGGGTAGAGGCAGAGAAAGAGAAACATCAATGTGAGAGAGATACATCGATTGGTTGCCTCCCGCACATGCCCTGACCAGGGCCAGGGATCGAGCCTGCAACCAAGGTACATGCCCTTGAATCAAACCTGGGCCCTTCAGTCCACAAAATGACACTCTATCCACTGAGCCAAACCTGCGAGGGCAATATATACATCTTAATGTACTAGCTAAAAAATGTAAAAACAAACCATTAGTACAAATATGTGAGAAGTGCTTATTCAAAAAATATTAGTAATTACACAAGAATAACTCCTCAGAGTTCCAAAATAAAACCTCTATAAATGCAGAAAGACAAGCAACATTTTGAGATTGGATGTAAACTTGAACAGATTAAGACATGAGAGTATTCCCATTTAAACATGCTAGCTTAATCTTCCACAGACTATTTTACTGAGTATCACTTGTCAAAACAATGTTTTAAAATTTACCTATGCTATAATCAGGGAAATACAAGACAAATGGTTCAAAGCATCCAGTATTTGGACGGAATTTTTCCCAAATAATTTCACTGAGAAAGATAACAGTCACATTTCTATCAGTCTGTAAAAGAAAAAAGTAATAAAATTAACTTTGCATTTGAAAATCTTAATCAGAGCAATTCCACTTGAATCTTTCTTTCAAATCGAGCAAAGTTCCAACAGGTAAATTATTTGCATATTAACACACCATATTTAGAAAACCTAATCAAGGAGTTCATCGACTTGCAAATTTTCATACATAATTACTTGGGAATTTCCATAAAACTTTTAGGTTAATCAGCATTTCAGTTACCCATGAATGGTAGGACTTATTTTATAGAAATTAAGAAATATTTGCATAAATAGTTAAGACAAAACCTTTTTATGGAAATTTTCAAAGAAATCATTAGCTTTCAATTAATAAACAATCAAAAAAAGGCAAAACTTAACATCTCTCATCATTAAAATGGCTACAGTAATCCAGAAAAAAATATGAGTTGAAGAAAAACAGATTAAGTCATATCATGTAACCACATATTATTGTTAGAAAAACTTAAAAGTTGTTTTAAAGGATATTTTCACACAAATTAAGTAAAATTGACTTTGCATATACATTAAAAACACAAACAACTATGATCTAAAACACCACTGTTAAGTAAACAGATATCTTTTGAAGTATATTTAGAAATTATAATTAGTATACAAAAAGAACATCAAGAGAACAGCCCACTGTGTATGTTATCCTTCTACAAAGTGGCCACAAATGTCTTATGCATGCTAGTTAGAATTTATCTGTAGATACCTCTGCATTCTCAACACAAATTTTAATTTTCCCCATATTCTTTTTGACATTTCCCAAGTTGACAAGCAGCTTCAACAGCAATTCTCTTTTCTGGTAGAGTCGAGATTACTGTGCATCTTTTAATTTTCTTCAGTTTCCATAATTAAAACTAAAACAAAAGTGAAAGCTGTTTTGTTCTATAACTATTCTTAGAACACTATCTCACAAATTATACTGTACTTTGATAGTGACTTACTTTTTATTGATTCCTATATTCCCTCTTCCCCCGTTAATTCTTACCTGAGGATATTTTCCCATTGATTTTTAGAGAGAATGGAAGGGGGAAGAGTCAGAGAGAGAAAAACATCTATGTGAGAGAAACACATCGATTGGGTGCCTCCTGCACATGCCCTGACCAGGGCTGGGTAAAAAGCCTGCAACAGAAGTACCTACCCTTGATCAGAATCGAACCCAGGACTCTTCCACTGACACTCTATCCACTGAGCCAAATTGGCTAAGGCTTGATTCCTATATTATATATAATCTTATATTCCCATTTTCATTGTTTAGAAAAAATTATTTTGTTTACATCCAATCTCAAAATGTTGCTAAGTTCAATAAATTAATAATGCCACAAAAATTTAGCATCTTTATGAAAGAAAAATATTTTTACTTTCAAATGCTATTTTTATCTTATAAACTCATTAATTTTTAAGAATCCTTGAATTTATTTCTATAGGGATAAAAAAGTATGCTCTAAACACAATCTTGATTCAAAGCATTGAGTTGTTTTTGCTTTAAAATGATTATTCAAAAGCATTTTATAAAATCAGTTAAAAATATTGAGATTAAAAAATTGTATTTGTCAGTCTGAAAGGATTTTAACTTGGTAATGTTTTCATCTGTTTATCTGAAAGTACTTCAATATACAATATCCATTCATTTTACTCAAATATTTAATATAAAAACTGGGAAATGCTTTTGCTATATTTCTCTGAAATGAAATACATTTTTTAAAAAAATCAAGCATGTTTTCAGAAATGTCAAACAGCAATTCTCTTTTCTGATAGATGACTATTACTGTGCATCTTTTCAACTGCTGTGAAGGGAAGCATAATCATCATTACTGAACATGAGGGGGAAAATGGGGTAAGCTATACTGGAAAAGCAAGAGGACAGCAGGAATGCACTCTGGATACCAGACAGGGAGTCCTAGACCAAAGCAATGGGGAATGTTGGATGTGGATACAAACACAACAAAAGAACAAAAGAGAGGAGGAGACATCTGCTCACACAGGATGGGTCCCTGATCTCAGTGGTAAAATGCCAAGAATTAATCAAACTTCGAAAGGCTGGACTATGTGAGGAAACTTCCAGGATAGGCCACCAAGAACTATACTTAATCTCTTCCTTTCCTCTCCATATTGGCCCGAGAATACTATTACTAACTGTGAATTTTAGGATTTAGCCTTAGGCACACAATAATTTCAGTGACATTTAGAAAGTTTCTCTGTACTTCTAGTAGTTTCTCAAATGTGAGTAATATATTTAACTTTTCAAGGCGGAAATGCTCTAAGCACTATCTCCCCAAATATTTACTTAATTTTCGTTATAATGCTACTTAATACTTAAATAATACAGATATAAAAACTAGGTAAATATAAACTATTTATGCTCAAAGCACTTAGAAAAATATAAAATCAGCCTGGCCGGTGTAACTCAGTGGTTGAGCACAAACCAGGAGGTCATGGTTTGATGCCCCGTCAGCGCACATGCCAGTGTGGTGGGCTTGATCCCCAGCAGGGAGTGTGCAGGAGACAGCCGATCAATGATTCTCTCTCATCACTGATGTTTCTATCCCTCTCTCCCTCTCCCTTCCTCTCTCTGAAATCAATAAAAACAGAAAAAAAGAAAAATATAAAATCAACATAAATGTGTAAGTTAGTGAAAAATTTAGAAAAGCAAAAAAATTTAAATTGACATTAACTGAATATGATAAACAATACTGTTTGCTCAAACTAAATCTTTGCTCATTTTGTGAACATGGTTCTAATAGGAAACAGCAAGTTCTTCTGAGTTTAGCATTCCTATATAACTGGTATTGGTGAACAATGAATTTTCTCACCAATTTTCTTTACTTAAACTATTGTAAAACCCTGTTTTCTGCAATAATATTTGGCTTTCACCCGACACATATGCACATGAGAAAAGATGCCTGCTCTTTTCGTAGATCATGACCCTTAGAATAGTATTAATACTATTCAGTGCCAACACAATTGTAAATTAAAATACAAAGCTAGTTCTAACACTGAGTGACCATGATACTGAACTCAAGGTGACCCAAACTAGACATAGAATTATTTTTTTAAATTACTGAAATAAAAAGAAACTTTTAAAATGCTTGCAGGAAGTTCAAAGTCAAGTCCACTGCCATTTAGTCTAGCAAACACCTAAAATCTTTTACTAAAGGCAGTGTTAGTCACAATTAGAAATAAAAAGCTGAAAGTGAAGTTATAAAGTCACAAATTGCTTTAACTTTGAAAAACGTTAATTTCACTCATAAAAGAGAAATGGAAATTAATATATTAAGACTAGAAGCCCGGTGCACGAATTCGTGCACAGGTGAGGTTCCTCGGCCTGGCAGGTGATTGGGGCCGATTGGGGGGGTTGGCTGGCTGGCCGGGGGGCGGGGGGGGGCGCTCATAGGAGGTTGGATGGCCACCAGGGGTAGGGACAACGGGAGGTTGGCTGGCCAGCCCTCCCCTGATCGGGGCTGATCAGGAAGGCCAGCCAGCTGGAGGGAGGGACTACGAGAGGTTGGCCAGCCGGCTGGCCCAGGGGGGTGGGGGTGGGGAGAGGGGAACTGCATGAAGTTGGCCAGCTGGAGGGGGGAAGGGATTAGGGACTGTGGGAGGTTGGCCGGCTGCAGAAGGTTGGCTGTGGGAGTGCACTGACCACTTAGGGGCAGTTGAGCGTCTGCACCCTGGTGGTCAGTGCACATCATAGCAACTAGTCGACCGGTCGTTTAGTCGCTTAGGCTTTTATATACACTGAGTGGCCAGATTATTATGATCTCTGAACGCATAATAATCTGGCCACTCAGTGTACATCTACACTAATAAAAGAGAAATATGCAAATTGACCAGGCCTCCATGATTCCCATAAGCCAATCAGGTGTGAGTATGCAAATTAACCCAACAAAGATGGAAGGTTAATTTGCATACACAGGTGCAGAGTGGCCGGGAGGGCCAGGATGCCTGCTACGAGGGGGAGGGCGGGGGTGGAGGGAGCTACAGGAGCGGCACTCCGGCCAGGAGCGAGGACTTGCAGGCTCCCTGGTGACGGGGAGTGAAGCCAGGGGAAGGAAGGCCTATTCTTGCACAAATCTTTGTGCAACGGGCCTCTAGTCCTATATAATAAAAGGCTAATATGCAAATTGTCCCCTCGACCAGAAGTTCAACCAGCAAGCAGGCCGGTCAATCGCCCATGTCCCCTCCCCCTGGCCAGGCTGACCGGACCCCATCCATGCACGAATTCATGCACCAGGCCTCTAATATATATATATATATGTATATATACACTGGATGGCCAGATTATTATGCGTTCAGAGATCATAATAATCTGGCCACTCAGTGTATATAGATGTCATTTCTCACCTATCAGATTGGCAAAAGGAAAAAAGTTGACAATATATTCCAGTGGTCGGCAAACTCATTAGTCAACAGAGCCAAATATCAACAGTACACGATTGAAATTTCTTTTGAGAGCCAAATATTTTATACTTAAACTTCTTCTAATGCCACTTCTTCAAAATAGACTCGCCCAGGCCGTGGTATTTTGTGGAAGAGCCACACTCAAGGGGCCAAAGAGCCGCATGTGGCTTGTGAGCCACAGTTTGCTGACCACGAATATAATCTATTGATTAGGCCATAGAGGAAAAAGATCTCAAACATTACTTACCAATTCTTGTAACCTAAGAAACCCAGGCAAAATATTCGCTTCCATATCTCTTAGATACTCTGCTTTATCTAGAACCTTAAAAAAAAAATGCAGGATCAAAATCAATTTGCAAAGCCCTTTACAAAACATTTACCAGTATGTGACACATATTATAAAGATTGATAATGTACAATTCAAGAATTGAACTTGCCATGTTGAAAAGAAAAATTTTAATTTTTGCTATTTACATTTGTGGAAGACATTTTAAATAGATCAAATAAGTTAAAAAATGGACTATTTATAACATATTTTAACTCAAATTTCTAAATAGAAAATGAGTCATTTTGTCCTACATTAAAAAGGTTTATTTGCCGAAACCGGTTTGGCTCAGTGGATAGAGCATCGGTCTGTGGACTGAAGGGTTCCAGGTTCGATTCCGGTCAAGGGCATGTACATTGGTTGCGGGCACATCCCCGGTAGGGGGTGTGCAGGAGGCAGCTGGTCGATGTTTCTAGCTCTCTGTCCCTCTCCTTTCCTCTCTGTAAAAAGTCAATAAAATATATTTTAAAAAAAAATAAAAAGGTTTATTTTACATGTACACTATAAAAAAGATAAGGATGCAAGATGCTCTAAGGACATTTTCTTAGGTTTCCAAGAAATACACTCAGGTGCATTTTTTATTCCATTTGATAAAAAGATAAATGTCTACCATGAAGCAAAAACTACAGCTTTTTCTGACCCAAGCAAGAGACAGAAAATTCTGAATTTCATCATGTAAAACTTTTTTTTCCCCAATATTTTTTTATTTTAGAGAGGAAGGGAGTGGGAGAGAGAGAGAAACATCACTGATGATAGATAATCATTGATTGGCTGCCTCCTGCATGCCCCACACTGGGGATTGAGCCCGCAACCTGGGCATGTGCCCTGACCGGGAATTGAACCCTGACTTCCTGGTTCATAGGTCAACGCTCAATCACTGAGCCACCTCGGCCGGGCTATCATGTGAAATTTTTATTGCTTGAACTTTAACTGCATGCTAAACCTTGTTTAACTGGCTAACAGATCATGTTAAAAAAGATGAAATTTTTGATCAGTGTGAAGACAATGCTATTGGGGCTGTTTTTGTTTTTTTTTAAGGTACTTATTTTTTAGAGATATATAGTATATACACTATATAGAGATACAGTACATGTATAAAGTTTTAAGAATGACATATATGTGCTATACATATATAGTAGATATATGTATGGTAGATATAATGGAATTAAATACTTACAATATATACAGTCTGATCCTTGAGACTTTTAGCCTTGGTTACTTGTTTAAACAAGCGAACAAAGTCATTAAATGTATCACAGGTTATTTGAGTAGAACATCCATCCTCTGAAGAACTAAGATAATTCAATCTGTTTAAAATTTGTTCCAAAAGCAGCCTCAACGTAAAACATTCAACACAATTCACAAAGACATGTGGGAGCTGAAAACAAACAAAAAGGTGTAAATAGAAAAGAAATCACATACACAAGTTTGGCTCTGCTAAATATTTCCCGTTTGCCCTTCTGAACCAATACTCCATAATCTTCCAACCTACTCTGTGTCCCAGGAGTCTGAACATTACACACTGCATTGCCCAGACTCCCTCTTCTTTTCCAGCACTGACTGGATTCAGCCAATAGGAAGAACCAGCAAGAGACTGAAGGAAGCAGAGGAGTAAGAGAGAGAAGTTGAATATTTATTCCCTTGATTTCAAGCCCCACGCCTCAGAGGCCCACAATTTGACAGTGGCTACGACCTCCTATCAAAGGCCACAGCCCCAGTTGGGCAGCTCTTATTCAAAGGCTACAGGTCTTGCTGGGGTCTGGTAACAACTCCTTTCTCTGGCTAGTTCAGGTCTGGGAGGGATAAAGGCTATCACTGCTTCACCATTCCTTATTGGTTCCTTAACGTTTCTTCAACCTTTGTAAAATAGTCTCTTTATTAAACTCAATTATTTAAGTTTGCCATTTGTTTCCCACAGGGATTCAAAGCAAACTTGTATTTTCTCCTACAGAATTCTTATAAGGAAACCCAAGTACATTTGAATGTGAAAATTTTTAGTAGAAATCTCACATTTAGAATTTTAGATAATATCCTTAATGCTGAATGAGCCTAAATTTAAAAAAAAAAAAAAAAATTGCGTTAGAAACCACAGTAACCCTCCCAGAGCAGCGGTCAACAACCTTTCGGATCTCACGGACCACCAGTGGTCCACTGACCACCGGCTGGCGACCACTGTTCCAAAGGTTTCCTTAAACCAGAGGTGACCAACCTTTCGGACCTCATGGAGCTTAGTTATGGCTATAATTAAAGGTACATGAAGTCAAGACATTAATAATGTGGAATAAATAGAACAGGTTTACTGGTTCGATTTACTGAAAGAGTAAGAATGAGTAAGGAATAAAGAAAGTTTTTTGACAACTATGTTAATATTGAGACCATTCACTCTGATAGGCAATATGGGGAAAAAGGCAGGGTAAAGGAGATATAGTAGGTTTTGTATATGTGGAGATTCAGAATTATCAGTATCAATATTATAAAATCAACAATGGAAAAGAAACAGGTTTTAATATTTTTTGAAGAATTTTTCTTCATGTGTTTTCCCCCAAATATTATCAGCCAATGAAAGTTAGAAATAAAAAATAACATCAAGGCTCAAGTTATCTAACAATACCTTCTGAAGCTTAGTCTTTGAAGGTATTCAAACAAAAGTTGGTTAAAAATGTTTTATGTAGATGACGAGTGCCCCAGTACACAGATTTGTTCACACTGAAAGGATATTAATTAGAAGGTGGCTGGCGGGGTGGGATTGGGCAAGAAGGGGCTGGACATGCCCTGGAGCCAACCACCCGAGGTCCCTTCCCAGCCGGCCACACCTGGAGCGGTGCTGTGGCTCAAAGGTCATCTGCAGAATGAGCAGGGTCCCTCTGGCAGGTGGGGTCCCTCAGCCCGGCCTGTAGGGATAGGGTCGAAGCTGGCTCTCCGACACCCGCCAAGGGGTCCCAGATTGTGAGGGCAGTTCTCGATTGACACACCCCGAATCGGGCTCCCTCTTCTCTGGTTCTAGGTGCATTACCCGAGAACTGTTGCTGCCAAGTCACTGCAGCTCAGCAACTCCTGTGTTGAGCATCTGCCCCCTGGTGGTCAGTGCATATCATACCTACCAGCCAGTCAGATGGTCACTTAGCCTTTTATATATATAGATATTCCTTAAGAGAAAGGTAAACTGGACTAAATAATGTCCCAGAACCCTTCCATCTCTAAGACTGAGCACAAATCAATTAAGAGTAGGGGTTTACTCTTACCTCTAAAGTTTTTAACAAAGTTTGTGTGACATAGGTCTTTCCACTGGCAGTATGTCCATAAATAAAAATGGATGGAAAGCTGAAATGATGTCTCTAGGGAAGAAAACATGATTATCAGACTATACGTGCAAAACAGAAAATAAACATTTATTATCTGGCAAGAAAGTTTTATGTGGTAAAATAAAATATTCAATTCAAATTATTTTAGCAGTGAGAATAAAGTGGTGTCATCACCACACTTTGAATTTACTTGCATTCAAGTCTAAGCACTTTCTCTGTTAAGAAATTAAAATTTCTGAAAAATTATATTTGGCTTATTATATACTATATATACTCATACTTTTTATATTATTGTATGTACAATACAAACTCTTATATTTTCAAAGGAGATTTTATAGGATATTTAAGAGATTTTTCAAGGATAATTCTGACCACATCAAGGTGAGAGCAAAACATCCATTAGCTGCCTCCTGCATGCCCCACACTTGGGATCGGGGTTGCGAGGGCATGACGGTCAATTTGCATATTACCGCTTTATTATCCTACTAGAGGCCCGGTGCACGAAATTCGTGCACGGGGGGTGGGGGTGTCCCTCAGCCCAGCCTGCACTCTCTCCAATCTGGGACCCTTCCCTGCAGGCCTGGTCCCCCCCAACTGCCCTTCCCTTCAGCCCAGTAACCCCCAACTTCCCTCCCCTGCAGGCTTGATCGTCCCCAACTGCCCTCCCTTGAAGGCTTGATTGCCTCCCAACTGCTCTCCCCTGCTGGCCATCTTGTGTCCACATGGGGGCAGGATCTTTGACTACATGGGGCAGCCATCTTGTGTGTTGGAGTGATGGTCAATCTTCATATTACTCTTTTATTAGATAGGCTGTAATAAAGAGGTAATATGCAAATTGACCATCACTCCAGGACACAAGATGGCTGCCCCCATGTGGACACAAGATGGCTGCCACAAGATGGCCAGCAGTGGAGGGCAGTTGTGGGCAATCAGGCCAGCAGGGGAGGGCAGTTGGGAGGGACAAGGCCTTCAGCATAGGGCAGTTGGGGGCGACCAGGCCTGCAGGGGAGGGCAGTTGGGGGGGACCCAGGCCTGCAGGGGAGGGCATTTGGGGGGGACCAGGCCTGCAGGGGAGGGCAGTTGGAGGCAATTGGGTCGGCAGGGGAGCAGTTAGGCATCGATCAGGCTGGCAAGGGAGTGGTTAGGGGTGATCAGGCTGGCAGACAGAAGCGGTTAGGGCCTATCAGGCAGGCAGGCAGGCAGGCGAGTGGTTGAGAGCCAGCAGTCCTAGAGTGTGAGAGGGATCCCAGATTGGAGAGGGTGCAGGCTGGGCTCAGGGGACCCCCCCCTCCCCTGCACGAATTTCATGCACTGGGCCTCTAGTATAGGATAATCCCATATAAGCTGCAACCTTCATTATACATTTTAAAGCTTTGAAACTAAACAAATGTAATCACAGGGTTAGAATAATGTCAAGGGTCCTCTCTTAGAAAAACTTACAGGATACTTTCAAGTTATGCATATTAAATTTACCTCAGCCTACATGTATTCATTTCATAAAAAAATATGATAAAATCTACATAACACACATTTCAAAATACATAATATTTCCAAGATTCTCCTGCAGGACATTAGAGTCAGCTGCCTAGAAAAAGTAATACTACAAGTATATTTCAGTGATATAATGAACACTTATTAGAAACCTTTTAAATGTTGAAAACAATGATGTACTGAAACATATAAATATCAGTTAAAGCCAAAATCTGCTTTGGAGGAGTTCAGAGTCTAGTGAGAAGACATACATTTTAAAAATAATTACAAGAAAACTGGATGATGCCATTTTCATGAGTCTCTATAATCATCATCTAACAGTACAATAGTCATAAAAAACATTTATTACATTCTAGCCACTAAAAGTTATACATTTCCTTTTGCAAGACAAATTGGAAATGAGATTTATACAGGAAAAAAATTTCTAAAATAAATTAAAAATTGATATTTCAATATATTAATCCCTTTTTAATAATGTATCTAACAATCTTGTAAATTAAGTGGCTCAAAAATTCTGTCCCAATAATTAGACGTATGCTTGCTGAGAATCTCCGCTATTCAAATACTGTATTTCACCTTTAAATAAAAGTTCAAGACATCCTTCAGCAAATTTTTTCAAGATACACTAAAACTCTCATTTTCTGGAATCCTGCCAAACTTGTCTGCATCTATTATTTGGTGCTTAATAATATCCCACCTCATAACATCTTTCCTACTGTTCCCTAAAATTAAATTGAACTCTTGCACTGTTACTTAACCTTTCACCTTCACAGACCCTCCTCCCCTAACAAACTGTAATAAGCCAGGATCTGGCACTGTCCCTGAACACATAAATAAACCTGCTCAAAAATATGAACTAGTTTTCCGTTTGTCCCATATGCACCGCACCTTGCAGAAAAGTAATATTAACAATGTTAAACACGATGCACAGTACGAGTAAAACTCAAAATCCTTCCTGCGGTCCACACCATTCTTACACTGCTCATCTCTCTTTGCCAATCTTCTCTTTCAGGAGGAGAGCACTTCTGGTTGAACTGATCTGGAGTTTATCAACTCCGGGGAAGGAATGCATGGAGAATAACCCAGAAAACGTCTCCGTGAGAATAAGGAATATGGCTACCTAAAACTGAAAGCCTTATGACTCAACTGCTGAGAACGCAGTCCTGGTCCTCTTACTTCCCTCACTAACGCGCCCCTTTAGAAGAAGGTTGGTACTTCTCCACGAGTAACGGCACAGGCCAGCTCAGGATGCCATCAACATCTCCAGTGGGATGAAAAGTACTTCAAGGCCTTAAGAAGGCAAACCAGAAAATGGGAGGGGGACCAAATCATGAGCACGACTCTACTACACTCACTGCTCCTCTCCTCACAGACAAGATCCAAGTCTGATCTATTCCAAGTCTAAGCCGTAGGTAGGAATCAAATCCAAGCCTGATGAAATACGTCTAAATAATGCGTGGAAATCAAAAGGCCTCCCCCCAAGGTGAGCACGTAATAAAAAACAGATGAAGTCTCGCATGGGGTGACTGCTACCTCCTGCCTATGAAAAGGACTCCCCGAGCTGTGTCCCTCCGGAGAAGACAGGCACTTACCCTCTTCTCCTCTCCGGCAGCATCGGCACTGCTGGCCTACAAGGGCAGCCCAGAGCTCCTCGGGGCTGGTACAATTCTGGAAAAGCCGCTGCATCTTTACACCGGAAGCACTGCTTGGCCCCTCAGTGGTCTCTCCACACTTGACTTACACCAAGTTGCGCCCCCACAGAAACGCGCGAACTTCCATCTGAATAAATAACCCTCTGCAAACACGCCTGTTGCATAAAACCCCGTTCCGTTTTGGGGAAAGATAAGCAGCAACTGCTACTGGCTACTCGGGGTTAACCCCGTCTCCCAAGCGAGTCGCGTGGGAACCAGCTGGTCCCGCACCAACATCCTGTCGCGCCGGCCGGCCCTTCCGGTGCAGTTGTCTGGTGTGAAGGGTCTCACCCAAGTCCTTTCGCGTGAAGGAAAGGGGGAGACGTCCAACACGCCCTATCCCAACGCAACCGACGGTCCATTCACCCTCCATCCACACACGAATTTTTTATTTTTTTTAAAAAAGAAACACATCGCAAGGCCACGGAAACGTCTGCCCGCGGGACGTGGAAAACACAGCACAATACCTCTCCGAACAGGGACTGCAGCGTGGACACTTGGGACTCGCGACAAAGCACCACGTTGTCCAAGTGAGGCATTCCGGCGGCTGCCAGGGACAGCGCAGCCCCGCGGCCCGCGGGCCTCACGGAGCAAACGGCGGCGTCTCCTCCGCAACGCGGTCCCGCTCCCGCCGGAAAACCGGCGGCCGGGTGGTGGGCGGGGGCGGCGCGTGTGTGCGTCGGCGTGACGTCAGCGCGCGCGCGCGCAGCTTCGCCCCGCCTCGGGCTCCGGGTTGTTGCCCGAGGGAGAGGTGCGCTGAGGCTGCTGCTTCGGGGTGGGCGTTTCTACCCGCCACCCTTGCCATCCGAGAGGCCGAGGGGACGCGGGCATGGGCGAACGGAGATGGGACGGAAAGAGCTGAGGGGGCTCTGTCGGCTCCCAATGATCCGCGAAACCCTGGCTTCGATCTTCCCTGCTTGAGGCCCCAAATTTAGAAACTTGGATTACTACCCGGGGGCTTTACACCGGGAGGAAGATACACCCCACACTGGGGATTGGGCCTGCCACCTTAACCGGGAATCGAACCATGACCTCCTGGTTCACAGAGGGATGCTCAGCCACGGAGCCATGCTGGCCGGGCTTCAAGAAGATTTTATTTTGGCAAGTTAATAATCGAATGTTAGGAAAGTAATTCTGTTGTCACTCCCCCTGCTGCTCAGAACCTTTTATCTCATTCCCCTCCCAACCAGATCCTCCAAATGTATAAGACAGTGTAGATGCCAGCTCCTTACCTCACCCCTAACTCATCTCCTGCTTCTCTTCCTTAATAAGCTCACTCCCCTTCAGCTGCACTGGCCCCTTGCTTAACCTGGAAATGCTGGGCATGCTCCCACTTTTTGTGACTCAGCACCTGCTGCTCCTCCTGAATCTTTTCCTCAACCTTATTCGTATGGCTGGCTCACTTCTCAACTTCAGATCTCACCTCAAATGTCATTTTATGAAAGAGGCCTTGCCAGAACTGGTTTGGCTCTGTGGATAGAGCGTCGGTCTGCAGATTGAAAGGTCACCAGGTTCGATTCCGGTCAAGGGCATGTACGTTGGTTGTGGGCACATCCCAGGTAGGGGGTGTGCAGGAGGCAGCTGGTTGATGTTTCTAGCACTCTGTCCCTCTCCCTTCCTCTCTGTAAAAAATCAATAAAATATGTTTTTTAAAAAAAACAAAGTAAGAAAGAGACCTTCTTTGACCACTTTAAGTCTCTGCTATGCCCCATTCCTGTTTTTTCTATATTTTGGTTCACAGTACTTATCATCATCTGTATATTTTCCTTGTTTATTGTCAGTCTTCCCCACTAAAATGTTAGCTGTTTTAGGAGCTTAAATAACCTAGAAGAGTTCCTGGTGCGTAGCAGGCACTCAGTAAATATGTATTGAGTTAATTAATGCCTTTACTTATCCCCAGTGATTGGCATGAGCTCTGGCACAGAGCAGGTGTTTAACCCTATTTGTTTAATGGAATGGATATTAAGGGAAAATTACTGATAAAGTAAAATACCAAATTGAAAAACACACAACAGAGTCTTAGTTTTAATTGCAAGGATGATTGCTGTCTGTGTTGTTAAATATGGCATCCCATCCTTACTCAGTAGTCTGATTATCACAGTTATAGCCAAAGATAGCCATGACCTAATTCCAGGATCTGTGAATATGTTAGATAACATGGCAAAGGGGAATTCAGGTTGCAGATGGAAGGAAGGTTATCAGCTGACCTTGAGATGGGGAGGTGAAATTCCTGGATTGGCCCAGTATAATCACATAGGTCATTGTTAGTGGGAGAGGGAGGCAGAAGGATGAGAACCAGAAAGTGACAGTGTGAGAATGGTTTGGCCTGACATTGTTGGCTTGGAAGTGGATGGACATGAGCCAAGGAATGCAGGCAGCCTATAGAAGCTGGAAAGAGGAAGGAAATGGATTGTCCCTTAGAGCTCCCAGAAAGGAATGCAGCCCTGGTCAAACCTTGATTTTAGCCCAGTGAGACTCATGCCAGACTTCTGACCTCTAGAACTATAAGAGAAAAAAAAAAGTGTTGTTTTTAAGCCACTGTGTGGTGATTTGTTACAGCAGCAATAGAAAACTAATACACCACCTGTTACATTAGCATTTATTCTGATCTTTTTGCTAGTACAAAAATTTATATACACTCCACTGATTAGTACTCATATTGATTAGTTTTCATAATATGTTTGGAAAAATTTCAGGGATATTGAAGTGATTAAAAAGGATATTTGTCTCAGATTTTTAGAGTGAGGGTCATTATACAATATACTCTGAAGTATTGTAACTTTCTTAATTGCATCAACATATAGAACTACTCTATTAAAATTACATCAAAATGTAAAATGCAAAAAATGGTGGAAATTCAAGCAAAAGTTGATAAGTACACTACCAAAGCAGGTGATTTCAACAGAATCTCTCTAAATTATTGTTAGGTTAAGCACACAAAAATAGTAAGGATATAGGAGGTTTGAGAAACAACAAGCTTGACTTAACCAGACAAAGCTTATACAACAAATAATATAAAGAATTCATCGTTCTAAGCATGTGCAGCACATTTGCTTAAATTGACCAACATGTACCAGGGAATAAAGCAAAACTAAACAAATTTTAAAGGCTTGGTATCAAAAAGATCATGTTCTTTTTAAAAAATATATTTTTTATTGATTTTTTACAGAGAGGAAGGGTGAGGGATAGTTAGAAACATCGATGAGAGAGAAACATCGATCAGCTGCCTTCTGCACACTCCCTACTGGGTATGTGCCTGTAACCAAGGTACATGCTCTTGATCAAAATCGAACCTGGGACCCTTGAGTCGGCAGGCCGACACTCTAGCCACTAAGCCAAACCAGTTAGGGCATATTCTTATTGAAATGCAATAAAAACAGATGCCAATAATTAAAAGATAAAAAATATCCATACATTTGAGAATTTGAAAACATGCTTTTAAATAAGTTAAATAAGAAATATAAGATTTTGCCCTAACCGGTTTGGCTCAGTGGATAGAGCGTCGGCCTGCGGACTCAAGGGTCCCGGGTTCGATTCCGGTCAAGGGCATGTACCTTGGTTGCGGGCACATCCCTAGTGGGGGGTGTGCAGGAGGCAGCTGATTGATGTTTCTCTCTCATCGATGTTTCTAACTTTCTATCCCTCTCCCTTCCTCTCTGTAAAAGTCAATAAAATATATTTAAAAAAAAAGAAATATAAGATTTTTAGAAATATTTAATACTGAGTTATTTAATAACAAAAATAGTAAATATTTTTGTTTGAGTCCCAGGGCTCAACTATCTGTGTACTATGCATGACCTTTAATGGGAGCATATTCTAAGTGTCAAGAACAGCTTCCCAAGGTGTAAATAAAACTAGCAAAGTACATAAGCATTTGCCAAGCAACAAGGTAGTAGAGGCCAAGTGAATGAATCCAAGGAAGCTATTCCAAGCAAAGGGAGCATTATATGTCAAGGCCTGGAAGTCAGAGAGAGCAAGAACTGTAAGTTGTTCAGTATGCTATATAAAACATGTACCCTCAGCCCTAGCTGGTTTGGTTCAGTGGACAGGGTCCCAGGTTCGATTCCAGTCAAGGGCACATGCCTGGTTTGTGGGTTGCGGGCTCGATCCCCAGTAGGAGGCGTGCAGGAGGCAGCCGATCAATGATTCTCTCTCATCATCGATGTTTCTCTCTCTCTCTCCCTCTCCTTTCCTCTCTGAAATCAATAAAAATATATTTTTTAAAAACGCACCCTCAGAGCTAGAGGTCAAGGCCTCTCTTGGCCTCCCTGGGTGCCACCCAGCATCAGTAGGGCCCAATCTTCAGGAGGAGAGAAGCTTCTTCATGTGGGGCCTCGCCCTATCTATGTCTTCATCTGGCTATTGATTCATGTCCATTAGTATCCTTTGAAATAAATCAGTAATCCGATGAGTAAGTAAATAGGTTTTGAGTTCTGGGAGCCATTCTAGCAAATTAATCAAACTAGAGGAGTTCTGCTGCATAGCCAGTCTGAAGTGGAGAACAACTTGTGGGCCTGAGCTCTTGACCTGCGAAATCTCAGACCCCCTGCTAGTGTCCAGTGCTCGGTCCTGTGGGGAAGCCTCCACACACACACTAGATTAAGTCTGGGAAACCCTTTTCTCCAGCTTTGTTTGTCAGGGTGGGAGTAATGCTCCTTCCAGATTTTTACAATCTAGTTAGTAGTAGAGCTCAACTAGTTATTTTTAAAGGGACTTTTAAAAAATATATTTTTTTATTGATTTCAGAGAGGAAGGGAGGAGGAGGAGAAAGAGAGAAACATCAATGATGACAGAGAATCATTGATTGGCTGCCTCTTGCATGTCCCCTACTGGGATGGAGCCTGCAACCCAGGCATGTGCCCTTGACTGGAATCAAACCCGGGACCCTTCAGTGGTCAGGCCGACGCTCTATCCACTGAGCCAAACCAGCTAGGGCTAAAGGGGCTTTTCAAAAAATGTTTACTTATTGATTTGAGAGAGAATCATTAGTTAATTCTTATATGTACTCTGACCAGAGATCAAACTCGAAAACTTGTGTATTGGGACGATGCTCTAACCAATTGAGCTACCTGACCAGGGCCTCAACTATTTAATTTGAGATCTAAACTCACATATATTCTCTTATCTCATTTCCCTTTGTACTCATCCTTTCTACCCTTGGTTTGAACCTTCCATCTAAAAGACTTTCACCATTGACTCAGGCTGTATTTCTAGGAAACCAAACCTAAGACATCTGCCTATCTTAAATCTAATCTTCAATGTTATGAAACTCCCCTATTTTTCTCCACAAAATTTTCCAGTCTCTGAAGTCTCATAAGATTTATATTTTATGCTTTCATAGCACTAAAACTCTCAACATTGTGTTTTGAATATTTTTGCTTATGGTCTATTGGGCACCAACTGGATTAACATTCCCAAATTCATTAACTCTATTCATTATCTAGCATGTATTGAGGACCAATCATGCTTGAGAGCCAGGGATGCAGTGTGACCAAGAGAGACATTGTACTCATCCTCATAAAACCTACAATCTATTGGAGAAAAAAGAAAATGAAGAAGTCATTAGAAACTTATTGAGTGCTACAAATGCCAAATCTCAGCAAATAATAATAATATCAACACTTTTATAATACATAGATGTGTGATTGAATAAATGTGGGAATAATATCTTCTCCACAATTTTCTCCCTCTCTTCTTTATGTTACTTTTAGCCTAAAATATGTTTCTTATGGTCCCTGTCACGTTATTTGAGAATTTCGCTATACATAGGCACACCGTCTGGCCCACACTGAGAAGGACACAAGTTGTTTACTACTGGCTATATAAGCATCGGGCCTTTCTTCAGTCAACGTCTCCTGCCTGATAGAGGAGGACTCCACGTCGCTCCGTGAGAGGAGCTCCTGACTGACTGCTCTGCTGTGGGAGCCTGAACCAACTGCGGCTGTCTGTTTGTCTCCGTCTTTGTGTCCGTCTTTCGGTGTGAATCACCGGGTGGCCTTTGCCGGAGCCTAGGACCCACTAGGAATAGGTAAATAAACCCTGTGTGATTGCATACTAATTCTGTCTTGTGTGTCATGTGTTCCGGTTTGGCTCAGCTGTCTAGACATTGAAGTACCAGGGGATTGGCCGTTATTGCTGACTCCTGGTCACCTGCATTTGTCCCACTAAGCCTAGACAGATAATTAATTAATTGGGGCATAATTGGGACACCCTCTTTATTCCTCAGACTCCCTAAACCTGCGTATTTTATCCCTAAAATTCCTTTCAGTAGCTGCTACATATAATTCAATTGTATGGATGCACCATAATTTATTTAACCAATTACCCATTCCCAATTTTTGCTCTTATGGGTATTTTTTATGAATACCTTTATTTAGAGATCTTGACATGTGTTTAAAGATTTCCTTAGGTTAAAATCCTAGAATCAGAATTATTAGGTCAAAATGTCTGTAGATTTTGAAGACTTTTGATATATTTACCAAATTTCCTTCTAGAAATGTGCTTCAATTAGCTAAACTTGGAACATCTGGATTAAACAGGAGAGACTGAAAAGGTGGTCACAAGCCAATAATGCCACGTTATTTGGACAGAAGGAAATGGATATCTTCTCTAGAGAAAAGCATGCATTTATGGACAGGGAACAATCTCGGCTACTCTACCCTGGCAGGAGCCCAGGGAAAGAGGATCTCCGCGGGTGGCTGGAAGGACTATATGGAGATGGCTTCAGGTAGTTCTGCAGCTACTCTTCTCTACCCCTAGATGTCGCTCTTGGAGTCAGAATACAACTGTATCCCTGAGAACACGGTGCTCTGAGAAAAGGATTCTGAATCTACCTTGTCCTCAGGGGGAATGGCAAGCCCTACTTGGTTAAATTTAGACACATTCAACCCCCAAAATGCAGGGGTGGGAGTGAGGGACAAATAACTGCTCTTTCTCTTCCAGGGTCAGATATATGAGGGGACTGGAGGTCAGAGGCTGGAAAAATGGTACAGCAGTTGAATTGCCTGAAAGAGACTCCAGGAATCTCTGTTGCCTGGACAATAAACTAGTTTGGGCCAGGAGAGCCTGCAACTTCTTATTGGCTCCAAAACCTCCAACGTGCTGGGAAGCTGGGTTTCCCAGAAAACTCCTTGTAAACAGCTGATATTGGAGTCATCATTTCCGGGAAACTAGGGAATCTCAGTGGTTGCCCACTGACAGTTATTCTCAGACTTGCTCAATAAAAGAGAGGTGATGGGGTGACTCTTCACTGCAGCTTGGTTGCATGGCTCATAGTGACATAGATATCCCTGGGGTGGAGGAAGAACTGGGACACTCAGGTCCTTGCTTGGTGCCCTTGGCTTATGAATGTCCCCCAGTAAAACCTATTCTTTACTCCTGCCAGATGATACAGCAGGATTTACCTTTATTCACTTTAGCACAATGCAGAAACGAAGAAACAAACAGAAGATTATAAAAATAACCCAAGAGAAAGTCAGAGAAACATAACAGGAAACCAGAAATAGACTGGAAGTAGACCTATTCAACAAGGAAGACCAGGAGAGGAAAAATATCTACTAAGAGCTGAGAGAAAATATCTATCTCAAATTATGTGCCCAGGAAATCTTCTTTAAAGAATGAGAACAAAATAAATAAATTTATTTTGATAAGTAGGAAACTTAGAGAGTTTGCTACTACAGATCAACATTTAAGTTACATGTAAAAGTTGTAAAAGGAAGGAAGATTACATCAGAAGGAAGGTCTGAAATGCAAGAAGCAATGGTGAGAAAGTGCTAAACATAGACAAATATAAAACATTGTTTGCAAAAAATGATAATAATAGACAGTATAAAATTTTAATTTAAAAATTATTTACCAAAGCAATAACAATAAGTTTCTAGCAATAAATCTAAAAAATTAAGCAAGACTTTAAAACAACCACAAACTTGTCACTTTAAAAATATACACAAGTGTGAGAACTTTGAGCTACTTTGTCCCACCTCCAGTCACTTGGCAGGAACACTGGAAAAATCCCCAGGGCCACTTTCAGGAAGACCCTGGGGGGTGGGGAGGGAGGATACTGAGAAGGCTTAATAAGAAAATGGATATTTGTCAAGTCCTCAACCATGTATTGCTCCTTTTTCACAGTACCTTCCAGCCACACAACTATGGCTCACTCACGAGGCGGAATGATAGCTGAAGAGTCTACTAGTGCTTCTTCATAAGCAACGTTCTACCACATCTTGGGGAGCCCTTCTTAGTCCCTAAACATGTTGATATATAACTCCTAAGGTTCATCCTTCACCTTTTTTTGTTCTCAGAGACATAACACAACCTGAGTGGAGTCAGTCATGGAGAATTATTGCAGTTATGGAGGACTACTTTGTTCAAAGCACTTCACATGTACTTGTACTTGCCCACTGGTAGTCTCTGTTAGCCCAGCAGCAAAGATGATAGATCTACTAAGTGTTCAAAGCATTCCCATACCCAGACCGAGCCAGAGCTTTACCTAAGAGAAGATACAGATGGGCCAATGGTCTCAGATAGAAGCAAATATAATTTACCGGTTTGTTTGTTTTATAGGAGGTCACACTCAAGCTCACAAATGCTTATTCTTTTCCTTCTTGGTCATCCCAAAATATTCTGCGAAGAGATTCTTTCTCATCAAGAAAAGAAGAGAATAAAATGGAGTGGTAAGGAAGAAATGTGAAGAAGTTTAAAAATGTAAAATATAAAAAATATAAATCAATCTCTGGTAATCAGGAGTAGGGTAATACTATAGCTAAAAAAGCAGCCAAGAGATAAGAAAGGTGAGAGAAAGATGTTGGAAGATTAATGATGGCAAATATGAATCCATACACTCAGGTGCATAAACTTGTTACCTCACTTTATTTTTAAAAATACATAATTTAATATGACTTTGGTCCCAATTCCTACAACCAGGTCAACAGAAAGTACAATCTCAATCATATTATAACCCCCTACCCCTTACCTCAATCTTATGAAGGACTCCAGGAAACTTATAAAATATTATGGGTGGTACTTCCCATTTGCAATCCAACCTAGTTATCACTAATATTTCCATTGTCTTTGGTAGACTTTTGAAGGAGCTTCTATTTTGTTGGGCATGTGAATTTTTGCTAATTCTAGGTGACTGCTTAGTCAGTTAGAGCTGCTATAACAAAATACCATAAACTGGGGGGCTTACCAGGGGTGGGGAACTTTTTTTTATGCCAATGGGTATTTGGATATTTATAACATCATTTGAGGGCCATACAAAATTATCAACTTAAAAATGAGCCTGCTATATTTGGTCAAACATTTAATTTACTCACCCCTAATGCCTGGTAGGGCCAGACCAAATGATTTCTTGGGCCTTATATGTTCTACGGGCCAGATGTTCCCCACCCCTGGCTTAAACAATAGACTTTCATTCCTCACAGTTCTGAAGGTGGGAAAGTCCAAGATCAAGCACAAATTTGGTTCCTGGTGACGTCCTTCCAGGCTTACAGATGGCTACCTTTCTTGCTGCGTCCTCATATGGCAAAGAGAGAGTGAGTGAGCTCTGGTCTCTCTTCTTATAAGTATTCTAATCTCACTATGGGGCCTCCCCTTCATGATCTCATCTAAACCTAATTACTTCCCCAAAGCTCCACCTCCAAATACATTATATCAGTGGTTAGGGCTTCAGCATACGAATTTGGGGAGGGGACACAAACATTCAATCTGTAACAGTGACCATGCAGCTAATGTCCCACCCAAGGGTTGTCAACTTTCCCAATCCAGTCTTAAGTCTCCGTTCCCTGTGGAGACTGCTGACCTCCAAACTCTTCCAAATCTTTGAAAAACCCACTTTCTCTCTCTCTCTCTCTTTCTTTTTCTCTCTCTAAAATAATTCACTTTCCATTTCTTCCTTGCATAATTTCCTCAGGGATTTCAGGCTTTGGGGGAACAAATGCCAGAGAGGAGAGATTGTCAACACAGAGGCAAAGGAGCATCCTTGGAACCAGGTGATTAGGGAAAGCACTAAGAAATAATATAAATTAATATCTCAACAAATTATCCTTTCACATTAAAGTCAAAGAACCTTATATATTGTCAGCTAGACTCAGTACTTTGATTAGGCAACAAACATCACATAGGAATGGGTCCTTGCACTTCCCAGACTCAAGAATGGGGAAATCATGAGTGAAGACTGCTGATCACAGTGCTAGAAATGCAACATCCTCAGCAGGTGATTGGCCACTCCTGAGTAAATAACCAGGCACTGAAATTGGCACCCATACCATTATTAGCTAATGTCTGTAATATAGGTCCACAGTTCAAAAATGTAGAAAGCTCTGGAAAATTAAAGGTTTTTTTGGTAATTATTTGGAAGCAGTATCTTGATTGATCTGACTTAACACTATTCATACTGATTACTTGTCTTATTTTGTGTGAATAGTCATATATTTTGCTGCAGAGGAATTAATGTTTAATAATAGGTTGTTGTCCCAGACTTGCTGGGGATAGTAAATAATATATATCCCATGCACCATATTTTCTTTATAAAAATCTGAAAAATTCTGAATTCCAGAAGACTAAACCACAAGGGTTTACAAAAATTATTGTGGAACTTGTGTACTTTAATCTTACTGACTCACACACAGAACAACTGTTGCAAGTAAGACTCCTCAAGTCACTTATTCCAACTATAGGGAAATACTAGTACAACATCAGAGCAGATCACCCTCAAGATTGATTAACCTGAAGGTCTAATCTCTCCTGAGGGTAAATAGGAAGCAATGAAACATGAGGAGAGGTAGCACGTGGCTGCGACTCCCTGGCTCTCTATGTGGTGTGTAAGTCTGCTGGCCAAGGAAGCAATAAATTTGGCATAGCAGTAACTCCCTCCTTTTCGGCTGGCCTTTATTCACACATTGGGAACTACAGGGGAAGCTGAAGCTATGTTCTATGTCCTTGAGATGGAGGTGCAAGGTAAGAGGAGAGAGGAGTGGGCAGTCGCTGTTACCCAGCCTGAAGCTTATTAGCAGAAAGGGATCTTTTGGGGAACATAAACCCAGGTCTTGCAACTTACCAAGGGATTTTGCTGAGTAGCAACCACATGCTTATTAGATCTTAGTTTTATATGAAAAAGAAGATGTGGTTGGGAAAAGGAAAGCAGTAAAGAAAATGAAATAGGAAGGCACTTCAATAGGAAATGGTTTATTTCTTTTCATGAGGTCAGAGCTACACAAAGAGAACATTCTCTAAGCGGTAAAGGTGCAGACAAGAGTAAAAGAAAACCAAGAGGTAAGGTACTGACATATGTGGGCCTCCTTGCAGCTATTTTATAGTGTGAAAAGACATCTGGGGGCTATTTTCACAGTTTGAGAAAGCATCCATAATGTGAAGACTTTGTTATATAAGAAAACATTCATATGAGCTAGTTCAAATGTTTTACTGAATAAAAGAGGTTTACTTAAGTAAATAAACAAGTGTAATATAAAGTTGTTTACCATATGGCAGACATATATATAAAATATCTTGGAGATGTTCTGTGTGTTCTTATATAATACTAGTACTGTGAGCTTTACAGAGCTCCCCACAGGATTTTTTTGGTTTAGAATCTTTCATTATCATTTGAGGCTTGGCAATCTGTCTGTCCTGTAGAGATCCTTGTCAACCGTATGTACTAGAGTAATGTTTGCAACATAATGCCAGTTCTCCTGAAGAGGCTGGGGAAGAGGGGTGCAATTCTCACAGGCTGATTTTCTCACCAGATGTGGCAGCATGGTCTTGGACGCCTTTGTCTCATTGGGGGTCCACGGGCAGGCTTCTAGCACAAGCTGTCCAACTTTCACATGCTGTTGGTTCTCATCTCACATTACCTCCAGCATCTTGCCAATTGTCTTTACTCTCAGCTTCTGACTGTTTTCTCACACATTTTCTTGGCTGCCTCCTGGGATTACCTTCTGTTCACCCTTGGTTTGTGTTTTACTTCCTGGCTTTGGGATGCCATCCATTTTACCTGTTTATGTGGTTCTCACCCAGCATCATCTCTGGCTAGATTTAGTATCCCCATTCCCTCAGTCCTCTTCCTGAGAGATGCTGCATTATTTCCCCCTCTGATTAGTCTCCTTCTTCTGTGCCACACTGTTATTCATCCTCTCCTTGATTATTTACATATTTAGATATCAGAGTCTGCCATATATGTCATTTAAAGTCTGCATAATGTCTGTCTTTTTGGCTGGACAATATTAATTGCTCATTGAGTATTTGACAAATTGAAATCAACCATACTACTTTTCAAAATAGAATCAATTGTGGTAATAAAAACACTTTGGTGAGTCAGGACAAGGATTTTTTAAAAAATGAAGTAGAATGTGAAAAAATGGAAAATATAAGTGCATTGCAAAAACAGTGGTTTTGTAAAACTTGTGTTTTACAAAAGTTGGGGTCTTAGGATCAAGTTATTTTTGATCAATGTAGGTCATGGTTAAAAAAGTTTAGAAGTCATGAATTAGATTTCAGAGTGGGTTAGATAGATGAACTAGACATTGTTTTTGTCTAATATCTTCTCTAGCCATATTTCTAGCAACAGAACCACTTCCATTCCATGCTTCTTGGATAGAGTTTACCCCACCCACTAGCCTTGTCCATCCCCTGGCAATGTGTTTGGCTGAAGAGGAAGAAGCAAGTGGCACAAGCCAGTCTAATCACATACTTTCTGGTTTTTTTGGTCTGTTTGTTTTTCTAGAGCTCCCAGGAAAAACTTGTTCTTTCTACTGGAGTTGCCAAATTGATAGAAAACACTTTTAAGGATACCAGTGGACATATTGGAGAGACATTGCCCCTTATCCCAATGTTAGCCCTGAACTTTTTCATTACATGAGCCAATAGACTTTCTTTTTGGCTTAAGGTAGTTAAATTAGATTTTTGCCCTTTGCAACCAAAAAAATCCTGGCCAATATAAAAGAGCATGGAATGAAGAGTGGGGAAAGCTGGATTTAGGCATAACAGTGTCACATATTATATGTATGGCTCTTGGAAAAATCTCAAAAGCTATATACGTCTCAGTTTTCTCTTCCTCTGGAATAAGAGAAGTGGATCAGAGGGTAACTCACAATCTTTATTGGTCATAGGAGTTCCCTGTGGGGCTTTAAAACATACAGATGCCTAAGCTCCCTATTAGGTTTTCTGATCAAAATCTGTAAGAATGTGGCCCAGGCAGGCATTTATAATTTTTAAATGACCTTAGGTAATTCTGATGCATAGCCACATAGCCACCATGGATAAGTGCTGGAGTAGGTAATCTCTAAGGCGTTTTCTATCCTTAATACTCGATGTTCTGTGATTCCCCCCAGATCACACTGTCTGATTAAATTTTCAGCAGTTGCCCTAACCGGTCTGGCTCAGTGGATAGAGTGTCGGTCTGCGGACTGAAGGGTCCCGGGTTTGATTCTGGCCAAGGGCATGTACCTTAGTTGCGGGCACATCCCCAGTAGGGGGCGTGCAGGAGGCAGCTGATGGATGTCTCTCTCATCGATGTTTACAACTCTCTATCCCTCTCCCTTCCTCTCTGTAAAAAAAATCAATAAAATATATTTTAAAAATAAATAAATTTTAAAAAATAAATTTTCAGCAGTTGACATAGTGACGAATGCAGAATCTGGACTCACACTACTTTTGTGGACTGGCATGAGATGAATAATGCAATGTAAATGGTAACAATTACTAATTAAGATGTGGTATCACTATTCTTAATTGGCCTTATAGGAAAGAAACATCAATGCATCAATCACTTTTTCTTAGTGCATACACTCACAGTATGGTTTGCCATCATAATGAACTCTTTTTTTTTTTTTTCCCCTGAGAAAGTTGAGGCTCAGGGAAGGAATATGGAAGTAAAAAAATAATAATAATAATAAGTGCAAGAAAGTCAGATGATTAATTTTGCTATGTGTCATTACAAATATTTCTAGTATCCAGAAGTGTCACATTTCAGTTTTTTTCCTGTGTCAGAGCACAAATGTAAATTAGAGATGTGAGTTAAGTGATGATACCATGGCTTCAGTGATCTTTCTTAAGTCATTTTATTCTTGCCTAATGATTTCATTCTGTATAAAAAGGCATACTTCTTTCATTAATTAAACCCCCCCCCCACACACAGAGAGATAAGTCTCATTACCACTACAGATTTGTGTCTATTTTCCTCTTTAGTATGCTTCAAGATAATTCATTAGTGTGTTCATTGTTTTTCACAGGAGCACTAACAAGACTAGCAGACTTGAAATCCTTTGTCTAGGAGACTGATGTTTTGGTAAATTTTCATTATGCTCCTCTCACTTTCATCCTTCGGTAGAAAATGCAGTGAATTATGGGATAACTGCAGAAATGTATACATGCCTTCAAATGCACATATTCAATTCAGTGTTTTGTGGGTCTCTGGGGCTGTGGGCACAGAGAGGAGAAATATGTGTATGTAGGTCTGTTCTTGAATGATTGATGATGACCTTTGGGAGGAAGGAGGAAGATGCATAGGGACAACCAAGAGTAGGGGAGGCAAGATAGGAGACAATTTTGCACCTAAGGAAATAACTATTTTTGAAATGTTAAAGTAGTCTGTCAGCCTTGACAATTTTTTTTTCCACATTCGGAAGAAACTGGGATGAGTAATTACAGGCAGTAACTGTCATTGTCAAGATAGTTCTGTTATTAGAGAAACACAAAATATGTCTCTTTTAGAGTCACCTCAAATAGAGCCATGAGAGCAGCCATCAGATAGAAAAGGTTAATAAAGTCAGAAGAGTCAGATGATGGTGCTGAAGCTGAAGACTATAGCCACATCCATGACAGGAGAAGACATTCTGTCATCCTGAAAGCACGGGCCTGCATTAAAGAAAATCTGGACAGAGCAGTCTGGGTCCTGGAATCTGCAGTAGAAGTGAAGGGAGAGCACAAAGGGAAAGCCTACTAAATTCCTATGCATCAACGAGTCAGATTTTTACACTCTTATTTTTTTTCTTAAGTTAATGGAATAAAGAATTCTTTGAGTGGGAAAATAAGACTCTTCAGACTCATAATACAGTTGAAATCCATTTTTGGTCATGTGTAAATCTAATGAAATGTTTAAGTGAGGTAGCTCACTGTCTAAGTAGTCAATGTTTTTATAAGCATTGAGCCAAAATCTTAACTACCTCACAATTTGGAAAAATGAGAAAACTTCACCCATGAAAGCGTGTAGAAAACAAATAAGTATGAATTAAGGTACTAGTTGGAGAGATACAATCTTCACCAGTCATAAACAGAAGAAGCCGTTGAATGAAGCTGCCTTCAGGCATCTGGTTCAGATTTATGGGTGCCCAAATAGACATCTCAGATTGTAATAAAGGCACATGATAAGAATAACTGATTGCATACATAATCTTATGTGGTTTTTGTTTTGTTTTTAAATATCTCTCTCATTCTTACCACACCAATAAAAGGAACTTAAGGGAAAAACAAACAAACATATCTTTAGCTTTTTGTGCAATCATATCTTTAAAATTATTTTTAGAATATAAAAAAGTCCAAGGAACTTTAAATTGTCTACAAAGCCTGCTAACAGTCTCCCTTCCTCCTTCTCCTCCTTTTTCCTTTTCTCCTTTCCTTTGCATTTTATATTTAGGATCTGAACTCTCTCTAAGCAAAATGTGAGAATTGTGTGAAAATTATGCTAAAATGGACTTTTGTTTAGGAAAGGTTTATTCATCAGCCACAAATAGATATGATCTTTAAATACTAACATCATGTTTTAGTCTGGATGTAAGAATTATTTTAACAGTCAGGTTCAAAAAGGAAAAGAAAAGCATTAAGATTTCAATCTACTAGGCTAGAGTGAAGGTGTTTTTTCACATATGTAGCTTTTCCCCTTTTCATTTAATATTCAGTATAATGGAGTCACAGTTTTCACCCTGGGTTTGAGCCAATAAGGGTGAGGCAAAAGTAGGCTTACAGTTGTGAGTACGTGAAACCCAGAGTTTATTATTGTATTATTTATTAACTATAGTATTATTTTCCATGTGAACAACTATAAACCTACTTTTGCCCCACCCTGCAATATCGAAACCAGTACTCAGTTGTATTCAAGGATAATTGTTACCTGTTGGTACATTCAGGAGGAGCTAGTTGAACATTCCTGATGGTGAAATGATAGTTATGGTTGTGGTTTCAAAAAGAGAAGTAGCTAGAGTTTAATCTGCTGCAGCCTAATGAGTTGATTAAAAATCTAACATTTCCAGTTCAAATGGAAATGTTAATTATTCATAAAGAAGTGAAAAATTATGCTCTTTATAATTCCAATCATATTTGAGAGGCTCATGACACAAAGAACTTTCAAGTAGTTTCATTTCTGTTGAATTGACATCTCATGCAGAAGCTGTGACAATATCACTACACATAGCTCAATGTAATTACAAGATTCCCGCACCTGGAAACATGGGGAATGTTTCATTCCTCAAACATTCATTAAGACGCCAGGGTAGAGGTGCTGAGGAAATGAAGATGAAGGAGACATGGTCTCCACCATCAAGAAGCCCAAAATTTAGGCAAGAAGAGATTTACAAATACATGTGTGTTAAGTTCAGACATGGAAATATTTCCAAATGCTAAGAGAGTCTAACTCTGCCAGAGGTTAAGAGAAAACTTCAGAGAGTACTTGACGTTTGAGTTGAGTCATGAGAGATGATTAGAAATCTCACAGGCAGATAAGAGTGTTCCAGAAAAGTGAAGCACCTGTGCAAAGGCATGGATTATTATTTTATTTTCCTTTATTTATTAAGGTATTGGCATGATTATTATACATGAATGTTTGGGAACAGCAATTTGTTAATTTAGTGAGAATAGTGATTGATAAATTAGATACGATTAGAAAAATTAACTAAAGGTAAAGAGACAGGAAACACAGATGGAGGTCATATGGGGTTTACATTTTGTCCAATTGGGCCAGTGATTCTTAGCCTTAAGAAACACATACCATTCTGCAAGAAAATTCAACATGATATAGATTCACTTCTCCCATTTCCCACAAACTACCTTTAGGTTAAGAACTCCTGCTATAGGCAGTAGGAGTCATTGAAATATTTTAAGTCAGAGAATGATAAAATAAAATTCATTGCTTAGAAAGACTACAGTTACAGCAGTGTGGAGAAAGTGACTTGATCACCTCACATGTACCAGGTTTGAAGAGGGGCAGACTAGCAGCTAAGAAATCCATTAGCATCTCACTCAACTCAGTTTCTTTAACATCTCTCTCTCCTGTAGAAAATGAAAACACACTTGAGAGGAAGATTTCAGGAAACAAGTGGCATGTGTGTTTCTCTGGTTTCAGTCTAGCTTCTCTCACCTATTATGCCAAATGACTTTTTTCCTGACCTTTTGATCCACTGTTTGGATTCTAATTAAGATCACTCATTATTCAGGAAATCTCACAGAGTAATGCTTGGTTACAAACACCCTTTTGGCACAGCCTCAAGACCGCCCATATGTTTCTCACAGGCTGCACATACTAGATTTTCTTTAGTTCCATGAGTTGGCCCAAGACTAACCAAAGACGGGGTCTTGGGACTAAAGATGTGTCACAGGAAAAATAATGGGACTTAGTTACCACTTAAATGCAGAAGATAAGGATGAGAGTGAGATATTGACTTCCAGGTTTCCAGCTTGAGAGACTAGGATGCCTGACCAAAGGCTATAAGAGGAAGGGGGAAAGTAAGGTACATAAAAGAGATATGAAGGTTTTTTTTGGAGACCTTCCTGCTGATTTTGAGCTCTCTTCAGTTCATCCCAAGTTCAGTAGTACATGTTCTACCCGTCTATTAAATGTTGATAAATCCTAGGGTTTGATTCTTGCTTGCCTTGTCTTACCCTTACATACAGACTCTACATGATCTTATCCATTCTCATGGCTTCAATCACCACCTGCCTGAATTCTGGTGTCTCTGCTTTCAATCCCTACCCCCACCCCCACCCCATGCCACTTCCAATTGGGTAATAGGAACTCAATGAATATTTACTGAAAAAAATAAAGGTGTGTGGTTGGGTAAACACATCTTCCATAATGTCTCAAGAGTTCTCTTTCTAAAATATAAACAAGAATTCAGGATTGTGGTCACTCTGGAGTCAAAAAACAGCTCACAATTGATTAAAAAAGCCTTATCAATGGATGAGTTCACCCAGGGAGAATATGTGACTAGAGAAGAAAAGACAACAGAGAGCAGAAATTTGTGTGTCAATAATGTTTCAAAGTTAAGCTGAAGAAAATCAATCAGGAAAAATTACTGAGAAGGAGTAGACAGGGAGTTGGGAGAAAAATCAGGAAATCCTTATATCTTAGAAGTTAAGCAAAAATATGGTTTGAATAGGAAGGCCCATAGGTAAAATGGCCACGGTGGCAGGGATGGAGGAACGGGCCCAGCAGCATGGCTCCCACTTACAAGACTGATCTAGTTGCTGCTGCAGCTGCTGCTGTTACTGAATACCTAATCTGCTATCAACTGAAACCAACAATGAGATCCCATTATGTTATTATCTTTTGAAGAGTCCACCTATCACTTGATGGCAAGTTGACCACATTGGAATTCTTCCACTCTGGGAAAGCCAGCAATTCATTCTGACAGAAATCTATGCATATTCTCTCAGAGGTTTTGCCTTTCCTCCTGGCAAGGCCTCAGCCAGAACCACTATGCAAGGGCTTGCAGAATGTTTGAACCACGGTCATAGGATCCCACATAATATCATCTCAGATCAGGGGACTCGCTTTATAGAACAGGAGGAGTGGGAGTAGGTCTTTGACTGTGGGATCCATTGCTCCTATCATTCTTTGTTACCCAAAAGCATTAAAAACACGCCCACATAAAACATGCACATGAATGTTCATAGTAGCATTATTCATCATAGCTGAAACAAACAACTCAACTGTCCATCAGCTGATGATGAAGGGATAAGCAAAATGTGGTCTGTTCACACAATGGAACATGATTCAGTTCGACAGGACATTGAAAGATCCTGTTAAAGGCATAACTGATGTATAAACTTGGAGACAATACTTTACAAGAACGTAAGGACACAAT